>NC_044983.1:18294122-18894122 GCF_008728515.1 Papio anubis
AACCCAGGAGGCGGAGCTTGCAGTGAGCTGAGATCCAGCCACTGCACTCCAGCCCGGGCGACAGAGCGATACTCCGTCTCAAAAAAAAAAAAAAAAATTACATTTAAAAGCGTAGATTGGCAAAGATGGAAAGGATACTTTTTTATACTGCTAAGGAGACTGTAAATTAATAAGGTTCCTTTACAGAGTTAGTTTGGCAGAAAATGGGCATAGCTTGTATGTGGCCTACCAAATGGCTTTGGGAAATTCTGGCTTGTATGAGGAGCCACATGCAAGAATACTCATTGTAACATTTTTGTGTTCACGTAAATTTGGAACAACCCAAAACTCCACTGGTAGAAGAACTGCTAAATAAAATGTAGTGTAATTATCTAATTTAACTGTACATCCTCTGTTTTAACATTAATTCTAAGGTGCCCATATCTCCAAAGGGTCTTACAACCAATGGCACATCATAGTTTAATTGGCAGTTTTTTTTTTTCAACATCACACAGAATAATGATGCATCTTTCAATTATGTTGATAAAATAAGTATTAACGTGACAGAATATCATGTTAATATCAGGTCAGTTGGAAAACAAATTGCGGAAAACAAATTGCCATTTACGTAAATCACCAAACTACATTTTTTGGAGACATGTCTTTTTAAAGAGTAAAAATGGGTTAGAGGAATATGTATCTTGTTAGGAGAACTAGATTGAGGATGAGACTTAAGCATTATCTTATTATAATAGTAACTATTATTTAGTAACTTTTTTTTTTTTTTTTTTTGAGACAGAGTCTTGCTCTGTCAGCCAGGCTGGAGTGCAGTGGCGTTATCTTGGCTCACTGCAACCTCCGTCTCCCCAGCTCAAGCAATTCTGCCCCAGACTCTTGAGTAGCTGGGATTACAGGCATGTACCACCATGCCTGGCTAATTTTTGATTTTTAGTAGAGACGAGGTTTAACCATGTTGGCCAGGCCGGTCCCCAACTCCTGACTTCGGATAATATGCCCATCTTGGCTTCCCAAAGTGCTGGGATTACAGGCGTGAGCCACTGAGCCTAGCCTATTTAGTAACATTTTATTCTTCCCCTGTCAACCACGCCTGAAGCACACAGTTGATTATACACACAACCTAGAAAGCAATCATCAGTTCTAGGTGGTGGGAACATGTTTATCTGTACCTTTCTGTAGCCTCAAAACTATAAAACATGCATACAGAGGAAAAGCAATATATTTAATTGCCATGTTTTCAAGGATTTAAGACCCTTCTTCTGTACCTTATGCTTTGTTTGCTAATATACGTGTCAGTGATGTGTGTTGAAAGGACTTAAACTACCTGAGGATATTGAAAGCTCTCAGCCTAAACCTGTATCTGTGGAGAGTAGGGGGTTGCACATTCAGACACACCATGGTAGAGACAGAGCATGTGTAGTAATTTGGAGGGCTTTTAAAATGTGGGTTATTGATCCTTTATTTTTTTTCTCTTTAGTTTCCCAGGTATGCTGAAATCGTCCATTTGACCTTACCAGATGGCACGAAGAGAAGTGGGCAAGTTCTGGAAGTTAGTGGTTCCAAGGCAGTAGTTCAGGTAAGTTTCACCTGGCCAGCTGAACTGTTGCCTAGCTGCCGACACATAGGGAACGCTACTTGTTTCTTTCTGTGATGATCGTTGTGTAAGTGTTTTTAGAGTCTTTAGAGATTGGTTACCGGCTGCAGGGAAAAATAATTATCATTGCATGTTTTCTTGCTCAGTGTCAGCCACCTAGCTCCACTTAGTCCGACAGCAACACTAGTAAAATGGCTTTTTTTAAATGGATAAAATTAGTCATGTAGAAGGAGAGAGATGAAAAGCAGAATTCAGTGATGATGTGATGAAACCAAAAGAGCATCTGTCTGAGTCTCTTCCTTTAAATTGTCTCATACAGTTCCTAGTTTTTAATGTTACCTCACTATGGGTAATGGCAGTTTTCTCAATAACATGTTCCCCTCAAAAATAGTCTAAAGCAGGGATTGGCAAGATTTCTGTAAAAGGCCAGAGAGTAATGCTTTTAGGCTTTGTGGGGCCAACTAAATTCTCTTACATATTCTTCCTTCTTTTTCTTTTCTTTTTTTTTTTTTTTTTGAAACAACCCTTTAAAAATACATATATTAAAAAATTAAGAAACAAAACAAAACATGCTTAGCTTGTTTATCAGACTTGGCCTGTAGCATGAACCCTTGATCTGAAGGTTGACAATTTGATTTATTATATGTCTTTGCTCATTATATCAAAAGTAGTATACATTCGTGTATTTTATTTTATAAGAGCTGTTTAGCAGATGAATAAAATGTAAGTGCCCATGATCTAAATTACTTTTACCCTTCTGATTCTTTTTCTTGATAGGTATTTGAAGGGACTTCAGGTATAGATGCTAAGAAAACGTCCTGTGAGTTTACTGGGGATATTCTCCGAACACCAGTGTCTGAGGATATGCTTGGTAAATGGGTATTATTCATTCTAAGCTGAGATCTGTTTCCTTTTAAACATATTTCCATAAGGTCTTTTAAAAATTATGAACGTTTGAAAGTCAGCATCTACTTTGTCCTGTCTTGTTACTGATTTCTAGGTCGGGTATTCAATGGATCGGGAAAACCCATTGACAGAGGTCCTGTTGTACTGGCTGAAGACTTCCTTGATATCATGGGTAGGGACAGTAGATGGATTTCTGTGTGTGGGATAAAATAGCCTCTCTCTGTCTTGTACCTTTGCCAGATAGAGAGTGGTGTTTGTGATATCATTTAAAGTAGATAAGCAACATACTCCATAGGTTATAAATTATTTTATTATTTAATTGTATTTTCTTAGAAATTATCTTAAAGTTTTATGTATTAATATTTTAAGATACTGTAAAATATCTAGGATGTGTCTGAAATGTATATGGTAAAACCATGAATTTGAAATTAGGACTTCTCGGCACGGTGCAGTAGTTAACGAATGTAATCCCAGCACTTTGGGAGGCTGAGGCGGGCGGATCATGAGGTCAGGAGATGGAGACCATCCTGGCTAACATGGTGAAACCCCATCTCTACTAAAAATACCAAAAAAAAAAAAAAAAAAAAAATTAGCTGGACGTGGTGACGGGCGCCTGTAGTCCCAGCTACTTGGGAGGCTGAGGCAGGAGAATGACATGAACCCCGGAGATGGAGCTTGCACTGAGCCGAGTGAGCCACTGCACTCCAGCCTGGGTGACAGAGCAAGACTGTCTCCAAAAAAAAAAGCATTAGGACTTGTCTCTTATTTGCTATACCTTTATTTTACTTTAGGAACTTGAATTCTATTACTGTATATTTTGTGAGTCTACAAAAGAGTAAAGGAAAAAATTATTTCAAGTTTCGTATTTGAAAACTAACTGAATTTTTTTTTTTTTTTTTTTGGTAGTAGAGAGATGCTTTATGTAGTTCTGGTCTTCTGGTGCTTTTTCTTTTCTTTTAATTTGATATGATTTCTAATTTCATTCATGAATATTGTGCCAACATGTTAAAATTTTCCTTTCTGGAAATACATTAGGTCAGCCAATCAACCCTCAATGTCGAATCTACCCAGAGGAAATGATTCAGACCGGCATTTCAGCCATCGATGGAATGAACAGTATTGCCAGGGGGCAGAAAATTCCTATCTTCTCTGCTGCTGGGCTACCACACAATGAGGTGAGGACTGGGATCGGTTTGCTATGAAATATAGCAGACAAGAATTTCTAAATGCATCACTGTTACTGAGAAACCAAGTAAAGGATTTTCAAAATAAATACTCAGTGTGATTGTTTGTATAATCCAGTTACCTTAAATCTTTGTTTATGCACATGTCTTCTTGCTTACTCTTGCATATCTTTGCAAAAAGTACAAAATAGTTTCTTTGAATAAATCCCCTAAAACGTCCTGGTTTCATTTATGATTCAATTCCAAAAAGTTGACAGTAAAAGTTATTTTGTTGTAGAAATGTTATTTTAGATTTCAACTGAATTCTTCTACTTTGCTCATCAGATTGCAGCTCAGATCTGTCGCCAGGCTGGTTTGGTAAAGAAATCCAAAGATGTAGTAGACTACAGTGAGGAAAATTTTGCAATTGTATTTGCTGCTATGGGTGTAAGTAGATTTTTTTGTTTTCGTATGATATATAAAATTTTGCTTGTGTTATGAGAACAATGTAGTAAGCTGTACATATATAGTTGAATTTTTCTTTAGGTAAAGAATTTGCAGTCTGGCATTTTTGACCAAACTAAGGACTAAAACTTGGCATTTGACTAATTTGAAATTTAAAAATAACGTTGTTTGTGCCCCAAACCGGCTCTTTGTTCTATTGGCTTTTGTGAAAACTTTTGGGATACTTGAGATTTTAAAAGAAGGAACAATTCAAATCTGTAGCTTGGCTTTCATCAGAAATAAATGTTCAGGATTTTTCTTCTCCCAGCACTGATGAAGTTATTGTTATTTAGGTAAACATGGAAACTGCCCGATTCTTCAAATCTGACTTTGAAGAAAATGGCTCAATGGACAATGTCTGCCTCTTTTTGAACTTGGCGAATGACCCAACGTAAGTAAACAGAGCTATTTCTTTCTGTGGCCCAGACTCGGGATCAAAAATGTTTCTTAAGGTTGGGGAGGTAAAACGTGGTAATAACAGCATTTGGACCTAGCGGTGAGGTAACCCTGTATTTAAAGTCCAGCCCTGCTTCCTGATACTTATCTGGCATTGGGCAAATTACTTAGGTTCTGAAACTCGTAAAATGTGGCAGCTGATACTTGTCTCATGGAGTTGTTTTGCATATTAAATGAGATCATACTTAATAAATTACCTAATACACAATCAACTCTCTGTAAATGATTTTTTCCTCTTACCTGAAAAATCTGGCTTTCATTTCTTCCCTGTCTCTCTCCTTCCTGCCCCCGCCCCCGCCCCACCCCAGTGTTGAGAAACCATACAACTGAGAAATTTGAGACATTTATAAATAACTGTTAATACCTTACTTAAGAATTTGTAAAGCAACAATTGCTTTGCTCTCCTGAATTTATTTAAAACTTTAAAAGGGGAATTGTACTGTTGTTTCCAGAATCATTTCTTTTTGTCTTTTCTTTTTGGTCTTTTGGTTTGAGTGGCCTAAGACTTACTAAGTTCCCTTTCAGCATTGAGCGAATTATCACTCCTCGCCTGGCTCTAACCACAGCTGAATTTCTGGCATACCAATGTGAGAAACACGTACTGGTTATCCTCACAGACATGAGTTCTTACGCTGAAGCACTTCGAGAGGTATCTTGTTCATGTTTTTCCCTCCGTTAAACAAAATTGGTTAATTTTCAGGGTTAACTTGTCGCTTTGCAAGTTTTCATTATTCTTCAATTATGGTTTTTTAATTCCACCGTTCATATATTAGTAGAATGGCTTAATAAATCAGAAAGGAAAATAATTCCTTTTTGTCAACTTGGTAGAAGTGATTAGAGGATAAGATTTAAATGGTTAGCCTGTGTATCTCATACTGTCACTGTCTCCATGGATTAAGAAATGATTGTAAAATGGAGTAAATCATTCAAGCTGTTTATTCAGTGACTCTCCTGGGAAGTTCTGTTTCTGTCCAGACTATTAATTTTTAACTCTTTTTATAATTCCATTTTTAATGAAGTTAATATATTATAAAGACCATACTCTGACAGTACTCTCTTCAGCACTTTTTTCTTCAGAACACCTAATGTTTAGGAACAGTATTAAGATTCTAGCAGGCTGGGCATGCACGGTAGCTCATTCTTGTAATCCCTGCACTTTGGGAAGCCAAGACAGGAGGGGCACTTGGGATCAGGAGTTCACGACCAGCCTGGGTAACATAGCAAGACCCTGTCTCCACAAAATATTAAGAAATTGGCCGGGCATAGTGGCACACACGCTTGTGATCCCAGTTGCTCAGGAGGCTGAGGTGGGAGGATAGCTTGAGTCCAGGAATTCGAGGCTGCGGTGAGCTCTGATTGTGCCACTGTACTCCAGCCTGGGCAACAGAATGAGACCTATCTCTCAAGAAAGAGATTTTGACAGTTACCCCTAGAAGTTTTGGGGTATTTTTTCGAATACGAGTTACTGAAATTTTGAGTAAGTTACTCTTTTAAGCACATAAAAAGACTTCTGAAGAGACAGGCTGTATCAATACCTCGCTTCTTAAAATTCCCTCAGTGTTGTCACCATATCTTACTCTGCTATATTGCTGTTTCAGACTAACTCTAGTCAAGGACTAACTTTTCTCCCCCATCCATCACAGACCAATACTTTTGTAAAATACAATAAAGATGAGTTATTAGAAAAGTGAAGTTTTAAATAGATATATAATTTACAAATGCAAATTTTAAAATTATTAGATTCAACAGGCATAAAATTATTCTGCCAGATTGCCCTGAAAGTTTCTAAGTGCTTATCTTACTTTCTCTGTGATCATTGCACGTTGATAACAGCTGGTCTGCAGACCGCGCTGTGAGGAGCACTGCTGTAGCACGCTCCTTTGAAGATATCAGAGTAGCACTTAGAAGTTGCATTTCATAATGCTTTAGGGTTCTAGTTGATTGTAGGTTAACATGCACGCCTGTAGTCTAGTATCCATGTCTCTAAGGGAAAGATCGTTTATCACCATTCTTGTTTTGTGCAGTGGAATGGACTCCTGACTTTGTGACCCTCAGAAATTGTTTAATTTTTCTGACCCTTGATTCCAACTGTAAATTGGAGGTAACGCCTTCCTCATAGGGTTGCTGTGAGGATTAAATTAAATAATGTTGTAAAGCACAGCAGATGATTCCTGGTGTACATTTCCTTCCCTTTTGACCTTTTTGGGATTAGGTTAGATAAATATAGCTAGTTCTACCACGTGGAATAAATCTTGTGAACCAACAATCTTTTCTGTTTTAAAATTAACTTCCTTTGTTTTATAAAATTGCAAACAGATTTTCTTCTAGCAAACTATTTGAAAACTTACATTATGGCAGTATGAGTTTAGCAAAAACTTTGTGGTCCCCCATTGTCAACATTTTTGTTACGGAATACTTTGAATTCATGTTGCGGGGAGATTTTTCTAAATCATTCTTAAGGACAGTATTTAAAACGAACATGATGGGATTTTCAACTTTGTACTTCGGCATGTTCAGACAAACGTGTTCTAACCAAGCTCGTTGTAATCTGGTATGTGATATTCTTCTCCTTGACCTGCTGTCAGGTTTCAGCAGCCAGGGAAGAGGTTCCTGGTCGACGAGGCTTCCCAGGTTACATGTATACAGATTTAGCCACAATATATGAACGCGCTGGGCGAGTGGAAGGGAGAAACGGCTCGATTACTCAAATCCCTATTCTTACCATGCCTAATGATGGTAAGTTTTGGTATTTGGATTATAACACATCTAACCTTTTTAAGGAGAGAGAAGACCCATCTTTCTTTTCGAGTTGAAATTATTTTGAGAACACATCCCCTAAGAGTTTATCTTGGTTATTTGTGGCTAAATAAAACATTTTTCATTTGAAAGTTACCCATAGTTACTATCCTTTTGTGGAGGAAAAGCAATTTTCTTCATAATTTAAGTTTTTAACTTTCATTTATTAGGTACTATTGAGTGTCTGCTGTTTGCAGGACACTGTTCTAAATGTAAAGAATTTTTGAAAAGAATTTATGATCTCTACTTACTGTAAGTTACTCAGTCTAACTGGGGATGTTTTTTATGTGTGTGCCCCGGTAATTTAAGATGGCCATGTTAAGTGCCGCATGAGGAGTACAGGTAGTAAGCTCCACAAGACTTAGATTTTTTAACCAAGGGCTGGTTAAAAATGACTTTCCAATGCCTGTCTGCGTGTGTGCTCAGGGTGGCTCCTGGGGTACAACTGTTTAGAATTCCTCTCCTGTATTGCCTTTTTGTCCTTATTTCAGTTTTTCAACAACACTTTTACAAATTACAGTAAGTTATTACTGTAATTGAGCACTGTTCTGAGTGCTTTATAAATATTCACTCATTGCTTCTCATAGCAACTTTGAGGCAGATGCTGTTTGAGGCACAGGGAGGTAAAATGATTTGTTGAGGTTAGCAAGTGATAGATTTAGGACCCAGTTTGAGTTCATAATTCACACTGTTACTCTGTACTGCCTCTGACGTGAAAATGATTTGTTCCAGGGGAGTAGCTACAAAATGATGTAATTTAACAGATTTGGAAATGTGTTGCTTTGTGTGACCTTTTTCGTGCAGCCTGGCTAGTGTTTACTTCTCTGTGTTACATGCCTACATTTTGCATTGTGAAATGTTGTGTATCCATCTGACATAGCTTATGAACTAAGAGTGTTCTCAGTATACATCAGGTTGGCAAATTTCTGTAAGGGAACTTCGGGTTTAAAATGAAACTTGACCTGTATTGAGAGGGGAGAGCACTTACCTAGGGGAGAGAGTATTTTTTATGAATGCAGCCAGTTTGCCTCATAGAGCCAACACGCATCTAACTGCTGCAACCAAACTCAGCTGGCCAGTATAGTTGCCATTAGCCACATTTGGCTATTTAAGTTCAAGTTAACTAAAATTAAATAATTGAAATTAAGTTTTTTCAGTTTTGTTAGCCATGTTTCAAGTGTTAGATAGCCACATTAGGCCAATGGCTACCGTACTGCACAGCACAGACACGGAACATTTGCAGCATCACAGAAAATGACTCTAACAACACTCTTCTAAGTAATGTTACAGGTAGTACAGATGGACTTCTTGTGGGTTTGGTTCTGGGAGATGGCCACTGTAAAACTCATAACCTAAATGTGCCATGCTTAACGTCGACTGTTCCTCCGGTAGATATCACTCACCCAATCCCGGACTTGACTGGCTACATTACAGAGGGGCAGATCTATGTGGACAGACAGCTACACAACAGACAGGTACTGGACGCGAGCAGTGCTCTGAAACTTGCAGGCTTGCTCATCCATTACTCTTTAGTGACTTGGATTTTGCTTTTGGGAATTGCTTTCCTTAGTATCAACTTGAATTGTTTTTAATGTGGCTATAAAATTGTCATTTCTGTTATCTTAAATTCTGGTGTGGGCAGAGCACCAGAATTAAGAATCGTCACTTTTCTTTATTGTGTCTTAAAATGGAGTCACTTGCCTCCAACAGCTTTTTTGGGAATTCTGTTCCTTAATGGTATCATCTACCAATCTTGTTTTTAATAGAAAAAAATGACTTTTCCATGCTTTTCTAGTAGATGCTGCTAAAATCAGCTTTTAGGAATTACTGTTAATCTTTTTATTTCGTATATAATTTTTTGAGTCAGTTCAGAAGACCATTTTGACTCAATAATGTGGTAGTACTTACCAAACAGATGTTGAAAGTTTAGTTTTTTAAAATAGTCTTGTACAGTGTTACAGATGAGACTTTGTTGGATTTGATTCTTGAAAGAAATACTGTGCCATAAAGTGTTCCTTGCTACCTTTTCTTCCCAGGAAGAGACAGTAGAATCCATCTAGGAGACAAATGCAGCAGTTTTCTGTGATTTAAGATGTAATAATGAATTTCAAATGCTTTTTGTAAAACTTGAGTATTGTACTTAAATATAGTATTTTTTCCCCTCTCATTCTACCCAAGATTTATCCACCTATCAATGTGCTGCCCTCACTATCACGGTTAATGAAGTCTGCTATTGGAGAAGGGATGACCAGGAAGGATCATGCCGATGTATCTAACCAGCTGGTACGTACATTCTTCTAAGAACGGTGTTTGAAAAAAATGGATGCCTTTCTGCTGTCTTGCACCTCCTGTCTTTCACCCTTACCACTTTTTCCCATCCACATGGAATTTTAGTGTAGACTTGATATGAAATACATAATCATTCATTAGAACCACAGCAGCCTTTTCTCATAAGGATAGATGCTGATGATCAAGATTAGCTTGAAACCCATGTCTAATGCTATCATGTTTCCAAATTAAAAGCCAAGCAATGAGGTTGTTTAAATTTTTTATTAGCGATTTTAGTGTTAATTATAGAGTATTCCTGAAAGGTTGCTCTCACCTCTTTCTTGCTCAACATATTAAGCCATCACCAGAACACTAAAGTGTACAGTTTTATGTAGTCTCTGAAATCCTTGATTTTTATAGTCATATAAGATTGTACACTAACACAAATAAAGAAAAATACTATGGCCATAAAGTAGAAGTGGTAAACTTAGTGATATCACAGATTTTTTTTTTACTAGAACTTCAAGATGGATTTCTCCTTATGAGTTCTGATTTTCAAGTGGTCTATAAATTTTGAGCTCATTAACATTGAAGAAGTGTGTTTTTTGTAGAGCATTAGGAGTGTCTGTGTATTGTATGCCTGAAAACTCCTTTCTGAGTGAGAATATAGTCCTTCTGGTACTTTCATATGAATTTTATGTGAATTGATTTTGTAAATTCCTTCTATGGGCTCTTGTGAGGAAAACTGGAGCAGTACATTCCTATATCCCAGATGACTGAACATTTTGAGAGCCTCTCTCTGCTGATGGGAGCCTTTCTTTTCTTTAGTATGCGTGCTATGCTATTGGGAAGGATGTACAAGCCATGAAAGCTGTCGTTGGAGAAGAAGCCCTTACCTCAGATGATCTTCTCTACTTGGAATTTCTGCAGAAGTTTGAGAGGAACTTTATTGCTCAGGGTAAGATGACTGTTGTCTTACAAACATAAAACGCCTTGTGTGTAATTTTGAAAACTGCTTTCCAAGCCGGAGGGAATTCTCATTGGTTTCTATACAGTTATTTCTCTGGTTAGAGAAGAGGCTCTGTCACCTGCCTGCCTTAACCCTCTGGCTTCTCCTCTTCCTTCTAAATACCTTGGGAAGATCTTGACTTGATTTTCCAGTTACTTAGCTACCATCTCACTGTTTTCCTTCTTCCATCGCGCTTCTGAATCCTCCTTCCCAGGCCCTCTGCTGTGCAGCTTCGTTGCCAGTTCTCCTTGCTGCTGACTTCTTAGCAATGATCTGCTTTGACATTTGGGGCTTGGCACTTTCCTGATTCATCCATATTCATCTCTTTTTCTCATTTCTTACCTTCCTGCCTCTTAATTGTTAATAATCGGGAAAGCTCCGTTACCTGTTGTTTCTGCTTTCCCTCCCAGTGCCCACTTTTCACTCTGCTGTGGCTCTACAGTGTGTGGGCCTTCACCCGCTGTCCGGACCTCTGATTCCACACCTCCAGCCGCCTTAGGAACACCACTGTTGTTTATGCCACCATCCCCTGAGGCTCAGTGTACTCGGACCAGTGTTTTTGCTTTTTCCAAGTGACCTGCCTAGCAGTGCCCTTTCAATTTTTATCTACCTCTGGTATAATCATTGTTCCATTAACCCAAGCTCAGTAACTGGGCATTATTCTTAACCTTCTTTGCTTATTCTCCCGTGATCAATTATTTACTAATTTGTGTTGTTTTCCTTTGAAATATCTTACCCTATTCGGTTTTTATTTCCATTATAATACCTTAGTCCTGTATTTCTTAAACTGTAATATGCTTTTGAATCAGCTGGAAATCTTGTTAAAATGCAGATTCAGATGGAGCAGACCTTGGTGGGGACAGAGATTTTTCATTTCTGTGAATTCCTGGGTGATGTTGAAGCTGCCGGTCTCTGACCACTCTTGAGTCCAAAGGCCCTAGTCCAAACCTTTGTCCCATCACCCTTGGCCATTGGTGCCAACATTTTCACCAGTCTCCTTGACTCCCTGTGTGCCATTGCCAGGGTAAATATATTACTAATTTTATTGGTTGTCCCTCTACTAAAAAAACCTGTAATGGTTTTTATGACGTAGCATAGGCAGGATTTTCAAGCTCTTTTGCTTGGTCTCTCCCATCACCCCTGCTAATGCTAGTGATACTCTCTTAACATCAGTGGTGGTTACAGCAGGTGTGTTTACTTTGGAATAAATGCATCAGGCCATACACTCAGGATGTGCACCTTTCCAGTTATATGATACATTATTATTCAAATCCCCAAAATATTCATATTATTGGAATGTTTTTAATGCAGAACCTGAATATCTTAAACAAAATAAAGTTTTCATCTAGAGAGAAGAACCCAGACCTCCAGCCTTGGAATCAAAGAATAAGATTTATGTGTGGGGATAAGGATGATTCTGCCACCAAAAATAATTTTAACAACTTGGAAAACCACTGACCTTCAGCTAGTGATGCTCTGGAGAGGGTTGCGTGTATTCAGGTGCTTGACTGGCATTTGTGGCCTTCTGAGCATCTGTGTTAGTTGCCTTCAAATTCAGCCTTTTCTCCTTGTGTGAACCTTCTGTGCTAGGGAGACTTTTCTCACTAACCTCTGGACAAAACATTGATTCTAGTTTCCATTGCTCAAGTGTGCTACCCAGTTGTCAAATCTCAGATCTATCTCCCCATCCTCTCCCGCAAGACTGTTCCCTGTCTCAGCCCAGCCGCCTCTTCCGCTTCTCTGGTTCCTTATGATGCTCACCGTCTGTGTCCTCTTTTCCTCACTCCTTCTCATTTAGTCTTGGGAGTCCCAACCTTTTTTCTAATATATATTTAATACACTGCTAGTCATGTAACAATACATACTGAATAACACTGCTAAGTTGGAAGTCATTTGCATTTATTAATTCAATCTCAATTTTTTAAGGTCCTTACGAAAATCGCACTGTCTTTGAGACTTTGGACATTGGCTGGCAGCTGCTCCGAATCTTCCCCAAAGAAATGCTGAAGAGAATCCCTCAGAGCACCCTCAGCGAATTTTACCCTCGAGACTCTGCGAAGCATTAGCTGCCGCTTCTGCACTGCTCCACACTCTTGTGAAATACTGGTTCTATTTTCTTTATTCCTTTTGCGCTCCCCAATCCCCACCTTTGTGTTGGAGTTTACTGTGTTACCCTGTAATTAAAAACAAAGAATAGGTAACATATTGTGCCAGTGTTGCAACATTTTAAACTGCTAACAGACCTTAAAATATCCCGTTCAGAAAACCTGGGTCCTCAGTGCTATGTTTAAAGTAGCTGCAGGGATGGAGTGGCGTTTTCTTATTGCTGTATGTATTGTACATAGTGGAGTAGTTAGTTACCTGATAACGGTCTCATTATTTGGGTCTCTTAGACCTTACCTCTCAACTCCCTCAAGAGTACCAGTCTCTGAAGTTATAATGCTTTGGTCTCTACATTAGGGGCAAGATCCGGTCTAAAAGAAGTCTCCTTTGAGAAGGGCCAAGAGGCTCTTTCCTGAGTGTGTGCTTTCGGTTTGTTGGTGTGCCTGTGTTGCTGGGCTGTGCTGATGCTCGAAGCAGATGGTTTTGACTGTCTACTTGCTCTTTCCTGTATAATGAATAGATGAGTGAAAGCAGTTTTCTTTTTCTCTTTAGTACATATGTATTGGGATTCCTGTGTCTTACAGCTCTCCCTCTCCAAATAATACACAGAATCCTGCAACTTTTGCACAGCTGGTGTCTGTCAGGTAGCAGTGAGGCCCCTTGTCTTGGCGATCCTTACTGGAGTTCCAAGCAGAGGAGTCACGTGATTAAAATCGCTAATAGAGTTGTTGTTTGGGGTACAAGATAAGAAGAAAGAAAAACCTACAGCCTTTCTGCATTCTGACATACTAACAGTGGTTTCAGTTTCTAAAGTGTTTACCAGATGCCGAAGGCAAGGTGGGGAGCAAACGCACTTACGTTTACGGATATTTTAAACTCTGTTAGAGAGCAGCCTTTGAAAATCCCCAATTTTGTTCTGCTTTTTGACCTCTCTCTACCTTTTCAGGGTAATCTTTGTGGCACAAACGATAGCATTTCCAAGCTTTAGAGTTCTCTGAATTCCTGCGCCTTCCTGAACGTGAGCCCTGAGCGATCTTCTATGCAGTTCTGCCATGTGTCCTGTTTGGTCTCTCTGTGTTCGTTGTTACTTGTGCAATAGCGACTTCCCTACTCCGTGCATTCCATCTTTCATGTTGTGTAAAGTTCTTCACTTTTTTCTTTGAGGGGGTGGGGGTGGGGGGAGTCAGCATGATTATATTTTAATGTAGAAAATGTGACATCTGGATATAAAATGAAATAAATGTTAAATTAAATGGAAGTTAACTAAAGTGACTCTGTATCTTCTAACGAGGAAAGCAGCAAGCAAATGTGTAATCACGCGTCTCTTCAGTTCACAGCTCTGAGCATCATAACCAGGATTGGGAACCAGCCCTTGTGTTGTAGGGACAAGGCTTCCAGACTGCCCTTGCCGCTCTTTTCAGTACCGTCCCTTACAGCGTGCTGTACTTTGATCCAGGGCTGAGTGTTCCTACAGGTGCTCCCCAGCATTCCTCATTTCAGACCTTGTCAGGACCTGTAGAGCCCATCTGCTGTGAGCGAAAGAGGGCACTAAATAGTGAAACACAGCTTGAAGCAAGCCAAAACCTGTTTCACATGAAATCTCACATGGATGTCCAGTGTATACAGAAACCTGGTGAAAGCACAGGGCGTGCTGTCATGGAGCCTCTCATTTCTCCCCACTCCAGTTCAAGGCAGCTTTCAGGAGATGTAGAGGAAAAAGCTTAATCATAAGGAGAACTTGGTAGACCTGAGTTCTCTTTCTGATTCTGCCAGTACTATATGGCCTTGCTTAGTTATTCAGCAAATTTGAGTCTGCTTGTCTGCTTTTTATGCCTTTTAGGGTTATTGTAAGGATTGGAGATTTGTGTGTGTAAAACGCTAGGACAGTGCCTGGTCCGTAGCAGGCCACTGTTATTAGTAAACCTTTTTTAAGATAAATTTGCCTTATTACTCTTACATAATACTTAGGATTTGTTGGTTATGTAGCACTCTTATTAGTTTGTAACTTATTTTTTAGTGAAAACATTTTCTTAAGGAGCCTTTTTATACCGGAATAAGCCCTAATGAAAAGACCTGTTAGGAAGCCAAGTGTCCTCAAAGGTCAGGCTGAGTGACTCATTCAGCATTTATCCTTGCAGTGGAGTGCCACTTCGTTGTGTAAGATTTCATGGAAGTGAAAAAATGTTTTCAGACTAATGTCATAAATACCTCGCTAAGATGTTTTATTTTTACCAAGTGTGGGGGTACAAATCGTCTGAGGTCAACAGAGCATCCTGTGCTCTTGAAATTTTCTGTTACTCTCGTAAGGGAAAGTTAGCTTAATTCAGTATTAGGAGCCAACAGAAAATAGTTCCCCAGACTACATTTAAAATAGCATTTAGAGACTACAACCAGAAAAACTTGGGAAGGCAGTTCTTGAGGGAAAATTATCCTTTGTGGGGCAACTTAAGTAGAAGGAAGTGAGTTTTCTTAAATGAAACAGTCATGTTCCTTACTCAGCTACCAACTGTAGTTTTATTTCGAGCCATTTTTCCAGTTTGGGGTTGAACACCTGCCTCACACTCAGGCAAACCATGTGGTGTCCCCAGCTGCCCCCTCCTCCGTATGAAGCCCTGCAGTGGTAACAAGGAGCGGGTGACTGATGTTTGGAAACAATGAGAAATCGCTTCCAGTCACTAATGGGTCACAGAGCTTTGCATCCTGAGCTAGTGGCCAAACTCGTCCAGAAAACTTAGTAAATGTTTTTCAGACACGTGTGAAGGCGAGGAATTGTGGGAGCCTCCCTGAACAGTCTGCCACATTTCTACTTAAGGGAAAAGCAAAGCATCTGACCGTGGCTCCCCCTGAGGCTGAGGCACACGTGAACAATGCCTCGGTCTCCTTTGTAGGAGCCTGAGGGACCCTAACCTAGAATCAAGCCCATGGCTGTTTGCTGTGGTTAGCAGCTACAAGTAGTGCACATGTGATATGCCACTGTTCTCTAAAGAATTTCATCTCCAAACTACTAGAGCATTTTCTAAATCTAACAGGTAACAGTGGTCACATAGCCCTTTATCCGCAGATGCAACTAGAAAATGGCTTGGCCAGGGTCACAAGGGAATGGCAGAACATGAGCTGGAACCTGGGTCTTTAAACCTGGGCTAGTGCTTTTCCCAAAGCATGATGTTAACATCCAACGGCCATTCCACGCATCAAAATGGCGTTCACAAATGTCAATCTTGCTAGAAACCAGGATTTTGTATTGTGGCTAAAGTTCCGTATCCTGGTGGACAGAATGGTAGCGTGAACGTAAACCAAAGGCCCTGACTTTGGACCTAAGAACTTCAGGGCCTACACTAAAAAGTTAAGCTTTTAGGGGAAGGTAAGATGGGAATGTGTGTACAGACAGTAGCCTCCAAATGCATCTAATTTCTTTTCTAAGCAGTCATATTCTTCATTTCCACAAGAGGGCAGCAGCCCCTGAATGGTGTCACAATGGCTGAACACTGAGTTCCAGAAACAGACACTTTCGGCTCAGGGACTGGCAATCAACAGTTCTTTTGGAGCTGCATGTTAGTCTGGGGACTGTAAGGGAACATGCTCTGATAAAAGATAAACTGAAATCGGTGTAAGGAGCCCTGTACTGTGGAATCGGGAGGTCGGGGTAGAGAGATGGCAGGGAAGATCTGGTCCAGCCCTTTCCTGATAACTGAAGGGCTTTCTGAGCATCTGAAGCAGTGAGATCCAGCTTCTAGTGAAGGTGGGACAGTGTCAGGAGGCAGTCCACTCAGGGGTGGGCATCTCTGTTAGTTGGAATTGGAATAATCTTCCTAAACCAAGAAACTTGCCTCCCTCTAACTTCAGGGAGGGGTATCCTTGGGCTGTCCCCTAGGGCTCTCCCAGGTGTTGACCCTCTACCATTCTGAAGTTAATTGGCCACTTCTAAGTCTTCAGTCTAAATGTTTCTAGTTCCCTTAACCATCGCTCCCTTTATGAGTAAGGGAGTTACTCATCTCTCTGGTAACTGAACAGGTTTAGAAGTCAGATCTAGCCTCCTGACATAGTACTTTGGTTCTTGAGTCTGTGCTGTCCATAGAAAATCTCCAAAATCTAGAGCTCAGCTCTTGGAAATCAAGGCCTCTCCCAGACGGGAAGCTGGAGCTGGAGGCGAGCACTGACCATGGGCCTTGGGACCAACTCACAGAGGCCGGGACTCTCATTCAAGCTTAGGTTGCTGGAAACCTCAATATGCTCTGACCTAAGACATTCTATTCTCTGGTTCTACTATACTTTTCCACAGGATCTACTATTCAGTAGCACTCAAGTGTGGCCGTAGCACTAAGGAAACTTCATTAGTGGTTTACCTACTAGACGTTCATTGTTCATGTAAAACTTGGAAAGTACAGGTAAGCATGAAGAAGAGAGTTCCATAATCCTATGACTTTGAGGAAATTTAACATTTTATCATACAGAACCTTTCAACAATCATGACTTTACCAGCTGCGGCTTTGCCCTTCTGTCTTGTTAAGCCAAAGCCCACGGCATTTCTGGCTGCTTTCTCCTTGTATATACCGTGTATATATAAGATAATGGGAATCGTGTCAAGAAGATATGTGTTTAAGGTGTAAACTTTCAGTGCATGCGATTACAAAACAGCCATGTGGTTTAATCTGAGGGGTCCATTGAAAAACAAAAGTAATTTCAATATAACAAAGTTCTATTGAATTCCTTAGATTACATGTGCCATGAGGGGAATTGTGGTCCTTTAGCAGTACTTCTCAAAAGCCCCTTTCTTCTTCTTTTTTTTTTTTTTTTTTTTAATGTCTCACTTTGTCACCCAGGCTGGAGTGCAGTGGTGTGATCTTGACTCGCTGCAGCCTGCAACCTCTGCCTCCTGGGCTCAAGCAATTCTCCTGCCTCAGCCTCCTGAGTACCTGGGATTACAGATGCACGCCACCACACCTGGCTAATTTCTGTATTTTTAGTAAATACGAGGTTTCACCATTTTGGCCAGGCTGGTCTCGAACTCCTGACCTCAAGTGATCCACCCGCCTCGGTCTCCCAAAGTGTTGGGATTACAGGCGTGAGCCACTGCACCCGGCCAAAAGCCCCTTGCTTCTCATGGGTCTGCTGCTGTTTCCTTCAGCCACTTTGGTTTTCAGGGAGGGTTCAGGAAACCATCCTCCATTGTGCTTCTTTCTGGCCTTTGCTACCCCTGTTTCCCATCATGAGACCCCAGGAACTGAAGTGGTGAGGATGAATCCCATGGGACGATGAGGAATGAGACCAGGCTGAAGGTGTGAGACTCGGCAGAAGCCCTCCTCCACCTCCACCAAAAGGCAGGGGCGGAGTAAGGGCTGCAAGGTTTGAAGGTTTGTATGCACATTTCTGTGTTATCCAGAGAGGGGAGGAGACAGAGTGAGTGAGTGAGTGAGTTACTAGTTACTGTGTGTGTGTGTGTGTGTGTGTGTGTGTGTATTTAACAGCTTTACTGCAATATAATTCACATACCATCCAGTTCACCCATTGAAAGTGCCATTCAATGATTTTTAGTCACAGAAGTCACCGAGTGTGCAACTATCACAATCAATGTTATAACATTTCCATATTCTCTCCCCACCCCCAAAAGACTGTACTCATTAGAAGCTACTCTCCATTTCTCCCCAACCCTACCACTGATCTTTCTGTGTCTGGATTTGCCTGTTCTGGATTGTGTGTGTGTGTGTGTGTGTGTGTGTGTGAGATGGAGTCTCACTCTGTCGCCCAGGCTGGAGTGCAGTGGCATGATCTCAGCTGACTGCAACCTCTGCCTCCCAGGTTCAAGCGATTGTCATGTCTCAGCCTCTCGAGTAGCTGGGATTATAGGCATGCGCCACCACGCCTGGCTAATTTTTGTGTTTTTAGTAGAGATGGGGTTTCACCATGTTGGCCAGGCTGGTGTTGAACTCCTGACCTCAAGTGATCTGCCCTCCTCGACCTCCCAAAGTGCTGGAATTACAAGCATGAGCCACCGGCCTGGCCTGTTCTGGATATTTCTTATAAATGGAATCATACAGTGCTTCTTTCAGTTAGCACAGTGTTTCTCAGTTTCATCTAGGTCACGACACATAATCAGGCTTCATTTCTTTTTATTAGCAAATAATATTTCATTAGATGAATATACTACTTTGTGTGTATCTATTCATTGGTGGACAGACATTTGAGTGGTTTCTGCTTTTGGGCCATTAATGCTGCTGTCAACATTCATGTATCAGTTTTTGTGTGGATGTATGTTTCATTCCTCTTGAGTATATCCCTAGGAGTGGAATGGCTGGGTCATATGATAGCTCCATGTTTGACCGCTTGAAGAACTACCAAACGACTGACCAAAGTGGCTCCCGCATTTTATATTTTCATTGGCAGTGTGCGGGGGCGGGGTTTTTATAATGCCCAATCATCAGGTTTGTTCAGGAAGCAAGTAACTTCTAGCTTATTTACTGAGCTTTTAAAGATATACTTAATGTTGTTTCTTAAGAAAAACCAGGTCTTTCTTTACTATGAGACTCCAAGTGCTTTAATATAGTTGAAACTAAAGAAACATAAATTTTACATTCTGCTTCTTAATTGCATGGGAAACTGCACTTATTAAGTGTTCAGTTTAATGACTATATAACACTTTATCATAAATATACCCTTATTTTCTCTGTTGTTTAACATTTAGCATGTTTTCAACTTTTGCTTACACTGTGATGGATTTGTTGGTACATAAATATTCATCTGTGTTCTGGGATATTTAAGAGACTTCCAAAAGTATAGGACAAAGAATATGAACAGTACCAAAGCTCATGACTTATATTGGCTCCACCGCTCTAAAGATGTATGACAGCCTTTGGTCTCACCATGATTTCGTTGCAGCCTCTCTAGCACTGGGTGTTCATTCTTGTTAAAACACTAAAACCAAAAATGCCTTAATTTTAAGAAAATTTTCTTTTAGAGTAACATACATAGAAAACTGCACAGATCATTACTGTGATAGTTTGACGCATTTCCACAAAATAGACACACCTGTGTAACAAGACCCAAGTTACTGGACAGGACATTTCCAGCCTCTCAGAGGTCCCCATCCTGTCCCCTTTCAGTGACTAACCATCTCCCCTTTCTCTCCAGAAACCACTATCCTGACTTGTAATAGGGGGAAAAAATCCTTGCTAATTTAATACATTAAAAAATATACTGTATTAAAGTAAACCAAGTTATCACAGAATTCCAACATTTTTAAGCCATCTGTATTTCTTGTGGAAATCCAGGGCCTAGCCATGTACTTTGCAAAGCTAGGTTTCTTCCTTTTAAGGTCCCCAGATGGGTGGAGGACAGGGAGCCCACGTGATTCCTACAATCCAGGAAATCTAAATCTGGCCTGCGGCCAGTGTGCCGTGGCTGTGCCCAGGATCCCTCTTGGGCAGCACATGGGACCTCTTTCTTGCCATATTCTCTAGGTAATGATGGGCTTTTTCCTGTCCCTCCTATATCAACAAATCAAACTCCAGGGGATGCCAATCCAAGACACAGAGCCAGCAGCAGAGCTTTTACACGATGAATGGACCGTTTCACTCAAGGCAGGACACTGCTGAACTCACTGCTCCGCTCCTGATCAATTTTTCTGAGGTGGTGAGCTCCCTTTCTAGAACAGGATAGAATAAATACCTTAGAGGGCCATGGCTCTTTCCCCTACAGACCTGTGCAGAAGTCTGGAATGGGAAGCTCTGGCTTCCCAGCTTAAGGACAAGAGGATCTTTTTCTTCCAGACCTGGCACTTTTCCCCAGCTCTGCCTCATGGACTCTTTCCCTGGTCTTCCCCTTGCTTTGAAAAATACAAATACCAACGTACAGGAAGTAACATTAACACAAATTCAAGCAATTGGAGCTCTCTGGGGAGGTATTTAGTACTCTGCTGCTGCCATGTAAAAAGAAGGAATAAGGAATAGAGTTTTCCTCAAGAGCCCAGGAGAGATTCCAAGTGCATGGCTGTTGTCAGCACAAACCCCCATGCCCATCTCAACCCACTGTCCTCTAATATTGAAGATAGGGCAGGGGGAACATTACCGCCCGCTACCTGAGGTTCGGGGAGGCCAAGTAACTGACCCAGATTTAGTGGAACAACTGGGATTGGAACTCGAGGATGCTGAAATCTGGTGGAGATTCCTTGTGTTACTCTGTGTTCCTGCTGTGCAGAAAGGTCCTCGGATTGTGGTCGCCTAAGATGGAAAATCATGGGCTTTGGAAAACAGCAGATCCAAGATGAATTCTATGTTCTACTGTTACATTATGAGAATTAAAGTTGTTTACTATCTCTGACCCTATTTATCATATAAATGGGGACAATGAACTGTTAAAGATTAAGTGAAAATGCTACAAAATAGCTACCAGAGTATCTGGGTTTGAATCCTGGCTTTGCCTTTTTCTTTTTTTTTTTTTAGACGGAGTCTCGCTCTGCCGCCCAGGCTGGAGTGCAGTGGCCGGATCTCAGCTCACTGCAAGCTCCGCCTCCCGGGTTCACGCCATTCTCCTGCCTCAGCCTCCCGAGTAGCTGGGACTACAGGCGCCCGCCACCGCGCCCGGCTAGTTTTTTGTATTTTTTAGTAGAGACGGGGTTTCACCGTGTTAGCCAGGATGATCTCGATCTCCTGACCTCGTGATCCGCCCGTCTCGGCCTCCCAAAGTGCTGGGATTACAGGCTTGAGCCACCGCGCCCGGCCGGTTGCCTTTTTCTAATTAATTGCATGACAAATGGCAGAAACGTCATACAGTAGAAAAGAGAGATGAGAGGTCCTCTAGGTGAGTGGGGAACTGTTTAATCTCATGGCTTCCATTTCTACATCTCTAATAATATACCTTAAAAAAAAAAAAAAAAAGCTTAGGGGTCAGGTACAGTGGCTCACACCTATAATCCCAGCACTCTGGGAGGCCAAGGCGGGAGAATGACTTGAGGCCAGGAGTTTGAGACCAGCCTGGGCAACATAACAAAACGCTGTCTGTACAAAAATAAAAATGAAAATTAGTCAAGCCTGGTGGCATGTATCTGTGGTTCTAGCTACTCAGAAGGCTGAGTCAGGAGGATCTTTTGAGCCTAGCAGTTCAAGGCAGCAGTGAGCTATGATCATGCCACTGCACTCTAACGTTGGCAACAGAGTTAGACCCTGTCTCTGAAAGAAAAGGAAAAACAAGCTTTATATTTTTATGATAAAATGAATTCACAGTTTTGAGAGATTTAAGGCCCATTCCTCAATGACTATGTCATTTAGCCTTAATTTCCTTACCTGTAAAGCAATCTGTGCAGGGATTATCTCTGTATCACCGGGTGATTGTAGACATCCAAAGTAGGTGCTCACTTCGGCAGCAGTATACTAAAATTGGAACGATACAGAGAAGATTAGCATGGCCCCTGCACAAGGATGACATGCTTTTAAAATATTTTTTTAAAGAAGAAAGAAAAAAAAAATCAAAAGTAGATGCAAACTATTTTACGATCTCATGATCTCAAAACAAAGGGAAAAGAGTAAGATTCCTTGTCTCCTAGAAGAATTAGTGATCTTAAGTTGCCATGAGTGTCTAGAGGAAGCTAATGTTTTATTGTGTCTCTTATGTGGCTGATGAGAGACATTCTATTTTATTAATGATGGTACTGAAGCCAGATGTTCAGTAACTTGCCTAAGTTCACAAAGGTAGTGTGTGACCAGCCTGGCTCTAACTCATGGCTGCTTCTCCAAAGACCATGGTTTTTTTTTGTTTTGTCTTTGTATTGTAGGGTAAGAAGGTTATGACCAGGCCCTTAAGTGTTATCAGAGAAATAAGGTCAATGGCTATAAAAGTGGGTATGCAAAATTTCTTAGTGGGATGGCTAACCTTAGGGATCCCAGAATTGTATTCCTAAGTAAAACTATTTCAGGAAAGACAGGCTTGGGCCTGGCACCCTTTTCATAAGAGCAAAATAAAATACCAAACTCTACTGACCTTGTACTATCTTCTCTCCACGTCAACCACCACGACTCCCAACCATATGAAAAGAGAGGCCCCCAGAAAGCTGCCCTGAGGGCGGTCGGCATGGCAGCTAGAAGCTCTGATGCACCCACTAACCCAGAGGACCTCTCATTTCTGCTATGTGACACCCATCAACGAGCAGGTCTCAGAGGACAGGGATGGGTAGTTACTAGAGAGCTCTTATAGCCTGAGGACAAGACAAGATCCTCGTGGCTCCTGAGGGACCCAGGAAGGCACAAGGAGCAGGTGTCAGCTTCAGAAGCCTTTCCCCTGCAGGTCCCCGAGTCTTGGTGGCACAGCCCTGTCCCGTCAAGGAGCAGGTGCCCTTCCCCAAGGAGAAGCTCCAGGGAAGGCAGCCCTGGGCATCACCCCCAGGCAGCAGCTGCTCATGCCCGAGAGAGGGAGCCCACCCTCCCCAGCTCTGGCTGCGCCCTTAGACCCCAAGGCCCAGCCACCACAGCTCAGTTTGGTCATTGACGATGCCTAGAGATTGTGTCACCAGTCCTTCCGGAGCAAGAATTACTTCTCAGCTCAGTGCCCAAAAAAAGGAGAGCGGGCTTGAATCCTAATTCCTAGATAGGTGATTGACCACCTCATGGCATCCCCAGGAAGTGCTAATTTTTTAACAGATTTCAAGAAAGGACCAGATATGTCCTTCTCAAGCTGTTCTCTCTTCTTCTCTTCCTCTTTCTCCCCCTCCCACTTCCTTTTCCCAAATCTGAACACTCGGGTGCTCAGAATGACAGAGACAGCTGTGCTGCCCTTTGGGTTGGCCGGGGCAGCCTGGTTTTCTTTTGCTATTTGGAGGACATAGGGGAGGAAGGCATATTGTAATCAAGCAGCAGCAACAGCTTCTACTCTAGAGATTTTTAGACCCAGAGAGGACTGACTCTCCCCTCCTCTTTTTTTCTTCTTTTGAGACAGAGTCTCCCTCTGTTGCCCAGGCCCAGGCTGGAGTGCAGTGGCACGATCTTGGCTCACTGCAACCTCTCCCTCCCGGGTTCAAGTGATTCTTCTGCCTCAGCCTCCTGAGTAGCTGGGATTACAGGCGTGTGCCATTACGCCCGGCTAATTTTTACATTTTTAGTAGAGACGGGACTTCACCATGTTAGCCAGGCTGGTCTTGAACCCCTGACCTCAAGTGATCTGCCCACCTCAGCCTCCCGAAGTGCTGGGATTACAGGCATGAGCCACCGTGCCCGGCCTGACTCTTTTCTGAAGGCTGCCCTGGGATTGACCTGGCCCTGAACAGAGAGACGCTCAGCAGCAGCAGCACCATCATGGACCCCAGCGTAAAGCCCTCATAGTTTCAGGTCTGTGTCAGTTGGTATATGTGCGGAAACTTAGAGTGGCCATAGGTGCAGGTATCCATGTGTCTGAAGAGGCAGCAGTACTTTTAATCCTGTTACAGAAGTAAAATTAAAAGAAAAACACACACACACAAAAATCTTGCAACTCTCGCTGCATTTCCATTATTTACCATCAGGTGTCAGTAGACCACACGGGAAGAGGGAGCTTTAAGAGCCAGGGTGCTCAAGTCGGTGCCTGGGGAGGCAGCTCCTCTTCCGTATTCCTGTGGATCTCTTAGTGGGAGTCATCCTAGGCATCTCCTTTCCCCGTGCCCGCTGCCCTCATTCCACCCCGGTCTCGTTTGTCCTTGTATTCCCAGCAATTCTACACTGTAAGATGCCTTCTGTGTTCTCTGCAGGGCATCCCTCCCTGACTCGGGCTAGCAATGGCCAGAATTCATGCATTTACTGTGTGCCAGCTTGCCCTAATCATCTGATTTACTTATCAAAACAGCTCTCTGACATAGGCACAACTAGTTAGGCAGATTGACAGATCAGGAAGGGGCCTGGAGAGATGAAGGGCAGCTTAGTGGGATGCATGCATGTGGACTTTACCTGGGCGGTTTCCCCAGAGGCAGAGCCATGAGGCAGAGGCGTGAGGCCACTCCTCTCTCCAAATCATGCTAGATCACTGGGCTCTAAGTCAGCTCACAGGACAAGTTTTTGTTTTGTTTTGTTTTTTGAAATGGAGTCTCGCTCTGTCGCCCAGGCTGGAGTGCAGTGGCGCGATCTTGGCTCACTGCAAGCTCTGCCTCCTGGGTTCATGCCATTCTCCTGCCTCAGCCTCCCGAGTAGCTGGGACTACAGGCGTGCGCCACCACGCCTGGCTAATTTTTTTTTTGTATTTTAGTAGAGACGGGGTTTCACCGTGTTAGCCAAGATGCTCTCCATCTCCTGACCTTGTGATCTGCCCGTCTCGGCCTCCCAAAGTGCTGGGAATACAGGTGTGAGCCACCATGCCCAGCCAAGACAACTCTTAATAGTTTCTGCTACCTCATGGCAAAGCCCAAAGACTGACCTTCTAATTCTTCCCAGCACATTGCACAGGCAGAAGAGGGACAGTGATTATGCAGGGAGGGCAGCCTCCTTCCTGCCCCAGAGGCCCTGGCGCCAAGCACACCAGTTTTTGTTTTTGTTTTTGTCTTGTCTTCTCCCAAATAAGTCATACTGGAAAGCTCTCTTGCCCTAGCTTTAGGAGAGCAAGTATTAGGAGGGTGCTACTTCTTTGGTCAAAATCCAGCCGGGTGTGGTGGCTCACTCCTGTAATCCCAGCACTTTGGGAGGCCGAGGCGGGTGGATCACTTGAGGTCAGGAGTTCGAGACCAGCCTGGCCAACATGATGAAACTCCGTCTCTCCTAAAAATACAAAAATTAGCTGGACATGGTGGTATGCACCTGTAATCCCAGCTACTTGGGAGGCTGAGGCACAAGAATCACTTGAACCCAGGAGACAGAGGTTGCAGTGAGCCGAGATCAGACCGCTTGCACTTCAGCCTTGATGACAGAGCGAGACTCTGTCTTCAAAACAAACAAATCCTACTCTACACTTAAGTCCAGGTTGAGTAGTGTCCCCTGCCAAAAACTATATATTTAAATCCTAACCCCCAGTACCCAGAATGTGACCTTATTTAGAAATAGGGTCATTGTAGATATTAGTTAAGATGAGGTCACACTGAAGTAGGGTGGACCTCTAATCCAATATGACTGGTGTCCTTATGTAAAAACGGACATGTGAAGACAGAGGCCCTCTGTGAAGATTGGAGTGATGCAGCTACAAGCCAAGGAATGCTGAAGGTTGCCAGCAAACCGCTGGAATCTGGGAGAGCTGCAGGAAATAGATTCTCCCTCACAGCCTGCGGGAGGAACCAACCTTGCTGACACCTTGATTTTCAGACTTCCAGAACTGTGAGAGAATACATTTCAGTTGTTGAAACCTCCTGGCCTGTGGTTCTTAGTTACAGCAGCCCACCCAAGCAAAGGAATATAGTTCCTATTCCAATGCCTCCTCTTCAGAGCCACGGGGTCTTTTCCCTGTGGCAGGTCGGGACTGATGTCCCAGAGGGACCCAGGAAGGCACAAGGAGCAGGCGCCAGCGCCAGGAGGCCTTTCCCTCCTGGGAAAGAACAGGCACAGCTCTATCCCTTCCAAGGAGAAGCTCTGGAGAAGGCAGCCCTGGGCATCACCCCCAGGTGGCCGCTTTGCATGCCCCAGTCCACCTTCCCCAGCTCTGGCTGGGCCTATAGACCCCAGGCTCCAGGTGCCAGTGCTGGGAGTTTGTTCAGAGCACTCGCTCAGTGAACCTTGAATTTCAGGCTGTCTTGCTCAGCCTAGGAGCTGTTCAGGTTGGCCTTGTTTTATCTCAGCCAAGACAGATCTGCCCCACTAGGGCCCTAAAAGAGGCAGGTAGCCCAAGAGGTAACGTGGTCATGGCTGAGAAGGGGCAGATAAAGGATCTGGAGGAAGAAAGAAAGAAGCCATCCCTTCTTGAGCAAGGTCTGAGCACAGGAGGCCAGGATGGGGCTACCTGGTGTTTTTCTCTCACCTGACCTTACCCATTTTTGCGGGAGGCAGGTGCCAGGACTTAACCCTTTCTAGAGGCACCTTGGGTCCTAGTGAGGAAAGAGTATGTTGAATATTATTGACAGGTGTTTTACATACAGTTTCTCATGCCCACCCTGTAACGACTGATTCCTGTTTCACAGATGAGAAAACTGAGGTTTGGGTTAGATAACTTAACCAAAGCCCGACGGCGCGCTGGGTCTCACCGCCAGTCTCCATAGCTGCTCCTGCTCCTGCTCCGTCTGGTTCCCAAGCCCCAGCTTTCAGAGCAGAATCCTCCCATCAGTGGCGTTGGTTTTGACTTCTCTTGTGGAGAAGCTCTGGGGTTTAAGGTGGAGCCTCATGGGTGACCCTAGAACAGCCAGCTGGGACCCTCAGCCGCAGGGCAGCCTGGCGCTAAGCATCCTTATCAACAAGGTCACTGCTGATTGTTATCAAAACCACCAAATGTCCCATCCTCCTCCTGCGACCTGCCCGACAGCCTGGGGCTCCTGTAAGTGAGCTGCTGTTAAACAAAGGGCTGCTCATGCCACCCTCCCCCCACCCAGGGCCCAGTGGGGACAGCAGGTATCTAAGCAAATGGGAGCGGGACCGCAGCTGCCACCCAGCACATTAAACACACTGTTTTCTTAATTCCCCCTCCCTGCTAAGTGCTGATTACCGGGTCTGCCTGGGGCCTGATCCTCCAGCCACCTGACTTCAGCCAGTGGGGCACCCAGAGAACGAGAGCAGCTGGCGGGTCGCACTTCAGGCAGGGCAGCAGATGCAAGACACTGATTATTCTGGGAGGGCTGCACCCAGGGGCCTGCATTTGCACTTCAAAGGGGGATGGGCCCCTGTGCCCCACTCTTGGGACCTGGGTCTATTCTGGGGAAAATCATGTTGCTTTGAGTGAGTTACCCACCCGGGCCCCACCCCCTTCTTAACAGAGGGCGGTTTAAACAACCTCTCGGAGTTCACGGGCACTCGCTAGACACTCCCTGGGACCCTCCCCCGTCTGGCAGCCCTCCTTTCCATGGCGTTTGCTCCTATCTGGACGGAGCAGGAGGGACTTGGGCGTTTAGCAAGCCCCAGGAATCTCAGTCCTCCCAATGCCCCTTTTTATGGATTGAATTGTGTCCCCCCAAAAGACATGTTGATGTCCTAACTCCCAGGATTTCAGAATGTGACCTTATTTGGAAATAGGATCGTTGCAGATGTAATTAGTTAAGAGGAAGTGGCTCTTAATCCAATAGGACTGGTGTCCTTATAAGAAGAGAGACCCAGAGGGGGAAACGCCACACAGAGACACAGAGACAGGGAAGAGATAGCCGTGTAGACAGAGGTGAAGATGGGAGTGATGTGGCTACAAGCCGGGGAACACCTGGGGCCACCAGAAGCTGGAAGAAGCGAGGAAGAAAGCTCCGCTGGAGCCTCGTGGGGGAACGGAGCCCTGGACCAAGCACCTCAATCTTGGACTCTCAGCCTCTGGAACTGGGAGAGGATTAATTTCTGTTGTTTTAAGCCATGTGGTCTGTGTAACTCATTATGGCAGCCCTAGGAAACTGACAGACCCCTGAACTTCGTGGCAGAGTGTCACAAGGATCTCACTATGGTGCGATCCCACCCTGAAGCATGGCTGTGATAACCAGCCCTAGGGCTCCCACCCCTCACCCACTCCCCATTTCCCTCCTCCAACCCCCTCTTTGTAATTAAGCCCCGAAGTGATTAAGGAGTAACCAGTGCCCTGAGACTCCATCCTGAAATGGACAGATTGGACTAGACGCAAAGACTACTCCTCCTTTCCCCGAAGGGCAGGTGTTGCTGGCTTCCCTTCCTCTCAGGGCCTCTGAGAGAAAGCAGGGCCCCTCACTGTGCCCGCCCTTCCCGGGACACAAAGCAGGGGGAACCCCACCTCATGCTAAGCCTGCTCCCAGCTCCCCCCACCCCCAGGGTGCTGGGGGTCCTCACGGCCTCCGTGCAGCAGCACGTCCTGCTGTGGCAGGGAAAGCCCTCAGCTGTCCCTGACACCTCCCTCCCACATGGTCGCAGTCTTTTCTCTCTTCTCTCTGTTGGGTACAATAGCCTGGAAACAGCCACTTTCTCTGTCATTTACTGCCTAAAATGGCGGCCTTGCCAGGCAGTCCAAGTCCTTTCCGGGTCACCATGACCCTGTGGGTAGGAGGAGCTGGGCTCCTGGAGGTCAAGGGGTTTACTGAAGGCCAATTGGGAGAACTGGACATGGAGCTCCTAGGAAGTCTGACTCCCCGTCCAGAGCCCTTCCTGCCCTCATACTGAGCGTCTGCCGGGGGCCAATGGGTGCTGGACTGGCTTCTGGGGCCGATGTATTGGAGGATAAGATAGGGCCACCTGTCAGGGGTCACCTACAGCTGAGCTAGCTCTCAGTAAGGAGCCTGGCTCTTGGGCAACCCACAGAACAACTACAAGGAGCCACCTCCGCCCTAGCTCTCTTTCCTCGCCAGCCCAGTCTCTGGCTGGACCCCGAAGCACATTGGAGGCATTCAGCCAAGGTTCCTTCTCCCCGAGAGTTTGCTTCCTGTTGGCCAGTGTCCGCAAATCTCTACACAGTTGGCTGTGGGCAGGAAGAGTCACGTGAATGCAGCCCACCTGCAGCTTGGCCCGGGATGTGAGGTTTGTTTCGATGCCATCCATGGAGGGCTTGGGGGGTGGGGATCAGAGGGACTCCTGCCACATCCAGCCAGGGCGCTGGCTCAGGGCAGGGTTCAGAGGCAGGGGGCGGCGGAAATGATGAGCGCAGAGAAGAGGGGAGAGAAAGGGGGACGTGGGGGGACTCGAGGGTGACCCCCGATTCCCCTCCAGGGGGAGGCTTTCATTCCCCAGCTGTCGAGAGTGCAGAGCTGTGTCCCTCTTTGAGACTTGCCCTCGGCTGGAGAGAGCATCCTGGCCCAGGCACACACCCATCCTAGTTTGGGGAGGGGCCCAGGCACTGGCTGGGGTCTGGGGTTGGGGTAAGGGTGGGGACGTCAAGGCTTAGCCCTCCCACCCCACCCCAGGTGAGGAGCAGCTGGACCCTCCATTGTGACTGCCCCGTGGTGAACTCACCTCTCTACCCATCCTTCTGGCTTCTTTTCCCCGAGGTCTTCCCCAGGGAGTAGCCAGAAAAGCTTCCCTCAGACAGGTCTGCGTGCTGCGTCCTCATTCGCATCACAGGCACCTCCATGAGGTTAGCAAGTGCCCTGGTGCTGGTGGGGGTGGGGATGACAAGAAAGAATGGAAGGAAGGCAGCACCTTCCATATGCAGACACCCTGCAGCCCCTCCCACCCACATCCACACATCCACACACACACACACACACACACACACACCCGACTCATGTACATGCACATACACACAAATGCATACACACATACCCATATACATATACACACACAGATATGCACATATACACACACCCACATGCACACTCACACCTATTCCCATGTATACACACATACACACAAATACATACACATACATACACATATACATATATACACACACAGATATGCACATATGTACACATACACACACCTACCCCCATTTATACACACAAATACATACACACATACACATATATATACACACATACACGCAGATATGCACATATATACACATACACCATACACATGCACCTACCCCCATTTATACAAACACACACACAAATACACACATACAAATATGTGTATATACACACAGATATGCACATATATACACATACATACATACAATTATATGTAATACACTCTAATTCTATTTATACACAATAATATTATACACACACATACACATATACGTATACAGATATATACACACATACACAGATACGCACATACATATGCATACATACATACACATACACTCACACCTACCCCCATGTATGCACACACATACAAATACACACACATATACATATATACACACACAGATATATACATATATACACACACACCTACCACCCCACACACATATATATACTCTATATATATATATATACACATATACATGATATGTGGCATTACATATATATATATACATAGATATGTAATATAAATACATTATTATTAATTTACCTCTTTGCTGGGGGCATATACATGTAATACTACATATATATATATATACACATTATTAGATATACATGTTTACATATACACACACACAACCTATCACCCCACACACATATCCATATCCATATACATATGTACACACACATACACACACAGTCTCACACCTACCGCCATGTATACACATCACAATACATATACACATACATACAGCAGAGCATACACACATGCACATACATGCACTCCAACTCCACCTATATATTAAATATAAACATATACATGCATCCACATATATATACATAGACTCCACACCCACTCATACACACATGCATGCACTTACATACACACACTCACACATACACTCACCCCATATATGCACATGCACACATATACATAGACTCACACATGCACAGCTATATATATGCACATTCGAACGCATATGCATACCCACATACATACACAAACACACATAAAAACACATGCATGCACACACACAAACACCTCTGAAAAACACATGCATACACACACACAGATACCTTTGAAGTCCTAAGTTTAAAAGACATCTAGAAACTAGAGAAAAGGAGCAGTGTGTGTGTGTGGTGTGTGTGTCTACAGAAAAAGCACATTTGCTTAATAGGCTTTTTCCTTTTCTGATATAGCTGTACCCTTTGGGAATCTATAAGTAGGGAAATTCCTGATGAAACTATAATATTGTAAGACAGCAGCAGGAAATCGGGCCTGAGCGCTGCTCACTGCCTTGGGCTCAGGAAGCAGGGGGAGGCAGGCGGTAATCGGATTGGGTGGCGGGAGCGGGACTTTGAGTGGGGGACTTGCCTTTGGCTTTCTGCAGCCAAAGTCTTGGATGATGCCAGCTCTCCCTGGAGCTGGCCCATTGGCAGGGCTGTGTCCTCTCCCACTTTCTAAGTATAGTCTTGGAGGCCCAGCCAGATGAAGGCTGGAGCCAGAATTTCCCTGGAAAGCATTTGCTTCACAGGGGAGGGGCCTGGGAAGCTGGTGAAGGAGGCAGGTGAGGTTGACAGTGGGCAACTGCACTCAGGCAACTCCTTTCCTCTTTCCAAGGGGTGGGCGGGTCCCAGGCAGCCTTCCTGCCCCCCAGCATGGCAGCAATCCAGACGGGCAGAGCAGGCCAAGCACCTCCCGGCTCAGATGGGTGTTTTTCAGGGGCCAGAAGAAACGGTGGCCTGGGAGAGTTGGGCCACTCTGATGCGTAGCGTGGGAGGACAGCAGGGTGATCCTGACCACCACTGTGTCTCTTGTCCACTGCTGTAGCAAGGCTGGGAGGAGGAGGCAGTCTGGCAGCAGACCAAGAGCATGTGCCTTGGCCACAGTCGCAGGCCTGGGGCTGCGACTATCCACTGTGCACAGTATGATTTGCCTTGAAGGTGTAGAACGCAGGGCTGCTGTGAGGGTTAAATGCAAGTGACAGGACTGAGAAGTCAGCCAGCACCCAGCCCAGTCAATGCCAGGGACTCCAGGGCACTTCCTTTGTATTTAGCATGGATAATACCCACCACCCCCAGCCTGCTTTGCTGAGCCCCTCAAGTCTCTGCCTGGAAGAGCCAGTCAAGCAAAGGGAACCCTGGACCTTGAAACCCAAGTGCACGGCCCCCGCAACCCAAGAAGCGACCATCTGAATGACGGGCCATGGCAGGCAAATCGTCCTGTTATTTTTGGTGTAAGAAATTTAATTCGCTTCACATGTCACTGATTACAACTGCTGTGGTGAGCCTATTTACCTCTCAATTAGCTGTAATTGAGGCAGTGGGGGGGTCAAGGGGCAAAAGGAGAATGCAGGGGGGTGGGGGCTGCACGTGTGCATGCTTGTGTGTGTGTGTGTGTGCATGTGTGTGCATATGTATACACTCAGGCTGGCACTATGTGGCACAGCTAAAAGAGGAGGGAGAGGGAAAGAGGGGCCAAAGGTGGTGAATACCCCGTCTCTACTAAAAATACAAAAATTAGCCGGGTGTGGCGGCGTACACCCGTAATCCCAGCTACTCAGCAGGCTGAGGTGGGAGAATCGCTTGAGCCCTGGAGGCGGAGGTTGCAGTGAGCAACCTGAACTGGTGAGATCGTGCGGCTGAACCCCAGCCTGGGCAACAGAGTGAGACCCTGTCTCAAAAAAAGAAAAAAAAAAACAAAGGTGGTGAATAAGGATTCCAACCAGCTCCCTTTCGGTCAGTGTCACAGTCACAGGCTGGCCCGGCCCAGCCCTGCTTCCCCACAACCCCCAGCGAATCCCTCCTTGTTCCTTTCTTTCCCCGGCTGCGCCTCTGTACCGGGGCATACCCCCATAAGGCAGCCTTCTGGGGTTGAAACCTTGAGAGAAAAGGCTGCAGGGTGGGGAGACAACTCATCAGAATAAGATCAGTTGTTTCCCACGGGGTAGAGCTTCGCCAGGCCAAGGGAACCTGGGGCACCACTGTAGCCCAACATGGCCTGAAGCAGGGACGCTTTGTTAACAAATACTAATAAGTGTCACGTCACTAAATTGTGGTAGTCATAATAAACAGTAGCAATACTTTAACTTGTATTGAGTATTATCTCATATAATTGTCAAAACAACCCTGGGAAGCCCAGAAAATTTAAGCAATGTATTTATTTTATTATTATTATTATTATTTTGAGACAGAGTCTCACTCTGTCACCCAGGCTGGAGTGCAGTGGCGCAATCTCAGCTCACTGTAACCTCTGCCTCCCGGGTTTAAGCAATTCTCCTGCCTCAGCCTCGTGAGTAGCTGGGATTACAGGTGTGTGCCACCTCACCCAGCTAATTTTTGTATTTTTAGTAGAGACAGGGTTCTCAACATGTTGATCAGGCCGCGCTCGAACTCCTGACCACAAGTGATCCACTCGCCTCGGCCTCCCAAAGTGGTGGGATTGCAGGCGTGAGTCACTGAGCCCAGCCTAAGTAACTTATTTATTTTTTGAGACAGGCGCCTCTCTTGCCAAGGCTGGAGTGCAGTGGCGCCATCACAGCTCACTGCAGCCTCAAGCTCCCAGGCTCAAGTGATTCTCCCACCCCAGCCTCCTGAGTAGCTGTCACTGCAGACGCGCACCACGGCGCCCAGCTAATTTTTATAATCTTTCTGTCTCAGCCCCCCAAAGTGCTGGGATTACAGGATTACAGGAGTTACTTAGGCCACCATGCCTGGCCTAAGCAACCTTATCTAACGTCACACAGCTCAACAGCAGAGGAGTTTGAACAGGAATGTGGTCAGCTGATTCTCCAGATGAAGGACTTAACCTCTGTACGTGCCGCCTCTTTGGGAGCGTCTCAGGTAGAACACAGGACTGGGCAGCCAAGTGGGGTCTTTTCATTAACATTGTGATGGACAACAGGAATCCCTCATTGTTGATGGAGCTAATGGTGATGATAGATGTGATGTTTTAGGGAATGCGCTCTGGCCCCTCCCATCAGATTCAAGTTTGCAGAGGTGGGTGTTGGAACCCCACGGAATGGAAAGGCCTGAAAGCCAGCTAAGAGGGCCGGAGATGATTCTGAAGTCAGTGAAGAGCCACTCAAGCTTTTGGGCAGAGAAAGGTCGTGATGGCAGCAGCCCTGGAGGCGTAAACCGGACTGTTGTGTGTGAATGGATTTAATGGGCCAGAGTGCAGGCAAAGAAACTAGCAGGGTTATTAGAGCTGTCAAGGAGACCAGGTCTGTCATCCACTAGCCGTGTGACCTTTAGAAATCCCTCTTGTCTTTCTGGGTCTCCCTTTTGTATGTCTATAAAATTGAGGTGGTGAGAATTAGAAGATGTCTAAAGTCTAAGATGACTTGGACGTTTTGCAATCCTTTGGATGACCTCAGATGAGCTAATAGATGTAGAAAGAAAAGAGGGTGATGGGGAGGGCTGTAAGGAGTGGATAGAGCCTGCAGGATCTACGGTCTGATTGGACAGAGAGGATGATGGAGAGGCAGGAGTCAACAATGGCTCCAAACTGCAGTGAGAGACCGTAGGATAGAGACACCTGGAGGGAAAGTCTGGATTATACCGTAGGCAGAATAAACTTGTGCTCGGAGCCCCAGTAAACACATCCCTCCCACCAAAACAAACAAAAAATATTTAGATAAGTTGGTGGGGCATGGTGGCTCCTGCCTGTAATCCTAGCACTTTGGGAGGCCGAGGCAGGAGAATTGCTTGAGGCCAGGAGTTTGAGAGCAGCCTGGGCAACACAGTGAGACCTCATCTCTACAAAAAAAATTTAAAAAATTAGCTGGGTTTGGTGGCTAGTAGCTACTTGGGAGGCTGAGGCAGGAGGATCACCTGAGTCCAAGAGTTGAAAGCTGCAGTGAGCTATGATTATGCCAGTGCACTCCAGCCTCGGTGACAGAGACTGTCTCAGATAGATAGATAGATAGATAGATAGATAGATAGATAGATAGATAAAGTGAATTAAAGCCGAACATTTTTAAATTAAGTTACCTAGAAACTATTTTAATTTCTGCATCTCTATGAGAATTGTGCCATTTCACAAAATTTTGTCTTTAATATCGTATGTGAAAAGAATAATGTTTAATGCTTAAGGCTTTTCAAAGGTCTTTATTGGCAGGTGGTGGGAGGGGTTTGTTTTAGATGGAGAGGAAGGTAGAGATGTCCAGGGGGTGGGAACAAGAAAAGCTGAGGTTAGGGAAGAAAAGTTCAAGTGCCCTGGTAAGATAAGAAGGTACCTGCTGAGGGCTGGCCATGGTGGCTCACGCCTGTAATCCCAGCACTTGAAAGGCCAAGGCAGGTGGATTACTTGAGCTCAAGAATTCAAGACCAGCCTGGGCAACATAGCGAGACCTCGTTTCTACAACAAATACAAAAATTAGCTAGCCATGCTGCTGTGCGCCTGTAGTCTCAGCTACTCAAGAGGCTGAGGCAGAAGAATTGCTTGAGCCCTGGAGGAGGTGGAGGCTGCTGTGAACTGTGATCGCACCACTGTGTTTCAGCCTGGGTTACAGAGTGAGACCCTATCTTGTGTGCCTGTGTGCTCATACACACACACAGACACAGAAACACACAGACACACATATTTATCTATTGAGACCCCCAGAGAAGAGATCTTTTTTCTCTTTTTTGAGATGGAGTCTCCCTCTCTCTCCCAGGCTACAGTGCAGTGGCACAATCTCGGCTCACTGCAACCTCCGCCTCCCATGTTCAAGCAATTCTTCTGCCTCAGCCTCCTGAGTAGCTGGGACTACAGGCACCTGCCACCACAACTGGCTAACTTTTGTGTTTTTAGTAGAGATGGGGCCAGGCTGGTCTTGAACTCCTGACCTCGTGATCTGCCCGCCTTAGCCTCCCAAAGTGCTGGGATTACAGGTATGAGCCACTGCGCCCAGCTGAGAAGAGATTTCTAAGAGAAAGAATTTGGCACAGAGGGTGAGAAATCCAAGTTAGAAAAGGACAGAATGGGCTGTCAAGATAGTGACATAAGGTGATATTTGTAGTTCTCCAACTTTCCTTTCACAGTACCAGTTTCCCCACTTCACTCACTCCGCTCCAGTTATAGCACCTCCAGTTTCTCCACAGACAGCTTATATCACCCTCTTTATTTCCTTTGTAGCACTTATTATAATGGAAAATTATTTATTTGTTTTCTTCCAAAGTGTAAACTTAATCAGGGGAAGGGACCTTGACTGCTTTGTTCACCTCTGTATTTCTGGCATCTAGAACAGGGCTGGCAAAAAGTAGGAGCTCAATAAATATTTATTGAAGGAATACATGCATGCATGCATGAAATTGCGATATTTCAGGCCTTGTGGCACCTGGGTTGGGGAGATATTTGGGGACAGCCTGACCTTCCTTAAATAACTCAGAAAACACCTGCTGCTGTGAATGCCTGGGGAGGATCACCGACTGCCTCCTTCTCACAGGCTCAATTGTGCACTGAGTCCGTCTGGGGCTGGATAAAAATATTCTGAGACTGTGCCTTCTGTATGGTGGAGGCTGAGGATTGAGCTGCTTGTTGTCAAGGAAGAAGGAGTCTCTCCCCTTCTTTCCCTTTTTCTCTGTCTCTTCTCTCTCTCTCTCTCTCTCTGCTTTCCCTTTTGTTCTATTCTTTTTCCTAAATTAATAAGCAGAGGGCTGAATGGGGTGGCTCATGCCTGTTATCCCAGCACTTTTGGCAGCTGAGGCGGGAGTATTACTTGAGGCCAGAAGTTTGAGACCAGCCTGGACAATATAGTGAGATCCCATCTCTACAACAAAACAGGACGAAAAATAAAACAATAAGCATGTTTGGGAGACTCCAGAAAGGCTGTGTCCTAGGCAGGGCTCTGGAGGAAATGGGGTCAGGAAAAGCCCTCGTTTCTTCACTCTTTTGTCCCCTTTCCTCACCGCTCCTCTTCCAGCTGGAACGGTCTTTCCCACGGCTCTGTGCTTTTCTTTATCTTTGTTTGTTTGTTTGTTTGTTTGTTTTTGAGACAGAGTCTCGCTCTGTTGCCCAGGCTAGAGTGCAATGGTACAATCTCGGCTCACTGCAACCTCTGCCTCCCAGATTCAAGCGATTCTCCTGCCTCAGCCTCCTGAGTAGCTGAGATTACAGGCTTGCACTACCATGCCCAGTTAATTTTTGTAATTTTAGGAGAGATGGGGTTTTGCCATGTTGGCCAGGCTGGTCTCGAACTCCTGACCTCAGGTAATCTGCCCGCCTCAGCCTCCCAAAGTGCTGGGATTACAGGTGTGAGCCACCACACCCGGCCAGCCCTGTGGTTTTCTAGGGGTGCGTTTTTTTGCTTTTTTTTTTTTTGAGACGGAGTCTCGCTCTGTTGCCCAGGCTGGGGTGCAGTGGCCGGATCTCAGCTCACTGCAAGCTCCGCCTCCCGGGTTTATGCCATTCTCCTGCCTCAGCCTCCCAAGTAGCTGGGACTACAGGCGCCCGCCACCTCGCCCGGCTAGTTTTGTTTTGTTTTGTTTTGTTTTGTTTGTATTTTTTAGTAGAGACGGGGTTTCACTGTGTTGGCCAGGATGGTCTCAATCTCCTGACCTTGTGATCCGCCCGTCTTGGCCTCCCAAAATGCTGGGATTACAGGCTTGAGCCACCGCGCCCGGCCTCTAGGGGTGCTTTTTTATGTCTTTCTGAGCCCTTTGGATGGAGAAAGGCTTGTGAAGTGGCAAGCAAAGGAGCATGCTGATGGGCATTCTGGTGATGAATCTTTATGCCGTGTAATAGATCCCTGACATCAGCGGTTTAAACACACCGTCATTTACTGTGCTTAGGGATCTGAGGGTAAGGACTGTGGCAGGGCAGAGTAGGGAACAAGGTTCTGTTCCCCATGGGGTCGGCTGGGTCCAGGGTAGTCACTCAACTACGCTCAGCTAGATGTGGGACCTAGCTGAGACTCTGGGAGAAGTGACCCCTCCTACCCTACGTGGCCTTTCCAGCAAAACAGGAGGGTGGGCTTCTTATGTGGCATCTTAGTGCTCCCAAGAGTATAAAAGCGGAAGCGGGCCAGGCACAGGGGATCATGCCTGTAATCCCAGCACTTTGGGAGGCCAAGGTGGGAGGATGGCTTGAGGCCAGGAGTTTGAGACCAGCCTGGGCAACATAGTGACCCCTGCCCCCGATCTCCATAAAAAAATTAAAAAATTAGCCAGGTATGGTGGTGCAAGCTTGTGGTTCTAGCTACTTGGGGGGCTGAGGCAGGAGGACTGCTTGAGCCCATGAAGTCAAGGCCTCAGTGGGCCATGATCACACCACTGCACTCTCCAGCCTGGGTGACAGAGTGAGACCCTGCCTCAAACGATAGAATCAAAGTAGAAGCTGCTAGGCCTTCTAGGCTTAGGCTGAAACTGGCAGAGCATCACTCCTGTTGTATCCCATTGGTTAAAATGAATCTGTGGGCCTGCTCGAATTAAAGAGGAAGGGGTAACCCAAGAGTGTGATTAGTGAGAGGCATGTTTTAGTGAGGTCACCAGCCTGGGCCAGGTCTAGGAGGAAGACGGGGAAGAGTTACCCCAGGTCGGACATGACCCCTTTGTCCCAAAGCTGGGGCTTCTGTGTTAATCAGAATTTGGCTCCTGTCCTCGCTTAGTGAGTTGAGCTTCTTCGTGGGCCCCTGCACCCTGGTCCTCCTGCCTCTCCAACCCCCAGTGCTGCTCTTTTCCCATCACAGGTGGGCAGGCAGCTGTGTGAACGCCTGCCCCGGAGACACGTTTCTAGTCCTTTCCTCCCTCCCACTCTTCTTGTGTCCTACCCTTGCCCCAAGTCTTCTCCTGCCTGCCTCTCCCCAGATCCCCCAGTGTACACTAACCTTCCCCACCTCAGAGGCCTTGTCATCTGCCCCTTATGTGCCCCCTAGGCTGCCTTGCGATTTCAATTTCCTTGTAACATGTCCCTTCTGTCTGTCGCCATCTGAGCAGCAGCCCTCTGGGCCTAGGCTGTGAGCCCGGGATAGTAGGGAAGGTTGTCAAGGGGGCACCAGGTAGGCTGGAACCAAGAAGGCTGGACAGATGGCCATGGTGGTGACTGCACCTGCCCCACCAGGGGGCCCTGGGGCAGTGGCAACTATAGCCATGCTGGTCTTTTGCCAAGAGGCCATATGCGGTAGACCCAGGAGTTGGCTGGTAAGGTGAGCAGCCGGTGGGGCATGCGGTTTGGGTAGGGAGGGGCTATCTTTTGGAGAGGATGCTCTGACTCTACAGGGGCACCTGTCCCTGAATCCCTTTTCCTCTCACTTCACAGATAAGGTCCCGGGGTAGGTGATGGGGGCAGGGGCCAGCTAAAGCCTATCTGACCCCTGGGGCCCCCTTTCTCACTGCCCTGTGCCGCCTTCCTCACCCCCCTCTCTGGTGGAAGGGACGTCATCTTTCCTGTTCCGAGGGAAGAAGTGCCAGGGAGCTGCCACACCATAGCGAGGGGAGAAGAGGGCAGACACGTGTGGCTCTAGAGAGCGTGAGAAATGGCATTCTTTATTCATAAATAAAAACATAAAATTGCAACAAATAGTTTACATGGCCAAAAAGTGACATCAAAAATAAAATGAAGCTGTCAAAAGCAAACCAAACCCAACAAGAAACCACAAAGAGAAAAACAACTATGTACATCTTCCAAATGCTGGTCTGTCCCAGCCTGCCTCTGCTGGGGGCTCCAGCTCTGCCTGCAGGCACAGCACGAAGCCCACCTTGCACAAGAGGTGGGTGAGCAGCCTCGCTGGTCCAGGGGTACAGCCTCTGTCATGGCAGCACCCACTGCATGATGACTTGAGGTCTGCAGGGAAATCCCTCTCCCAAAGCTGCTGCTCCTACAGCCCGGCCTGGCTTAGTTTCGAGCAACTGTCTCACCTAAGACATGGCCCGGGATAGGACCAGGCACAGGAGGCTCAGCGAGGGCCTCCTTGGGGAGAGATGCCCCCCACATCCCAGTCTCGTGTGAGCTCAGTGCTATAGGAGCTGCGAGTGCCTGGCAGGAGTTCACCAGAAGAGCTAGGAGGGAACCCCGTGAGAGTCCAGTCATTCCGAGGCCCAGGGGCAGAGTTCGATCCTTGGTGAGGTGGTGCGGAGCGCTGCTCTCTCCTGCAGGCATCCTTTGGGGACACAGCAGGTTGGTCCATTCGAGTGGGTCAGCGTGCCAGCAGGCGTGCCCAGAGGGAAGGGCAGGAAGCCCACCCCATCTGGGGCCTGGGGCCTGGGGCCGGGCTCTGTGCTTGGAGGCCTCTGCTGGCCAGAGCCTCTTTCTAGAGACGCAGAATCTGGCATGGTCCAAGAATAGGGAGGGCGCTTTTGGACAGGGCGGGAAAGAACACCCACAGGACGATGAGGTCGCGAGGTCGCGGGACACCTGCGTTCTAGTGCCACTGTGGGCCACTCTGGGGCTGGGGCTGGTGGCAGCCCAGGGAAGACATCTGCCGCCATGGATGTTGGACAAGGCCTGGGGGGAACACGTCTGGGCCGGCCTGGGACAGGGCCATGGAGATACAGAGAAGGCTGCGCTCCCCTGTGTATGGAGGGCACCGGGACACCATGGCGGAGCACAGTCTCATGCTTCAGGGCCTTCCCCTCGGTGTGGCAGCCACTTCTTCTCAGGCAACATCTGAGGGCAGAGCGCTGGACTTTGGCTGCTCTTTCCTGGGGTGGGGGGGGGGGTCTTCAGCCTGGGGAGGGGGAGCCAGCCCTTTCCTTTCTCTCCATGGGGCAGTCTCACAGGGAGGAAAAACTCAAACAAGGCACAGCCTGGTGGAAATGAAGGAAATGAGGGCCGGGGGGCAAGGAATGGGACATCTTTGACTTGGGTCTGAACTGTGCCCAATGGAGGGTACCGCCCTCAGGCAGGGAGGGACTTTTGGCTGGTAGATTCCAGGTTCAAACCTAGCTTGGGACTAAGAGCAATGGTTTGAAATTCTAGAAAACCTCCTCTGTCATTTGAGGAGGGCAGGATGGGCAGCGTTTAACCCCAGGGACAGGAAGGTAGAGCCAGCCACAGAAAAGGTGACTCTGGCCTCAGTCCACACTCAGGGAAGGGCTAGGACCCATGAGGGCGGGGGGCAAGGAGAGAAGCATCTCCCCACCCCCACCTCAGGGTCTCTAAGGGCCAGGGGTGGGCGAGGCAGAAATGGGGACTGGTCTCGGACTCGTAAGTTCCCAGATGCCCCCCTCCTCATCTCAGCAGGCAGCAGGCATAGGCATGTGGGAAGGGCTGCTGTCCTGAGAACAGCAGCTGTGGCTACAGTCAAAAATAGAACATGGAACAGCCTGCTAGGTCTGGCTTGCTTCTGAAAAGACAAGAAAGCAAAAAAGAAAGAAAGAAGAAGAAAAGAAAAATCTGGCCAGGCACGGTGGCTCACATCTGTAATCTCAGCACTTTGGGAGGCCAAGGCAGGTGGATTGCTTGAGGCCAGAAGTTTGAGACCAGCTTTGGCAACAAAACGAGACCCCATCCCTACAAAAAAAAAAAAATGAAAAGTTAGCCAGGCATGTTGGCGTGCACCTGTAGTCCCAGCTAGTTGGAAGGCTGAGGCAGGAGGATTGCCTGAGCCCAGGAGTATGAAGCTGCAGTGAGCTATGATCATGCCACTGCACTCCAGCCTGGGGGACAGAGCAAGACCCTGTCTCATAAAAATAAAAATAAAAACAAAAACAAAAATAAAAATAAAAATAAAATCCCTGAACCAAACAACAGAGAAACTCCCTTTTATCCTTTTCCACCACCTCCAGCTCTGCACATCTGCAGAGAAACCCTGGGCCCCCTGGGGCACTGCCCAAGCTCCTGAGAAAGGGAGCTGCTCTCTGGGTCCTTTAGTCTGGGACAAATGGGGGCATGAGGTGGAGGGAGGATGGCTGGTGGCCAGGCTATGCACACGGCTGTGTATATGCCTCTTTTTCTTCCTGCTTGGGGCTCTGGCTCCCTGGCACTCTGAGGAGCCGTCCTGACCTGTAGAAACCCAGAACTCAGCCCTGAAGGCGCTAAGGGGGAAAGGTGTGCCGCCGAACCTGGCTGCGGGCAGAGGAGGAAAATGCCCAGATCACACATGTGCCGTCTTAGTGATATGGGCTCTTCTGGATCAAGGAAAAGCTTGATTCTGGGGAAGGAAAAACATTCCAGAGTAGCCACTGGCCACTGTGAACCAGGTAGGGATTCCCAGCCTCTGGCCCCAGCTGGACAGATGGGGAGGCTCCCCGAGGGCAACTGGAAAGCCACACCCTCTGGTTCATGGTGGCTTCAACCCTCCCTTCCCAGCACCCAGCCGGGGGTCTCAGGGTCTATGGCTTAAAGAAGAATGATCACTGAGGTCAAAGGCCACTGGCTGTCCAGAGGCTGCTCAGCTCCCATTCGCAAGAACCAGTAAACAGGGACTGGGCCCCAGGGGTTGGCCATCACCCGCCACTGGTTCCTAACCCTTGGATTTTCCCTCTGCCCTCCTCTGGCTGTGGCAGCGTCTCCACACTGCGGGCGGCCTGGCTCTCCCCTCCTTCCTGTGGCTTGTCGGGCCCAGGACAGCCCTGAGGTTTCAAAGCCAGCTTCACCACAGCTCATTTCACCCCTACACCTCTGCAGCCAGAGAACAGCTCAGGTTCTGATGGGGCCGGTTCCAAGGCTTCTGGTCATATATGGCTTCTTTCTATTTCCAAGGCATTCCGATGTGTCCAGGGGGAAAAAGAGGTTGGGATGAGAAGCGGAGGGGAGACCCTGTACTTGCTGTGGCCACCTTCCCTGGAGGAGGGGGAGAGGATATCTATTTTGAACAAAGGCCAAAGTTTAGGGAGCCCTTAACCAAAGCAGAGAGACCCCTGGACCCATCTCCTGGGAAAGCCAGAGGAGTCAGGGCCTGAGGCCTGGTGGGCTGCAGGGCTGGTGAACACTGGGAAATCAGAGAGGGAAGGAAAGGCCATCCTGTCCTCCCCTTGGGGGTCCTGGGTCTGTGTCCCAGGGAGTGGTGTCTCTCAGAGGGGTCTGAGTTGCTGAGCAAGGGGGAGGCACAGGAGAGCCCTGCCTCCCAGTGCCAGGTCCCCAGACTCGCCTTCCCAGGCAGCCCCTCAGATCTCGGTGGCTATGATGTCCTCGTAGGGGATGTCAGCCCCTTCCAGGTCAACCTCCAAGGGCTCCCCGGCGCTGTCCCCGCGTGCCAGCTGCTGCAGGGCCTTCTCCAGGCGCTGGTTCCGCTGGTACATGGCCACGTAGCTCTGCTGCAGCTGCTTCTGGTACTGAATCACCTTCTCCTTCTCCTCCTTCCACACCAGCCGCTCGTGCTGGAAGCCCGAGGACATCTGGTCATGGCCTTGCCTCTCCTCCCGCAGCTCGGCCCGCAGCCGCTCCAGCTCCCGCTGCAAGGCGGGGACATCCTCGGGGAAGGTGGGTGGCACCATGTCGCGGGCCAGCGCGGCCTGGGCCCGCAGCTCCTGCAGCTCCTGCTCCAGCAGGTTCACCTTCTCCCGCAGCAGCTCTGCCTCGTTCTTCTTGCGCTGCAGCTCATTCTCACAGACCTCCAGCTCCAGGCCCTTGGTGCGCAGGGCCCCCTCCAGGTCCTGGGTCCTCAACTCCAGGCCCTCCAGCTTGCCCCGCGTGTCCTTCAGCTGCGCCTTGAGACCCAGGATCTCGCTAGCCTTGGCGTTCACCTCCGTCTGGGACTCCTTCAGCTGCTGCTTCAGGAGGGAGATCTCACCTGACTTCTGGCACACCTGCCGAGGGCGGGATAGAGACAGAGCGCCAAGAGGTGAGTGTCCTTACCCAGGGAACTGACAGCTCAGCTGCCTAAAATAACCAAGCCACTCCGGATGCGGGGCCTGGTGTTAAGCATTCCAGCCTTTGTCCCATCTGAAAGTAAGCTGGACATTGCTGTGACCCTTTCCCTAGGTTATTGAGCTAGGCTATATAGTAAACTGATAAAATAATCGTCATCATGTATAATGACACATAGTATATTATTATTGTTGTTATTTGAGAAGAAGTCTCACTTTGTCACCCAGGCTGGAGTGCAGTGGTGCGATCTCGGCTCACTGCAACCTCCGCCTCCCCTCCCGATTCTCCTGCCTCAGCCTCCCAAGTAGCTGGGATTACAGGCACCTGCCATCATGCCTGGCTGGTTTTTGTATTTTTAATAGAGATGGGGTTTCATCATGTTGGCCAGGATGGTCTTGAATTCCTGACCTCAAGTGATCTGGCTGCCTCGACCTCCCACAGTGCCGGGATTGCAGGTGTGAGTCACCACGCCTAGCTACACGTAAGTATATTATAAACATACTTTCGCTAATAATTTATAGTGTTATTAAGTGCCAAGCCCTACATTTGCTCATCTATTCCTTACAACCCGATGAAGTAGGTACTATTACTAAGCTTCAATTTACATCAATGAAACTGAGGCACAGAGAGGTTATGAGAGCAAATAGCTGGTGAAGTGACCAGCCCGAGGGCATATATATATATATATACACACACACACACACGTATATATATAATATATAAAGTATAAGAGTAAGGGTCTGATCCTAACAGTTTAATCACTACACCCCATTGCCACCATGGCTAATGTATTTAGAATCACCTGGATCATAAGCGGTCAAGCTGAGGTTCAAAGCCAGGCCCATGCCTCAGCCATGACTGTCACTCCCTTCATGACATGAATACAGGGTTGGCCTTGGAATGAAATTCTTGGTCCCAAGCAGGCATCCTGGGTAGGGTCGGATTTTCTCCAGGACTGTGCAGAGTTTCACTGAGGGCAAGGGGACATTTCTACTGGGAAAGGAAATGTGAAGGTGGCTTCCAGGCTTGCTCCAAGAATCCATTTTGTAAAGCCACATGCTCTGGCCTTCATTCACTCTTAAGATTCAGTCAGACAGGCCTTGGTCTCCCATGACCCCAAATGGCCAAGATCCAGAGACACATGGTTCTAACCTGTGGCTTCGGTTTTCATCATTGCTTTTGGCCGAATTTTGATGGGGGATAGGAGTGGAAATAGAGAAGAAGAGCAAGAGAAGAAGACAATGATTCCTCGTTTGGCAGATGTGGACTGGGCTCTGCATCCAAACCAGCATGGTACTAGTCACCGGGTACAGCAGTGAATTTGCAATGTAGTCTTTACCCCAGTAGAGAGGAGAGAGGAAGGCTGGGTGCATGCAGGCAGGGGTGAGGTCAGAGGGTGTGAGTATAAACATGGATGACAGAAATCAGGCTGACACAGAGACCAATACGATTGGTGTTAAATGGGGGTGATACAGCTGCCACCAGTGGGCAAGTTAAACCACTGGTTGTTGACTTGTACATAAACAGGGGTTTGCGTGTAGATTGAGATTTGAACTCTGAACTGGGGGTGAGGCAGGCACGTGGACGGACCAAGCAGGGTGCGAGCATGTAAAGAGCCTCAACGATAGACTTCAACTCCATGGGTCATCCAGACCACCGGGCTGGTGAGAAAAGCTGGCTTCCCGCTAATAGGATGCAGAGGTTATGGGGTTCTCCAGCCCGGTCAGGTCCGGATGCCCCATTTCCAAGTGTGACCGGGTGAGTATGTGTGAGTGTGTAAATGTGCGAGCGTGGGACTCTTTCCTTCCTCTCCTAGGTTTCCATCTCAGCTCACCAAATAGAAGTTCCACTTACATTTCTGCAAAGAGTGGCCACTTCCATCACTGAAACCTGCCACCAATGGGGTGTCTCTTCCTAGTGGGTGCGGTCCCTCCCTCCAAAGCAACAAATACATTCTGTGCTCTCTTGGGCTCCTGGCCCTGCGTGAACTCAGGCATAGCTTGTGCTTCTTCTGAGCCTCCTGTGAGCAGATTGAAGGGAGGATGGCCCACAGCCTGGCTGAGCCTTGGTCATCTGGCTTCCGGCTTTTTGGTTCATGGCTCACTTGGGGAAATTGAAATCTAGGGGCCATGAGGGTGATGGTGGGGATAGAAGGAAGCTCAGAAGTAAGTCGATCCCCCAACATGGTTTGCAGGGAACCCCTTCTTTGGGTGATAAAACCAGCACGTTAGCCTCACTTGCCTACATGGTCTGTGTTTGCACGCTATTGGCCAGCACCAGAAGGAGAGGAGGGGGACTGGCGCCAAACCGCTGACCACCCAAGCCCGTGAGCGCTGCGTGGCCTCACCTCCCACTGGGTCTCCTCCAGCGCGGGGCCGAAGCTGGTCTTCTCCCTCTCGTAGGACCTGAGCTTGGTCTCCAGCAGGTCCTGCTCCTTCATGAGGCTCTCGAGTTCCTGCCGGAGCTGCCGCTTTTCCTGCTGAAGCTGCAGTACCTGCAGATGCAGGACCTGCTGTGCGCGCTGGCTCTTCTGTGAGGCCTGCTTGAGCTTGCTGCCGCCTTTGGGCTCCGGGCCCTCCAGTTCGTCCCTGCAGCGCCGCGGCCGCTCCTCATAGGCCAGGCTGGAGGCGAGCTCCTTCTCCTCCAAGCTGCGCTGCAGTTTCTGGAGTGCGCCTTCCCTCTCCAATAGCTTCTGCTCCAGCTCCTGGATGCTGCACTCGTCCGTGGAGATGGGGGAGCGGACGCACGAGGGGCCCTTGTCTGCCTTGTTCGCGTGGCCCAGCTTGCTACCTCCGTCAGAGAAAGACAGAGCCTTCAGGCTCATCATGTTGCTGTCCTGGAGGATGATGCCCTGGGTGATGTTGTGGGCAGAGCCCCCAAAACGGCTGGTGGGTCCTACGGGTGTGACCAGCGGGTCCAGCTGGTAGCTGCTGCTGGTGCTGTGTGTGGGCAGGCTGGACATGGAGTTCCGGCCGGAGTCAGACAGCGCCCCAGAGCACAGGCCAGGCTTCAGCTCCTGCTCCTTGGGCTTGTCTGGAGGGGCGGGGTGCAGCTGGTGACTGGCACTCTCCGGGGAGGAGTGCAGGATGGCTCCTGACCGCGGCAGCACAGGCTTGAAGGCTGTGGGCCTCACTGCACCCTTCTCGGAGCCCTGTAGAGGAAAAGGACTGCGGTGATTCATGCCTCCCCTGCACGCACATTGCACCCTCCCTCCCCCAGCACGTGTGCCCACCTTGAGCCAATCTGGGTTCTCCCAGCACATGCAGCACCCCTCTCGGTCACTTGTCTTAGCATACCTTGCCTGTTGCTTTGAAGCAGCTGAATGTGATAAATCTCTCTTAGGAAAGAAAAAACCCTAATGGTGACTTGGGCACTTTGTTCCATGAAATAGCAACCTGCCACCAGCTTGTTCCAGCCCTCCGGAGGTGATAAACACCATCTTGAGGCTCTAGGTCTCTGTGTGGAGCAGGTTAGGGCATTAGGCTGGCCGAGCTTGCTGTCCCCTCTCTAGGTCCGTCCCTTCTTCCTGTTCACTGCCTCTTCCATTAAGCCTGGAGCAAGGACACGGCCCTGGTCTCCTTACGGGGTTGGGAGCCTCACTCCAAATCACAATCCTTTTTTAAAACTGTAATTTTCCCTGGTAAAGTGCTTTGCAGTTTACAAGCCCCTCCGTTTGAAAAGCTGAGTGCTCTATGCAAACATAAGAGGCTCTTTCCTAGTAAATCAAAACCCGTGATTCATTTCCCCAGGGCAAGGGGCAAAGGACTGAATAGGAAAATTGATTTCAGGGTCCACTCGTGGGACGCATGAGGGCTCGGGCTGGTGTGAGGGCTGGATTTCGGAGTGCCTGGGCCTCTTTTGCCCTCATCTCTGGTAAATGGATGACAAAATTCCAGCCTGTATTCAAAGATGCCTCCAGGTGCAGCTTGAGCAAGGAGCTAAGGCACACCAGGGCAGCAAATGAGAAGACCCCACCCACCCGCACGAGTCTTCTGGGGAGAGAAGTGGTTAACTCCCCGCCTGCATCCTCTTCATCTGTGCTTCTAGATGAGAACAGGGCTCCCTCTCCTTCCCGAGGCATCCTGCGCTGACAATCCAGCTACATTCCAGTGGGACTCCGGACAGCTTACGTGTCCCCTGTGCTCTTTGCTTATGGCTGACCTGAGACTTCTGCTTCAGGGGACTGAGCAATGCTCTGATTCCTTTGTGCACCCTTTGATCTCTGCGGTGTGGCCACAGGCTTCTGCCGCACCCCTGCCGCTCTGGCTTTTTGGAGTCTAAATGCTCAGGTCACCACTCCCCTTGAACCCCCAGGCTCTCCACCCCCATTTTGCTGTCTCCTGCCTTTCCAACCCACTCACCCTTGCCAGCGACCCCCACTTACCATTTCTAGCTGATTGGAGAAGGGCATGAGCTTGGGGGGTGTGGACGGGTCGAAGTCCACCCCAGCCTGGCCCCCTAAGTCCCCGCTGGACAGCGCCGTGTAATCTGGGTGGTGCGAGCCCCGGGCTTTCTGGCTGACCTTGATGTAGAAGAAGTCTTCGCTCTTGCCCATTTTGGAGCTGGACTTGCCATGACCCGAGTCCTGGGAGAAGCCAAACCTCAGCAGCCCGTCGGAATACCGGTTGAGCTTCTTGAGGTGGGAGGACTTGCGCAGCTTGTACTGCGAAGCCCGGCAATGCTTGCTGTGGAAGCTGTGGCCGGAGATGAGGCTACTGACGCTGCCCATGGTGACTCGGGGCTGAGGATGGGGCAGGGCGAGGCGGGCACCTGGAGAGGCTGCGGCAGCAAGGGGCAGTCCTGGCTCCGCGAGGGGACTGAGGTCATAGCAAAGCCCTCACAGAGCCTGCGAGAGCCGGAGACCTGGAAGAAGACACGAGACAGAAGTCAGCGTGGGTGGGAGTGGTCACAGCACAGTGCTTATTCCGACTTCCAAATCTGGGCAGTAAAGAAACACATGTCAGAGCCCAGCACTGTCTCCACCAGCGGGTGCTCTGTTCCTTCTTCCTTTGTCTGATAATTCAACAAACATCCACCAGGAGCCCCCTTCAGGTGAGCCTCTACTCTAAACACTCAGGACCAGCAATTGACTAAACAGTCACAGCCCCTGCATTCCTGGAATCTAGGGTTACAGTGGTGTGGAGAGGCCAGGAGCAAACCAATGTATACTATAGCAAGTGGTACCAGTGCTGCGGGGGAAACTGGAGCAGAGAGAACAGAACAGAATTCTGGGAGACGGCTGTTTTATGCAGGAAGATCTCTTTTGTTGGGGTAGCATTTTAAAAGGCCTCAAGAAAATGAGGGGGGTGCCAGGCATGGTGGTTCGTGCCTGTAATCCCAGCACTCTGTGAGGCTAAGGCGGGCAGATTGCTTATGTCCAAGAGTTCGAGACCAGCCTGGGCAATTTAGAGAAACCCCGTTTCTACTAAAAATACAAAAATTAGCTGGGCATGGTGGTGCGCACCCGTCATCCCAGCTACTTGGGAGGGTGAGGTGGCAGAATCATCTGAGCCCCGGGGATCAAGGCTGCAGTGAGCCGCAATCGTGCCACTGCACTCCAGCCTGGGTGGACAGAGTGACACCCCGACTCAAAAAAAAAAAAAAAAAAGAAAAAGAAAGAAAGAAAAGAAAATGAGGTGCAAGCATATGAAAATCTCAGGGGAGAAGGGTTACCAAAAGAAGCCCAGGTATAAAAGCCTGAGTCCCTGAGGCAGAGGGAGCTTGGCTGTGTGAGACCCGCACGGCAAGCAGACTGGCTGGAGAACCATTAGCAAGGCTGGGAAGGAGAAACAGAAACCAGGAACCAGCAGACTCCAGACAACAAGGACGCTGTGCGGCTGTAAGAGCTCTGGCTTTCTTGGGTTGAGACAAGGAGCCCTTGGATGACTTTAAGCAGATGACACCTGGATCTGCCTTAGGTTGGGGAAGGTTACCTCTGGCTTCCAGCGGGGGAAGAGGCTTTTGAGGAGATGGGGATAGAAGTGTTGGCCGATTACAGACTAATAGAGCTAGTCTAGGGTGGTAGTTGTGGATTAAGTTTTAGATGTGGCGGTGGCTCATGTCTGTAATCCCAGCGTTTTGGGAGGCCAAGGCAGGAGGATCACTTGAGGCCAGGAGTTCAAGACCAGTCTGGGCAACAGAGTGAGACCCTGCCTCTAAAAGGCAGTTTTCAATGTAATTTTGAGGTTGAGGTGATAGAACTTGCTAAAGGATCAGATGTAGCGAGTGAACGAAACAGAGGAGTCAGGGACGATGCCAAAGAGAGGAGTCTGGTTGAAGCCTTCAGTTTGCAAAGCCTATCTGGCATCCGGGGAGTGACGGAGAGTAGGCAGGAGGGAGAGTGGGCAGCTGCTGGGAGCTGCAGATGCACTCGTCAGAGCTGGGAGTGTGGACGTGGCTATGAGACTAGACGGGGTCACCAAAATAGCGGACGCAGAAAGACAAGAGAAGCCTGAGGATGGTTAACATGGAGTACTCAGCATCCAGAGGTCAGGCAGGTTAGGAGAAGTGAGGAAGAGCAGCAGAGGTTTTCAGGGTGATGCGGATATAGAAGACCTAAGAAAGCCAAGTCAAGAAACTGTTTCCTAAAAATGGTGTCAAATGGTCAGGCGCAATGGCTCACGCCTGTAATCCCAGCACTTTGGGAGGCCTAGGCAGATGGATCACCTGAGGTCAGGAGTTCAAAGACCAGCCTGACCAACATGGTGAAAGCCCGTCTCTACTAAAAATACAAAAAATTAGCCAGGCAAATTGGGCATGGTGGCATGCACCGGTAGGGCCAGCTACTCAGGAAGCTGAGGAACCTGGGAGGCAGAGGTTGCAGTGAGCTGAGATCATGCCACTGCACTCCAGCCTGGGCAACAGAGTGAGACCCTGTCTCAAAAAAAAAAAGGGTGTCAAGTGCTGCTGAAGTCAGACAACAATTGAGAATTAGTCAATGCATTTGGCCATGTGGAGCTCTTTGGTAACCTTGACAAAAGCAGTCATTACAGCCTGAAGTACCCAGCTGACTTGGTGTGCATTCTAGTTATATCACCTGCCAGCTATGACATGGAAGGTAAACTGTTCAACATCTTTAACCTTCAGTGTTACAAACTAATTCTAATATACCTTTAACTTTTTTTTTTTTTTTTTGAGATGGAGTCTCACTCTGTTGCCCAGGCCGGAGTGCAGTGGCGTGATCTTGGCTCACTGCAATCTCTGCCTCCTGCGTTCAAGTGATTCTCCCACCTCAGCCTCCCAGGTTGCTGGGATTACAGGTGAGCACCACCATGCCTAGCTAACCTTTGTATTTTTACTAGAGACAGGGTTTTGCCATGTTGGACAGGCTGGTCTCGAACTCCTAACCTCAGGTGATCCACCTGCTTCAGCCTCCCAAAGTGCCAGGATTGCAGGCGTGAGCCACCAGACTGGGCACATTTTTTTTTTTTTAAGTAATAGGATAGCATCTAATAATCAATGCTTAAACAATAACAACCTTGTCAGTCACCAGACAGGAGAAATTGGGATGTCAATGCCAGTACATGTGCAGATTCAGGCACATCTCTAAGGTTAGATCACACAATTTTCAAAGCTAGAAAAGGTTGCACCGTGAAGTATTTCTTAGTTAAAAGACAGATGATCCAATTAAGAGGAGGAAAGTCACAAGTTTCATAAACCAGGAGATGCGGAAGGAGCCTCTGTTCTTTGCTCAGCTCTAAATTATACCATCCATCCTAAAGGGGCTAAAGAAATCCCAGGTGGAACATAGAGAACCGCATGGACACAGCTGAAAGGGAGCCAGAAACTCTCTGACTCTGTTTTTTAATTTTAATTTTATTTTACATATATTTTGTACAATTAGCAGTTGTGCATGGAGACTCTCTGACTCTGAATATCTAGGCTTTGATTCAAACTTGCATTATTATCCTGAAGAATAAACAGGTTATGTTATGAATGAACATGTTCTATATTTCATTAGGAAAAGCACAAGACAATGAAACTTCATCGTATAAGTTTAATACATGTTTTGATGTGAAAAGCTTTTATTGAATTGATGGCTTTGTAGACTTAAGGAAACACAGTGAAGCCTACCTTATAGGATCATTATGAGAAATTTAAGAAATACCACCATAAGATAACAGCTCTGGAACATTTACTCAATACTTAGTACATAGTAGGCACTCAATAAATGTTAGGCATTCTTGTTGGTATCTGTTACCTATTGTCCTTGCCAGCATCCATCATCCCTATGGATCTTGGGACCTTCAATGTCCACATTCACTTTCCAAAACTAGTCCTTTCCTTCTAAATGGAACCTTTCTGCCTCCCATTCCTGCGAGGTGTGACTTAGGAGCACAGGGTAGCTCTGCTGAAATAAACTTGACACTGCCAAAATGTGTTTTCATCCCCTAGGTCATCCATCTCTAGCTTAGCTGAGACCTCTAGGTCCTATGGGGAGAAAATATTACTCTGGTCCACATGCAGTGGTGTCATTTTGGGTCAAAAGACCCTCCCACGCCCTGCGCAATACGCTCAGCTCCTTCCATTTTTGCCATGCAATACACATTGACGAGCAGCTCTACCTGCAGCGCTGTGCAGACCAGACCATCGGCTGCGGCATGGGCAGGAGTTTGATTTGAAAATCAATCTCTCTGAGGTTTCTTCATTTACAAAATGAAAATATTATATTAAATAGGAACATTAGGGAGATGCAACAAATGAACAGAAGGAAAATACAACGCCCAGCACGTGGTAGGCGGTCTTCAGATGTGTGCACGGTATGTGTTGCCTTCAAGCCTGTGACACCGCTGGAGGCTATCGACATCATCGGTGCTAAATGGATCTGTTTATGGCTCTCATCCATCTCCTCTCACCTCCATCTCCTCTCACCTGGGCCTTTCCCCAGGTGCCTTTCCCCAGTCTGTTCATCAGACACATCTGAAGCGTCCAGGTCATAGCACTTCCTAGCGGAAACCTTGCAGGCTTCCCACTGTGTTAGAGTACAATGCGGACTCCTCACCTTGTCCTGCATGTCCACAGGGACAGCCACACTCATCTCCTTCCTGGTGGGTGAACACGCAAAGCCTTGACCCATCTAGAAGCCTCTGCACTTGCTGCTACTTCCCCTGCCTGGAATTCTCCTCCCTGGGCTCTTCACATACATCAGCCTTCACATACATCATTTCCTAGTTCTCCACTTGAGTCTCACCTCCGCAAGGTGGCTTTCTCCAGTTATCTTGAAACCCCTGCATCCCTCTCCCATTACTTTCTACCAACCTGTTTATTCCCTGCGTAATGCTTGCTCTCACCTGTACTAAACTTATTATTTTTTATTTATTTTTAAATTTTACAAACAGAGTCTCATTCTGTCATCCAAGCTGGGGTGCAGCAGGTAACAGTGATCACAGCTCACTGCAGCCTCCAACCCCTGGGCTCAAGTGATCCTCCCACCTTAGCCTCCAGAGGAGATGGGATGACGGCACATACCATTACTCGTGGCTAATTAAAAAATTCTTTTGTAGAGATGGGGTCTCTCGCTCTGTTGCCCATGCCAGTCTTAAACTCCTGACCTCAAGCTATCCTCCCACCTTGGCCTCCCAAAGCACTGGGATTACAGGTGTGAGCCACCACATCTGGCCATATCTTATTTATTTATTTATTTTTAATTGAGACAGAGTCTCACTCTGTCGCCCAGGCTGGAGTGCAGTGGCATAATCTCGGCCTACTGCCAATTTAGGGTTTATTGTGTGTATCTCTACCAGAATATGAGCTCTCTGAGAACAACGGTTTTTGTGTCTTAGAACAAAAAAAGGGAGGCTGAAGCACAGACTTAAGAGGTAGGATGCCATGGCCCTGGCCACTCAGTGACCAGTGACAGAGGTGGGATTGGAACCCACGCCCAAATGCCATAATCTCCATGCTAAAGTCACACGCTGCGACTGGGGACTGTCGGTGAGACCCAGAGATGTTAGGGCTCCTGTTCCAGATAGCGAAATGAGCTTCCTGGGTTAGGAAGAGGAGGCCTAGAGGAGGAATCAAAAGCAGACTTCTCTAGCCAAACTTCATTTCCCTTTCGGGCCAACGCCAGCAAGGTTGCAGGTACTCGGAAGCTCTGTTATTCACCTGGGCAGCTGCCCTGTGCTGCGTCCTAGAGGGTCAAGAGGAAGAAGATGGACAATGCCGGGAGCCCAGGAGAGGGGTGGCTGAAGAATGGCCACCTCCAGGCCTCCTGAGAGCATTTCTATCCCTCAGCCCAGACACCCAGCTCGCCATTCCCCAGGTCTCGACACACAGAGGAGCTTTGAAGTTTGAGGCGACTTTGGGATCCACTTGAAGCTAAGCTAATCACCTTTAAGTGTCTAGACTTGTTTCACTGTCAACTTGGAGATAGCATTACACAAACCTCAGCTGTGTTCCATCCTGGTTCCCAAATCCATCTTCTCATCTGCCCCCATCCACCTTGCTGTCTCTGCCCTCCATAAGAACAGGGTCAACAGACACATTTTTATTTCTGGGAAACAAATTCCCACTGACTGGGAGTACCTATACTTGGGGTGAAAACAAGACATCACACAGATATTGGGAATTCGGGAAGGGGACAGGAAGAGGGAAGGATGGAGAGAAGGCAAAGGAACAGCAGAGCCTCACACTCCACATGGCATGGTGACCTGCTACGTGAGTTCCTACGGAAGGAATCCAGCTAGAGTTGGACTTTAGACCTTAGGAGAAGAGAGAAAAAGAGAAAAGGAACCCAAAGCGGCTGGTGGAAAGGGACCATCCAGCCTACCCTTCTCAGAATCCAGCCCCAGGACCAGTCCCAGCCCTCATACCCCTCCTGACACGATCTCCCCTCTGCTAGCCCACCTCACTGTGGGTGGCTGCTCCACCAGAACGGGGAGGGGCCCGGGATATTGTGGGAAGCCCTCACTTTTGAGTGGCTTCTACTCAAAAGTAGTGTGAGCACCTGAGCTGCCCGGTCCCCACCCCCATTCTGCATTTTCCTTCCCAAAAGAAATGAAGGCTCAAGGCAAAGTGACAGCTGCCTTGGAAGGTCCCTTTCGGGAATGTGGAGACAGAGGCATGGCGTTGCAAAGTGTCTTTCTGGATGCAGAGAGGTGTGAACTAACCTGACTCATCCTCCCATCCCAAACCAACAGTCTCCCTTCCCATGAGTTGAAGCAGCTATGCCTTGGCCCACGCCAAGTCCCGGGTTCTGGCTGGGAAGGGGAGTGGAGGATTCACACAAGCCCTCCTCCTCCTCTGCCGCCATGCAGTGTGAAGAGGTCACTCCCCAAGCCGGAGATGCTCAGCCTCCAGCCACCCCGCCTCCTGCCTCCCACTCAGCTTCTGTTATTTCCCCTCCTGCTCCCTGACATCCTTCCCTCCTTCTCCCCCTCTCCGTCCCACACCTCCTCCCCGCTAAGCTGTAAGGAGCAGGGGAAAGGCTGGCAGCACTCAGCAGTGAGCTCCCGGCTGTGCTGTGCTTCTGGTATCTCTGCAGTCTGCACTTGCCCCCTCTTTACCCCATCCATTCCCCCCAACACTTTTGCCCTTTGCAGGCCCACAACGATGCAAGTGTTGTGCTGGCCGCTCTCCAAGCCCACCCAACCAAGTGTGTCCTCAATAACTGCTGTGCCAAATAGGCTGTTGGCAGGACTGAGCTGATGGGGCTGCACTGTGGGGGTACATTTGATCATTTATCCAACAAATATTTATTCAGCATCTGACATGGGCTAAGTACTATGCAAAATGTACAGGATCAGGTGAGGAAGAGGGGAGGGGAGAAGGAAGGAGAATAGTTACCAAATGGTAGATAAAACAAAAGCCAAAGAGACAGGGAGGACAGGCGTGTGAGTGTGTGTACATGTGTGCACGTCTCTGTGTATGCCTGTGTGAACGTGTGTGTGTATATGTGTGCATGTGTGTCTGCTACTTTAGATGGAGTGGCCAGGAAAGCCTCTGAGAAGATGACATTCGAGAAGAGCCAGCCTGATAAAGTGGTTTTGTAAAACGAGCCGCTCATCGGGAACAGCAGGTGCAAAGGCACTGAGGTCTGGATGAACTTGGGCTTAGTATCAGAGCAGCAGTTCTCAAATGGGGGTAGTTTGGCAGGACCTGGAGACAACACATTTCTGCTTGTCATGATGGGGGTGCTACTGTTATTCAGTGAGTAGAGGCCAGCGATGCTGTTAAACATCCTACAATGAACGCACACGATAGCCCCAAGACAAAGAATGATTTCAGGCCGGGCGCGGTGGCTCAAGCCTGTAATCCCAGCACTTTGGGAGGCTGAGACGGGCGGATCACGAGGTCAGGAGATCGAGACCATCCTGGCTAATGCGGTGAAACCCCGTCTCTACTAAAAAATACAAAAAACTAGCCGGGCGAGGTGGCGGGCGCCTGTAGTCCCAGCTACTCGGGAGGCTGAGGCAGGAGAATGGCATAAACCTGGGAGGCGGAGCTTGCAGTGAGCTGAGATCCGGCCACTGCACTCCAGCCTGGGCGACAGAGCGAGACTCCATCTCAAAAAAAAAAAAAAAAAAAGAATGATTTCACCCAAAATGTCAATGGTTCTGTGGTTAAGAAACTTGGTTTGGGGGGAAGAGAAGGAAAATATGTGTTTAAAACCCCAGCTGAGTCACTGATTCAGTGTGACCGTGGGCATGCTATGTAACCTCTCTATGCCTCAGTTTCCTCACTTGTAATATGAAGGTAACCACACCGGCTCTGCCACGTGACTTCAGTAGGGAGAGGAAAGGAAGTAGGAGCTTAGAAAGCATTTTGAAAAGTCCCCAGTGCTGGTCATTGTTAATATTCTTTCTCATTATTACTCCCCAGGAGAGCTCGCGGAGATGCTCTGTTGATTTGACAAGCATTGCGGGGCTGGACTCCCAGGGCAGAAGCTGGCCTGGCCATAGAGGTCTTAGTGCCACTGCCTGTACCATGACCACGTTGAACTTGGAAGCAGGCGGAGACTGGGCAGGGAGATGTGGGTCTTCCCTTCACTGGTGCAGAGCTTCCAGCCCCCTCTGGGCTCCGTATCCAACCACAGCACAAGGGTCTGGATTCATTTCAGTCTTTTTTTTTTTTTTTTTTTGAGACCTCTTAAGAATTTAATGAGAGCTGTCAACCCCCTCTTCAGAAAAATGCACCGCCTCCAACATTTTGGCTCGGACTTCTAAGGGTTCCCTGACCCCTAATGCCCCTTGACTGACCTAGTTTAAAAACATTAATACATCCTGCTCTGGGGGATAGAACATGAACTTTGGAGAGGAACAAATAACGTGGTTTTGGATTACTGACTTCACTTTAAGGACTCCCTGCTTCCCTTTAGGAACTGGAGAGACCACTGGAAGTGAAACCAAAGCAAATGTGTTGCATCCTCTCAAGGCAGCCCCATCCCTCCACAGACTCCAGCCTGCAGCCAGTCCAGTCCCCAAGAGGTGGGCGGACCTTAGACCACTCAAAGTGGGGTACAAGGTGGAAGAAGGGGTCTGGGCGGTCAGATGGGCAGGCCCTCTGGACTAGCAAGCAGGGCTCAGGGAACAGTGTCTCCCGAAGGCTCGCCCGATGCTCATCGGACATCCCCCACGGCAGCTTCCTTTTCCTTGTGTTTAACAAATTTTTAAGATATGGAAATATGTACAAAAACAACCCAAGTACCCCCGTGCAGAATCGACAATTGTTAAAATGTTGCCATATTTGTTTCAGAAATGAAACAAACAGTCTCGGAGTTGGAGTCCCCATTCCCTATTCCTTCTCCCCACTCCTAACGGTAATCTCTCTCCCTTGGGGGAAAATTCTCATGATTTGAGTGGGAACATTTTTGGATCATTAAACATATTTTAATGTCTATAATACTATATGTTTCTCACTTTACATAAATGGTATGATGTCATATATATCATTCTGCAACCTTGATTGTTTTACTCGACCTTTTATTTGATACTTGGGATCCATTCATGTTGACAGCATGTAAAGCTAGATCTTCCCATTTACCCGCTGTGTCATATTCCACCTCATTTCTTTTACTATTCCCTATTTAGATGTTTCCATTCTGTTGCAAAAACTCTCTCACATATGATTATTTTTCCACATGTGAAAGCTTTACTAAGATTTATTTTATTGGGGTCTCAGAAGCTGTCAGTTTTCAAAACCACCTTCCCTAAATTGTCCAGGTGAGGTGACATCTAGGACCCCTATTAGCCAAGACATCAAAGGAAGGCAGCAGCGGTGAGACAGAGAGCCCCTGAGTCACACTTGGCTGTATTACCCTAGAGGAGGGGAGGGGAAGTTGCTGTTACTCAGAAGAGTGGCACTGGCAGAACTGAGGCCCAGGGAGGAGCCCTGTGACCAGGTGTGGTGAAGGAGCTTTGGCCGAGCAGAGGAGTTGACCTGCTGCCGGTACAGAGGAGCCCCCTGCTCTGCAGCAGCCTGGAACCCGAGGCACAACCAGCCAGGCAGGACCTCGGCTGTCCTCTGCCCCAAATGCTTCACTACACCCTGAGGCCAGAGCGGAAAAGGGATTTGCCAAGCTCATATCACAAATTCCAGGCTCCAACCCTGTATTCTGTCTATTTGACTACCAGGACAGGGCCAACTGGGTTTCATTTCCAGCTGAGGGGAATAGGGGAGGGGAGAAACAGCATCCCCTGATCTACCTGGGCACGTGTGGAAAGCAGGGGTGTGGGGTCAGGTTGTCTGATACAAATGGGAGTCCAGCCTGTTGGGGTCACCGTGCTGCTCCAATCAGAGACGGTCACCCTGTGGGTTCAAGTGCCTGGAAGGCAGAGGAGGCTGCAGCTGCAGTCCCAGGTCAGGGAGCAAGCTGTCTCCAGGAATGGCCAGTGGTTGCCAGGCAGGGATCAGAGTTCTGCCTGTAGCTCTCTCCTTCCCACTGGGGCAGCATCACCAGCCCAGGGTAATTTCTAATCTTAGCCATGGGAACCACGCCTTTGCATTTTCATGCTCAGTTCCATCTGTGCAACCTGGAGAACTTCACACTCACTATTATTCATTCACATTGTCCCCCAGGGTAGCGGCATGGCAAGCATCATGTTGACTGCAGAGAAAAAGAGGAGCAAGGCCTCTCGTAAAGAACTTGCATCTCAGCTAGGCATAGTGGCTCATGTCTATAATCCCAGCACTTTGGGAGGCCAAGGCAGGAGGATGGCTTGAGGTCAGGAGTTCGAGACCAGCCTGGGAAAAACTGTGAGACCCTCCCTGCCATGTCTCCAAAAACTTTTTTAAGAAATGAGCCAGGCACAGTGTCACAATGCCTATAGTCCCAGCTATTTGGTAGGCTGAGGTAGGAGGATTGCTTGAGCCTAGGAGTTGGAGGTTGCAGTGAGCTATGATCATGCCACTGCACTCCAGCCTGGGCAACAGAAAGACTCTGTCAAAAAAAAAAAAAAAAGGCTGGGGAGAAAACAACAAACAAGAATCTCATCATGAAACCTCAGCTTCCTTTCCAAGAAAGAATGCAGCCCTGTTTCAGGCCTGGCTCCCATCTCCCTGCTCTGGGCAGAGGGCAGGAAGTTCCCTCGGCCACAGTTGCTCCTTAGTGCTCAGCTCCCTTGGCCCTCAGCCTGCAGACAGCTCTTGCATCATCTAACTTTTCAGGGGTGAAAGTCTGTCATCCCACTTATCTTTAAACCCTCTTGAAGGCAGAGATAGGGCTAAAGCTTCTTTGTATCACACACAGGGTCAAACACAGTGCTAAGAATACAATAGGTGCTCAATTTTTTTTTTTTTTTTTTGGAGACATTGTCTCACTCTGTTGTCCAGGCTAGAGTGCAGTGGTGCAACCATAGCTCACTGCAACCTCAACCTCCCAGGCAGATCCTCCTGCCTCTGCCTCCCGAGTAGCTAGGACTACAGGTATAAGCCACCATAACTGTCTAATTTTTAAATATTGTATAGAGACAGGGCAGTGCTTGCTATGTTGCCTAGGCTGGTCTCAAACTCCTGGGCTCAAGTGATCCTCCTGCCTTGGCCACCCAAAGTGCTGGAATTACCAGTGTGAGCCACCACGCCCGCCCATCAAGAAATATTTTTAATAAAATCAGCTCATAAGGAGGCACAGTGACTACTGACCTCGTTCACAGAAAGGAAGCTGAGGTCCCGGGAGGGCATGTGACTTAAACTGAGGTCTCCACATATGTAGATAACGAAGGCAAGTCTTTACTACCAGAACCCAAATCTGGTTTTCACCTGAACAGTCATCACTTAGACTTTGAGACAACTGGTCACCCGGGGGGAAGTGCATCCATCCCCTTCCTCAACAACCAATCCTGTTCAGAGTTTTGGACCAAGACAAAAAAAAATACAAGGCAGAGTTTCTGTTTTGGAGGATCTGCTTGAGAGATCTGACAGCTATGTATACCTAAACAAAAAGAGTTTAAAAAGCACCACGAATTTAACTGAAAATACAGCTTTCTTAGGAATTTGCTGAGTTAGAGCCAGTTTGTCTCTGCCTCTAGCAGGTAAGTGGTTTTTAATTTTTTCTTTTGTAGAAAAGGAGGTGAAAGTTACTCTCTCAGCGAGGCGTGGTGGCTCACACCTATAATCCCAGCACTTTGGGATGCCAAGGGGGTCAGATCACCTGAGGTCAGGAGTTCAAGACCAGCCTGGCCAACATATGTCTACTAAAAATACAAAAATTAGCCAGGCACGGTGGTGCGCACCTGTAGTCCCAGCCACTCAGGAGGCTGAGGCAGGAGAACTGCTAGAACTTGGGAGGCAGAGGTTGCAGTGAGCCAAGATTGCACCACTGCACTCCAGCCTGGGCAACAAAGTGAGACTCCATCTCAAAAAAAAAAAAAAAAAAAGTTACTCTCTTATCTGCCTCACCTCACAGGTGCCCTGGTAGAAGATGCTGTCTGGGCTGTCAGGTAACCTGGTTTCTGGCATTGTCCTTGTGTTCTTTTCCTCCAGGTTCTTTGTCCCCAGGGTGCTGAGAGCCCAAGAGTGCAGACCTGCTCTCCATGTTGGGGGCTGGATAACAGAGAGGTGCGGGAGTCAGGGGGTGCTGCAGTCAGGGAACCAGACACAGTTGTAGGTCCTTAGGAGGAAACCATCAGGCATCATTCATCAGAATTCACACTTGGTTTTTCGCTTGTTTGTTTTTTGAGATGGAGTCTCACTCTGTCGCCAGGCTGGGTGCAGTGGTGGCGATCTCCGCTCACTGCAACCTCTGCCTCTCCAGTTCAAGTAAGCCTCCTGCCTCAGCCTCCCAAGCAGCTGGGACCACATGCTCGCACCACCACACCCAGCTAATTTTTTTGTTTTTAGTAGAGACGGGGTTTCACCATGTTGGCCAGGATGGTCTTGATCTCTTGACCTCATGATCCACCCGCCTCAGCCTCCCAAAGTGCTGGGATTACAGGCGTGAGTCACGGCGGCCGGCCCAGACCTCACATTTGGCACACACTTTACTTGCATGTTCGCATTAGGCCCTAGACAAAAGATACCAGACCGATGGATCTGCTGTATCATCAGGCATACGATTCAATCTTTCAGGGTCTCCATTTCCTCATGTGTCAGATAAGCACAGTTGATACCAACACCCAGCCACTGACAGGATTAAATGCAATCACAGATATACAAATGCTTGACCAGTGAGAACAATACACGTTGGATGCATTGAAACCGAAGTGCACGTGAAATTATTGAGCAGTATGGAAAGATGCTAGAATTAGATCCCCGCATTTCTTGAAGTTAAAAGTGCAGGTCCTTTAGGAAGGACTCCCCACCCCCATCCCCACCCCCCACTCCCATTTCACCAGACCTGCCTCTCGGCCTCCAGGAGCGCAGCTGCTCTTGCAGAGATGTGAGAGCTGTCCCCAGGCATCTGCCAGCTGGGGCTGGGGGGCCCAGGCTGCACCAGACTGGTGGGCGGGCCTGCAGCCAGCTCCCCAGCAGAGGTCTCTCTGGGGCTGAATGGGGCACGTGCCCAGGGCTAATTGACTCCCCTTTTATGATGATTCTCCCCGTTCCCCCTCCCCCCATACATACTCTGCCCGATTCAGCTTTCCTTATCTGGAATTCCTCCTCCTGTTTGTATTCCTTGTCCTTGACCCTTCCTCCCATTTGCTGCTCTAGATGAGGGGGAAAGGGGTCGGGGGGCCAGGGCTGGGGCAGGGGTGAGCCTTTGAGCTAGTTAATCATCTCAGCCCAGGCTGCAAACCTCCCAGTGCTCAATTTGCAGACGCCTGAAGGGCTACATGAGCAAAGCTCGATACAGATTTTCTGAGTGAATGCATGAATGAAAAAGAGGCGAGAGTGGAGGAGGAAGAGGGTGGGGGAACGTGGGCAACATGAGGAGGGGCTGAGGTTGCTGAGGTGCTGGGGAGAGAGGCTGCTGGTGGGTTGGGAGCAGGGGCCCACGCAGCTCTCAGTTAAGTGCACTTGGATTCCGTGGAAAGGCAGAAAGTGAAAGGGAAATCGCTGGCAGGCTGAGTCATTCCATCGGGTCGAACAATCGGAAGCAATTCGGCTTCCCACTGCTCTGGAGGAATCAAAAGCCACTCTGCCGGGCGGGCTTTTGTGCGCAGGTTGTCAGCGTTCAGCTGCCGGGGAGCCTTCCTCCGTCCCGGTGGGCAGCTTGTGTCTTAGCAGCGTTGATTGACATTTCTCCCCAGGAACAAGATTACCCACCAATCCCAACCTGCCCTTCCCCCTTCCAAAAATAAAGCCACAGTTACATGCAAAGCTCATGCAAATTTCACCCTGCTGCTGTTTGTGCTGCGGCTGGTCCCACGTGAGAGAGCAGAAGGCAGGCTCATCCGCATTCATGGCTTGGACACCAGGGCCCAAGTGAGCCGGGCCCCGCCAGAGGAAGGGAGCCTTTTCCGACGACCCGTGATACAGATCTTAAACCGGAGAGTGGGTGTAATCTCGAGGAGGGCTAGGCATCTAGACTCCCTCCCATCTTACCTGGACAGACAGAGACTGGAACCTAGGAGCAGATGGGACTCTGGAGGCCAGAATGCTGGAGGCAGATGGCCCCCTGCCTGCCAGGTTTTTAACACCCAGAGTGGAGACTAAGTGGGCACCCCTGGAAAGTGAATTTAAAGATCCCCGGTCTGAGTCTGAGTGAGGAACCGACATGAACCAACAGGGCCTTGGATGGGAATTGAAACATAGCTTTTACCCATTGACCAACTGGGTATTCTGAGGCCAGGTTTAAGCTCAGTAGGGAAGAATCAATGGAAACAGCGATGGCATGCATGGGCAAGGAGAAGGGGAGTGGAGCTGCTGTGAGCTCCCTAGGCAGGTTGACACCTGGTTAGCCTTTGGCAAATCCGACAATCCCAGATTGGGTGGGAACTCTCTCAACGGATCTCTGACTTTGTGGGATGCCTTTGTAGCTTCCCTCTCTCCAAAATTCTGATCTTCCTTCACCGTCCCCAGGTCCACACTGTGGTCCTCTTCACTCTCTAGACCAGGGTCTTCCATGGAAGGAAGTGCAGCAGGTGCACGACTCTCCATTTCATGCCAGGAGATGGGATGGGCACAGAAGCCTCTCACTAATGGGCACCCTCAAGCAGACAGAGGGTGTTGGGGCCCCTTCAGGGCATCACAGAGGTACCCACCTCCTTACTCCACCTATGCCTGAGGCCCTTCCTGAGCGGGCAGGACCAGGCGTCCCAGGCAGTCAAACGAGTTGGCACCAGATCACAGATGGAACCACAGAATGGAGAAAAGCTGTTAAGGCCAGCGATGCTTCAGTGCTCCACGAGTCCCACAGAGGGTAGGTGACGTGTCCTAGGCCACTCAGCAAGGCAGTGGCAGAGCTGGGCTGGAAGCCTGACTCCCCCCCACCCCCCGGCTCCCTTGCCAGTGCTCTTTCCTTTTACATCGTTCTTTCACAACAGAGCAGGAAGGAGGCATAGGTGGAGGGGGAAGATCATTCTATGCTGAGAGGCACTGCTACAAAAATACTCCCATCAGACCAAGGATGAAGCCAGGTCTCCCGCCCTGCACCCCAGCAGCCTGCGGCTTCCTGTGTCATCAGCGATCAACAGTGGCTGAGGGCAGGTGATACGTGCTGTCTTTCCACGGAAAATCAAGGGCAATTTGGAGCTTGCGAGTTTGGATGGGGCAAGAGCATGACGAAGGACAGAGGTGGCGAGACAGCGTAGGAAAGAAACAGGCAGCCTGGAAAGCCCTCTGACGCCTCTGCCACCCTTGGGAGGGCTCTGCTTTGGGCAGGGAAGGCGGAGAACTTAGGACAAAAGGCGCAGACTCCTCCAGGAGGCGGGCAGGTGTGGGAGAAGATGAAGGGTGGAGGAAACACAGCACAAGTTTTAAAGATGCTTCCTCCCCTTCTGGCCTTGCCCCTCACCCCTACTGCAGTCTGGCTCACCTTTTAGATGTACTGAGTGTGTGTGTGTGTGGTGGGGTGAGGGGTGGAGCAGGGAGACCTGGTTGATTTCAGATTTCTGGGTTTCAGAACCCAGAAAGGATTGGGATCGAGGAAGTCCCGGCAGGAGGCACAGCTCAGATTCCTAAGTTTGGGTGCTGGAAATGACCTGGTGTGGCACGAAGAGTTTAACCTGGTCCCTCAGCAAGGGCAGCTTTGGGTACCTGGCACTGTGTGTGCCTGAGTGTATTTTTGTGTGCTCAACAGCATGGGAGTCTGTGTGCACAAGCCAGGAAGCCTGTGGCCGTTCCCAACGAGTCTCTGCCTGTCCTGAGTTAAAGCTCTCTTGGTACCCTTTGATGTGTCTGGCTGAGGAATTTTGACTTCTGTGTCACCTCTGCCCTGATTCCTCAAGCTGCCTGCCTCCTCCTCCAAGGCTCCTCAGTGAACTAGGGGCTCACATTTAGTACAGGAGCCACTGAGCCTGGGTTGAGCATCCGGCCATGTCTCCACTCTCCTGGAGCCTGCAGACCCCACAGCCCCTGACAGTGAGATAATTAACCTCTTGTTGGAAGCCCAGGGCTCCTGCAGTGTTGGCCCCGAACTACCACCTAAGTCCCTCAGCTGTGCCCCCTCTGTCTCCGTGAACCTTCCTGGTGAATGTTACCAGCTGGCAAGGCCAGAGGTGCTTAAAGAGGCTCCGAAGAGCCACCTGTAGATGCCAGCACGTCAGGGTCACTCCCGCTTTGCTCCTGAACCTCCTTGCCCTTCTGGCCCCGGTGATGCCAACTGGCTTATAGGCCCCATATGCCATCCTCTCGGTGCTTTCCCACCTACTCTTCCCTCTGCCAGGAACAACCTCCCTGACCGTGGCTGCTTCACCTGTGCAGGGATGGTGGGAAAGCGCCTTTTCCTCCCTCTTGCCTTCCCTGACTGTGTCTGAATAAAGCAATACCAGTCTTATGCTCTGTTAAGAATTCAAACCCAAGACTGTGCATTTCCATTGCCTGTGGTTTGGTGGGTGCACGCGGCTGCTGGACAGCCTAGCCATAGGCAAGCAAGGTGAAAGCAGGGCCAGGACCTGGCTTGATGTGCCTGGTGGGGCAGGTGCAGCGGGTGGGGGGGGGTCATCTCCCGGTACATGTGTCAGCACTAGCTTTGACAGGTAGAGAGCAGCCACTGGAGGGGTGAGCTGCTGGGAGCACCTGTGCATTTTTTCAATATTCACAAGTACTTATGGAACATTTACTGTGCACAGTGTCCATCAGGGCCCTGTAGACATAGCACTGAGTAGAACAGAATCTGCCTTAATAGAATCATGTCATGAATCACGTCAGAGAATGAACACATTCAACTTGGCATCCAAGGTCCGATGCCATCTAAGCCCAATCTGTCTTCCCAGGTCATCCCCCACTATTTCAGGCTAGAATGACTAGGCCTGCTTCTTGACTGGTCCACGACGCGCAGTCACTGATACTCTGGGTCACATCTGACCTCGAGAGTGACCTTACTGGTGTCCCTTGACCACCCTCAAGGGCCTGTCTTGCCTTTTCCCTCCCCCGTGGCTTTGCTCATGCCAAATTCTCCCTGCTGAGCCCGACCCCCCTTCCCAGATCAGGTCCTCTTTGGTTTTCCCTGCTGGGTGGACTTTGTATTTTGAAGTGGTGCCTTTGTCCACTAGATATGGAACTCCTTTTGAGCCCAGATGTCGATGGGGATCCAAGAATCAAAACCTCCTAGCTGACCTGTGCTTCTCTTGCTCCTTTTGCATTTCTCAAATCCTATCGATCATTTGCCACTTACCAAGCCCTGTACCCACCTCTGCTGCCACACTCCCTGCAGACAACTTCATCTCTATAATACAGAGATAAGCAGAATCATTGGAAAGAAACTCCCTCAATTTCCTGAACTCATAAACCTGCAACTGACGTGACTGCTGCCTCCTCTGTGCCTGTCACCATGAAACAGAAGTCTGTCTTCATCTCAGACTAATCCTTCCAGCCATGGCGTGACTCTCGTCAACGCCAACCTTCTCACTTCCAGTTTTCTATTATTCTCTCCCATGAGCATTTAAACGTGCTCAAGTCTCCCAGTTCAAAAATAACCTACAAGCTCCTGGACTCCATGTTCTTCTCCAGGGACTGCTGTCTTTCCTCCTGTTCACAGCCAAACTTCTCGAGAGACACAGAACATCATACTCACTATTGCTGCTCGCTCATTTCTCACTGGCTCTTCAATCCACAGAGGCCCTGGTTTCTGTCCTCGCCAGTCCGCTAGAACTGCCCTCCAGGATGTTGCTAAATCCAATGGACCTTCCCAATAGTTCGCAAACTTGACCTCTCAGCGGCCCTGTCTCTTTCTTTTTCAGTCTGTGTTTTCTGAAACACTGCTTCCCTGGCTTATATGATACTATGATTGCCTGGCTTTCCTCCTGTTGCGCAGCCTCTCCTTCTCTGTCACCTTTACCTCTTTCATTCTCTAAATGTGGATGCTTTTCAGGCTGCATCTGAGACCCTGACCTCTGCCCCTTCTGCACGGCTTCAGCTGCATCCCCATGGGGATGATTTTCAGATCGGTATCTGCAGCCAAATCCTCTCCCCTGAGCTCCTGCCCTAAACATGCAACTGCTCTTCCCTCGGAGGAGCCACATCTCACCCTCGCACATCCACAGTGGAATTATTCATTCTCTCTTCCTTGCCAGGATCCATCTGCCTTCAGCGTGCTCCTCCTTCTGGAATCCCAGTGTTAGTGAACAGCACAACTGTGATCAAGCCAGAAACCGGTCCCACGAAACCTAAGCAAACCAGGAACTTTTGATTCCCACTCAGCCCTCAGCCTACTTCTGACCAGCCACGAAGCCCTGTCTCACCATCGCTTTTCCTCCAAACCAGCATTTCCCTGCGATTCCACGGCCACTGTCTTAGTCTTAAGTTGCTATCATACTTCCCTTGGGAAATTAATAGACCTGTTATTTGGTTTTTTTCTTAGTTCTCCCAAGGATACCCTATGGCCCCCAAAATAAAGCCCAAATGTCCTAACATGGCAGAGAGGGCCTTCATGACTGGGACTCTGTGTATCTTTGTATCTTCATGTCATCCACCACCACTTCCTCTCCTCCTCTCCCCAATCCTGCCCTCTGTCTATTCTGAGACTGGAGTGTGTAAATCTGTCATTTTCTCCCTCGGACCCGGCCCCAGGTTTTCCCACACTCCTCCCTAGGCCCAAAGCCCCTGGGACTTTGCTCAGAAGGCACTCTTCCGCTATGAAGCCTTCCTGTGTCTGTGAGGCTCCTTCTGCGTCTTCTTACAGTGGGCGTTAATCACTCTGTAGCACAGCTGCTCTCTACTTTGAGCTCTTTCTCAGTAGATGGCAAGACCTTCTTTCATTCAACACTGTACTCCCAGCTTCGAGCACAGTACCCAGCCCAAGACTCAATGTTTGTTTGTTGAATGAATGGATAAGCGTGTGTTTATGCATCATATTTTATTTTATTGTGCCTGGGTTCTACCAGCTACCCTTTCCCAACTGCAACAACACAAAACACTCTACACAGTGGGTGTTTATGAACTTTTCATCCCTTCTCCCCATTCTAGGGAACCCCTTGGAATACACTAGGTAGCTTGGAGCACAGCGGCAATCATCTCCATCCCAGTGTGTGATGAAGGCTTCTCCATGTGGGCACTCAAACCTCAGTGGCATCCCGGCCTGGGCATTGGGTTCAGGGCTGTGGACGTGTTGGAGTGTGTGGGCCTGAGTGTTAGACGCCCTTTATGTGGAGATAAGATCACAGCTGGACGATGTTACCCACTGGGGTGTACGTGCGTGTACCAGCGTCAACACTCCCTTGGTGTTGAGCTTTTCTGCACTCCAAGCTCCACTTTGTGAAAAGATCTGCCCGGGACTGTGGGAATTTCTGGGACGTGGGATGTCAGTGCTAAATCACCAGGAAAGTCCTAGTAAAGTGGGATGTGTTGGTGGCCCCACCTAAACTGGAAGTTAGGATTTGTACAAAAGAAGATTGAATTAGTTCTCAGTGACCCCTTGACCTAACCCTTGGTCCCTCACTCAGTGGGCTCCCTGGAGCGCTGTGATCAAAAACAAAGATAGAGTGGCTGCCATGAGACTGTGTGCGTGTGTGTGTGTGTGTGCGTGTGTGTGTGCGGGTGTGTGTGTGTGTGTGTCTCAATGGGATTACCTCTCAGGAGTGTGATCTTGGCTTCCTGGAGGGAAATGTCTGAAGGGCAGTGGGCGGGGGAAAGAGACTAATGTGTGTGGAAGAGATGGATAGGTCATTAACTGGCGACAGAAAGAATTATGGCTGGGCGCCACGGCTCACGCCTATAATCCCAGCACTTTGGGAGGCTGAGGCGGGTGGATCACCTGAGGTCGGGAGTTCGAGACCAGCCTGGCCAACCCCAGGTGAAACCTCGCCTCTACTAAAAATACAAAAATTAGACGGGTGTGGTGGTGGGCACCTATAATCCCAGCTACTCGGGATGCTGAGGCAGGAGAATCGCTTGAACCCCGGAGGCAGAGGTTGCAGTGAGCCGAGATCGCGCCACTACACTCCAGCCTGGGCAACAGAGCAAGTTTTCATCTCAAAAAAAAAAAAAAAAAAAAAAAAGAAATGTGCATGTGGGTTAGCTCCCAGCCTTACCTCCCCTCACCTGGGAGAAGCTTTCCTGCAGACCCCAGAGAGAGGTGGGCTGGGAGTTGGGGAAGGGCCTGAGCAGGAGGAAAAGTCTAAGAAGGCATAGGCGAGGGAATCCTAAAGGGTAAGGGGCAATCTGGGGGTAGTGGAGGAGAAAGAGAAGGCAACAAGAAAGGACAAGGAAGATGGAAAGTGCTGGTGGGTCCAGTCCTAGCAGCAGACGGAGGGGTGAGACTTGGACTCTGGAGAGGACCTCCATTGTGATGTAAATGAGTGACTGGGCAGAGGGAAGGGGCCGTGTGGGAAGGGTGAGGGTGCAGGGCAAGGACAGCAGTAAGAGCTGAATGCAGCGACTGTGTCATAGCTGCTGGTTATGAGGATCGGGTTTCTTTTCTGCAGATGTCATGTGCCGGGGTGAGCTGTTATTAACTAAAAGGAGTCAGGGCTTAGCTGCAAGCAAGGAGGTATGTGGTTGAGTGCATTTCAGCATGGGTAGAAGAAATAGTGCAGCCTGCAGAAATGAAGGCAGCTTTTTGGGACCGGAGCACATTTTAACGGGAGGAGAAGTCTATAAAGCTACCAGCCCCCTAGCTACTCCCCCATTATAACTACTTGCAAAAAATAAAGAAAGCAAGAAAATATGTAAGAGGCCTTTAGGTTATCAAGAAATAATGTAATCCTGGGATAGATTCATTTTAAGATATGACGGTTTAATGAATGGATGACTATGATATTATAAAATATATATTTGGTCTTTGACCCCATTTCCTGGCATCCTAAAATCCTTAGAGTCTCCAGAGTGATTTTTTTTTTTTTTTTTTTGTAGGCTAACGGTTGATTGTTGGCTGGTAGTTTCAGAGTAGGGCCGGTCACCAGAAAGACCAAGGACTAGATGGTTGGAACTTTCAGCCCTTACCCCTAACTTCTGGGGAGGAGAGAGGGGCTGAAGGTTAAGTTGATCACCAATGGCCAATGGCTTAATCAATCATGCTTATGTAATGAAGCCTCCATAAAAACCCAAAAGGACAGGGCTCAGGAAGTTTCTGGATAGTTGAACACCTGGAGGGTCTTGGAGGGTGGCGTGCCCAGAGAGGGCTTGGAAGTACCCCACCTCTTCTCCCCTGCATTTCTCTATGCATCTCTTCATCGGTATCCTTTGTAATATCCTTTGCAATCAATCAATAAGTTTGTTTCACTGAGTTCTGTGAGCTGCTCTAGCAAATGAATCAAACCCAAGGCTGGGGTCATGGGAACTCCAATTATAGCCAGTCAGAAGTACCAGTGAAACGACCTGGTGAATTGATCTCCAAGTAGGTAGTGCCATAAGTGAATTGAATGAGAGGACATCAGAGGGTCCTCTGCAGAGCTGATTGTTTTCTTGTTGGTTGGGAAAACCCCATACACGTGGTAATATAAGTCTTCTGTGTTGTTAGGTTGTGAGATCAGAGGAAAATCATTTGTTTTTTTCCACTCAATATTTATTAAAGGTGTTCCCAATACTGGACATTAGGATTAACGGTAAGCATGTCAGAGGCATTTGAACCAGAGCAGCTCCATGTTGAATAGGGGCTGAGTAAAATAAGGCTGAGACCTGCTGCGCTGCATTGCCAGGAGGTGAAGGCGTTCTAAGTCACCCGATGAGACAGGAAGTAGGCAGAACACACAGGTCATAAAGACCTTGCTGATAAAACAGGTTGTGGTAAAGAAGCCAGCCTGAACCCACCAAAACCAAGATGCGATGAAGTGACCTCTGGTCTTCCTCTCTGCTCATTATATGCTAATTTAATGTATTAACATGCTAAAAGATATTCCCACCAGTGCCTTGACAGTTTCAAATGCCATGGCAATGTCAGGAAGTTACCATATATGGTCTAAAAAGGGGAGGAACCCTCAGTTCTGGGAAGTGCCCACCCCTTTCCCTGAAAGCTCATGAATAATACACCCCTTTTTTAGCATATAATGAATAAATAATTATAAGTATATTCAGCTGAACAGCCCATACATACTGCTGCTCTGCCTATGGAGTAGCCATTCTTTTGTTTCTTTACTTCTCTGGTAAACTTGCTTTCACTTTATGGACTCGCCCTGAATTCTTTCTTGAGCAAGGTCTAAGAAGCCTCTCTTGGGGACTGGATTAGGACCTCTTTCCAGTAACAAGTATATAACGCTGGTATTAATTCCAACAGGACAAACCAAGAAATGGTTTAAGAACTGGGCCTTCAACTGTGGCTTTTCACTTTGTAGGCTAATCTATGAGTTGGAGGAAATAGGGTGGGGTGTCAGAAAATTCCAGCAACTCCAGGTGGGCGAACTGTCCTAAAAGCACCCTTTTCTCTGTTTCTACGCATCATAGTGCCAGGAATCTGGTGCAAGATCCAAAACAGCAGGATTTGTCAGCCTCCTGGCCATTTCCCAGTAGGACTCGCTGTGTCTAATGCCAATTCTAGCTTGGTGTGGAGCTTGGGAAGTCTGGGACTGGAGGGAAGCTGGGAGCAGGAGAATGTGTGTATGGAAACAGTCCCATCTACTATGAGCACCTTGGAACGTCTTGCTCATCACTGTATCACTTAGCACAGCGCCTGGCACATAGTTGTGTTACAGTAGGTAGTCAGGCAGGCATGAGCAGGGCAGGAGAGTCCCCGATCCAGGAATGCCAGGTGACCATCAGATGGTCAGGTGGTTGTTACAGTGTCTCTCTAAGACAATAACTGGTCACAGCTGGTGCCAGGGAAAGGCGGTCTTCCAGTAGGTAGAAACACCTGAAACTGGTGATCAGCAGTTTCCTGATAAGATCTCAGGATTTAGGTGTGTGGGTTCAACCGCGTGCACTAAGAGGCAAAATGGTACAACTGTTATATGACCTTCCTCTGGGAACGAGACAAGCAAGGAGAGAATTCCTCAAATAAGCTTGTGCACAGTGTCAGTAAACACATGGTGCATGCACAGCATTTGCCCTCCAAGTGCTGGCAGGCCGCCGTGCATGTGGACAGCGCACTCCAAGGGAAGAATCAGGGAGGAAATCACACAACCTGGGAAGATGCCAACATAAGACCCCAAGTCAAAGGTCAAACCGTGCACTTGACTCTCTCAAGCCTCCCACCTGGCTCTCTTACAAGCATACTTCACTTCCTTTCATTCCTGCCCTGACACTTTTTAATACACTTTCACTCCTGCTCTAAAACTTGCCTCCGTTTCTCACTCTGTCTTAGGACTCCTCTGTCTAATTCCTTCTTCTGAGGAGTAAGAACTGGGGTTGCTGCAGGCCTGTATGGATTTGCCGCTGCTAACAGCTGGAGCCCAATACATGTTCATCAAATGAATGAATGAATGGACTTTCTACCTTAGTTCTCTCCTAGCTCAAATAGATCTTCCACATTGCAGCGACTAGGCGTTGCCTTTCTAAAACACAGACTTGACAGCTTCAGGTTCTTTTCCAGCCTCTCTTCTCTCCAAAAATTGTCTTCATTTCCTTCCTCGGGGATCTCTACTCATTTCCTGCAGTACATTCAGGACCCTTTATGCCCTGGGTCCCAAGTCCAATTGCCAGTTTTGTTTGTCCTGTCACCTGTCACTGCTTTCTCACCATTTCTTCCAAATACCACTCAGCACATAATGCTCTCATGTGCCGCTGGCACAACCTAGAATCTCTTTCACAAAACTTTTCCCTGTATCTCCAGCCTTCTGCCTGTGAAAACCCATCCTTCAAGGTCCAGCTCAAATATCACTTCCTCCAGGAAGCCATCCTACGTTTTCCTTGCTGCCTTGTCTGTCATTGTACAATGGTGGACTGAAACTCTTAGAGCATTGATTTCATTCTGCTCCTTAAGTAGCCTGTTCTTTATCTGTCTATCCCCTCTACTAGTCTTTGGGCTTCTCGAAGACTAACACTGTTTCATTTGTCTCCATTTACCCAGCTAAACAGTCATCCAAGGAAAGAGGGAGGGAAATCAGAGAGGCTCAAAGAAGTTGGAAGATGTGTTAATGGGCTGGTGACAGGAAAATAAAAAATAATAGACATCTAGCTATTTGCCTTAGAAATTGCTGAACTTTGGAAGTCTGAACTGAGAGAATTGCCTGAGGCCAAGGGTTCGAGACCAGCCTGGGTGACATAGTGAGACGCCCTTGTCTACAAAAATTTAAAAATTAGCTGGGCGTGGTGCCATGTGCCTGAAGTCCCAGCTACTTGGGAGGCTGAGGTGGGAGGATTGCTTAAGCCCAGGAGTTCCAGGCTACAATGAGCTACAATCGGGTCACTGCACTCTAGTCTGGGTGAAAGAGCAAGACTCTATCTCAAAAAAAAAAAAAAAAAAAAGAGGCTGAGCATGGTGCCTTATGCCTGTGTAATCCCAGCACTTTGGGAGGCCAAGGTGGGCAGATCGCTTGAGTTCAGGAGTTTAAGACCAGCCTGGGAAACACGGTGAGACCCCATCTCTAATAAAAACAAACAAAAAAATCAGCCGGGCATGCCTGTAGTCCCAGCTACTCAGGAAGCTGAGGTGGGAGGATCACCTGAGCCCAGGAGGTTGAGGCTGCAGTGAGCCATGATCTCTGGGCGACAGAGAGAAACCCTGTCTCAAAAAAATAAAAAAATTCTGAAATTGCCAGTGAATTTTCTTTTCATGATTTCACTTCCATCCCAAGAAGTAGAATTGATACTGACCAAGAAAAGAGAGGTGAAGGAGGCCTTAGATCATCCTCCTACACAGGAGACAGTGAAAGTGCTCTTATTCCCTTAGGCACCACCCCAACGCCAGATGACACTGGATTTCCCTCCTTTGCTCAGTTCTTTCTTTCGAAGACTCGGCCCTGATTTTTTTAGCGTAGCCCACAATAAGGGTGCACCCTTCCTTCTGCTTTCATCTGCCCAGTAATAGTGCTAATTGGAAGGACTTTGGCTCTTCCCGCAGCCTGGCTTTGTCAGGCGTAACAGTCCTCTCTCATTCTCTGGATGTGGCTCGTGTTCCTGCTGGCAGTCTTCCTCAGAGTTCACTTGTCATTCAGGCCTCTGTGAAAGGCCCCCTTACAACTTGCTCATTCACTGTACCTCATTGTCCCTGCCCATTCATTGACATTCATGGGGATAATTCCTCCCACTGCCACATGCACGGAGGCGCGTGCACATGTGTTCAGACCCCATGTCCCATTAGCAGTGAGGACACTTGAAATAAAAAGCAGCACCGCCTGAATGCGGAACTGCTTTCCCGTTTAATAGCGGGGGAGTCGATTGCGCTAATGTTATTTCAAGAAGTACCAGGAGAATTGGTGGGCACGGCAGAGCAGGGAGGGAGGAAGGGGCCGGGTGGTCTTAATAGTTCCCTTCCTTAAAGCACTGTCAGCGACATCACTCCAGACAGACACAGCTCTCCTCCTCCCATCCTTCCTCCCTAGATCCAGCTAGTTCTGGGAGCTGCACTCCCTACCTTCCACCTGGACATTAGCCTGGCATTCAAGGCTCTCTAAAAAACGCTCACAAGTATCTACCAGACTCACCTTCAACCTCCTCTCTAGGCTGAATTCTTCTCTAACCAGCCAGGTCTATGCCTATGATGTGCAGCTCACACTCTGCTTACATATTCTTTCAAATCATTGCCCAGGACCTGGGTAGTTGCAATGGCAGCAAGAACAGTTGTTCTCCGAGCTACTCAGCAAAGACGGTGTCTACTCAATATTTTGTAACATAATGGTTAACGAGATGTTGAAGAAAATCATTACAGAAGCAGGATTAGGGTAAGATTGTGAGATGGGAGAGGATATCACTTGGATGTTTGTCCCTTCCAAATCTCATGTTGAAATTTGATCTCTAAGGGTGGAGGTGAGGCGACAATGTATTACCATCTTTTATTCCAAAAATGCCAATGGGGCTGGGGACGGTGGCTCACACCTGTAATCCCAGCACTTCAGGAGGCCGAGGCGGGTGGTTCACCTGAGGTCAGGAGTTCAAGACCAGCCTGGCCAACATGGTGAAACCCAGTCTCTACTATAATTACAAAAAAAAAAAAAAAAAAAAATTAGCTGGGTGTTGTGGTGGGCACCTGTAATCCCAGCTACTCGGGAGCCTGAGGCAGAAGAATCACTTGCACCTGAGGCAGAAGTTGCAGTAAGCCGAGATCACACCATTGTACTCTACCCTGGGCAATAAGAGCAAAACTCTGTCTCAAAAAAAAAAGAAAAAAGAAAAAAGAAAAAAAAGAAAAGAATGGCTGAGTGCCCTCCTTACAGTTGTGAATGAGTTCTTGCTGAATTTGTTTGCACAAGAGCTGTTCATTGAAAAGAAGCTGGCACCTCCTCCTCTCTCTGTTGTTCCCTCTCTTACCATGTGATATGTCTGTTCCCCCTTCGCCTTGCACAATGAATAAAAGCTTCCTGAGGCCTCACCAGAGCCGAGCAGATGCTGGGGCCATGCTTGTATAACCAGCAGAATTGTGAGCCAAATAAACCTCTCTTCTGTATAAATTACCCAGTCTCAGGTATACCTTTATAGCAATGAAAAAAAAAATGGACGAATACAGAAGATAAGAGAGAAAAGAGTTGGTGGAAGGATGGAGCTATCATTATAGTTGAGTCTGCTACCAGCCCCCCAAAGTATAGCTCCTGGCCACCCCTGACCTTCAGGAACAGGCTCCTTTCTCTCCAATGTTAGGACCTGAACTTCTCCTCTGAATACTGCAATCCCCCCACCAGGCCTTCCAAGATTCACTTTAGTTCTGCCTTTCCATGAAGAGGGCCTTCCCTAGTCACTACGAGGGTCCACAGTCCTTTGACAGCCATGGGATTCTTGGCAATACCCTCACTGGCACTTACAAGGCCCTTCATATGCACACATCATAATGACTCATTAAAGACTTCAAGTTTCAGGGAGGAAGAGGCGGCGGCTCATGCCTCTGTAGCCCTCCAGAGCACTGGTGGGAAAGGCTTGCCTCTGAGCAGCTGCTCTCTGAGCCTGCTGGGCCTCTGATCTGGCAGATGCAGAATAGTGTTTGCTGGCCATGTGGAAAACAATAGAATGCGTTATCACACAGATATGACAGATATGACCTGCAGGGAGTTGCTTCTGAGCACCAGGAGCATTTGGTAACCAAAGAAGCACAGGCTCTAAGGTCAAACAGATGAGGACTGCAATGTGGCTCCTTCTTGACTGGCTGTAAGAACTGCTACCTAATTGCTTTGAACTGCAGTTTTTCCTTTTGCGTTTAAGTTGTGCTTGGGCTTCTCCACCTTGGCATTATTGACAAAGGCTAGGTAATTCCCTGTTGTAAGGGGCTGTCCTGTGTGTGGTAGGACTTTTAGCAGCATCCCTAGCCCCTACATACTATGTGCCAGTTGCACTCACTCCCCTCTTCCACCGGTGGTAACCTTTAAAAATGTCTCTAGATGTTGCCAAATATTCCTTAGGTGGGTGGGTAGGGGGCAAAATCTTTCTCAGTTAAAAATCACTGATCTTTACACCACCTTGGGGTTTTAAAGATGAGAGGATGTGATAGCACATGGGAGTTGTCTGATGATGTCTAGCATATAGTAGTAGACACTCATACATGTTGGCCCCACTGGATATTTCAAGAATAGAATTCTTTGAATAGAATAGAATAGAATAGAATAGAATAGAATAGAATAGGACACTTTCTCTTCCATCCTCATGCACCATGGAGCATCCCTGGGGGCTCGGAAGTGGGATGGAGCCTGACTGGGCCTGAGAAGAGCTCTGGAGGAGGTAACCCCACCCAGTGATCTCCCCAGTGGCTTCACTGGTCAGGACTGAAAAGAAGACATTTCATGGATGCTCAGATGTGTTCTGGAACTGTCTCATGGGAAAGGGAGGTTCTGTAGCTCACTATGGTCTGAATGTTTGTGTCCCCCCACGATGCATATGTCAAAACCCAGTGACCAATGTGATGGTATTAGGAGGTAGGGCCTTTGGGAGGTGATTAGGTCATGAGGATGGAGCCCTCATAAACGGGATGAGTGTCCTCAGAGAACTACTTTGGCCCTTCTACCATCTGAAGACAGCAAGAAGGCACCTGCTATGAACCAGAAAGTGGGCCCTCACCAGACACTGAATCTGCTGGCACCTTGATCTTGGACTTCTCAGCCTGCAGAACTGTGAGAAATACATTTCTGCTGCCTATGTGCTACCTCGTTCATGGTATTTTTTTATAGCAGCCAGAACAAACTGGAGTCTGTTCTAGAAACCCGGAGAAGGATGCAATTTCAGCAGTTTACACGGAGAGCCATTTCCAAGCAGACAGCCCGTTTCTACTTCAGTTCTTCCTCCACACCTGGTTGTTCTGGGGAGACAGATGGTCCATTCTAGAGGAGGGAATATGAGTTATGCAGAGTAGCAGCTCCTGCCAGCAAGGACAGAGTGTGAGACACACTGCTGAGATGTCAGCTTGGCTGGAGCGCAGGATGGAGGGACTCAGGGTCTTCTGGCTGCAACTTCAGGTCACAGAGGAGAGACTAACCAGCTGTGGCCACTGCACATCTGGCCTGAACAGCTACAACATCCTGCCCGCCCAAATCCAGGCCTCTCCATTCCTTCAGGCCTAGGATCAGTGGAAATCTTCCAAGTCAGCAAATCAGGCTTCCACCAGAGGCAAAACCAACTGAATATAGGAAATCTCAGGGTTGCCCAAGCAATAGATGCCCCAACCCCTCTTTCCTGATGGTGGAGTAGAAATGACAATGGATGGGAGGTCAGGCATCTTGGACATGAACTTGCTCTGCTGGGCCATTGACTAGTTGTGTGGTCTTGAGTGAGTCATTCTCTCTGGGGCTTCCTTTCATCATCTCCCCTTGGGCAGCTTCATAACCGCTCTTTCCAACTGAGAGACTCTGGCTGGATCAGCAAACAAACACACTTTGAGAAGAGAGAAAGGATTGTTGGCAAATGCCCACCAGCAAGTTCAGCCTCATGTTGAGGAAGCACGGGCCATGCCAGGGCCATTTAAAAGGGAGTCACTGGATGAAGGACTGGGCTAACAGGATGAGCACAGACCAAGGAGGACCATTTCTGGGAGACCAGAGCACAGCTACCCTTCTGAAGATAACCAGATCAGTGTGGAATAAGAGCTGGGAGCCCGCAGCCATCAGAGCAGGGGATGAGAAAGAAGGAGCGTATTGTTTGTTTTTGTTTTAATCACAGGATTAGCTAAGAGAGGGTAAAGGCATGCACATTTCACTTTTTTTTTTTTTTTTTTTAATGGAGAGAGAGTTGAGAACCAAAAGCCCAAGGGAGTGTGCTTCACTCGTACATGTACATTGTCCATGGATACCTGTAGACCTGACCTCGGGGTACCAGGCCACGCTCTGTGGTTCTCCGCTCTGTATTTGCTCGTTTTCACCCTCTCTGCTCCCTACCTTGGGGCCTGCATCATCTCATGCCTAGCGTGTAATGACAACCTCCAAGGTGGCTGGCTTACCTCTTCTGCCTCCAACCCATTCTACACAAAGGTCATTCTAAACACAGATTTCAGCACCTGGGTCACTCATCTGCCTGATAACCTTTTCCTGCTTCCATAGCCTATCTCATCAAGAGTCATGCTCCCATCTGATAGTCTTAGAAAACCTCTCCATTAAGTGGTGAAATGAAAAGTCTGTGATCGAAACTGATCTTACAACTACTTCCTCATGGGGAGAACTTGGCCAAGCCTCTTTACTCTCTGAGCCCAGTTCCTTATCGCTGAAAATGACATAAAGAGCTCACAGCTGGTGACCTCATAGGCACACAGTGAGGATCAATGATACAATGGACGCAAAGCGCTTTACAAACTCTAAAGTGCAGTACCAACATTCCCATCCATTCAAGTCTCTGCAAGATGGCTTTCTTGTGGTTCTCACATTGTTTCCCTCCGTAGAGATTCTCCCTCCTTTCACTCATCAGGAAAATCCTGCCCTTGTGAGCTCACCAACTTCCACACCTTGATGCCTTCCTTCACCGACCATATCCTTTAGGACTGAGCCTGCCACCCTGACCTGCCTCAGTTCTTCCATGTGTAGATAGGAGTTAGTGAGCCCCACTATGTCTCTGGGGCTTACCTATAATCTCATTTACTTCTCACAATAAATTAATATACAAAAACCAGCTGAACTTCCATATACTCACAACAAATAAATCAAAAAAGACATTGAAAAACATATAGTTTACAAAATGTGTATGCTTGGGAATGAATACAACCGAAGTGGGGTAGGACCTCTACCCTGAAAACTCTAACGTATTATTGTGATAAATTAAGTAAAATCTATATTAATGCAGAGATCTGCCAGGTTCATGGTTCACAGACTTGATAATCTAAAGATTTACATTTTATATACATTGACCTAGTGACAATACAATCACAATCAACATCCTAGCAGCTTAGACATTAAAGTGCAAAGGGGCAAGAATAACCAAGACCATTTGGTAAAGAACTAAGCTGGAGGGTGCATGTCAACAGACAGCAAGACTTAATGGTAACTAAAACAATGTGGTATTGATACAGGTAAATAAATTGACCAATGGAACCAAATAGAATTCAGAAACAAACCCAAATACATCAGATCACTTGATTTATGAAAAAAGAGACATGGCGGGGCAGTGAGAAAAAAAAAATGCTGCTGGGTCAACTAGTGTCCATTTAGGAAAAAGTAAATATTGATTCCTACTTCCTACCACACATGAACATTTCCAGATGAGTGTAGATATAAATGCAAAAGGTAATGCCCTAAAGCTTCTAGAAGAAAACCAAGGATAATATCTTCTTGACCTTTGGATAGGCAAAAATTTCTTGGCCAGGTCATTAAAAAAGCATTATTCTAGAGGAAAAATAGTAATAAATTAAGAATTTCTCTTCATCAAAGGTCTCCACTTGGAATGAAAAGGCATGCCATAGAATAGGATATATCTACAATACACACACTTGACAAAGAACTCATTATCAGAATATAGAAAACAATTCTCATACATCTCTAATAGAAAAACAGAAACCAAATTTAAAATGAGCAAAAGATTTGAACAGGCACTTCATAAAATAGGACATGCTAATCGACAAAAATGTATAAAAAGGTACTGTGAGTACTGATTAGGAAAATGTAAATTGAAATCATAATTAAATACCTACCACTAGGCCACCATTCAATGGCAAAATGAAAAAGTCTCATAATACCAAGTGCTGGTGAGGATGTGAAGCAGGTGAAACTCTCATACACTACTGGAGGGAGTGCAGACATGCTCAGCCACGCTATGAAAATGTTTGGCTGTGTCTATCCAAGTTGAATATAAGTCCAGCAATTCCACACGTAGATGTACACCTGGCAGAAATGGCCACATGTGTTCAATTAAAGACCTAACAGTTTTGTGAGTAAGAGTCCCAAACTCAGAATGGCTGGAGAACTAAATGCCTATGCACCATAGAATGAAAGGGCTGGGATTCATGTGTAGAGTGAATCCCAGGGCACAAATGACAGCATTGCTGCTACAATCACAACATGGACCAGTTTCACAAACGACATGTTCTGTGCAATTCCATTCAGTAAGTTTAAAAAGAGGGAAAAATTATGGTGTCAGGATGGGGAGTAGTAGGGATTAGCAGAGGAAGACAAGGAGTTTCTGGGGGTACTTTTAATGTTCTATCTCTTGACTAGGCTTCTATTTATATGAAAAATTTGCAAACTTGTCTAGTTGTTCACCTATGGTTTGTGCACACCTCTGTATGAATATTATACTTCAATACATGGATTTTAAAAGATTATCACAATAATCCTATGAGGTGGTTCTTTCTGCCCAATTTACCAATCAGGAAACATGTCTCAGAGAGGACAAGAAAGGTATTCAGTGCCAGTCACTTGGAAATGAGAGATAGAGCAAGAATTCAAGCCCATGCTGTGTGAGTTCCTAAACACCATCTCCTGACTTTACGTGGAGTACGGTCCACCCTTTCACGGGGCCCAGCTCCTCACTGGAGCTTCGTGCCCCAGAAGGCAGGGACTCTAAACTCCCATATGTTTGCTGCCAGCACAGAGCTGGACACTGCTGCTCAGCGGATGCTCAGCAAGAAGTAAAAGGTGAGAGTGAAATGTAAGCTCTTGCCCACCTCATTCTTCTTTCGCTCTCACCCTCTACTCTTCTTTCCCTTCCTGGCTCTAGAGAGGGTCTGTGAGCTTGCCCTGGCTGTTGACCCTGCCTTGCTCCTCTGCAGAATCTGAGCCGTCTCCAGGACAGGGAGGCCACAGCAATGCTCCCAGAACTCAGTCCAGAGGGAGAAGAGTGAGTGAAGGGGAGAAAGAATGCTGCTGCCCGGGCCCAGGCATGGTGGCTCATGCCTGTAATCCCAGCACTTTGGGAGGCTGAGGCGGGTGGATCACCTGAAATTGTTCGAGATCAGCCTGATCAACATGGTTGGGGCAACCCCAACTCTACTAAAAATACAAAATTAGCCGAGCATGGTGGCACATGCCTGTAATCCTAGCTACTTGGGAGGCTGAGGCAGGAGAATTGCCTGAGCCTGGGAGGTGGAGGTTGCAGTGAGCTAATGGCGCCACTGCACTCCAGCCAAAAAAAAAAAATGCCGCCTGGCTTCTTCCCCTCCCCTAGGCCAGCCCACCTGCAGATGGGCCATCCCCAAGCAGAGGGTGGGGTCCTCTACTCCTTTGCTGGGGGTGGTGAATCCCAACTGTGGATCTGCCCAGCCCCCACCTCCTGCCTCTCTCTGCCCCACGTGCAATCCTGACGCCTGCTCCGTCTCAGCCTTACAAGCTCCTTCTCCTTCTCAAAGAGGAGTGAAGCTTTCCTGGTGTTGTCAGCTCAGCCGAGCAGAGCTTGTCTTCCCACTGTCTCCCTCCCTCCCCCACACAGCTGGGAGATTCTGAAATCACCGCCTCGCTGCAGAATCAAGACCTGGATGTTGTCAGGAGCCTCTGCAAAGGCTGACTGCCAGCGTCCCACGTCTCAGGAAGGGGGTGGCCACTGCTCGGGAGAGGCTGCCTGGAGACAGCCTCCCTCCCCCGCCATCACCTCTGGCCAGAGGCGATGCCCAAGTGGAAACAGCAGTGCCCAGTCCAGTGGGGGAGGACCCAGCTTCCTCTTGGGCTTCCATTCACTGTGTGTGTCCTGTGCACTAGGTACAGGACTACGTACGACACACACATGATCTGGTGCATGCCTCACCCCAACACTGAGAGGGGGGGCACTGTTACTACCCTATCTGATGGATGCAAAAAAACGATGCCTCAGGATTTATATCTGGCCAGTGGCAGTACCCGGCTTCAAACCTAGGTTGCAGTCAACAGCAGTCCAGCAATACACACAGAGGCATCGAGCACATGGCTCTCCCACCACTGGGGCCCCTGGCACCCCTCTCCCCACAGCTTCCCTGCTCCTCTAGAACTCATCCCAACTCTGTCCCCAGCCCTCCCCTCCTCTGCCTCCCCTGTGTCTTCCAACCCTTCCCTCTGGGTTCAGGCAGTCCCTTCATTTAATCCTCTTCCCCCAAGTCTTGGGCCAATACTTCCATTTCCTTGTCTGTAAACTGGAGCTACAGGTAGCATCCACCTCATTGGGTTTTGGTAAGTAATGAGTAAAATCTTATTTGTAAAAGAAGATATAATTAAGAGCTTAAAAATAGCAGCTGGTTTTTTTTTTTTTTTTTTAAGACATATGGGACTTGGTGACTTAAGACACAGCGGGATTGCTGGGACTCAAATTCTTTTTACAGTTGTCTCCAACTTCGCAGGGCCCTGGGCTCTATTTCTTCTGGCTCGTTATCTAAAGAACTCACAACAATGCCATTTGGGGGGCTTTAGAGATTAGATTTAGAAAAACAGATTCGTAATCATGTATCGATTGTTTGCGGGAATTGCTCTTAAAGTGCTTGGAAGTCACCGATCTAACCAACAGATGAAACATTTCCTGAGGACAGACCCTCCCCTCTGGAGGCATCCTTCTATCATTGGGTATGGAAACAGATTTGCCTGCAAAGGCTGAGCCCTCCCTGATCCTTAGGAGAAGTGGGCCAGGCTCCTGCTACCTCCTCCTGCGGAGTTCTGTCCTGCCCCCTCAGAAGCTCGGGTCTGGGCAAGACCCCGAGACCAGCGCTGCAATTAAACCACATCCACAATTGGCAGCTGCCAGTAGATCCCCACCCACCTCCTGGTCCCTCAGCTGCCCCGGGGTCAGGCAATGGAGCACAGTTCTCAGCTGCTGGCAGGAAAGCAGGGAGGGCTCCGGGTTTGCGTTGCCACTTCCTCTTGTCTTCTGTCCTGGGACCTCCCTAAGACCCTCCCGGGTGGAGGCTTATTAAGCAGGGACCCTATCGCAGCACCATGATTTCAACTCTTGGCAGGCTTCCCTGAAAGCATTTTATGCCAATGCGAGTGAGGCCTAATTCCAGGCTGCCTGAGTTTAACAAGTTCCCCATCTCTCATCAGCTGCCGACTCCCCAAAGCCAGGTCAAGTGGGAGTTTAATAGCTGTTCCTGGGACTGTGCAGAGGGCAGCCCTTTGAACTCGGTGTCTCAATCCCACAGGTGGGAGGTTCCCACCACGGCGTAATTTCGAGGGGGAGGGCCGAGACTGCCTGAGGGGAAGTCCCACGGCTCCCCCGGTTCCAGGCAGCTCTTTGATATCTCCTGGAGCACTCGTGGTCCTAGAACCAGACCGCTCTCAACTGAACTGGCACAAGTAACAAACGCAGCATCCCCTCTCCTAGGCATTCCTACAAGCCATGCGAGCCCCGTGTTGGTGGAGACGCTGCCTTCTCCCCGGCAGATACCAACATGTTAGAATGGAGAAACCGTCTATGGCCCTACCACGCTGAACACGCCGGATGTCATCTCATCTCGGAAACTAAGCAGGGTCGGGCCTGCTTAGGACTTGGATGGGGGGATGGATAAATCGCTGGACTTTTGACAATGCAGGTTTTAACATCAGATCAGAGCCCTAATAGCTGTGTGTCTCAACTGTCTGGGCCACCGCATTAACAGGGAAAAGTTTCCTCCACTTTAAGAAAGAAAAAGACAAAGAGGAGAAGGAAGGCAAGGCGGAGCTCTCCTGGAAGGTACATTAAATCATTAAATGCCAGCAGGCCTGCTTCACGTAGGAGGACTCGTATATGTATTCCTGGTAGGGAATGTATGTCCAAAACACCAGCATCTTCTTCTCAGCCCACCCAGGCTGCCCCCATCTAGTTTGATACCGTTTAGGCAGAATAACTATTTCTCCAATTTTCCAGTGCAGAATTAGACTATTTAACTTGACTTCTGCGTTCTCCTATGTGAGACTCTGACGGATCTATGTCCTCTCCCACGTGTACAACCCCCATAAACTGAACTAAGAGAGAAGTTTCATTTTATTTGTTTTTCTTTCTCTCCCTTTCCTGACCTTACGTGCTACATAATCCAGAAAATGATCCAGATGGGAAAGACATTGGCTTTGAAGCAGGAGGAAGGAGGAAAGAGGAAGGAATAAAGGAAAGGAGAATAACCCTACTTCTGTCCAGCCGCTGACCGTGGGGAGAAATCTGCCTCCCCTAAAGTCCGTCCCATGCACGGGCTCGAGATGGTATTGTGGGGTCCTTCCCGAGGGAGGACAGAAGCCCAGCTGACTTGGATGGCCTCCCAGCCTTCTCCAATCACCTCCCCTACTCCTGCAGCACATCTGGCGTAAGTCAATCTGAGCACGACACCCACTTTCAGCGCTGAGTCCTGACCTCAGGACACTGAATGGTGTCACAGCCACCTGTTCTACATAACTTCATAGGCTGTCAATCTATTTTAACGTAGTCAGATTGACCACATAGATGGATTTCCAGAGTTATCAAGGTACAAATGACTCCTTCCCATAATGTTTCCCGTTAAACCATCTCCCTTTGCCAGAGTAAGCAGATAACAGGATAAAGAGGTAGCTCCACAGGCAGCACCACCTGACTCTAAAGTTGTCCCTCCCTGACCCCCTGGACACCTGCCTCTACCAAGCACTCATAAACTTCCTGCACAGGCAACTCAGTCGCATGCATGGTTTCCTCCCTTCGGAACTGAGGGGAAGAGGGTGAGACTAATATTAACTGAGCTTCTACTATGCTTCATGTGCTTTCACTTCTACTGGCCACGTAATTTTCATAAAAATTCTACATGAGACACAACACATTTTACAAATGAGAAAATTGAGGCTCAGAGAGGCCAAGTGACTTGCCTGATGTCACACAGCTAACAGGTAGCAGAGCCAGGATGTCTCTTGCCATTGTTCCATCTGCCATTGAGCACCCTTTCTGCAGAAAGTAAAGATTGCCTTGCTGAGAGATCGTCTGTCTCCGTGCTGACTTTTCTTTGCAGCACCAATTATCTATTTCTAACACATTTTACACATGAGAAAATTGAGGCTCAGAGAGGCCAGGTGACTTGTCTGATGTCACACAGCTAACAGGTAGCTGAGCCAGGATATGAACACTGATCTATCTGATTCCCAAAATCATGTTTTTTTCCACCGTCCACTCCCAAACTGGGCCTCAGGATGAGCTCACAGGAAAAACCTCATGCCTTGTCTTTAGAACTTACCTGCTTTCTCCACCTGCTTCTGAGACTGCCAGCCAGGTGAGGGTGAGCTCCTCTGGGAGACCAGGGGAGGCTGACATGGGTGGAGGTGTTTCCTGAGGAAGGCTCTTGCCTCCAGGGGTCCCCTCTCTGGAAACCTCATGGGACACTGCTACAGCTTTGTCCCCTCCCTTGGCTCGCCGGGTTTTTAGAAGGCAAGATGAAAACGCCTGAGAGGGTGCCAGGCTGAGGAATCTTCCAGAGGAAGGTGGGAGATGCTGTTCTGAGAGTCTCATGGCAGTAGGCAGAGGGACCCCTGGCATCCAGTGTGTCTGAGATTGAGGGATGTGCCACCTCTTCTGCCCTGTCACTGACATCCCACCTGGCATTAGGACACACATCTGCCTCCTGTCTGGAAATCTCTCCCTACGTGGTGTCGCTCTATGGGTGGCTAGCCCTGCTGACTGGCACCCAGCAACCCTTCCGTTTTGTTTGGGTTTGGCTTAAGCTGTGCACATATGAGAGAGGCAGAGAACTTGCTTTTCAGTTTTGAAAGTACTGACTGTTAGCAACTGCGACCAGCACAGCCTTTGCTGTCACAGAACCCTTAGGACAGAAAAGGCAGAGGAACAGACGGAAATAAGATGCCTCCAGCACTCAGCGAAACAAGACAGAAGAGTGGTGAGAAAAATACAGAGCGCTGTATCAGCTGTCACAAAAGTCCAGGGGCTCCTTTGACTGGGGTAGGGAGAAAAATCTACCAAGATTGAAAGCCTCTCTCTATTGCTGTGTTCTCATATGGCCCCTGGGCAAATCTGCCTACTATTGAGGTCTGAGGGTCTGATGAATTCTGCTGGCTCTTCAGTCCTCATCCACCGGCCCCACAGCACGTTAGTAGAAAGAGCCCTGATGTGAACCATCGATCCGGGCTCTGTCCTGTCCCTCAGACATGGGACCCTGAGAAAGTCCCTTCCCCTCTCTGGGCCTCTATGTCTTCATCCATGTAAAAAACAAAAGCCCTCTGTGATTTCGTTCAGGTCCAAAGCAAGGAGGTATTATCCATCTGTCCCATTAAATAAATAATCCTGGGCCCAACATCTTGACCTTGGATTAGGAACTTCTCTCTCTTTGAAGCCTTGGTCACCCCAAATATTCCCCGGCTACAAGAGGTCTCTGGGAACCTGTGCTATCAACTAGGAGATATGACATGAACATGGGTATTCTAATAATGGTATTTCTAGAAAGAAGTCTCTCCACCCTTGAATCTGTTCTATATTCCATTGCTAGATTCACTTTCTAGAACCAGAGTCTGCTCTAGGCTGCCCCTCTGCCTCTGACTTCAGTGGTTCCCTGCTATCTACCAAATAGCATGCACTCTCCCCAGCTGAATATGCAAGGTGGGTATGCAAGGGCCTCCTCAATCTGACTCCAGCGTGCCTTTCTAGAAATGTTTCTTTCCCGACCACCTGCTCTTCCCTATCTTGGCCACCCCTCCACTTCGTCTGCCTGGAAATCACACGCAGCCCTCGGGGCTCTTCTCCAGCTCTGTATCTTCCATGAACACTCGGTGCTGATTCTGTTGTGTAGAATGATGTTTTTCTGGATGTGCTGTCTCACCCCCAATACCGGACAAGTGACTCGTTGTGGCAGGGTCTGTGGTTGCTCATCTTGCTCCTGAGGGTAGCACAGGGCTGGACATGAACTAGCCTTCTGTGACTTTAAAAGGATGGAGTTGAAACAGAAAGAGATGGGGGGCGGTGGCTCCCACCTATAATCCCAGCACTTTGGGAGGTTGAGCTAGGGAGATTTCTTGAAGCCAGGAGTTCAAAACCAGCCTGAGTGACGTAGCAAAACCTCATCTCCACAAACAAATTTTAAAATGGGCCAGGTATGGTGATGCCCACCTGTGGTCCCAGCTACCTGGGAGGCTGACGTGGGAGGACCACTTGAGTCTAGGAATTCGAGGCTGCAACAAGCATGGATTGCACCATGCACTCCAGCCTGGACAACAGAGCATGACTCTGCCTCAAAAAGCCTAAATAAATAAATAAATGAAAAAAAAAAGAAAAAGAAAAAAGAAAATGGAAAGAACTGGGTTCCTGGGGTATGATATAAAAGTTCTTGGCAGTGAGTACTTGTATGTGTGTGTGTAGGGGAGACAGGGAGAGGATGTGGATAGAGCGGTTTTTAAGCATCCTTTCAACCCTGAAGAGTTGTGTTTGCATGTACTGAAGTTTTTTCAGCACAGGCTCTTTTGTGTCCTGACAAATCTTAGGACCCTAGAGTTGGAAGTCCTGTCTGTGGCTCTAGTATAGAAGTAAGTCCAACATCAAGAAAAAGTTTCTAAGTCAACAGATGTCTGAGGTACTGGTAGAAGCCCAGAGAAGCCAAATGTCTGGTGCTTCTAGTTTCATAGATGAAGAAATCCTGTCTTGGGAATAGACACACATCCTGCCCACACCTGCCCCACCAGCCACCAGCCGGCTGCAGAGCCTTTGAGCGGGGCCAGCTGCGGGCCTGGCAAGGGGAGGAGCCGAAGGCAGCTGGGGAGTCCTTCCCAGGCCTCCTTCAGGGGCTGGCTCGCTTTACAGTGCAGGTGGAGGCTGGGGGCTCCGCCTGGCTCCTCTTGTTTTCCCCACCTGCCTGCAGTGTGGTTTGTCTGCTGGCGCCACGGAGGCGTTGGGGCTGGGGGAATTTGATAGGCAAGGAGGGGGAGGCTGTCTCCTCAAGATGTGAGTGCCGTTCAGTCCGTGCTTCCCTCCCTCCTCCCCTTGCACTGAGGAAATGCCCTTTGCGGTGGCGGGGAGCAGGGAAGAGCTGAAACTGGAGTGTCTGAAGGTTGCAATAAATAAGGGAAGCTACCTTGAGTGTGCTGATTGTCCTTTTGGACCTCTGCTGCCACTGACCATGGGAGACAGAGGGACGGGCAGACCCCACACAGGTACCTACAGACACCAGGCATGGGGGTGCCTCTCTGGAAGGTCAAGGGCAGCCTCAGGGCTCATCCCCATATCCCTCAGGGCTCATCCCCATATCTCCCCGCCTCCCTAGCTGGGGAGGCTTCTGTTCTTGGCGTTTTCCTATTATCTCCCCCAAGCAGAGTGTGGGAGGCAAGGAGCCTGGGTTGAGGGCCCCAACAGGTCCCAAGCCTGCTTAGGATGGCATGAGTTCCCTTTCTAACCTCTCCCTGGGTGCCTAAACAAATGTTATCAGTGACTCAGAGAGCCTCCTGTCAAGGTCAGTCTGCCCTGCCTGACGCTGTCACTGCTGCATGATGTGAGAACCGATTCTGCTTCCTACCTCCTGCTAGCCCCGGCACCATGCCTGGGCACTGGGCATTAGATGAGCTATCAGTAGAGCCCATGTGCCAGGTGGAGATCACCCCGAGCCTTCTGCACGAGGACCGCAGGTCTCTTAAGTTTCTGCTTTCCTGGCTGGTCTGTTCTGCAGTGTAACCCTTTCCCTCCTTGGAGCTTCCCACTGACATTGCAGACCAAGCCCTGCAGTTTCCCTTGCAATTCCATCTCCTTTTGCTTGCCTGGCTTTCCAATTTCTGTGGCCCTTGAGTGGCACAGAGAGATCTGAAGTGGCTGGGTAGAAAGAAGCACTGTGGGCCTTAGTGCCATCCATCTCAGCCATTTGAGACCGAGCCCTAGACCATCCCCAGGTCCTGGTGCTATGTATCAGATGTGGGACACGCTTTCTCTTTCAAGGGCCTTATAATCTATGCTGGGAGGGAGGATAGAGATAAAAAGCTAAATACGAATACACGGGAACAAGTGCTCAAATGGGAGTGACAAGTATGTTGTATGCTGCAGAATTCAAGGAACAGGGAGTTCACGGATGGCAGAACCCTTCTCTTCCCATGGCTAATGTCCTTTCCTGCCTCCAGACCAGGGGTGGGAAGTCACTCAGTAGCAGGTGGACCCCTTTGTCTTCTCCCACTGAGCCAGGACCCACTCACCGATAATGCCCCCCCAGTCCAGTGTCACTGGGGTCACCAGGGAAAGGTGCTGGCAAACCCCAGGCCTTGTTTCCCTGCCTCCTTCATGCTGTCTTCCCTCCTTCCCTCTCTCCCCTCTCCTTGCATGTCTATACTCAATTCTCTCTCTTTACAGCAGGAATATAATGTTCGGCTGCTTTACACCCACTCTCTGAATGCTGCCAGCGAATAATGACTAAGGTGGTGGGTGGAAGTACAGCAAGTTGAGACCAATTTAGCAGTCCAGGATGCCAAGAGGAGGGTGATTTAGCAGCAAATGGCTTTGCAGCAGCAAGAAGAGTGAAAATGCCCCCCAAGCCAACAGGTCAGGGAGCCAAGTGCACGGCCCTGCCCTGGTGCCTTGGGCAGGGATGGCCTCAGCCACCCGACAGGTTATTCCGTGAGGTCAGATTCATGCACAGGAATGGGAGGGTTTGAGAACAATGCCCACTCCCAACCCCATCTCACCTCCACTTTCAACCTCCTTGAGGGGCCCCAGTTCTTGTACCCCGCTCAGGCGTTCTGAACGTCTCACCTAGACTGGTCCATCCTCTTCCTACAGAGTGTCTGTAACTCTGATGGGCTCGTGGCTGCCCAAAGACTACCCCGGGCATGGCATCAGGAAGGGGCTGTCTGAGCTCACCTCAGACCATGCCACAGGTAGGCAGAGGTGTGGATCTCCTGGGTCCTGACATCTTGGGAGTCTCTGAAGATTTGTGTAATGTGATGTACATGGGCTTGTGAGTTTGGGTATCACAAGAAAGCATGTCTCAGAGGGAGAGACGATGAGAGTGGATGAATGAAATGGATGAATGTGCGTGTGCGTGCACGCGTGTGTGCAGGTGTGTGTGCCTGGGCTCTGGCACTGGCCTGAAGGCAGCCCTATCTTCTCACACAATGATTAACTGACATGAAGCACTTCTATTGGCGATCTCCATGAGGCAGCTCTTTGCTGTCTTTGTTCCAGGTGCTGGATGCAACCCACATCACATCTGTTCAGACACCAATTTGGCCTGTCACTTAGTAAGAAAAATCACCTCTCTGCTGGATTGATTAGAACAATTAGCTTTAGCTGTTAGCTAACACACACATTCCCTCTCTGCTTGTCTTCTGTCTCCATCTTCCGCCTCCCTTCACTCTTCTCCTTCCCACGATGCTCCATCCAATTCTCTTCTCACCTGGGGGCAGCCTCCATGTGTGATTACCCCTGAAGTCTGGTTTCCACACACTGTTGAGCTACCAGTGAAGAGACTGCTATCCCATTTTAGTTCAGAACTAACTTGCTCACAGACAAGGTGGAAACACTGAAACATATTATGCAATTAAGGTTGGTATTCCAATGAAATGTCATTAATTCAAATTCTGTGGAGGCAATATTTGTTCTAATTTCAACGTGCAGTGGACTAAACCTTTTGAATTGACAAGCTATAAAGAAAGAACTGATATATGACAAATTTTCATTCCCTAAAGCAAATCCCAAGTAGACATTCCATTATCCTAGCTACATCCTAGTTTATTGTGGGTTTTTGTTTGTTTGTTTGTTTGTTTGTTTCTTTTGAGATAGTGTCTCGCTTTACAGCCCAGGCTGCAGTGCAGTGGCGCAATCTCGGCTCACTGCAACCTCTGCCTCCCGGGTTCAAGCGATTCTCCGGCCTCAGCCTCCTGGGTAGCTGGGACTACAAGTGTGCAACACCATGCCCAGCTAATTTTTTGTATTTGTAGTAGAGATGGGGTTTCGCCATGTTGGCCAGGCTCGTCTGGAACTCCTGACCTCTGGTGATCGGCTCACCTCGGCCTCCTAAATTGCTGGGATTATAGGCATGAGCCATCGCGCCAGGCTCTAGTTTATTGTTTATTGAACTTAACATATATGCATCACAAGCACTTAGAAGAAAGGGAGATGGGGGGAGAAGAGAGCACAGAAAAAGCGAAGAAGATTCAAATGCCCTCATCATGCTTGAATTACAATAAATATGAAAGTAACTGCATTCTTATAATTTTAAAAATCTCTTTTTCCTGAATATTAAACACCAACAATTTGATGAGCCTAAATCCATTTAATTAGTGAATCGCAATGACTTAATAGTTATAGCCCAAGATTGAGAATCAGAACAGCTGGTGTTCAAATCTCAGCACTCTTCTTAAAAATCTTGCATAAACTCCTTCACCTTTCTTTCATTTATTTATTTATTTATTTATGAGACAAAGTCTTGTTCTGTCGCCCGGGCTAGAGTGCAGCAGCATGATCTCCACTCACTGCAAACTCCACCTCCCGGGTTCAAGAGATTCTCCTGTCTCAGCCTCCCAAGTAGCTGGAACTACAGGCATGCAGCACCACATCTGGCTAATTTTTGTACTTTTAGTATAGACAGGGCTTCATCATGGTGGCCAGGCTGGTCTTGAACTCCTGACCTCAAATGATAAGCCTGCCTCGGTCTCCCAAAGCGCTAGGATTATAAGCATGAGCTACCGTGCCCAGCCCTCCTTCAGCTTTCAAAGGTGCACTGGGTTTCCTCATCTGTCAAATGGCAAAAGGAATCTTCTCACAGAGTTGTTGTGAGGTGTAAATAATAATAATAATAATTTTATTCCCCTTTTTACAGTGTAAAGTCCTATACAAGTAAAAAGCGCTATTGAAATCATTATTAAGGAAGTCTAGGGATGGCGGAAGTCAGTGTCCAGCAGGAAGCAAGAGTGTGAGGCTCTCTCTGAAATATATTATGTAATTAAGGTTGGTATTCCAATGAAATGTCATTAATTCAAATTCTGTGGAGGCAATATTTGTTCTAATTTCAACGTGGAGTGGACTAAACCTTTTGAATTGACAAGCTATAAAGAAAGAACTGATATATGACAAATTTTCATTCCCTAAAGCAAATCCCAAGTAGACATTCCATTGTCCTAGCTACATCCTAGTTTATTGTGGGTTTTTGTTTGTTTGTTTGTTTTGAGACAGAGTCTCGCTTTGTAGCCCAGGCTGCAGTGCAGTGGCGCGATCTCGGCTCACTGCAACCTCCGCCTCCCGGGTTCAAGCAATTCTCCTGTCTCAGCCTTCTGGGTAGCTGGGACTACAAGCGTGCAACACCATGCCCAGCTAATTTTTTGTATTTGTAGTAGAGATGGGGTTTCGCCATGTTGGCCAGGCTCGTCTGGAACTCCTGACCTCTGGTGATCGGCTCACCTCGGCCTCCTAAATTGCTGGGATTATAGGCATGAGCCATCACGCCAAGCTCTAGTTTATTTTATTGAACTTAACATATATGCATCACAAGCACTTAGAGAAAAGGCAGATGGGGGGTGAAGAGAGCATGGAAAAAGTGCAGAAGATTCAAATGCCCTCCTCATGCTTGAATTACAATAATTGAATTACTGGGTGTGGTGGCTCACACCTAGAATCCTAACACTGGGAAGCCAAAGTGGGAGGATCACTTGAGGCCAGGAGTTCAAGACCAGCCTGAGTGACATAGTGGGATCCTATCTGTACAAAAACTAAAAACAATTAGCCGGGCGTATTGGTACTCGCTTGTGGTCCCAGCTACTCGGGAGTCTAAGGAGGGAGGATTGGGGATCACTTGAGCTTAGAAGGTCAAGATTGCAGTGAGCTGAGCCGTGATCACATCACTGCACTCCATCCTGAGAGAAAGAGCAAGATCTTGTCTCTAAAAAATAAAGAAACAAACAAAAAACCAGCGGGAGAGACACAGGATGGAAACTGCAGCAACGCAGCAGGCTTTGCCAAATGGTAAAGGGAGCTAACTAGCCGTAAGCTCACCAGCTATGCCCAACTGTAGCTGACACATCCCCATCAACTTCTCCAATCCTTAGAGGAGGGGATCTGGAGGCTAATCTGCACACTGGCTGGAGGCAGTGGTGAGAGGTGAGAGGTTGAAAACCTCCCATTTCTTATGCACCACCTCTGTTTGGTCTGGGTGGCTGGCCAAACCTGGCCTAAGGAGGCAACAGGCCCTGGCTAGGGTTCTTGGAAGAGAGAGCCCTGTCTCCTCAGCTCTCAGCTTGTATCTTGGAGCCGTGAACTTGACTTCTGCTTCGCTGACTCCCTTCCTACCCTCCTCAGGTTCAACTTTGAGGTTCAGTTCACGGCTACCTCCTCGCTGGTAAGGAAGGTTCTGGCTCACCTGCCTCCTGCTGAGAAACTGAGAAACTGCTGTATTCAAAGTTAGTATTTTGATTGCAAAAACCACCAATTACTTTTGCACCAACCTAATGCAATCCAGTTTTCAACTTACTTGTCATTGTTTACGTGTGCCAATTCTTCTTCCCAACCGTCATCACAAACTTTAGTCTCAAAGCATTATTTATTTAGTCTTTTTGGCTGTTGTTCCCCACTCCCTGGCACCTCACACGGATAAGACCTTTAATAAATAGTGAAATGCAGCGTTTTTCAAACTTGATCAATGATCTTTAAAAGGAAAACTTACCGTGGACCCCCGAGAACACAGGTTGTAATTCCAATATGAGAAATAAGAGGGCGATGGAAAGGGCATGGGAGGACAATCATCTGACCACGTGGCCTTGGAGAAATCATGGCCAGATTACCTCCCCAAACATGGTAGCAATTCACACTCTCCACTGCAAGTCTAGGAGCGTCCATTTCAGGCTTCAAACTGTAGCAGCACAAAGATCTATTCAACAGCAAACTCAAAGAGCTAATATGTAAATCACCTCAAGATTCCCCAGGCAGTTGGATACTTCTTTGTTGGCAAAATCCCAGAAACGTCTCATCATTGCCCTGGAACCATCTGGCCCCTGGGGCTCCAAGTGCAGGACTTTAAAACCCCAGGTCTAGGTCACACCTAGAACCTCCCCTTCTACAACTGTGTTTGTGGGTTGATTACCTGGAGATAGAGTAGGTGGGGGCGAGGGTTCCCTCAGGCTCCCCGAACTGTTGGTGGGGCCTGAGATGGCCCCATCTAGGGAGAGGTCTTCAAGGAGCTGGCCCAGTAACAGAGGAAGGAAAGTCAGTGGCCACTCTAGCAAAGGGCACCCATGCAGAAATCTACTGTTGGGAACAGTGCTCCTGCCAAAGGTCTCTGAGAGCTCTCCTCTTTCCCCTCACCTTATTAAACAAGCATTTACTAAGGGCGTACTCATAGTATCTACAGAAAGCCAACACTGTATTTTGAGCTCGGAACTCACGACGCAATCTCTGCTTCTAGGAATTTTGTAGACTTCTCAGGAGCCAGTGGGTAAATGCTATAATATACTGATATGACGGTAGGGACTCCGAGGAAGGTACCTGACCCAGAATTAAGGAAAAAATAGGGGAAACTTTCTTGGAGGAGCTGATCCCTATGGTTAAAACCCACAATGGGGCTGGGCGTGGTGGCTCATGCTTGTAATCCCAACACTTTGGGAGGCTGAGGCCAATGGATCACTTGAGGTAAGGAGTTCAAGACCAGCCTGAGCAGCATGGCAAAACCCCATCTCTATTAAAAATACAAAAAATTACCCAGGTGTGGTGGCAGGTGCCTGTAGTCCCAGCTACTTGGGAGGCTGAGGCAGGAGAATTGCTTGAACCCGACAGGTGGAGGGTGCAGTGAGCCAAGATCACACCACTTCACTCCAGCCTGGGTGACTGAGCAAGAAATTGGGAGCCAGTTAAGTGGAGAAGGTAGAGAGACCAGGCAGGAATATTTTACGTAGAAGAAACAGTGTTCCTATGTTCAAAGGTAACAGAATAACATGGACAGAGCCAGGGTCCAGAACCTTACTAAGCTGATCTCAAATCCCTGCCCCTCGGTTTTGTAGCCTGGCTAAATTACCTAACTCTCCTCATCTGATAATTATACATACCCTGCAGGGCTGCAGTGAAAATTAAATGAGATAATGAATAAAAAGTCCCGGGCACACAGTGTATTTAGTGGTTGGTATTAAGTGTTACGCTATTATCCATTACACTAGTCTATAAGGTGCTTACCCATATAGGTTTGTCATCATTACATTATTCATCTTCCTAGCCTCACTGCCTAGCCCAGAGCCCTGCATTTGGTAGGCACCCAATGAATATTTATGAAATGAATGTTGAATAAGCGCAAGGCATATAAATAAGTTTTCAGGATTAGAAAGCCATTTATATACGTCTGGAGCCCATGTATAGCTTTGCTATACACGCTGACCCACGGCTTCTCAAAACTGAAAGGCACATCTTTCCCTCACACACTCCCAAAGCACTGGCTTTCCCCAGCACACCCCACACAGCAGCACTCCTTCTGTGATAGCACCCCTGTCCCACATCGACCCAGGCACACACAGTTGGGGGCACTTCCTGCAGACAAGCTGAATTGCTGAGACAGGTTTACTTCGTGAAACACACAGTCGCTGCTATAAATGTTAAATAACAACCATCTTCAGCACATCAAATGTCCCATCCTCCCTTTTGCTTGCATATAGACACCCACAGAGATGCCCTTTCTTTTTCTACTAGTTTTATTCTCTTCTTAAGCAGATTGAGCGCCACACACTCACATCCACCCAGCTGGGACCTCTTACTAGGACTCCCAGTTGCTCCCTCCCATTAGCTGTAGGACCTCAGGGAATGCCTTTCCCTTCTGATGCCTCCGCTTCTTCACTGGCAGGCACAGAGAGCCCACCGGGCCAACCTGGTAGTTATATTGTGAGGCTAAAGGAGATAACATATGAGATAACGTCTATGATGAGCAGAAAGCGCCTCCAAAGAAAAGCGCTGGATAAATACAAGGTGTAACGCCACGCCTGATTAGCCTGTATGCTCTCTGCCCGCAGACTCCTACCCACAGACTATGTTCCATTCCACTCTTAAACATAAACACCTTTCCCCTCTGTAAATGCTATCTCTAATACCCATATGCGCACACTCTTCAGACACCTCCATACTCCCTCTGGATGCCTGCTGTAAATTGTTTTTGAACTTAGAGAAAGCTCAGGTTACAAACACCCTCTTGCCCGCAGACTCTTCTCAGGGTCTTGGTGCAGGAACTGCCAAGCAGATAGCTCATCTCTTTGTGGCTGGGCTCCTGGGCTCCCAGCACTCCTATTAGGCTGCACTTCCAGCAGAGTGTGGGATCCTTATTAGGAGCAGCGCCTGCCCAGCACGGTCCAGAACTCAGTGCCTCCTCAGTAGTTTCCCAGGGCCCAGGACCAGAGAGCAGAGAGACTGACGGCAGCGGGACGGTGTGGAGGGAATAAGCCAGACAGGAAACGCTTTAGGAGGCCAGATCCCTAAGCACTTCTTATTCCTGGGAAATTGAGGACTGCGAAGCTAACAAGTCTGGAGCACTTTCCCAGGCCTGACATACTCGTGGGCGAGCACAACACTCATTTGCTCCACAATTCAAACCTTTCCCCTTGGAGCAGGAAAGAGAAACATCACCTGACCCTTGGTGTCTCGGGGGTGCCTGTTGCTGCTAAGCTGCGACCTCTGAAGCCTCTCCAGCCAGAGCAAAGCCTGTGGCAGGGTGGAGGGGTGAGGTCTGGCTGCCTAGGGTGACGGTGGAAGAAGTGAAGTTAGCGTGGTGCTCTGTATGTGTGTGCGTGGTGCTTTGATTAAATTCCTGAACTGCACACCCAGGACCGACCCCAGGAACCTGTAGCCCCAGGGAGCCACTTAGACACTCCGATATACCACCGTCCTCTCTAACCACCTCCCCTCGTATGACTTATTCCTTGAGGGAAACCTTTGAAATATCTCGCTTAATCGCACTGGTGTCCTCCCCACCGGTGTGGACACAGCTTATCCGCAAAGTTCCAGGCAGCGAAGTTCAGCGGCCCGGCCCAACCGCCGGACCTTCTTCCTGCGGCCCCCTGCTCCTGCGGCCTCGCGTCCCCACGTCTCACTTCACCTCCGACACCAGTGTCACCTAACACTGACGTCCCCGCCAGGATCAGCATCGGGGCTGGAAATAGACGAGCCCCGTCTGCAGGAGACACGGAGACAAAGACAGGAGGACGGACGCACAGTCAGTCACCTCCTCCGGGCCGGGCCGGAGCAGCGGCGCCCACCCTGCAGAGGGGAGACCCTGACAGCTCCACGCGGAGACAAAGACACCTCGACAGCCACGGACACAGACAGACAAAGACGGACGGACGCGCGGACGCACGGACGGGCCAGCCCGGCACGGGGAGCTAGTTTTCCCTCAGCCAGGGCAGCAGACCCTCCAGGGGCGGGGAGACCCCCGGCCACCGCATCTTACCTGCCCCCTGCGCCTCGGGCGCACTTGAGATATTTTTTTTTTTCCCAGTGTTTCCCGGTGTGTTCTCGTCTCTCTTTTTCCAGAGCTGCTAAGCGGGCCGGGCCGGTCCCACCGCGCGGGATGCAGCTCCCGGCTCCTACTCGCCGGCCGAGGCGGGCAGAGAAACTTTCGGCCTCCCCGCCCGGCCGCTGCCAACCCGCCAGCTCCAGCGCGCCGGCCTCTGCGCGGGTCCCAGAGCCGGGGCGGGGCGGGGCGGGGCGGGGCCGGCCCGGGGCGGGGCCAGCGCCGGCGCCGCTGATTGGCAGCGAGCTGCCGGCAGCCTGGTTTGTGCCGCTCGGCGGCCTTTGTTCCGGGCTGACAGCTGGGGCTGCTGGCGACCTCGCTGCTCCTTCGCGCCCGGGGCCTGCGCGGGGTCCCCGGTCCGGTCTCTCTGCTCTCACTTCCATCAGCCCCATCGGGCGACCCTGCCCCTTCGGTCTTCCTTTCTTGCCTGGCCCCCTTTCTCCGATTGTTCCTGTCTTGCTCTTTACGCATCCTTTTTTCCCTTTCATTACCTGAAATTCTTACTCCAGTTTTTTTTTTTAATCCATTCTGTCTCTCGTTCTCTGTATGTTCCCCTTTCTTCATTACCCCTTCCTCTTACTCGCCAGTTTCTTTTTCCTAATACCGTCTCTCCCACTCCCGACTCGCACTAAAGGGCGTGTGTTTTGTTCAAGGACTGGACTAGCACCCAAGTGAGGGGCATTGCACACCACACCGGGATTACAGACTCGAGTCCAGAGCATCGAGACTCCCACTCCCAAAACATTGCAAAAGCAAACTTTTCCAACTCTGAGAGAGCTGAGTTTCAGGTGAAAGCAGAGGCCTGTTTCAAGTTTATAGCTATTAATCTCACCCAGTGCCCTTCTAACACTATCATTTTCTCTGCCACCATCGCTTTTAACTTGTAGCAATTGAGCCAGGAGAGGATACAAACTTACAGGGTTTTGTAAGACAAAGGGTCAGTTAACCGAAGTGCCAGGTGCTGCCTGAGGCTTGGGGACTTGAGGGTGCACTGAGGCTAATCCGCTAAAACCAGGCTTGACGGGAAGGTGGCAGCTCTGCCCAAGGAGTGTCAGCCTCACCTTGAAAGAAGCGTGTGTGGGGGGAGGTGGGGGAGGGGGTAGATGTAATGGATTAGGATTGACATGACCGATCTCTGATTATAAATAGCATGGGGGCTGGATGCGGTGGCTCATGCCTGTAATCCCAGCACTTCGGGAGGCCGAGGCGAGTGGATCACTTCAGTCAGGAGTTCGAGACCAGCCTGGCCAACATGGTGAAACTCCGTCTCTACTAAAAAAAAATAATAATAATACAAAAAGTAGCTGGGTGTGGTGGCAGGAGCCTGTAATCCCAGCTACTTGGGAGGCTGAGGCTTGGGAATTGCTTGAGCCTAGAAGGCAGAGGTTGCAGTGAGCCAAAGCGCCACTGCACTCCACCCTGGGTGCCAGAATGAGACCTTGTCTCAAATTAAAATAAAATAAAATAAAATAAAATAAAATAATTAAATAGAATGGTGGGGGGTGGGGAGACAGCTCAAAGGAAAACAAGCCATCTGGTTTCTGCCACATCCCTGCTCCCTGCTCAAAACCCTGTAGGGGAACCTCACTGCCTTCAGGTCTTGACCCTGAAGACTCTGACCCTCGAATCTAGGCTTCCTGAAAGATGGCACAGCAAGGGGTTTAAGAACACAGGCAGACTTTCTGCTTGTTATTTGAGCCAGTACCTTCCCCTCCCTCTATCTCAGTTTTTTTCCTTCTTGTTTTTTTAATTTGTGAAATGAGGTAACAAATCCCAGAATGTAAATTCCCTGAAGGCAGGAACTTGTTCTCTTCTATTGGTGGCTGAGGGACTTGGTCTGTTTTATTCATAGATGTGTCCCCGACACCTAGAACTTGCCAGGCAACATAGTAGTCACTCAATACATATTTGTTAAATGAATGAATTTCTCATGTATAGGTTTGATCTGATGATTAAATGAAACTCATTGCCTTGTGGTAAGTACATACACATGGCAGTGATTACAAGCAATACTACAATTTCTAAGTGTTAACCCCAAAAGCTAATCAGCATTTTTCTGAACATCACCTCCTTTTCCCCACCTTTTTATATGCTTGCCCCTTAGTCTGAAAAGCTTTTCTCCTGCTCTTCTAACTCTCAAAATCTGAGACAAAACATGGGACCCTTACTCATACCTTCTCTTACCGTCCTGGGCAAAATAATGCCTTCTTTTTCTAAAGCCCCATGCTTCTTTGTGTTCCGTTCATTGACAGAGAACATGTATTCTTGCTTGCTGGTGAGAGTATCTCAAGAATTTTAGCCGAATGAGTTAATATCAATCAAACATTCCAGCACTTTAAGGAAAGGGCAGATTCTTGGAAGGTAGATTAAGGGATCAGGTGGGCTCCAGACTTCAAACTCATTTTTGTGTCTTCAGAGGTGAGGTTCCATGGAAGAGACAAAGGACTCTGGAAGCCCACTTTTTGTTATGGCCCTACCGCTGACTATATGCTGTTGGACAAGCCATGTCCCTGATGAGGCCTCAGTTTCCTCATCTGGAAAGTGGGTGGTTTGGAGTCCCTGATGAGACCTCGGTTTCCTCATCTGGAAAGTGGATGGTTCGGATGAGAAGATACTCCTTAAGGATCCTCCCTCAGCACCGACACCATTGTCAGTGACATGCTAGGTGAACGCTGGGTATGATGTGACGCCTTCCTGGAATGACTGAGTCGGGCAAAGGGTATGAGGAGTGTGTTGGTTTGTGTATGAGGGGTGGAAATGGGATACTCTATGGAACAACAGAAACAGCCTGCGGAAGGGATACTTTAGAGACAGAGTAGAATGCGTCGAGAGTGGGGGGGAAATGAGAAGGCAGAATGGAGGAGGAGACCAATGATGGACAGCACAGCATGTGTGTATGTGTTATGGTTCCGTGTGTGTGCATGAAAGCCTCAGGAATGTGGTCTCCAGCAGTACAAAGCCATAATTAGCTCCCTGATTCAGCAGTTGGGTATGGTAATGCAATGGCTGGGTGTGCCTACCCCCAACGCCACCGGTGGGTTCTCAGTGTGGCTCTTTTTCTTCCTTGTCTAGTGAAGGTTCGCTGCCCTTCCTGAGTGTCTGGGTTCCTGAGAGGTGTCTCATGTGAAACTCTGCATCCCTCAGGCTCTCCCTTGTCTGAGTTGAGTCTAGAAAGCTGGGTCACAAAACGTTTCTTCTAACAATCTCCTACCCTCCTCATCTATTCATCACCTGAGATACACAGCATCTTGCTTCATCTCTAGAACCTAAGATTGGCCACACTGGACCAGACCCATAGACCAGTTAAGCCAGGAGCTTGCTTGGATTACAGACAACTCTGCCTTCCTCAAGGTACTTTCACTTATCACAATTTAATTAATTGCCTGGCTTCTTGTTTGTCTGTTCAACTCTTCTGTAAGTTTCTTGTTCAAAGATCGTGTCTGTCTTAGTCAACACTGAATCCCCAGAACTCAGCACATTATTGGTATAAAGCAAGCACTCAAAAAGCTACTAGAAAAAGCTACTAGAATGAGGGGAAGGGGGTGAGGTGATGTTTCAGAGAGATAAATTGACTCGAATTCAGAAAATCCACATGTATTCCTACTTCTTCCAATCTGCAGTGTTCTCACAACCTTTTGGAGGCTTAGTTGGCTATCAGTAAAAGAGTCCTAATAACATTTTCCTTATCTATCTTTTGGCAACAATACAAAATGAAAAGAATTAATAAAGTCAAAGGTGGTATGAAAAATACAAAATATCAAATAATTGTTTAATATTATTTCAAGTCTAAAAATCCAGGGCCTTGTGTTAAGAGACAGGAAATGCTGACTATATTTAAGTGAGATTAGATAATCTCCAAAAACCGGTGAAAAAATATGAACCTAGACCACTGAGCAAAGCTTTAAGGAATGAACTGAGGCCACTACTGATTTCTCAGTGACCCCAGGAAAGGACCAGGAAGACCAGTTTTTCTGCAGCCAGAGCCAATGGTCCCATGACCTTAGAAGATGTCTTACCATCTCTGTCAAAAACAGTTCCGGTGGAGTTGCTCTGAATGTGCAACTTTTTAACAAGGATTTTCATTCCTTACCTGTAGGTCTCTGAGCACCTTGAATCTCTTATCCCTGGGCTTCAGGAAACTTGTCTTTGAATTGGAAGGACCATCTCTTCTCCGTCTTCTCTGCATGTTACAAAGACAAATGAGATAAAATGAAAGTAGTATTTCTACTTTCCTCGAAAGTGTTGCACGACTTCAAGAAATTGTTAATCATCATCATCACTAGCATTATTATTCATAACTTCATTCTAAGTCTTCACCTGTATTCAGGTTAGGGAGACCAGAGAAGTTACAGAGAGAGCAAATACCCTTAGATGCCCTGGGAGAACTTGCTGACATACAACATTCAACATTCATAGGTCATTCCTATTCAACGATGACCCCTCCCTGCTAAGACGCTCAAGTTATATCAGGAAATATGTCCACCCTACTCTTTCAGTGAAAGGAAAACTGAGCCAAAGTGCAAGACAAGAAATTGACCCAGCTTCACTGGAGCCGGGACATCAGAGTTTAATGGCATGTGCCTCCTACCTGCCTCAGAAACCTTGTAACTGACACAGGGCCTGAACGTGGTTTGATTTGGGCAGTGCTGACCACAAGCAAGCAGCCTTCTCCTGAGCAGAGAATAGGGAGACAGCTAACTTGGCTAAAGCAATGCGAGGGCTCAAATGGCACTAACGGGCTGTGCTCGTGAATCAGCTTTGTTTAGGTACCAGCTGGCAAAGCTCATCTGAAAATTAAGTAGCAAGCCCTTTGATGTAAACTCAGGGTTGAACTACAGTACAGAGAAATGAGAAGGAAGTATTTCGAGTTGACTTTCTCGCTCCATCTTTTTCAATAGTGTATAATAGACTATTTATTTCTTTCCTTTCCTTTTCTTTCTTTCTTTCTTTTTTTTTTTTGAGACAGGGTCTCACTCTATTGTCCAGGCTGGCGTGCAGTGGTACAATTTTGGCTCACTGCAACCTCTGCTTTCCCAGGGCTCCAGTGATCCTCCCACCTTAGCCTCTGCAGCAGCTAGGACTACAGGCATGTGCCACCATCCCTGGCTAATTTTTGTATTTTTTTGTAGAGGCAGTGTTTCGCCATGTTGCCTAGGCTGGTCTCGAACTGTTGAGCTCAAGCAATTCGCTCACCTCTGCCTCCCAAAGTGCTGGAATTAGAGGCGTGAGCCAGTGCGCCTGGCTAACAGACTAGTTCTAATTTAACATCCAGTCTCTGAAAGGACTGTCCTATCACTTGTTCTGAAATTTATCTCCTCTGTGGTTTTGTCAAGTTTGTCCACAATTATAAATCTTGAGGCTATTTCCTTGTACAGGTAACAGAAAAGCTTGACTCAAAATACCTTAAACAATAGAAAAAAACCTCATGGATTAATACGTTCAGAGATCAGGTCCTAGGTTCCTTTGTACCTTGGCTTCCCAGTGGCATCAGGAATCCGGCCTCACCATGTCCCTGCTCTGCCATGCTCAGAGCATGGGCTTGGCTTACCCTTGGGATGGTTGCTTCATGATCACAGGTTGAATCTCTTGGTCTAGTCGGGACACCCAGAACTAGCAATGGGCTGAGGAATAAAGGACCTTTGTTCCTACATCTCTTTTTCAAGATCAAGGAAACCTTTCCCAGAAGGCCTTCAGCTGACCCTAAACAGCTTGGCCACATCATCCAGCAGTCATGGGCACACTCAGTACAATCACCCTGACGGGCTTTGACCAGTCCATTGGTGGTAGATAGATACTGGAACATACCTGTGTAGCTCACCTTTGTCTTCAAGAAGGGGGAAGGAAGCCCTGCAGAAAACTAACAGCCATTGCTTGCCTATCACAGACCACATCTTTGCTGGACATTTTACCTACAGTATCTTACTTAATAATCACAGAAATTATTATGTCTGTTTTCCAGATGAAGAAACTGCAGTTCAGCATGGCTAAACAATTTGCCTCAAATGCCACCACTAGTAGTGGAGGAGAAAGAATTGGAATTCAGGCTTATCCACACCCTTTGCTCTCTCTAGTCTTCCAGGCTCTCTCTCCAGAGTCTACTCTTTTCAGGTCTACCCAAGGCTGGAGACCCCCCTCCCCCACCAAACGAATAAGAGCCTTCTAGGACCACTGTAAGCACAAGGCCTAGAATAGCTTCCCCTCTTCAGCTTTCCCACACCCCCCACCTTCCCAACATACACATCTCCTACGTCACCCCAGAGCTCCACATTGCCTCCCCACCATCAAGGCCACGTCCATATCCGTCCCTGTCCTGGCCCTCCTTCAAGCCAGATGGAAGCGTCTTTCAAGGCCTTCGCCAGGTCCTGAGCCCCCCTCCTTAATCTCCCACTCCCACCCCATCGAATGAAGTTTCACTGAACAACACATACATGTCCTACTATTCATTGCTTTATTGCGCACTTTGTAACTTAGGTGCCATTGTTTCAGGTGAATGAATCTCATTTTCCTACTGGTTTTGAAGTGCTCTGCTCAGTGCTCAGTACATAATAGGCACTCAATAAACATTAAAGAAATACATAAGGACAAAGACCACCCCTTATTTTTCTATATCTTTCATAACACTCCGCCAGCTGCTGAGCACATGGCTGGTGACTAATGGACTCATTGACTTGGGGCTAATTTCCCCCCAGGGCTATGGAATGGCACGCAGACAAAGAAGCTGGCACGGCCCTTGTCAGTTCTGAGGGAGGTCTTTTGCAAATGGGCCCTGTCAAACTCACATTTGCTTGTAGCCCTAAACTCATTTAAACAAATAGAGCATATGAGATCATGACTTCTGGGAAATCATTTAGTTCCCCTATGGGGAATGCTGGCATGCTCATTTCCTCTCCCCAGGGGGGAGAAAAAAATAGCAGAGGCTTTGGAAACCCTGTGTGCTGCAATTTAATTTACACATTTACTCAGTGGTTTCTCAGGAAGCGGCTCCAGGAGTCCTAGAGGAGAGGATGCCGCACACAAAGGGCTGGAATGGGAGATCAGAGATTGGTTGTCTGGGGCAAGGGACTGCCGTGGGCTTGGGGTCCTGCAGGCCTGCTTGGTTTTCTAATTGAATCCTCCTGGTCACTGCCCCCCTGAATGAGCATCTCCACTCTTCCCTCCTGTCTTCTGGCATTAACTACACTCCCTTTACTCTGCATATCAGATTTTCTAGGTGTTGACCATATATTTTGCTTTTATTCCCAAGACTGACTGTAGTCTCCAAGAGATAGTGACTGCTGTACAATAGAACACTTTCCACTACTGCGAAGGACAGTGACAGTGAAATGTTACTTCCTTCCCAGTTACAGCCCCACCCCTTCCCTAAGGTCTTTTCCTTTTATCAATGGAGATGATCAATTAATCTAAATGAATGAGGCAGCACTGAACTTCCTGGCATTAGCAGTGGGCAGAGGAGGTCCTTGGTTGGACAGTGGAGCTTCATCTTGTCCTTGACACCCCAAGGTTAGGTACAGAGTGGAGATGGAAGGCAGAGAGCGAAAGCCTTTGCTCCAAGTTAAGAGAGACAGCCAGGGGAACCGATCCAAAATGGCAGCTTGAGAGGAAGCAGTCGGCTGCCTGTTCTGGAACCTCTCGGAGCGGTGTTTAGAATGTTCTCTCTCATTAATCCTATTTAAAGCCCGGCTGCTGAGAGGGGAGGCGGGGAGTCTTGTTTCAACTTGCAGCGGTGAGGTTCGCTGCCGCCACTGCCTCTGCTGTTGATGCAGGGCTGAGCCCAGTGCTGGGAGGGGCAGGGGGATTTCTCGGGGCCACCCCTGCTGACTCTGACAGCCCCTCAGGAGAGCTGCTGAGGCATCCCCTCGCCTCAGACCTGCTTCTGACTCGCCCGACCCTGACCCTGAATTTTGTTGTGGGAGAGGCTGTTTGCTAAGAAAGCTGGAGGTGTGGGCTGGCCTGCCGGCTGGTGATAAAGAAGTGTTACAGAAAGGTGACTCTCCATTGAAGTGCCGGGGATAGTGGGTAAAAGAAAGCGGGGGCGGGATTTTGTGCAAGAGTGTTTTCTGGGAAATTCCCTCTCCCTCTGGGCCTGGGGAGGTCTCTAGCTGGTTTTGAAAACTAGGAACAAGTATTCCCAGCCTTCGTCTTTGAGGTTCTCCTGGAAGAGCCAGATCTAGGGAACTGGGGCCTTCCTCACCTTGAAGGGGAAATGTGTGAGTGAACCTGCCATGAATAATGTAGAGCCAGCGTTTGCAGAGAAAGAATAGTGGACAAATTTACCTCTGTGGCGTTATTTCTGGGAGGCCAAAAAGAGACTATTTCCCCCCTAAATATTTCCCTGTAGTTGATAGTCAATGCTTGGGGTTCATCTATGGATGGGCAGGTGTTATCTGCAGCCCGGAGCTCTTAGGCAGCTCTGACATTTACTAGCTACATGATGGTGGATAGGTCATTTACTGCGAGCTGACTTCCCTGTAAAGTGGAGAGAAGCCCGCTGCTCCTGTAAGTCACTGTGAACACATGGCAGATGCATTCCTTTCACTGGGGAATCTCCTCCTCCCTTGTGCAGATTTTAAGCCTGTGGCTGATACTTTTCCCCAATATTCCCATTTGCTTTAAGGGTCAAACACTGAAATTTTAACAGAGACAAGCTTGCTGTCCTTGTTTCTTCCTCTTGGTTTAGGGACAGTTTCCCTGGATCTGCTTCTGACTGTCTGCGAAGGTACGGTGGAGAAGGTCCCAGCCTTTCTTAGCAAGGCTGGCCTGTGATTGAGACACCTGTGTGCTACAATTATGAGAGTGAATTGGGGGTAGAACTGATCCCCAGGACAGGCAGAATCTTCCAGTGGCATCTGAAGATTTTGTAGCAAGAGTAATTTGCCAAGAGGAAGCCAAACTTGGGTTCGGCACCGGTCAGGCCCAGTGACCTTTGTGCAGGCTCTTCAGAGTTCTGTGTCTTGTTTTTTCCTCCCAGTAAAATGGGGATGATAAAACTCATCTCGTGTTTCCATTTGGCTTGCATGAGGGTGACAGGAGACTGTGAAGGAAATGCTGAAAACGTAAGGTAATTTAGGCTCCTGGGATTGTCGGCTCTCCTTGATAAATGCCCATTTGGCGGTGCTCTTGTTATCTTGAAACACGGCCAACTTCACTCTGATCTGCGTTAAACTCCCACATTGCCAGGCACGATCCTCATTGCCTTGAAAGCAGTAAAGCAGTTGGGTAGAAGATGCTATTTTAGGACTTAAAACTGAAAAGCAAAAAAAAAAAAAAAAAAAAATCAATGTGAGCATAAAGGGATAATTTAACAGGCTTGTACTCGTGAGGGAAGGGAAGAGATATTGTATATGAACTTCTAGTTCTAGTGGAACTTCACATTTATGTAGCAAGTTAAGTCACCACAACTGAAAAACAAGTTGATAGCCCTATTATCACCAAGTAGGGAAAGAGAGAGAGGTTAAGGGAAAAATACCCTTGTTTTGGACTGACAGAATCTTGGCCTGGATATCAGGGGATGTGTTGTTGTGAATTTTCTATTCTCCCTGAGGAGCAGAGACTTAATATATTTGTAGAACACTTTATACGTTCAAAGTCCAAACAGTCTCTCATTTCATCTTTGCCAACTTTTTAACATAGGGTGGACAGGTGTTACTATCCCCACTTAGCAGATGAGAACACTGAGGCTCAGTAAGATTAAGTCACATACCTACAAGTCACAGAATGAGGCAGAAATCACTTATTTCTTTGGTTCCCATTCCTGGCACCAAAACTGAAACACCCAGCCTGTAATTAGAATTTCACAGAATCTGACGAGGCTAAATGTCTTCCTGTCCAACTTCTCACCCAATGCAAGAATCCTCACTACCGGGCACACAGCAGGTGGTGTTCCGACTCGGCTGGAAGACGTATATTGACAAAGAACTCACTACTTTATGAGACAGATCATTCTATTTTTTCACATCTGTAAATGTTGGGGAGTTTTGATAAAATGAAAACAAAAATCTGTCTCCTAGTAATGTTTACCCATCAGTCAGTGGTATATTAAATGTTGAAGCCGAAAGAGATCTTAGAAATGATGCAATGATGGCTCAGGTCTAAGTGATGGGGTTACTACGAGTGGGTGGGTGAGCTCAGGGCTCTGCCTGCCAGTCCAGTCCTCTTAGCCCGACTACGCCAGGTTAGTTCTGCCCACCTGAGCAACCCTGATGAGCCTACTTTTCACCTGGAAGTCTTGCAGATCTCTGAAAACCACAGTCCAGGCTGGGCGCAGTGGCTCATGCCTGTAATTCCAGCACCCAGGGAGGGCGAGGTGGCTGGATCACTTGAGGTCAGGAGTTCAAGACCAGCCTGGCCAACATGATGAAACCCCATCTCTACTACCACAAAAAAAAAAAATAAAATAAAATAAAATAAAAATAGCCGGGTGTGGCAGCGTGCGCTTGTAGTCCCAGCTACTCAGGAGGCTGAGGCACGAGAATCACTTGAACGAGGATGGCGGAGACTGCAGTGAGCCGAGATTGCACTACTACACTCCAGCCTGGGCGACAGGGCAAGACTCGGTCTCAAAAAATAATAATAATAATAAAATAAAAATAAATTAAAAAATAAAGAAAACCACAACCCAGTCTATCTTAAAAAAAATTTTTTTTTTTTTAGATTCAGGGGGTACACATGCAAGTTTGTTACATGAATATATCACATGATGCTGAAGTTTGGGCTTCAGTTGAACCTGTCACCTTAATAGTGAACATAGTGGCCACTAGGCAGTTTTCCAACCCTTTCCCCAACTCTCTCACCCCTCTAGCACTCCCCAGTGCCTATTGTTCCCATCTCATGGGAACAATAAGATATCCCATGCATACCCAATGTTTATGTCCATGTGTACCCAATGTTTACTTCCCATTTAAGAGTCAGAACATGTGGCATTTTATTTTCTGTTTCTGAGTTAATTCACTTAGGATAATGGCCCCCAGCAGTATCATGTTGCTGCAAAGGTCATGATTTCATTTTTTATGGCCAGACAGTATTATGTCTATGTATCACATGTCACATTTTCTTTATCCAACCCACAATTTTTTTCTTTTTGAGACAGCCTCGCTGTCTCCCAGGCTGGAGTGCAGTGGCACGATCTCGGCTCACTACAACCTCTGTCTCCCGGGTTCAAGCAATTCTCCTGCCTCAGCCTCCTGAGTAGGTGGGATTACAGGTGTGTGCCACCACGCCCGACTAATTTTTTTGTATTTTTAATAGAGATGGGGTTTCACCATGCTGGCCAGGCTGGTCTCGAACTCCTGACCTTGTGATCTACCCGCCTTGGCCTCCCAAAGTGTTGGAATTACAGGCATGAGTCACCACGCCTGGCCTGCAATCCACTATGGATGGAATCAAGGTTGATTCCATGTCTTTGCTATTGTGAATGGCACTGTGACAATCCTGTCTATAGCAGTTTCCTCCTGTCCAAGTTTAGTGTTCCCACTTGACTTCATCTTTATTGTGTGATGTGATTTTCTTATTCATTCAACAAGTACTTCTGGAGAATCAACTCTGCTCAACATGTGCTATGTGCCAGGAACAGAGTAGTGAACATTCAGATTTGTCCTTGTCTTCATGAAGCTTACAGTCTGATGGGGAATGTAGTCATTGAACAAATAAAATACGATGTGGTGAATGTAATGCTGTAGGAGATTAGGCGAGGCAAGTGTTATGCTGTTGGAGGGATGGGGACATCTAGGAGCCATATTAGGGAAGGCACCCAATCTGTGCTGCTACTAACCTTCCTTGTTGCTTATGTACCCACATGCTGTCTCGTTAAGGTCTCTTTAATGTGTGGGCCCCTGAAAAGGTTGTATCAATTCAAATATTTGCTCAAGGCAGAGAGCAGCCATTCTCATCTCTTTCTCTCTCTTTTTGCACACACCATGCTTTTGTTAAGGCACGCTAAGGCTGAGTTTGCATTTTCCCCAGATGCACGGTATTGCTGGCTTCTAGTAGCCTGAGCTCACCTAAAATCTATGTCATCTACTGTCCAGTCTGATCTGTTCAATGTTTTTAGTGGCAATGAAGCAATTGACAATTTACACATATTATATTTCATCCTTTTGGTTTGACTCAAGATTCCAGTCTGTAACGATCTCTTCTTGTCTCTGTTTCTGTTAACAAAGATATGTTTGCAAGAACTAGAAACATGCTCAGGTTATCTGAGTTCATGGGAGTTTATTGTAAAGACAAGAAAAGCTTCTGCAGACTCCCATTGAGGGTCCCAGAGAAAGGACTATTATTCATACATGAGGAGGTGACCTCAGCAGTTGCAAAAAAGAGAACGGCCTTGGGACATGTCTACCACTGAAGTATTCTCCCTCCTTTACCTCTTCTTCCTACTCTGTTCTCTGTTCTTTTTCCTCCTTTTTTTTTTTTTTTTTTTTTTTGAGACCAGGCTGGAGTGCAGTAGCCAGATCTCCACTCACTGCAACCTCCACCTCTCAGGCTCAAGTGATTCTCCTGCCTCAGCTTCCTGACTAGCTGGGACTACAGGCATATGCCAACATGTCCAGCTAATTTTTGTATTTTTTTGTAGAGGCGGGGTTTCTCCATGTTGCCCAGGCTGGTCTCAAGCTCCTGAGCTCAAGTGATCTTCCCGCCTCGGCCTCCCAAAGTGTTGGGATTGTAGGCATGAGCCACCTCACCCAGCCCTCTTCCCTCTTCCTTCTCTCTGTGGTTTCTATTCATAATTTCTTCCTGTTGCCTTTTCCTTTCCCCGCCCCCCTGCCCTTTTTTTTTTTTAAGAGACAGCATCTCACTCTGTTGCCCAGGCTGGGGTGCAATGGTGTGATCATGGCTCACTGCAGCCTCAAATTCCTGGGCTCAAGCGATCCTCCTGCCTCAGCCTCCTGAGTAGCTGGGACTACAGGCATGAACCACCACACCTGGCCTCTTCCTGTTGTTTTTTATTTTCCTCTTTCCACTTCTATACTCTTCTGTCACTTGTATTTGCTGCTTCTGATGCTCAGAAGATCTGACTGAGTCAGCTACCTGTGTTAAGAATCATGTGTCCACATGGTCCTGGCTATTTGGATCAGGTACTATCTCTGTTCTGATTAGCTATGGACAGGGCTGTGGCATCGTGGGGCAACTAGCACACTCGCTGGCACATAAAGAGTTTCTCAGAAGAGAGATGTGAATTTCAAAACAGGGTCTTGTTCTGTCATGCAGGCTGGAGTACAGTAGCATGATCACGGCTCACTGCAGACTCCACCTCCCAGGCTCAGTCAATCCTCCTGCTTCAGCCTCTCGAGTAGCTGGGACTACAGGCATGAGCCACCATGCCCAGCCTCCTAAGGTGCTGGGATTACAGGCATGAGCCACCACACCTGGCCAGAACACAGGCTCTTAAATACACTGAAAGTGTCTGAGTGCCTCATAATGAGCTCCTCATCTATACAGGGATTTAATTTATTTAAATGTTTGTTTTATGTTTCTTAGATTTTATCCTTCTCTGTCTCCATTTCAGACATGGTACCTCCTTTACAAAATAAGTAGTTTTCATGTGTGTGCTGAGAGCCAAAAATCGTGATCTCAGCCACTTGTCACTTGAACCAGGAAAGATTTATTACTTTTAGTCTGAACGATGCCTGTTATAACAGGTATGTCTTATGCATCAACAAAGATGTTCCCAAACTTGCGGTGGAATTGACAGTCACTTGGTGTCTTGCCCTATACTTTATCTTTTTTTTTTTTGGAGACAGGGTTTCACTTGTGTTGCCCAGGCTGGAGTGCAATAGCCAGATCTCCACTCACTGCAACCTCCACCTCTCAGGCTCAAGTAATTCTCCTGTCTCAGCCTCCTGAGTAGCTGGGACCAACCAAGAAGGGAGACACAGAGCTGGTTCTCTGAAGGGATGGGGATATATGCGTCTGTGGTCCCTGCAGTCAGCTATTCTAACATCTGCTTTTTTTGACTGTGCTTTATAGTATCTTCAGGATTCGAAGTCTGCCACTCAAAATCATACCTCACCAAGGGTCGATTGACTACTCCCTACTTCAAACATGACATACAATTCCTCTTTGAGCTGCTTACAAGCCAGGAATGAAGGTGAAGTCAACTAGTGCTGGCCTCCATAAAATCTCCGTTTGGCTATAGACATCAAAACATGCATTGAGATAGGTAGAGCAGAAGTTCTTTAAGTATGGAATTTAAGTATGACTGTGAAATCAATGTGCCCCTATTGTCTATCCTGTGATATTCAATGTATGGAGACTTATTAGAAAATGCAGTATCTCTGCTAAGTTTGATGGCTCAAATCTGTAACCCCAGCACTTTGAGAGGCTGAGGCGGGCGGATTGCTTGAGGTCAGGAGTGTGAGACCAGCCTGGCCAAAATGGTGAAACCCCAGCTCTACTAAAAATACAAAAATTAGCTGCACGTGGTGGTGCTCTCTTGTAATCGTGGGAGGCTGAGACATGAGAACCGCTTAAACCCAGGGTGGAGTGGAAGTGCAGTGAGCCAAGATTGCACCAGCCTGGGTGACCCTGCAGCTTGGGTGTCAGAAAGAGACTCCATCTCAAAAAAAAAAAAAAAAAAAAAAAAAGAAACAAATGCAATATCTCATGCAACTCCCCTACCCATAGAACCAGAAGCTCTGAGGATGGGGCTACCGATCTGTTTTGTTTATTTCTTTCTTTATTTTTGAGACAGGGTCTTCCTCTGTTACCCAGGATAGAGTACAGTGATGCAATCATAGCTCATTGCAGACTCAACCTCCCTGTCTCAAACAATCTTTTCACCTTAGCCTTCTGAGTAGCCAGGACCAAAGGCATGCACTGCCACGCCCGTCTAATTTTTCTGATTTTTAGTAGAGACGAGGTCTTGTTATGTTGCCTAGGCTGGTCTCAAACCCCTTAGCTCCAGCAATCCTCCCACCTGAGCTTCAAAATGTACTGGGATTGCAGGCGTCAGCCACCATGCCTGCCTCGATCTGTGTTTAAACAAGCAGCCTGGATGGTTTTGCGGCACCATTGAAGTTTGAGGATCACTGCTTTTAATCTGAGAAATCAGGGCCAGTTTTACTTTTGCAAATATCGCTTATCAAGATAAAGGGTAAAATAAATGGGTATTGTAGATGTGTATAATTACAAATGACACAATTGTGAGTGTAAGTTTATATAGACTTATATATTTATAATTTCATGTATATGTGTCTTATATTGTTACATATTGTATACTATATTAAAATATCATTCTCATAGGTACACATATTAGTGTAAGCATCTGAAATAGACCTTGTAAACTACATGCCGTTTGAAGATGATGGTCTTTTGGGGGTTAAATAACACCATTTTTTTTTTTTACTTTGCACTCAGAATCAATTGATTAATAAGACAAAGAAACAATGGACGTGCCCAAAAAATCAGAACTCCACGTTTATTATTCATGAAGACTAGGTTGGAGAATGTGGCTTGAGTCAGTGGGAAAGTATCCCAAAAAACCCTCCTGTGAGGAAATGACAATCAGGAAAGCCACACATCACATGGAAGGAAACATCAAAAACAGGTGCAAAGCATTGCTCCTTAACAAACCCTGGATGCTTAACCCCCAGGGTTAAGCCTTGAAACTGAGGGCCAACTTAAAATATGGCTCTCTCCATCGAGGGTGAAGATCAACACTCAATCAGGGCAGTCCAGCTTCCCAGCTTAGTCCCCACCTCCCAGGTTTCAGCTACAGCACTGTTGGACATCTTCCTGGTGCTTCTACAGGACAGCTTGGATTTTCCCTGAAGGCTCTGAAATAAATCATAACAGTCCACTGATTAAATAAACCCCAAACTGCTCTGTACCTGTGGTTGAAACTGACTCCGTTTCCCATTCCAAATTATGTCCAACCCCATTTTTCAACATAGTACATCAGAAGTCCTTGAATAAAATTGACTGATCCATTAAGATCCTCTAGTTACTAACTGCATGAAGACAATTCAGTAATAAAACTCCGGCAATTTCAGAACACCCCAAATTCAAATATAAATGCCTCTCATTATCGAGTTCCCAGGGAGAATTCAAAGCTCAAAGTCTAAATTCCCTTGGTAAGTCAAAGTTCAAAGAAGCTAATCTCCATAATCAAATTCACTTGCTTGTGTGAGTTAAAGTTCAAGGAAATTAAAGTCTGAAATTCATCCTCTTCGATTTCTTATTCTGCTCAGACTCAGCCAGAAGAGTTCATGATAGCTGGGTGGAGCTGGGATTCTTTCAGCAGCCTCAACCTGGATTCTCACGAGATCATGTAATCCTTGCAGGGCCTTAGGAGTTTTATTAATGCAATGCCAAGTCTTAGATACCTCACTTTTGTTTTGTTTTGTTTTGTTCTGAGACGGAGTGTCGCTCTGTCGCCCACGCTAGAGTGCAGTGGCGCTATCTCAGCTCACTGCAAGCTCCGCCTCCCAGGTTCACGCCATTCTCCTGCCTCGGCCTCCCAAGTAGTTGGGACTATAGGCGCCGCCACCGCGCCCAGCTAATTTTTTGTAGTTTTAATAGAGACAGGTTTTCACCGTGTTAGCCACAATGGTCTCGATCTCCTGACCTCGTGATCCACCCGCCTCCGCCTCCCAAAGTGCTGGGATTACAGGTGTGAGCCACTGTACCCGGCTGCTTTTTTTTTTTTTTTTCTTTTGAGATAGAGTCTCATTTTGTCGCCCAGGTTGGAGTGCAGTGGTGTGATCTTGGCTCACTGCAACCTCTGCCTCCTGAGTTCAAGCACTTCTCCTGCCTCAGCCTCCTAAGTAGCTGGGATTACAGGCATCTGCCACCACGCCCAGCTAATTTGTATATTTTTAGTAGAGACAGGGTTTCACCATGTTGGCCAGGCTGGTCTCAAATTCCTGACCTCAGGTGATTCACCCGCCTCAGCCTCCCAAAGTGCTGGGATTACAGGCATGAGCCACCGTGCCTGGCGGGCGACACCTCACTTTTAAAGAGCTTGATCATTTAACAAGATACATAAGATGATGACAGTTACAGACTTTCCATACTCCTACACCCCCAGTTAAGAAAATCAGCCAACCTTTAGCACTTATCTCAGGTAAAATTACATTCTCAGACTCTAATATTTAGTGCTGTCCCAGGGCCATTCTAAAGGCAGGGGAACAGACAGAGGAGACCTTGGTTTCCACTTCACCATCATGCCTTTCAGTGGATGTCAGTTGTCTGGGATCCACAGCTGAAGAACTTAACCTCAATTGGAAGAAATCTCCTAGCAAAAGGTTAATTTTGGCACTATGCATTATTTTCAGCACTAAAAACTTACCTAAACTGGGGCAGGACTCCATCTGTGTATACCGTCTGCACTGTATGAGAAGGACGTCGAGATGCTTGCGGAGCTTGCAAATTCGCATTTATATTGTCTCTGTAGCCCTGAGTTCTGGAATTTCAGTGCTTCATTGAGGGGTGAGCCCTGACGGATAACACAGCCTCCATTCTATCAAGTGAGTAGATATTTTCAGTTCTAGGCCACAAAAACGGCTGCCACTGATTCTTGTTATGGAATTGTTTAAGACCAAGAACTTTCTACAGAAGATTTTTACCTCATGTCCACATTTTTTTTTTTGAGGCAGTCTTTACTCTATCTGAGAGCTGGAGTAAGTGTGGCGGGATCTCAATACTGCAAACTCAAGCCTCAGTTCCGCCCATTCCTCACCTCAGCCTCCGAATTAGCTGGGACAGAGGCGCCCGCTGCACCAGCCCGGCTAGTTTTTTGTGTATTTTTAGTAGAGGCGGGGTTTCACACGGTGGCCGCCCGTGGTCTCGATCTCTGACTGATCCGCCCGTCTCGGTCTCCCCAAGTGCTGGGATTCAGGCTTGAAGAGCCGCAGCCCGGCCACATTTTTTTAAGCTGGGAAAATTACCCTCTGATTATTCTGGTGAGGAGCTGCTATGGGCTTTTAAACCCTTTGCCTCCATGACCAAGAAAGAACCAATTCTTCCATCTTGACTTCTCAAGGCATTGCATTTTCTAGACTTCTAAATTCTATACATGTCTTGGACACATGGACACATGGACACAGGGCCCAAGCAGTGCCCAATGTCTACCTACAATGCAGGGCCGCTCGCGAAGTTGCCCGGAAATACTATCATTTTATTTTTTGTTTGCACCTTAGAATAAGCCTCATGAATACAAAATTAATTATTCCAGATGCCCCCTCCTTGAACCTGAATGCAAAATGGTATTCGGGAAAGCAAATTTGGCTCTGCCAACTTAGCCCTGGAACTAATAATTGCTTTGTTTTGAGTCAGGGTCTTACTTTGTTGCCCAGGCTGGAGTGCAGTGGTGCGATCTCAGCTTACTGCAACCTCTGCCTCCTGGGTTCAAAGGATTCTCCCACCTCAACCTCCCCAGTAGCTGGGATTACAGGTGCATGCCATCACGCCTGGCTGATTTTTGTATTTTTTGGTAGAGATGGGGTTTTGCCGTGTTGGCCAGGCTGGTTTTGAACTCCTGACCTCAGTTGATCTGCCCGCCTTGGCCTCCCAAAGTGCTGAGATTGCAGGTATGAGCCACCGTGCCTGGCCCTGGCACTAATAATTTAAAATTAGAACCTCAGTAGTACCTTGTAACAAATATAGAACTAAGATGCCTTGTTTTTTCAAAGGACCTGATACTGCTCTGCCCTCTAAGGACTGAAAAGATCAAATCCCATCTCAGCCTAGCCTGGGGTACAGGTCTAAGTTGCTTCTGCGTAGTAAATTGCAGCAGCCTGCATGGACACTACTGTTTCTGTGTTGAGGCCACAGCTGACTTACCTGGCTGGTGTTTTCTCTGGCCAATCATATGGCCTGAGTACTTTTGCTTAAGGCAGGTACAGCCTGAGCAGCATTTGCTGGAAGCTGCCCATAATTCAGTCCCCTCCACCCTTTTTTTTTTTTTAAAGATGGAATCTTGCTTTGTCGCCCAGGCTGGAGTGCAGTGGCGTGATCTCAGCTCACTGCCACCTCTGCCTCCCAGGTTCAATTGATTCTCCTGCCTCAGCTTTCTGAGTAGTTGGGATGACAGGTGCCCACCACTGTGCCTGACTGATTTTTGTATTTTTAGTAGAAATGGGGTTTCACCATGTTGGATAGGCTGGTCTTGAACTCCTGACCTCAAATGATCTGTCTTCCTCAGCCTCCCAAAGTGCCAGGATTACAGACGTGAGCCACTGTGTGCCTGGCCCATAATTCAGCTTTAACTCTATGGAAACAGCCTCTCTTCAGTGAACAAAGCCATTATAAACTTTTGCTCAGGGTGCAGTAGTTAAAAGCCAAAGGCACAATGGCTAAAAATCTAACTGTTGCAATATAAACCTCCACAAACACCTAAGGTCCCAGGGTCTTGCCCAGATCAATGCCCATACACCCTGGCCCTACCAAAAAAACCTTTTCATGTGTTATTTTGATTTCAAAACTCCATTTCCTGTTGATATGGTTTGGCTGTGTCCCCACCCAAATCTCATCTTGAATTGTAGCTCCCATAATTCCCATGTGTTGTGGGAGGGACCTGGTGGGAGATAATTGAATCATGGGGGTGCTTTCCCCCACACTGTTCTCAATCGTTTTATAAGAAGTGTCCCTTTTTGCTTGGTTCTCATTCTCTCTTGTCTGCCGCCATGTAAGACATGCCTTTGCCTTCCGCTATGATTGTGAGGCCTCCCCAGCCACGTGGAACTGTGAGTTCATTAAACCTCTTTTTCTTTATAAATTACCCAGTCTCAGGTATGTCTTTATCAGCAGCATAAAAATGGGCTAATACACCTGTCTTACTTCTCAGTATTCCTGACTCATGCAACAAATGATGGTGTCTCTGAGTGTGCTCTCCATCAATGACTTCTTTCCCTGCCTCCGTTCTGATACAGATGAAAGCAAAGTCTTAAGACGTGGCTTACATCTTTGGGCAAGTATACTTCCTAACTCCTTAAATTAAAAAACTTCTGCTCCCCACAGGCAGCTCACTCCCAAGATGAAAAAGGGAAGAACTGAGCTGAGCTGAGCATCCTCTGTTTCTTCTCTTCAAATTCCTGAATCCTGTTAAAATATACCTTTTCCCCTGGAAACTGAGAAGTCCAGAGAGTCTAGGAGTGTCATACCTTCCTATGGAAGAAGCATCTTGAATGAGGGCGATGTGCCCCCCATCCACGTGGAAGAGGTTGCATTAAATAGGAATGTAAGAGTGGTGTTTGATAAATCTACTGTGCAACAGAGTTTCCAAACTGGGAGTCCATCCCTTCTTTTCTTTAGGTTTTGCTCTAGAGATATGTTAAAAAGAAACAAACCAACAAAGCCCTTTACATTGTCATGCTTGCATATTGTAAGCTTTAGTTTATCTTGACTCTAAACTTTTGCCATTCTTAGCACTGTTTAGTTGGACTCTGAAGTATTTAATCATCTGAATGGTTTTTTGTTAAGTCTAACAGCAACACCTATGGCTACCTCAATTCTCATAGGTATCTTGTCTTTTTCAGTGATGTGATGTAACCTGCTCCTCAAACAGGATGGTAAGCTAGTTAACTGATTTTCAGCATAGGTGCCATAACATTTAATAAGGGAAAGAATAGTGTTTTCAGCAAATGGTGCTGGGACAACTAGATATCCACGTGCAAAAAAATAAAAATGGATTTGGACTCCACCTCACACCATACCAAAAAGAAAGAAAAACTCAAAATAGTACATTTAGATGTATGAGCTAAAACTGTAAAACTCTTAGAAGAAAACGGGTTAAAATCTTTATGACCTTGGTTTAGGCAATGATTTCTTAGATAGCTGATAAAAGATATCAGAATATTCGGAATATATAAAGAACTCTTACAACTAAATAATAAAATGACAACTCAATTAAAATTAGGCAAAGGATCTAAATAGATATTTCTCCAAAGAGGACACAGAAATGCCCATAAATACATGAAAGAATGCTCAATATCATTTTTCATTAGAAAAATATCAATCATAATGCAATAAAAGGGCTAGGCATGGTGGCTCACACCTGTCATTCTAGCACTTTGGGAAGCCAAGGAAAAAGGATCACTTGAGCCCAGGTATCTGAGACCAGCCTGAGCAACATAGACAGATCCTATCTCTACAAAAATTAAAATTAAAAAAACTAGCCAGGTATGGTGGTGCACACCTGTGGTCCTAGCTACTCAGGAGGATGAGGTGAGAGGATCATTTGGGCCCAGGAGGTCGAGGCTGCAGTGAGCTGTGAGTACACCACTGCACTCTAGCCTGGGTGACAGAGCAAGACCTGGTCTCAAAAAAAAATTTTTTTTAAGTGTTAATAAAAAATGCAATAAAATACCACACTAACTAGGATGGCTAGGAGAAAAGACAGATAATAATAAGTGTTGGTGAGAATATAGAGAAATTGTAATCTCAAACATTGCTGATGAGTGTAGCCACTTTGGAAAACAGTCTAGTAGTTCCTGAAAAAACCTATATAATAGACTTAACATATGACCCAGCAATTTCACTTCTTTTATGTACCCAGGAGGAATTAAAACTTACATCTACACAAAAATTTACACATGAATGTTCACAGCTACACTATTCATAAGAGCCCCAAGGTGGAAACAATCCAAATGTCTATCGACTGGTGATGGATACACAAAATGTGGTATGTCCATACCATGGAATATGACTCAGTATAAAAAGGAATGAAGTGCTTGCATACGCTACAACATGAATGAGCCTTGAAAACACATGCTCAGTGAAAGAAACCAGTCACAAAAGACCACATATTGTATGATTCCATTGACACAAAATGTTCAGAATACACAAATCTATAGAGACAGAAAGTGGGTCAGTGGTTGCCTAGGACAAGGGAAAGGGGATGATTTGAAGGGAAATGGGGATTGCCTACTAATGGGTACAGGGTTCCTTTTAAAATTGATTGTAGTGATGGCTTCACAATTCTGTGACTACACTAATTGTAGTTAAATGGTACACTTTAATGGGGTGAATTGTGGGGTATGTGAATTACATCTCAGTAAATCTCTTAAAAGACAAACAAAATGATACAAAACAAAAATGCCTGCTTCTTGAAGGTAGGGATCATGTTTCACACTTCTTTGTGCAATGAGAATGAGTAAAGGAGTGTACCTCACTAATTTTGCACGTGATTGAGGTCCTCCAGTCATTCAAGGCTTGACAGCATTGAAAACAATAAAAGGGTCTCCTCAGTGATGTTTCTGAAGACTGCACAGGGCAGAGAAGAGATCACCTCCCCAGGCAGTTTTCTTAAGGCACCTGGGGAAGGCTGGGTCCAGAAGTACCAACAACAACAGGCACTGGAAAGCCAGTCCCCTTTTCTCTATGCCTGTGGCTGTTGGATACTCTGTCACCATTGGATTACCCCACAGACCTGTCCCTGTCCCTGGTGGTCCCTTCTTATTGTCATTGTCCACCATGGTGTGGGAGCACTGTATAAGTGCCTCGATCTGCAACTGTGTCTGGAAAAGTTAGGAAGCTTCCATGAACTCTGAGCACGAGTTCTCAGAAAGTCTGCTACTTACTCTCAGTTCCTGGAGTACCTCTGCCCAAGACCTTTATCTACAGATGCAGATACAGAAGACAGATCTTACCACTTTGTGCTGTTCCCTGACCTAAAGGATGCCTCCGGGAAACAAGCTCTATCCTTTTCCAAAGCTGAAGCTCTCCCCTTGCTGAACCCAGACTGGATCAATAGCCTTCTCCCTTATACTCCTTCCTGCCTCTGTCATCATCTTCTCCCCTCCTCCACCCTCTTCCTAGAGCTTCCAACTTCTTTTCTGGCAAGCAGTATCAGGAATAGATCAACACAGAATTCGAAGTTAGACAAACACGATCAGCATCTTCCCTCCTCTTCTTGCTATCTGTGTTAACTGGACCAAGTCACTTCACTGCTCTCTGCCTTTATTAGAGAGAATTACAGCTCCCTGGAGGGCAATGAGTAGTGGTGGCGTGAAGAGTTAAGGAGATAATGCAACTAAAGCATTTAGCATGGTGTCTGGCCCCTGGTGAGTGGTCTGAAATTGATAGCAGCTGTTCTTATTTCCTCCTTTGGGCAGAAAGCTCACCTCAGATAGTGTGGTGTGGAGGCACCCTACTGTGCTGAACCCCCAGCCTCTTGGCTGTGCTGTCAGGCATGGTCCCATGGGGCTGGACTTGTAACATCTTCCTCCGCTTTTTTGGGAATCTTCTCCCCTGCACGTTTTCATAGGGTAGAGGCACCTTGCCCAATTGCACAAACACACAAAACAGTAACTGTGGCCCCCCGGAGTTCGGGGCTTCTGGATTTGTTACTGGGGTGGGGGCTGGAGAGGAGTGAGGGATACACAATTGCCACTTCGTTTCTTCCCTCTGCCCCACCTCTTTCTGCGAAAGAGCATTTAGTCCAGGACAATCATCTATACCCTCCAAAGCATTCAGATCTGGAGAAAAGTCCATCCACTGACTAATGACTGATGATGTCAGTTAAGATAAATATTTTTTCTTTTGCTTTAAGAGATGAGGTCTCACTATTTTGCTATTTTTTAGAGGCTGGTCTTGCACTCCTGAGCTCAAGGGATTCTCCCACTTCCACCTCCCGAGAAGCCGAGATTATAAGTGCATGCCCCTGCACCCAGGTTGAGGATATGTTGACATGTTTAAATGCAATGCATGAATGCACTGAAGCCCCTTGGTCATAAGCACTTTCCAGCAACCTCCATCCCAGGCCTCTCCCAGCCCCCACACACTCCAACACAACCAAAGTGTTCTTTCTCAGGGTTTGTGACCTTGTTTAAGGAAGCCGGGGCATGGGGTTCTCATCGAGTCCCCGCACAGCTCTAAAGCCCTGGGCGTTCGATGCGTTCTCAGGTTTTCTCGTAATGCACAGTACTTGACTAGGGCTCAGTAAGTATTTCTTGACTGGTTAGTCAGCGTGGGCTGCTTTCCCTCTCCTTCCCTGAGAGCCCAGCTGAGGATGGAATGAAAGGGAAATGAAATAAACATCTCAGGCCCTGCAGCCCACCAGGGTCATGGTATTCTCAGCGCTGTTGTGAGTCAGCGCTGACCCTTCTTTGTCATCGACCGAGGCACCGGAACTAAGAGCATAAACAGAGGCGGAAGAGGAGGAGGGTTGGGAGCGGTGGGATTTGTCCCTGGGTAACGCTCTATCAAAACCCACAACTTTCAATAATAAACTTCCAGTAGAAGCGCTTCCGAGGCCAGACTGGTTTCTGTGCTCTCATGTACAGTATCACGTTAGATCCTCTTAACGCCCCCACGAGGGAGAGTTTTTGCAAGCTAAAATTCAGTGGGAGCCGTGAGCAAGTCCCCAAAACGATCTGGTTTAGCTTATTTTCAGACAGACTTTCGCTGCATCAGAGAGTGGCGGCCTGTGCTCTGTCTAGTCAGATATGGGACTGGGGATTAGAAAAACGGAGCAGATGTTGCACCATTAATTGTCTGGGATTAGACAGTCTGGAGATTCAAGATTTAAAGTTCAGTTTGCAATTTTGCCCACAGGTATTTAATGGAGCAAGGCATTTCCTTGGGGGCTTATGATGGAATTTAAAGCCCCCAAGGGTTTTACATTTAAGCTCGAATGTAAGCGTGAATTTAAAGCTTTTCCTACACACCTTGATTTACAAATGCACCAAAACTGGGACAGAGAGAGGTTAAGTGACTTGTTCAATGTACTGCCATAAGTTAGGGTCAGTGGTAAGACCAGAAACAAAGTTTTCTGGTTCCCAATTCATGATTCTTGTTAATTCCTCCTTGTCTGGGACTTAGTTGCCATCTAAAGCCTTTGTGTTGAGGCTATGGAATGCTTGCTGGTCTTTCCTTAATGGGAAGCGGATGATGAGGCAGCTTAAAGCTTAGACACGACTCAGTGTTGTTCAGCATTGAGGATGGATCAGACTCAAAGGAATAAAGATCCAGTCACCTTTTTTTTTTTTTTTTTTACTGAGACCGAGTCTCGCTGTAGCCCAGGCTGGAGTGCAGTGGCGCCATCTCTGCTCACTGCCTCTGCCTCCCGGTTCAAGCGATTCTCCTACCTCAGTAGCTCGGACTACAGGTGCACACCACCACGCCCGGCCAATTTTTAATTTTTTAAATTTTTTAGTAGAGAAGGGGTTTCGCCATATTGCCCAGGCTGATCTGGAGCTCCTGAGCTCAAGTGATCTGCTCGCTTTGGCCTCCCAAAGTTCTGGGATTCCAAGCGTGAACCACCACGTCCGGCCCCAGTCACTTTTCAAGGTGAGCTTTGAAGAACTCTATTTCCAAGTCTTGGCAAGTAGCTCATGCAGGATTTTGTTGGTCTGGTTGCTGCCAATCTTCTGTAGCAAATAATCCCATGCAATAAATAATTCTTTTGCTTCATGTCTATGTCATGTTTTATGATGAAATAACATATATGTTTGCACTTGGATTTGAGGAGAACACTTGCCACAGAGCTTACACGGATTAATGTTTCCAGCGTGTTGATCTTGGTTTCCTAATCAGATGACAACTTTCTGGAATGCAGAGAATAATCCTTAGATTTCTTTGTATTTCTCATAGTATCCATACTATTTTGTATTGTTGAGTGCTAGATTTTGTTGTACAGTCGATACTTTAAAAATATGAATAAAATGGGTCAGGCACGGTGGCTCATGCCTGTAATCCCAGCACTTTGGGAGGCTGAGGCAGGCAGATCACGAGGTCAAGAGATTGAGACCATCCTGGCTAACACGATGAAACCCCGTCTCTACTAGAAATACAAAAAATTAGCCGAGTGTGGTAGCGGGCGCCTGTAGTCCCAGCTACTCGGGAGGCTGAGGCAGGTGAATGGCCTGAACCCGGGAGGCGGAGCTTGCAGTGAACTGAGATTCACTGCCCTCCAGCCTGGATGACAGAGCGAGACTCTGTCTCTAAATAAATAAATAAATAAACGAACAAAATGGATTATAAAGAATTGAGTGAGGCTAAGGCAGGAGGATCACTTGAGCCCAGGAGTTTGAGACCAGCCTGGGTAACATAGGGAGATCTTGTCTGCAAAAAAACAAAAATTAGCTGGGTGTTTTGGTGTGTGTCTGAGGTCCTGGCTACTCGGGAAATTGAAGTGGGAGGATCACTCGCCCAGAGGTCGATGCTGCAGTGAGCTGTGATCACAGCACTACACTCCAGCCTAGGGGACAGAGTAAGACCCTGTCTCAAAAAAAAAAGAAAAAAAAGAGACAAAAAGAAAAAAAGAGAAAAAACAAGAGAGAAAAAGCTGAAATGAGCTCTCTTGTGCTCAACTATCAACTTGTGCTAATAATTCCACTTCCTTATCTTCCTCTACCTCAGACATTCCGAACAGCAGACCAGCCACCTACAGACCAACTTTTAAAAACCCTGAGCTAGGTTGGAGAACAAAAAAGAAAGCTTTGGTCTATCTATGGAGATTTATTGAATGAGAAAAGCTAGAGTTAGAAGACGCCATAGAGATCATCTAGCTTGATGCTCCCTAAACTTTTCCCCCTGTAGCAAAGCAGAGCAGGTGTCTCCCTAGGAGTGGCATACATTTCTTTTAATCTGTGTGCTTTTTCTGTAAAAAATCATGTCTCTCTACCTACTGTCCCACTCTAGCTACTGGGTTATAGGGCCATCCTCCAGACAGCTTCTCATCTTCACTAATGCACCAGTGGCCCCATCTATCAGGCTGACTCATTCGGGTGGTCTCCATCAAGAATTTGGAACTCAACTGAAACAGACTTTAAGTTAGAACTCTAGAAAGAAAAACCCAGGAAGACCTGATGCTGAGGGCTTCAAAGCTGCCCGACTCCACCATTACCAGTGCCACTTGTTCAGACTCTGAGATGCCCCAGCATCCTGCTGACACTTCACTTGTAGACGTAAGCTAGCTTGATTTGATCTATCTATTGTTTTGCGTATACACCCCTTTTCTTACTTTTTTGTTTTTGTTTTTTTTTTTAGAGATAGAGTCTTGCTATGTTGCCCAGGCTGGTCTCAAAATACTGGGGTCAAGCGATCCTCCTGCCTCAGCCTCCCAAAGTGCTGGGATTACAGGCGTGAGCCACTGCATCTACTTTTGTAGGTACATGCTCTTTAATAGATATGTGTCCGTTTTATACTCAGTTCTCCTATTACAGTTATCTCCATAACTGCAAGACTGGGCTAAGTGGCTCATGCCTGTAACGACAACATTTTAATTTAATGAATGAGCATCCTTTGCCCCAATTTATTTAGATATCCTATGAGTTTAATAATGTTACACAATTTGCTAAACAGTCGTTTGCACTAAAATAGAATAGAAGATATATCAGGTTGAACCGTTTGAAATTCCTGGTATTTGACTATTTTTTACCTACAGCAATTTCATATGACTCAGATTAATGTATCTCAAGTTAACCAGTAGGAACAGCAAGGAATATAAGGTCATGAGCAAGATAATGACATTCCAGTCAACAATGGACCTCATATACAATGGAGATCCCTTAAGATGATAAAGAAGCTAAAAAAATCCTACTGCCTAGTGACACTGTAGCTGTCCCTAATGTAGTGCAACACATCACTGAGGTGTTTGTGGTGAGGCTGATGTAAACAAACCTGCCTCACTGCCAGTCATATGAAAATATAGCACATACATTTATGTACAGTACATAATACTTGATAATGCTAATAAACAACTATGTTACTGGTTTATGTATTACTCTAGTACAGAATTTTTTTTGGTAGTCTTGCTCTGTCACCCAGTCCTGCAATTACAGTGGTGCGATCTTGGCTCGCTGCAACCTCTGCCTCCCAGGTTCCATGATTCTCCTGCCTCGGCCTCCCGAGTAGCTGAGACTGAGCATGTGCCACCGTGCCAGGCTAATTTTGTGTTTTTGAGGCAGATTTTCAGCTTGTCACCCAGGCTGGAGTGCAGTGGCTGCGATCTTGGCTCACTGCAAAGCCTCCGCCTCCTGGGGTTCAGCCATTCTCCTGCCTCAGCCTCCAGTAGCTGGGACTACCGGGCGGCGCACCACCATGCCGGCTAATTTTTTGTATTTTTAGTAGAGCGAGGGGTTTCACGTGTTAGCAGGATGGTCGATCTCTGACCTGCGTGATCTGCCGCTCGACACTCCCAAGTCTTTAAGGGTTACAGGCGTGAGCCACCGAAATCCCGGCTTAATTTTGTATTTTAGCAGAGATGGGGTTTGCCGCCGATATGGGCTGGTCTTTCAGGCTCACGACATAGTGGTCCGGCTTTCCACAGTGCTGGATTACAGTGAGCGCACTGGCACGGTGGCCTGTACCCTGGTTTTTGTCTTGTGCAGTGGCCGCTTTATTTCTTGACTGACCAAAAAAGTTAACTGTAAAGCAGTGTCAGGCAGGTCTTTGAGGAAGTCTTCCTGGAGAAGGCATTGTTAGCCTAGGAGAGTAAAGCTCCACACCTGTTAGGGCCCCTGAAGACTTTCCACCAGGACAAGATGTGGAGGTGGAAGACAGTGATATTGATGACCCTGACCCCGCATAGGCCTAGGCTAATATGTGTGTTTGTGTCTTAGTTTTTACAAAACACTTAAAAAGTAAAAAAATAAAAAATAAAAAATAAAATAGAAAAAGACATAGAATAATGATAAAAAGAAAAAATATTTTTGTACAGTTGTATAATATGTTCATGTTTTAAGCTAAGCATTATTACAAAAGAGAGCTGGAACTCTTTAAAAAATTTTAAAAGATTATAAATTTTATAAAACAAAAAAGTTACTGTAGGCTAAGTGTAATTTATTATTGAGGAAAGAAACATTTAAAAAATTAAATGTAGTGTAGCCTAAGTGTACAGTGTTCATAGTCCACAGTAATGCACAGCAATATCCTGGGCCTTCACACGCACTCACCACTCATTCATGGACTCACCCAGGGCAACTTCCAGTTCTGTAAGCTCCATTCATGTTAAGTGCCCTATACATATATACTGTTTTTTAACTTTTCTACCATACTTTTACTGTATCATTTCCGTTTAGATATACAAATACTTACCATTGTGTTTTAATGACCTTTAGTATTCAGTACAGTGCCATGCTGTTTGTTACAGGTTTATAGCCTCGCAGCAACAGGCGATACCACACAGCCTATGTGTGTAGCAGGCTATACCATCGAGGTTTGTGTAAGTGTACTCTGTGATGTATTACGTTCCCACAATGACAAAATCACCTAAACATGCATCTCTCAGAATATATCCCCATCATTTAGTGATTCATGACTGTATTAGGTTTTCAGTTTACGATTCATTCACTCACACTTTCAATAAATATTTCATTGAGCACTCTTATGTGAAGATCAGTGCATTAGATGCTTACAGAGCCACAAAGCAGAGTCAGATACAGACTCTATGCTCTAGGGGTTTGCTGGGGTGGTTTTAAAATATAAGATAGACAATGATACATATAACAAGTAAGATTAAGTACTCTGAGAGAGGAGAGAGAGATTTCTTGTAGCTAAGAATATGAAAAGTTTCATGAATGCGGTAGTCTTAGAGTGGGACTTTTATGTTTTTATGTTCAAATATTCAGTATAAGGAAAGTTTTCCAGAGAGATGGAAAAAATATGAGCTGGGAGAGGGAAAGAAAGCCGGGAAATTATGATTCATGCACAGTCACTAGAAATTAATGCTGAAATGCAGTGAAGGAGAGTCATGGGACAAAACATTGGAAAAGAAGGTTGTGGCCAAATTGAGGGAGAATTTTATAGCAATGAGGAATTACAAATGTTTTCCAACTAGGCAATAACATGATTAGAGTTGAATTATAGAAAACGTGACCACATAGCATGAGGAGGTTGAATTGGAATGGGAATTACTGGTGACCATGGTCCAGGACTAAGGTGACGAAGTAGGGTAAAACCAGTGCAAGGATTTGTTGAGGTTTAGTCTGGTCTAACCAGGCCAAGATAATCACATAGTGTGAATTCTCTTTGGTATTTCAGCGATGAAGACTGGTGATATCACCTTCATTCTGTGATATCCCTACAGAGAAGGCAATTACAATGACTTGCTTCCAACAGGCAGCCAGCTTGTACTAACTTGAAGTAAGGAGTCAGTCTGAAGGACTTATGTTAAGCAAAGAAAAATTAAAATGTTTGGACTCATTTTATCTCATTTTCATCAAATGAAGCCGTAGCTCACTTCTTCTATTTGTTCTTGGGCATTGGAAATCAGGTGTTTGGCAGATATTTGAAAACCAAATATTATACAGAGAATTTTGAAGTTTTAGCCAAGAAAAGCTCTCCAGGTAAAAGAGAGAGGCAGTAAAAGCAGCCCTGAATTTTCTCCCTTATACTTCATATTGGGGTTTTCATTTAATCCTGTTGGAGGAGCCATAGTGGATCTCTGGAGCTCTCTGCTGTTCAAATCTAGGAGGGTTTTGTGGCTTAGTTTACAAAACAGACCAAGATTTTCACATCTGTCCTTTTTGGAATATCTGAGACCATGCATACCTTCCTGCTGTAAACAACTGGAAAACTGGAAAAAATATATGAGACAATAGTTTTTGCACATTGGAAAATAGGTAGCATAAGACTGTGGTCCCAAGAGAAAGGAAACAAGTAAGGTGAGCCCTAAGATTTCCCCAGCTTTCTACCTGGAACACTTTCTGGACATTAGCATGGGGAGGTGATCCCAAGAGAGCGCAACAGTCTTTCTGAGTGGTACAAACAGAAGATAGAATTTGGGAAGGCTTAGGTAGTCAGAAATTCCAGAGCAATGTGTAGGAGATGAAGTAGCTGCATAAAAAAGGAGATTCAGGCTGGGCTCGGTGGCTCACACCTGTAATCCCAGCACTTTGGGAGGTCGAGACGGGTGGATCACCTGAGGTAGGGTGTCCGAGACCAGCCTGGCCAAGCCGGGGAAACCCCATCTCTACTAAAAATACAAATATCAGCCAGGCATGGTTGCAGGTGCCTGTAATCCCAGGTACTTGGGAGGCTGAGTAACGAGAATCGCTTGAACCCAGGAGGCGGACGTTGTAGTGAGCTGAGATTGCATCACTGCATTCCTGCCTGGACGACAAGAGCAAGACTCTGTCTCAAAAAAAAAAAAAAGGAGATTTAGCCAGGCACGGTGGGCTCACATCTGTAATCCCAGCACTTTGGGAGGCCGAGATGGGCAGATCACTTGAGGTCAGGAGTTCAAGACCAGCCTGGCCAATATGGTGAAACCCATCTCTACTAAAAATATGAAAATTAGCAGGGCATGGTGGCAGGCACCCGTAATCCCAGCTACTCAGGAGGCTGAGGCAGGAGAATCGCTTGAACCCAGGAGGCGGAGGTTGCAGTGAGCTAAGATTGCACCACTGCACTCCAGCCTGGGCAACGAGAGTGAAACTCTGTGTCAAAAAAATAAATAAATAAATAAATAAAAAACCCACACAGGAATTCTCCTAAATTTGTTGCTCGATACTGAGCTACACAGCATAGGGTGAAACTCTCACAGGCCAGGTAAGGAACGACCAAGGAGCAGGAGATCGAATAGCTGCCAGAGCCAATCTGGAAGATGTTTTAGTTCTGACCAGCCAGAGGGGAGAGCCCTTACTGAGCCTCCAGGCTCAGTGGAAGCTCCAGAAGGTCTCGTCGTAAGAGGGAGGCAAAACTAGAGCTAATGTAAGGGCTTCTTAAAATCTGTCTCTTAAAGCTTAAAAACAAGCCTCAAAACGAGCATGCCAATCCATAAGGAACTTAACTGTCTGCCAGAATAAAATGCAACAGTCCCAACCCTTTTTAAAGGAATGCAATAAAATTCAGCACACAAAATATAAATTATGATTTCTAGCATCCAATATGAAATTAACAGACACAGGCAGAAGCAGAAATATGAGACCATAATGGGGAAAAAAATCAGTCAATGGAAGTGGACACAGAAATGACAGAAATGATAAAATTAGCAGACAAGGATATTTATTTATTTATTTATTATTGGAGACAGAGTCTCTCTCTGCCACCCAGAGCTGGAGTGCAATGGTGTGATCATAGCTCACTGCATCTTCAAATTCCTTGGGTCAAGCTATGCTCACATCTCAAAATTAGCATAAAATTGCTCAAAAATTCAAAGGAACATATGAAGGAAAGAAAGAAATGTACATATATAAAATAAACAGATGGAATAAAAATAGAAATATGAAATAGAAAATTTACTGAGTAAGATTAAAGAGGTTTAGACTCGATGAAAGAAAATATTAGTGAACTTGAAGACATAACAATAGAAACTATCCTAAATGAGTTACACTTGCACTTTAAGAAGCTAGGGGAAAAAGTAGAAAGTAAATCTTATCCAAAATAAACACCGAGAAGGAAAAATAAGGAGCAGACATTTTTATTTATTTCAGTGAAAGTAAAATTAGAGAAAATAAAAATCAACAGAAAAGAACAAAAACTTTTTCTTTAAAAAGATAAACATGACTAATCTCTAAGCTAGGCTGATCTCAAGAAATAAAACAGAGAGACATAAATGACCAATGTCAGAAATGAGAGAAGGGATATTAGCACACATACTCATATATTAAGAAGACAAAACAGACTTATATCCCTGCTTTTGTGATGGAGGTGAGGTAAGAAACTCAGGAAATGGATTTTCGGGTGGAGAAAAAAAAGGAAGAGTAGAAACAATATGCATTTGGTCCATGTAGGTGACCCTATGGAGAGAAGCATGGCTTAGCATTAAGAACAGCTATGGAGGTTAGGAGGGTTGGGGAGATACTGGTCAAACGACACAAAATTTCAGTCAAATAGAAGGAATAGTTCTATTGCACAACATGGTTACTGTAGTTAACAACAATGTATTATATCCTTGAAAATTGCTAAGAGAGTAGGTTTTAAATGTTCTCATCACATGCAAAAAATGGTATTTGAGGAAATGCATATAATACACTCAATTGAGTTATTCCACAATATATACATATTTCATAACAAAAGGTTGTGTGCAATAAATAAATAAAACTTTTGTCAATTTGAAAAATAAACTAACTTTTTTTTAAAACCATCTAGTTAGTCCCTGGTGTGAATATTGGAGTGGTTGTGTTGTATTCCATTCTGATTTTTAAAATTTAGGCCTGTTGAGGAAGGCCACACCCTTTGGGTAGGTCTGGAGTCCCCTGCAGTGAGTGCTCATTCTTTGTGAGGAGCAAAATTCTCTTGGGTCTTAGGTGGAAAACAGAAAGGCAGACCTCTACAAAGTGTGAGAGTAGAAAAGAGGAGTTTCTACTCTCTTTCTTGCTTGCTTTGCTCCTGAGTCTAGGACTGTGGATGCCTGATGGGCCTACCTGGAGTGGTGTTTGGATGGTCTCTGCCATCATGTGGGAGCAAGTTGAGAGCAGGAAGGATGAGTGACAGTAGTGGCTGCTAGCTAAAGATGAGTAAAGCATATCTTGCATGACCCATGTAAAAGCCTTAACTGATACAGTCTAGCAGTAGAGTGTTGCATATGAAGAACAATTTAACAGAAAGTCAAATTCTTACTGATGGCTTCCAAACTCATTCAAGGAGATATAAGTACAGTCTAGAGACTCTCTTATTAACATGCTCTGTCTTCACTTATTCTCTTGTGCTCAACAACTCCTGGACACCTCTAACCCAAAAGATCTTCTTCTTCTCTGTATTATCCTGTCTCCTTGTCCTACTCCTTCTATCATCTCTTAATCTGGCCCTGTTCTTCAGAAAACTCGGCTCCAAATACTTGTCCCTCCAAACCTCCCATCATATAAAACTCCCTAGGGAATGTGTTTCATCATCTTTGACTACTTTTTATTTCTAGAATCCAAGTGTGTGGATTATTTTCTTTTAAAGTAAGAAAAAGGGCAAAAGGCTATTGTGGTGGTGATGGTGGTGTGAAGGGATAAGTTTCTGAATCCCTACGCAGACACCTTGAACTCTGCTTATATGTGTAAGCTTGGTTATTTAGTTTGATGTTATTTTAGGCATTTGTTTTCTCTTTATTTTTTATACATTCTTGGGTCTTTATAAATGTTAAATATTTTGTAATTTATCATTTATGCTATCGAGAAAAGTAATATAATATTGATAGAGGAAAATTTAACATTGAATAGAAAAACTTTGAAGATATGTACACTTTTACCAATTTTACTACCAGAAGAAAATCTTGAAATCATTTTCAAGTTGTGCAAAAATTTAGCCAGATGTTTCTATAACCACGTTCATAAAAGTGATGTATTAGAAAGAACCTCATGTCCACTGATATGCACAATATCACTGTGGAAGGAGATCAGTAAAATAAATTGTAGTATATACTATCTAAAATAATGCTGTGAAGTACTTCTTGATGAAAAGGTTTAAAAGTTTTATAATATATGTTAAATAGTTGTGGAAAACCATACGACTAAAAGATCTCATTTTTATAAAAATGTAACATTTACAGAAATGCTGAATCATATGCAACAAACTGTCTGTGGTGGGAGGGGACAGGGTTTTTCATCTTTGTGCTTTTCTCTGTTTTTGACAACGTATGTGTGTATTAGGAAAGTGTTTGTCTGCCTGCAAATTACAGAAAGCTGATTTCAGTTGCTCATCAAATAGATTCCCCTCTTCATTTACTGGAAATCTGAGTGTAGATGGCACCTGGCCTGGGCTCAGCACTTTGATAACGTCAGTGGGGAAACTGGGAGCCCTTTCCTACTCCCAAGTCTCCCAAAGGGTCGGCTCCTCATCCTAAGGTCTCTGCTCAGCATGTCACCAGCATCTCTAACAGTCTTAGAGCCTTTTCCTCACATTCGCCCCATAAGCCAGAAGATGCTACAGTTCTAGAGGTCATGGTCATGCCTGTATTCCAGGCAGAATTACTCTGAAGGAGGAAGCGGCAACATGGCAGGTCACCACTTTCGTCTTATCATCAGAACTGGAACCTGTGCCTTCTGCCTCTCCCCAGCTCCAAGGGATGCTGGGGACTTGAGTATCTCAGTTATTCCAGCCTTGGCAACAGAGAGATGTCTAGGATTGTGTGGTAGAGTCAACCTCTGACATCTGCCCCAGTATGTATTAATTGACAACAAGGTGACATTTTTAAAAAAGAGATTGCTAATAATCAAGATTATTTTAATGTTCTTTAAAAAGAGATTGCTAACAATCAATAGATTATTTTAATGGAGGCCACATGAATGGTGTAGAGTGTAGAATTTGATGGTACGATTCCAGTTGGTTGGTTTGCTGGTATTTATGTGCACAACATTGTGCAAGACGGTTATAGAGGAAAAGGAAATGTCTGAGATGATCAGCCATCCGGAGACTAATACTGCAGTCTAGGAGACATGTCTTATATTCAGAACTCAGTATAATACTGCAGTCTAGGAGACATGTCTTATATTCAGAACTCAGTATAATACTGCAGTCTTGGAGACATGTCTTATCTTCAAAGCTTAGTATAATATTGTAGTCTTGGAGACATGTCTTATATTCAGAGCTTAGTATAATACTGCAGTCTAGGAGACATGGCTTATATTCAGAACTTAGTATAGGGTAGAATACAATAGGAAGAAATATCAAAGCCAATGGTAGAGATAAATATTGCCCTGAGATATCAGCTAAGAAATAAGTGTGTCCAAGGAGTTTCCTGGAGGAGATCACACCCAAGCTGGGCTTTAAAGGATGCGAGGACTCAGAGGAAGGCTCTTTGAGCACGGCAACAGCATGTGGCCATGCACCTGTCGTGTGGGGGCCAGTGATGAGGTTGGGCAAACTTGAAACCAAGAGTAGGGGGTGCCAGAGCGAGCTTGAAAAGGTTTTCAAACAGATATTGAAGTATTTCCATTCCAAGCTGAAGGAAGCCACATCTTGTTCCAGGAGCTCATAGCTCATCCCTGTGACATTTGTCCTGCTGACTCAGCTTCTCTGCAGGGCGGTTCCTGTCGTTTGCAAGGGGCCTAGATGCCAAGAGCTTGATTCCTGCCATCAGGCATCTGCCTGCACTTTCTATCCCACTGGGGGCTGCCCTGCTCAGACCTCTGCCTCCTGGTCTCACACACCTACTTTGCCAACTCTGCCGTTTGCTTTCTCCCACCCACCAGCAAGAGTCCTTGGTGATGACTTTGTGAGGCAACCTCAAGTGCCAGCATCTATGAGTTGTGACTTGTGACATGTGGCTGGGGTCGTTTACAAGATGCCTCAAGAAGCTGATTTTAGGCAGCCTGGATAAAAGAGATGAATGACAGTTGTAGTATTAACCCAGGAAGCATTGGAAAATGGGGGTACTGTTATCAACGTCCACTGGGAGCACTGTAGGGCAGATCTGAGTACTGGAGGGCCCATGGGCTAGGGCTCAGTGGTTACCACAGAAAGAGCACTGGATTGAAAGCAGGCTCTGCTACTGACATGCAATGGAAGCTTAGGTCTTGGAACCTTGTATAATCTCTCTGGGCCTTGGCTTCCTCATCTGTTAAATGGAGGTATTAACCCTTGCCCTCCTCATTCCAGTTTAACAATCCTTATTTATTGAACACATTTTATATGCCATACTATTTCTAGTCTGAATAAATGAATCAACAAAGCCTCAGGACCCCAGACTCACAGACGTACACAAACACACATGCATACACAGAATGGCCATTCTTAGAGGGACCTTGGAGGTGGAGTAGTCCATTGTAGGTAGAAGAAAGGCACAAAGGTTAAGTATGAACGTAATGTATTAATTGGGGAATGAGATATGAGTACCAACTGCCAGGTTTCCTTGCACGGATCTATCTCAGCACAAGACTTCATCCTTCCCATTCCTCTGCACTCAGTATTCAAATATAAATAAGCCTTAGTTAATGCCCGTCCTCAAGTTGCTCACAGCCTAATGAAGAAGCTGATACAGATGCAGATAACTGCAATATAAATGGTAAATGCTGCAGCAGTGCTAAGTCAGTGAACCAGTGAAGTCAGGTTCCCAGAGGAGGTGATGTCTGAGCTATGACATTGTGAAGGGTGGCAGAGTGATGATTAAATCTAAGAGGCAGTTATTACCTAAAATAGCTGCCAGGGACATGGATCATTGATCCTTTGCTCCCAGTGAGTTATCCTACTTCATCCCTGTAACTTTTCCACCAGTTGCTTCTTGCATGCACAGGTGAGTAGGAAGAATCTGAGTCATTCAGTCAGGAGACCTGGATTGTCATCCCAGCTACTAGTAACTTCCACTGTGGGCATTAGCCACAGTTTTGAGTGCTGTGCTTTGAGAGGTAAAGAGGATGTTTGCCATTGAATCCCTTTCTCCATTTAAGGAATCCTCTATCTAAAAATTCTAGGTCAGAAGAAAAGTCCATGTCTCATTGAGAATGTGAAATTTGCCTGTTTCCTGCCCTTTCTTGCAGCTCAGGTGGAGATTGGTGAACTCAGTTCTCCCGATCAGAAGCTCATTGGCCAGAGTATGAGTCAGAAGGGAGTGAGGACCGTGGTGAGTCCTCCTACAGGTGGTAGCTGTCCGAAACAGGGCTGTGCCTCTGCAGTGCAAGCTGCAAAGTCCAGTGTCCACGATAGCAGCACCCACTTTCTACCCTGACCTGCTCAATGGAGTGATGCTGGGCTTTGCTCCCGGACAGTAGTTCTCCAGCTCCCTTACCACACACACTGTCCTTTGAAGATGCTCCTTTTTTTTTTTTTTTTTTTTTTTTTTTTTGGTAATTTAAGCCTTCCCAGTTTCTGCTGCTTGCTACAAAGCACCTTAATTGCTACCAGTGGTGCAGGATATTTTCGTGAGACTCAGGACAGAGGTGCCGTGTTTACTCAGCCGACCATGCTCAGCCATTCACAGGAGGGAGCACACGAATGAGCGAGTGCAGGAACTGACCAGCTGTTTAGGTGCTGGTAGGAGCAAACTCTGTCCAGGCCCTGTGGCAGCATCCAGGTGGGGGAGCCTGTGACCCCAAGACCCCAGAGGATGTGTCACAATACTCTTAGCTCCGCGGTCTGTGGACAGCAATGTGCTTTCAGTTCAATGGGCCCTCTGTCTCATCACGTGGGGTGACTGTCCACTGCCAGTGAGGGCAAAGAGCCAGTGTGACAGCCTTTTTGGATATCCGCACTTAGTGGCTCCTGAATTCTTGTCCAGTGCCCAAGAAGAATTAGGTAATGCAGGCAATTTGAAGAATGGTGAATGCAGAAAATTTTATTGAAGGATGAAAATGGCTGTCAGCGGAGAGGGGAGCTGGAACTGGGATGGAAAGGTGTCACTCTCCCATGAAGTCAAGTCGCCTCGCTGCCTCTCTGCTCTGAAGTCAAATCACCTCTTTCTGATGTCCAGTCGCTTCTCTGAAGTCAAGTCACCTCTTCTGATGTCCAGTCACTTCTCTGAAGTCAAGTTGCCTCTTCCCAACATCTAGCCATGTCTCCGAAGTCCAGTCACTTCTCTCCAATGTCCAGTTGCTTCTCTGAAGTCAAGTCGCCACTTCCCAATGTCCAGCTGCTTCTCTTTTCTTACTGGCTGAGTCTTGGGTCTTTATAGGCACAGGATGGGGGCAGGGGGGCATAGGTTATTTTGGAAAAGGTAACATTCAACTGGTAAAAAGACTTTATTCAGAAAGAACCAATTGGGAGAGAGCAAGCAAACAGTAATAGAAGTTCTCACTTTGGGTTATAGGTTTTAGGCTACTTTTGGCTTGAAGGTGGGGTTTCCACTGGGTACCTGTCCCTGTCTGCTTGGAGTTTCTCTGCCTCCTGCCTCTGTCACCAGGGTTTGGACCAGATGCTTTCCAAGGTTCCTTCTAGCTCAGTGTTCTACAACTCTAGAGTTTGTCTTTAGATCAACTGGTGCATTGCTGGGCCCTAAATTAATGCTTACCGAGTGAGTGACCAAGGAGGCCAAAGGATCCCTGCCTCGGACGTTCCCCTTGCTGTGCTTTTCACTATCTCACTCAGTGATCACAGATACCCACATGGAGGTAGCAGGAGCCACATCAGCAAGAAGCAGCAATGCCATTCCACACTGCCCTATTATTTTATTAATGTTTTGAAAAATCGGTCAACATGGAAGCACTGTCTCCCTGCATGGTGTGCATCTGCAGGAGGATGTGCAAGATAAGGAAACCATGGTTTCTGTCCCCAAACAACAATAGTCTGATAAGGAAGAAGAGGTTAGCACATTTTAAACTTTTAGTGCTAAACGATGTCAAAGAGACATAAAGACTCACAGAAAGGAGAAATCGGTGAACAGATAAAAAAAAAAAAAAAAAAGAAAAGAAAATGGAAGGCAGAGTATGAAAGTTTGAGTATGATTTAGTTAAGCAGAAGGAAGTTCATATTTGGTGGGGAGCCCAGCACAAGTTGGGACCTACAGCCAAGAACAAGTTGGAAACTTATTTGTCATTGGGGTATCGGGTTCACACGGGGGAGTGGCAGGAATAGAGGGGACGTCTTGTTTTCAAGGGCCTTGATTCCTTGTCAGGAATCAAGTGAGGTATTTGAGGTATTTGAATACCTCAAATGAGCCAGGTATGGTAACACAAGCCTATAATCCCAGCTACTTGGGAGGCTGAGGTGGGAAGATCACTTGAGTCTAGGAGTTCAAGGGTGCAGTGAGTCATGACTATACCATTTGCACTCCAGCCTGGGCGACAGAGCTGTCTCTAAAAACATTTTAGAGACCCTGTCTCTAAAAAAAAATTTTTTTTTATGTTTTTAGAAAATACACCAACAAATAAAGAACACCAACAAATAAAGAACACCAACAAGGGAAATCACTAGACCCAGTTAGGTGGGAATCACTTGAAACCAAAGGAGGAGAATTCAATCCAATAAAAGATTTTGCAGACTCTGGCCTAGGCACAGAGATACAGCAATAAACAAAACATAGCCTGTTCTCATAGAGCTTGCGTTCTATGAGGATCAAACACATGATATATACACATGCACACACACACATAGCCACATCCATGTCAGGTGGTGATACGCATCTGAAGAAATGGAGCCAGGGAAGGGTACTCAGGAGTGCGACTTCCAGGGGGAGCATGCAGTGTTTGAGGGGTGTTAAGGGAGAGATCAGGTCACCTCTTGGAGAGGTGAAACCAAAAAGAAGAGAGTGAGCTACTTGAGTCGCTAGGGAAAGAGTCATCTAAGCAGATGAAACAGCAGGTGCAAAGGCCCTGAGGCACGAGCCTGTGGGGTGTTCATAGAACAACTGGTTGGCCAGTGCCATAGATAAAAAATGAACTGGGGGCTGGGCGCAGTGGGCCATGCCTGTAATCCCAGCACTTTGAGAGGCCGAAGCAGGTGGATCACTTGAGGTCAGGAGTTCAAGACCAGCCTGGCCAACATGATGAAACCCTGTTTCTATTAAAAATACAATAATTAGCCAAATGTGGTGGTGGGTGCCTGTAATCCCAGCTACTTGGGAGGCTGAGGCACAAGAATCACTTGAACCCGGGAGGTGGAGGTTGCAGGGAGCCGAGATGGTACCACTGCACTTCATCTTGGGTGACACAGTGAAACTCTGTCTCAAAAAAAAAAAAAAAAAAAGAAAAAAGAAAAATGATCTGGGCTGGGGAGAATGGAGGGTGGCAGGGGACAAAGTCGGAGAAGTCATGGGAGAGGGTAGATCCTGAGAGGCCTCGGAAAACACGTGAGGAAAATAATCAATGTGGTATACTAGCGTACGTGCTACCCACTACAATCCATGCTCCACTGCGGTTGGTGATTCCCATGGGTGAGCTGTGCTGGCTGCAGTCAAATCCCAAAATGGCCTGATGGCGTGGAGAGCTTGTGGCTCCAACTCCTTTCTTTTTCATGTGAAATATCTTTCAGGAAAGCCCCACTTCTCCTGCTCTTCTATCCTGTGGGCTCATCTCACATCAACAGGCCACGAAGCTGGCTAGGGCTTATACCACCTCTGGGCTTATGCTTGTCTTTGACTACATGAATAAAATGCTGATTTTCCACAAGCGACCATTGTACCAACAACTGATGAAGGTTTCTCCAAGAGTCTTTGCTTTTGAAAATCTATTTGGGCAATCAGCAATTTCCACTCTCGCTGAGTTTGCCTGTGGTCCTATTATTCTTGAATCCAGTTCATTTCATGCCTTGCCATTGGCTCGGCCTTAACTAACAGTGGTGGCCTGTGTCTTCATGCTGTCTTAGTGCACAGCTTACCTGCACCAAGCTTTACTGCAAACATAGCTGTAAGCTCTGCCCTTCTCTTTAAGAATACCCCGAGGGTCTCGGTTCCCTACCTGCATGAGGGATGGTGGAAGCCTTGCCTGCCACCCCAGTTTTCTCAGAAGCAAATGCTATGAGCATCCGCTCCTTCTAGCATCTTTTAATGATCTTTCATGTCCCTACTGGATGTTTTCCTTTGCATTGCCACCCATGCCCACAGGACTGAGGAAGCACACTCTGTGGTTGTCACTAGTGATCTGAAGGTGGAGGAGTGGTCTTTCAGGATGTTAGAAGAACTGCATTAGAAATGCAAAGGGTGGGTTTTCAAGAAATCATGAACTCCTGTGTCCAGGGTCTGGTTAATCTCAGGCAGACGGGACTGCCAGGTTGCCCCTAAGAAACCTGTGTCTGTTAAGTCCCAAGGGCAGCTCCCTGGAGAGGCTCAGGATGTCCTTTTAAGGAGAGAGCTCACAGGGGCTAGAGGCAGGGCAGGACCTGGGCATCTTCAGTGTCTGTGACCAAGGTGCTGGCACCCTCCAATTGCCCCCAGCCCACTCGGGCTCTGGAGTTTCTCAGTGATGTCCTCCCCTTCTTGAGTGTCCCTCCACTTCGCACACTCTGTGTGAAGAAATGCCTCCCCATTGAGAAGCATTTCAGTGGGGTGCGTAAGCACACGGGTTCTGAGCCAGAATGCCTGGCTTTCTTCCGGACTCTAACTCCCTAGCATGAGACCCTGGACAAGTGACTTGACATCTCTGTGCATCAGTTGCATGATCAATAAATTGGAAGTCATCAGAGTCCCCGCTTCAAAAGACAGTCATAGGGATTTTATGTGTGAATACGTAAAGCTCTTAGAATTATTAGTGCGTGAAAAGCAGGTAGCACACATTGTTGATATAAATGACCTCACAGGATTTGTTGGTTCTATCTTGAGGTCTGATGGTGCCTCACAGGTACTTGCCCACCTCTGGCCAGAGTTCCTTCCACGTGAATTATACTTGGCAGGTATAGGAACTCTCGTCTTTTTAAGGAATTAAAAAAATGAATAAATGAACATAGAAAGCCTCAGATCTTCAAGCAAGAGAATAAGTTCTCCTTTGTGCCCATCTCGCTGGAGTTATGGCTTCATTTTGCCTGTATATAGAAGAACCCACAACAAGAGAGTTTAGGGTGCATGACAGTACAGGAAAATGGCTTATGCAAACTGTGACCCTCAATGAATACGTACAGTTTATATTAGTCTGTTTTCATATTGCTATTAAGAACTACCTGAGACTGGGTGATGTATAAAGAAAAAAGGTTTAATTGACTCACAGTTCCACATGGCTGAGGAAGCCTCAGGAAACTTACAATCATGGTGGAAGGAGAAGGGTAAGCAAGGCCCATCTTATATGGTGGCAGGAGAGACAGCGAGAAGGCGGAAGTGCCAGACACTTATCAAACAACCAGATCTCGTGAGAACTCTTTCATGAGAACAGCATGGGGGAAACCACCCCCATCGTGCAATCACCTCCACCAGGACCCTCCCTTGACACGTAGGGATAATAATTTGAGTGGAGATTTGGGTGGGGACACAGAGCCTAGCCATATCACACTAGTTCTTTCACTAGACCACAAGAAGACTTAAAAATAAACAAGGCATGATTTCTGCCCTCCAACAACTTACAGTCCTGTTAAAAGACAATATTTTTTAAACGAGATACTGAGTCACAGGGAAGCATGAAGAAGTAGAGTATCAATGATGGGTGGTCTACTCTTGGAGAGAGTCTTCCCTGCAGAGATGGGACTTCACAAACGGGTACATTGGACAGGTGGAAGGAAGATCATTTCAGCAGGAGGGCGGACCTCGAGGTAAGCATGAGCATAACCTATTTATCCATGGACAGAGCCAGGGAAGCAACTTTACCTCCCAAGGAGATCCCAAACCAAAGGAAGATGCGTCCATTCTATTCACCTGCAGGCCTTCCTCTTAGATTGGGGTAGATAAGAAGCCTGGGCTGGGCATGATGGCTCACACCTGTAATCTCAGCAGCTTGGGAGGCTGAGATGGGTGGAACACTTGAACCAAGGAATTTGAGACCAGCCTGAGCAACATGGTGAAACCCCGCCACCACAAAATACAAAAAAATTACCCAGGTGTGGTGGCATGCACCTGTAGTCCCAGCTGCTCAGAAGGCTGATGTGGGAGGATAGCTTGAACCCAGGGAGGTGGAGGCTGCAGTGAGCCGGGATCATGCTGCTGCACTCCAACCTGGGTGACAGAGTGAGACCCTGTCTCAGGAAAAAAAAAAAAAAAAAAAATGGTCTGGGGTCTATAGGATAATAGAGAACTCTTAACAAACCCTCAGATTTAAAGTGTACTGTAAAGGACAAGTTTAACAGTTATCAAGGCAGTATTTTAAAAATAGATATTATCTTTTATATTCTTCACAATGACACTGAAGTTGGTTTTTCTGCACATATTTACAGATGGACTTATGAGGTCAATGGGTTTACTTATAAATTCCTGGTTTCTGTTCCTTACGCTTCCTTTACATCTCTCCTCTATCCCCATCCGTATCGCCTGCCTGCTTCTAGGAGCTGTAGAACCAGCAATCAAAAGCTTCTTTGCTGCACTAATGCAATTGCATTTCCTCAGGGTGAGTGGTAGGAAATCTCTGGTTCAGGCAGTGGGGAAAGGCAGGGAAATTGCTGGTTATATTTAGTGTCAGAGGCTCTGGGGGAGGAGCCAGGGGCTTGGCAGAATTTCCTCACAGCTTGGAGGCCCCTGGAGGCCCGGGGCACTGCCTGCCCAATTCTCAGTGTTCAGGCACAGATGGCCCTCGTCAGCCCTTGAATTGGTGCGGGTGAGGGGGGAGGGGGCGCACGGGTTCTCACTCCGGTGAGTCTAGGGGGAGGGATCTCCAGAGGTCCCTACCCAGCTGGCCACCTCCTGCCCAAAACTATTCAGTGTAGAAGAGGGAGGGAGAAACACCAGATGGGCCACAGGCTTTGGGCCTCAAGGTGTGAATTCTGTCCTAACCTCAGTCATCTTGGGTACAAGAGGAGAGACACCTCTTTATTAGGCAGCTGTTTGTTTCGTGATTAACCTAGGGGGCTTGGAAGGCATCCAGGATAATTGCCAAAGCTGGGCAGCCGTCTCTGCTGCTGAGATCTTTGTGGGGTGGGGAAGAGTCCTGGGAGGCAGGGGCGTCTCCCTGGAGTTACAGCTTCATTTTGCCTGTACATAGAAGAACCCATAAGAAGAGAGTTTAGGGTGAACAAGTGTATGGGAAAATGGTCTTATGCAAACTGATCTCTCAATTAAATATATACACTTGGCCTTTCAGGAGACCATGAAGAAATTTAAAAACAAGATACAATTTCTGCTCTCTAGAAACTTACAGTCCTGTTTAAAGACATGAAGAAAAAAACGAGATGCCAAACCACAGTGGGAGTTCAGAGAAGACTATGATGAGTGTTGGTGCATTCTTGGGGAGTCTTTGCTGCAGAGATGGGACTTGATGTATCAGTATATTCATAAAGTGTCTACGGCTGCCCTGGGATGCTGAGCCCCTAGACACCACAGGTGGCATTTCAGCTATGAGTGAGGGGGGCATTTGGAAGGGGAGCCCTGAAGGGGAAGAGGATGGCCCAGAGAGAATGAAGTCAGCACTTCCCAGCCTCTGTGTGCTGCGGTCCAAGGCCTCGCGGGGGGCGCACTGCAAAGCAAAGTTCTGAGAGCCACGACTCAGGCTTAGCGGGCCAAAGCGAGCTTGGCAGCTGCTCTCTTCCCAGCAGGCTTTGCTCTCTGAGGTAGTCATTCCCACCACACAAAGGCTGTTCTGTGCCTCCAGAAGGTGCTTGGGGCAGGAAATGAAGGGTGGAACAGCCCCTATCAATCCAATAGGATTGTCATTTCACGCTGGCATGGAACCTCACGCATCAAAAGAGCTGGAGAGTGAAGCCACGCGTGGGCCGTCAAGGTAAGCAGCTCTGCTCTGCCTGTGCTACCAAGCAGGGTGCCTGTCCTGGGACAGCCTGGAAGCTCCCATGGTCATAGCTATGAGGGAATTGAAGGGAGAGGGCGAGAGGGAGTGGCTGGGGAGGTAGAAAGAGAAGGAGTCACACTCAGCCCTGGGGTTTGAGATCTTGTTCTCCCACTCACTAGCTGAGCAACCTTTGGCGAGCTGCTTCAATCTCACCCAGCCTGTTTGTTGACAAAAATGGTGGGCTTATCACCCACTTCCATGCGGTCTATTTGAGCATGAAATGGATAAATACTGGTAAATGTGCAGTGTAGACTGTCAGGTACTAAAATACGTTTTTGCTGTTGAGCTGTTTACTGCTATCAAAAGAAGATACGGTCAGAACAAATTTGGGCCTTCTATGAGCTCCCCCAGGCCAGGAGAGGGTAGCGTAGCACTGACGATACTGGAGGGAGGATGCTAGCTTGGAATACACAAGAAAGAAAGATATACCTTACTTTCCAACTACCCGATCTCCCTGGTCCAGTGGGTAGAGAGATTACGGGATGGAAAGAATCTTCAGCCAGTTCCAACCTCTGGGGACTTCGTGGTGAGTTATTTCTAGGGATTTTTCTAATGCATGGGCACAGGAAGCATTTTAGACAGGGTGAATAGAGCATGATTCCCCATGAGACTGTTTCTCAAAGGTGCATAGATACTGTTGTGATTATTAAAATATTAAGTAATTTTAAAGCATCACAGAGTTCGTGGTGGCTTTTGGTTTGAGGCATTTTCTTTTTTTTCTTTTCCTCTTTTTTTTTTTTTTTTCGGGGTTTTGCTCTTTTTTCCCAGGCTGGAGTGCAGTGGCACAATCTAGGCTCATTGAAACCTCCACCTCCCAGATTCAGGTGATTCTTCTGTCTCAACCTCCCGAGTAGCTGGGATTACAGGCATGCACCACTACGCCTGGCTGATTTGTATTTTAACTAGAGACGGGTTTCTCCATGTTGGTCAGGCTAGTCTCAAACTCCTGACCTTAGGTGATCCGCCCGCCTCGGCTTCCCGAAGTGCTGGGATTATAGGCGTGAGCCACTGTGCTTGGCCAGTTTGAGTAATTTTTTCTTAAACAGGGATGATTTGGTAGGGATGCTGGATGATTTGTTCACTCTACAAGGTGAGTGGGGACCACTATTGTAGGGCGGAGCAAATTGTGTAGAGAATGCATTTGAGTAGTGAGGGGGTGAAGGAACAAATGCAAGGGGGACTGAGGGGTGCCATGGAGAGGCGGTGTGAAGCCACACACAGGAAGAGCCTGTGCTTTCGGATCAGTTTGAGCTGGCTTCAATTCCCAGTTCTGCCCATTTTATAGGCCTTGGGTAACAAACACACCCTTTGTGATCTTTAGATCTTTATCCTTCATAGAATTCATGAGGATCAAATGAGATATTATTTTAAAGCCATAGCAAGTCCTTGCAAATATGAGTTGAATAATGAAAAGATGGCATTCCCTCTTTGACAATATATTTCCCTTCTTGTATTTTCTGTAGTCCACTGTTTCCTACATAAGGATCTCAGAGAAGCAGGTCTAAATCTGGAAGGTTTAATTAAGAAGAAAACCAAAAAACAAGCTATTTGTATTTTAGCTTGTTTTTTCTCTCAAAGGAGCAGGGAAGCTGAGGAATTTCAACGACTTAACTGTAGCCTCACCTTCCTTGAAGGAGGGGACCACAGGATTGCCACTGGATTTTTGGGGCTACCTCTTGGTTGTTGGGTTGAGGGTTCAATGCCTGAATTAGACATCACTTCCACCATTAGCAGCTCACAAGACTGCTGGTGCTTAAGGATTATGAGAGCGTCCATTCCCTGAGGTCTGGGACTGCCATTCATCTCCGGCATAGAGCAGATGCTTACGTTACAGGAAAGGGGTCCCAATCCAGACCCCGAGAGAGGGTTCTTGGATCTCACCCAAGAAAGAATTCAGGGTGAGTCCATAGAGTAAAGTGAAAGCAAGTTTATTAAGAAAGTGGAGGGATAGGCCGGGCGCAGTGGCTCAAGCCTGTAATCCCAGCACTTTGGGAGGCCGAGACGGGCGGATCACGAGGTCAGGAGATCGAGACCATCCCAACATGGGCTAACACGGTGAAACCCCGTCTCCACTAAAAAATACAAAAAAACTAGCCAGGCGAGGTGGCAGGCGCCTGTAGTCCCAGCTACTCGGGAGGCTGAGGCAGGAGAATGGCGTGAACCCGGGAGGCGGAGCTTGCAGTGAGCTGAGATCCAGCCACAGCGCCGCCTCCCGGGTTCACAAGAGCAAGACATGGACAAAAAAAAAAAAAAAAAAAAAAAAAAAAAGAAAGTGGAGGGATATAAGAATGGCTCCTCCATAGAGAGAGCAGCACTGAGGGCTGCTGGTTGCTCATTTTTGTAGTTACTTCTTGATTATATTCTAAATAAGGGGTGGATTATTCATGCCTCCCCCTTTTAAACCATATAGGGTAACTTCCTGACATTGCCATGGCATTTGTAAACTGTCATGGCACTGGTGGTGGTGTGGCAGTAAGGACGACCAGAGGTCACTCTTGTCGTCATCTTGGTTTTGGTTGGTTTTGGCTAGCTTCTTTACTGCAAACTGTTTTATCAGCAAGGTCTCTATGACCTGTATCTTGTGTCAACCTCCTAGCTCATTATGGGACTTAGCATGCCTTAACTGTCTGGGAGTGCAGTCCGGTAGGTCTCAGACTCATTTTACCCAGCCCCTACTTAAAATGGAGTTGCCCTGGGTTACATGCCTCTGACAATCACAGTCTGTGGCTAAATGAATGAGTGAGTGAGTGATTGAGTGGAGAATTCACACCTTGTCTTGCCCATGCCATCTCACTTCCAGGACAGCTGCTGGGGACTCTGGAGTGGTCTCTGTCTCCTTCCGCTGGGGCACCCAGGCCTCTCCTTCTGCATGGGCAACACCCAGGGTCACCTAAAACTCCAGTTTTGGATCCCAGTTTCTTTCTCAGATGCCAAATATTCGGGAGCAGTGCTTTTCATTGTGTGCCTGATCCTGGAGCCTGAATCTCCACCTTATTCCCTGATAATGGGCAAGGGGATGTCTTTTTCCTGAGGCAAGATGCAGTATGAAAGCCCTGCCAAAATCATGGGCTTCATGTCCCCCTCCCACTCCTCTTCTGTACTCCTTTTGAACCAGATCGAGTTCAATTAAAAGAAAAAAGAAGCGTGTTAACCCAATTCACATCCCTCACATTAAGGTGCTAATAACTTGGAGTTAGACCTCCTGGGGAACATTTGCATTTTAATAGAGTGTGCTTAGGGCCATTCATGCTCTGGTCGGGGGACATGTTTTGAACTGGGAGCCTGGAGATTTGGATTTAGTCCCCAAGCTACAATTAGCCCTTTGCCCTCGGGTAAGTGATCTCTCTCTCTCTTTCTCTCTCTTTCTCTTTCTCTTTCTCTCTCTCTCTCTCTGTCTGTCTGACTGCTTAGACTCTCCAAGCAGTCCCCAAATTTAAAAGTTTGGACTAGATAATTTATCCCACATACATTTATAACAATTTTATGAGACAGGTACTATTCACGGCACCATTTTATGATGAGAAAACTGATGCCCAGGGAAGTCAAGTATCTTAGCTAAGGTCAATCAGTACTAAGGAGCAGAACCAGGATTCAAACTCAGGCAGTATGATGCAAGCATCTTACCCACCTCACACCATTCAGCCCCTCCCTCTCACATTTTCCCAAAGTTAACAATCCTGTGTCATCACGAGGAAGAGCTTTGGGATGGGGTGGGGTGAGGGCCGAGGGAAAAGTTTGCTGGGGACTCATCACAGAGCATCACTTCCTCCTCTTCCCTTTTCTGTTTCCTCTCCCCACCCACCGGCCACATAAGCTAGAGCTGGGCCATTTGCTAGACAGAGGGGTGGTGTTTACAGTTTCGTGAAAGGCAATCGCTAACCCCCTTGACCAACCATCACACCCTGTTGAAGTCACAGGTAACATCCTGCACACACATTCAGATCTGAGTACTTGACAACAACTGTTTCTAATTTGCAGATGATAGTGGGTTTCATGAAAACAAAGATCTTCCTGCAAATCTTGTAGGTTAAAACTAAATAATGAACTGCATGAAAGTGAAGTACTCAAAATACAATTGGACATCAGATATGCTGATGAAAAGAAACTAAGAAGTGCACCCAGCAGAGTCAGCTGCCCTGCCCTCTCCCCAGACGTCTGAGGATGGGAATCCTACCCTCAGTGGGTTATGGTGCAGGAGCTGTGGGTTGGAGCGATGGTCGTGGGAAGAACTTGGCAGGGATAGTGGTAAAGGGAATGAAGGGGGAGAGAAAGTCAATTTCCAGTTCTTTGAGACGTCATTTCCATGGAGTTCAGGAGACTGCATGGAACAGAGATTTAAACTCAGAAGCTAGGAGTATCCTGAGGACAAACACAAAGAAACCCCATGGTCCGAAGACCTACCAGAGAACATGCAGTTCAACAGGACTGAAAAGAAAAACAAATGTAAAAGTCGTCTTCTCTGTGTAGATCTCTTAAGACAGAAGTGCCAGCAGCTACAGATCCTTCCAAGGTGCCAGGCAATGCTCTAAGTGGATGTCACCAAAGTCCTGTAGCCAGGAGCTATTTGTATTACTGTCCCTACTTTGTGGAGGACTCAGAGCACGCATGTTAAGACACTTTCTCCTGGTCATAGCTGGAGCCCGTATTTGAAGCAGATGAGCTGGTTTAGGGATCGTACTCAGCTGGTTGAATGTCATGGAGGAAAGGACAGTGGGTGTTAGAGGGATTTTCCTCAGTCCAGATACCTGAGTCCAGCCCCCGGGGACTTCAGGCTGGGTCATTTTGTCCTTAGTCCAATCTTGGAGGACCAGGCACCCCTGCGGATGGGGCGGGGAGGAACCTGGGTCGCAGGTGCTCTGTGTGTAGACTTCATCCGCTCTGCCTGCTTGCTGCCCCTCCTCAGTCACCCGTGCCTCCTGGGTGTCAGGAACCTCTCAGCGATCTACTGGCAAATTGTTTATCTGTCTGGCATTCCTCTCAGCAGGCCTTGAGTTGTAAGACTCGTCACCTGATAAATTAATTGCCCTTCCTCCAGACGTTCCTTTTTTTGTGCGTGTGATGATTTTCATCTCTCTCTCTCTTTTTTAAAATTGAGTTCTGGGATACATGTGCAGAATGTGCAGGTTTGTTACATAGGTATACATATGCCATGGTGGTTTGCTGCACCCATCAAGCTGTCATCTACATTAGGTATTTCTCCTAATGCTATCCCTTCCCTTGCCCCCCACTCCCTGACAGGCCCTACTGTGTGATGTTCCCCTCCCTGCGCTCATATATTCTCATTGTTCAACTCCCATTTATGAGCAAGAACATGCGGTGTTTCGTTTTCTGTTCCTGTGTTAGTTTGCTGAGAGTGATGTTTTCCAGCTTCATCTGTGTCCCTGCAAAGCAAAGGACATGAACTCATTCTTGATGGCTGCACAGTATTCCATGGTGTATATGTGCCACATTTTCTTTATCCAGTCTATTATTGATGGGCATTTGGGTTGGTTCCAAGTCTTTGCTATTGTGGATAGTGCTGCAGTAAACATATGTGTGCATGTGTCTTCATAGTAGAATGATTTATAATCCTTTGGGTATATACCCAGTAATGTGATGACTGGATCAGATGGTATTTCTGGTTCTAGATACTTGAGGAATTGCCACACTCTCTTCCACAATGGTTGAACTAATTTACACTCCCACCAACAGTGTGAAAGCGTTCCTATTTCTCCACATTCTCTCCAGCATCTGTTGTTTCCTGACTTGTTAATGATCGCCATTCTAACTGGCATGAGATGATATCTCAGTGTGGCTTTGGTTTGCATTTCTCTAATGACCAGTGATGATGAGCTTTTTTTTTCATATGTTTGTTGGCTGCATAAATGTCTTCTTTTGAAAAGTGTCAGGTGTAATTAACATGTTTAGGTGTAATTAACATGTTTAAAGTGTGTTCTTCCATATGTTTTGACACATGCATACACCTGTGAAACCATTACTACAATCACAACTGTGACCATGTCCATTACTGCCGAAGCTTCGTCATGCAGTTTGCTGACCCTCTGCCCATCCCTCCTACGTCCTCCTCCCCAGGTGATCACCCACCTGCTTTCCATCGCTCTAGATTGGTTGGCAGTTTCTAGGATGTACGTATAGGAAATCATACACACCTGGCATGGTGATTCATGCCTGTAATCTGAGCACTTTGGGAGGCCAAGTTGGAAGGATTCCTTGAGGCTAGGAATTCAAGACCAGCTTGGGCAAAATAGACCTAATCTCTACAAAAAATAAATGAAAACTTAGCTGGGCATGTTGGTGCACACCTATAGTCCTAGCTACTTGGGAGGCTGAGGCAGGAGGATTGCTTGAGCCTAGGAATTTAAGGCTGCAGTGAGCTATGATTATGCCATTGCAGTCCAGCCTGGATGACAGAGTAAGACCCTATCTCTAAAAACAAACAAACAAAAACAAAGCAAAACAAAAAAAGAAATAGAATTATAGGGTATGTAGTTTTTTTTTGGTCAGCTTCCCTCACTCGATATATTACTTTGACAATTCAAATATTTTAATTTTAGAAAACAATGACAATTCAAATATTTTAATTTTAGAAAACAATTTTCTATTTATAATAAAAAGTGAAAGCAAACAATATATCCATTTAATTGGTAAAAAGTTTCATGTCCATTAAATTTGTGTCTGTATCATCCTTACTGTGATTGCTACTGACAAAGAACAGCACATCCCTTTGAGATCCATCCAAATTGTGGTGCACATGAGTAGTTCATTCCTTGTGATAGCTTAGTGTATTAATCTGTTCTTGCTTTGGTATAAAGAACTACCTAGGACTGGGTAATTTATAAAGAAAAGAGGTTTAATTGACTCACAGATCCACATGGCTGGGAAGGCCTCAGGAAACTTACAGTCATGGTGGAAGGTGAAGGTGAAGCAAACACGTCTTACACGGTGAGAGAAGGAGGAAGAGAGAGAAGGGGGAGGTGCTACACACTTTTAAACAACCAGATCTCATGAGAATTCACTATCATGAGAACAGCAAGGGGGAGATTCACCCCAATGACCTGGTCACCTCTCATCAGGCCCCTCCTCCAACACTGGGGATTATAGTTTAACGTGAGATTTGGGTGGGGACACAAATCCAAAGCTATCACTGAGGATTGCTCCACGGCATGGATGCCCTACCCAGTCACACCACCCAGACCCAATCCAGCCGCGTCTGGAGACTGACACTAATCTGCATTTGCAATGCTCCAATCGGCTCATTGTCACCAGGAACTGTTTGTTGGAGGGAGAAAGGCCTAGCCAAAGTTCCTTATTCACCATCAGAGAAATAAAATGTCAGAGCTGGAAAGACCCTTGAGACCAGTGGGTCCCTGTTTGGGGCTGAATTGTGTCCCTTTCAAATCTATGTGTTCTCATCCCTAGTACCTCAGAATGTGACTGTATTTGGATACTGGGCCTTTAAGTAGGTAATTAAGTTAAAATGTGGTCAGCAGGGCAGGCCCTGATCCAATATGCCTGATGCCCTTCTAAGAAGGGGAGACTAGGGTAAGGATACACACCAGAGGGAAGACTGTGGGAAGGCAAAGGGAGAAGACGGCCATCTGCAAGCCAAGGAGAGGGAGACCTCAGAAGAAACCAATCCTGCTAACACCTCAGTCTTGGACTTCCAGCCTCCAGAATTGTGAGAGTGTCCATTCTGTTGTTGAAGGCACCCAGTCAAATGCTTCCTATAGCATCCTAAGCACACTAATGCATCCCTCTACTACCCATTCAGTTCAACAAGCATTTGCTGAATGCTTTCTACATGACAGGCTGGGTCGGGGATATCTTAATATAGAGGGAAAAGATGAGGTTTCCATCATTTAGAAACCTCTGGCCTCCTTGTGTCATTTTGCGTTTCAACAAACCAAGGCTCAGATGGCTGAGCTCACTTGCTTGAGATCATAATATCCTACTTCTTCATTCCTTTTGTTGCCTTGCCAAAGGGGACATCACAGTGTGACCCAGTGTGTGGGCGTTGAGAAAAGCTTAGTGTAGTGGTAAAGCACCCTGAAGCAGGGGTCAAAAAAGCTAAGTTCTAGTCCAGACTCTGTCCTTATTTGTTGTGTTGCCTCTAGCTTTCATCAGGCCTCTATGAAATGGGCATGGTGATCTTCATCCAGCCTTCTCCATGGGTGACCATAAGAACCAAAGGAGAAAATGCAGGCAAAGCTCCTAGAGGAAAGCATAATGATTAGGATGGGAGGGGCCTGCAGGGAAGCCTGCTGGATGCCATCCAGGACACACTTGCTCCAGGTCTGCACTTGCCCTCAGAGCAGGTGTCTGCCATCTGGCTTCGACAATCCCTGCTGTTCTGTGTATGCTAATGACACAGGCCTGTGGAGCCCTCTTCAGTTATCTTCGGAGACCTAGACACAGGGGCCCTGGCTCTAGAGTCAGTGCTGGCCCTTGTGGCACTTTAAGTATATGGAAAGACCCTTGAGACCAGTGGGTCCCTGTTTGGGACTGAATTGTGTCTCTTCCAAATCTAAATGTTCAAATCCCTAGTACCTCAGAAAATGACTGTATTTGGAGATTGGGCCTTTCAGTAGGTAATTAGGTTAAAATGAGGTCAAGCCTGCCATGGAGGTGTACTCTATGTGCCCTGTGAACTTTTGGTCACCCGCTGTGATGGCTGATCTGAGGTCTCAACTTAGCTATGCCATGGTCCCTAGTTAATTGGTGAAACAACAGACTAGTTGCTTCTGAGAGTGTAATTTTTAGATGAGATTAACATTTAAAACAGCAGACTTTGAGTAAAACAGATTACTGTCCATAGGTGGTGGGCCTCATCCGATCTGTTGAAAGCCTTAAGAGAAAACAGACTGAGGTCTCCCAAGAAAGAGAGAATTCCTCCTGGAGACCACTTTTGGACTTGACCTACAACCTTAACTCTTCCCTGGATCTCCAGCCTGCCAGCCTGCTCTGCAAAATTCAGACTTTCCAGCAACACAATTGTGGGAGCCAGTTCCCTAAAATACACATATCCTATTGGTTCTGTTTCTCTGGAGAACTCTGACTAATATACCCCACCTTGTATCAGTCAATGTGGGCTGCTATAACAAAATACCACAGATGAGGTGGCTTAAACAACAGAAATTTATTGCTCACAGTTCTAAAGACTGGGTAAGTCTAAGATCAAGATGCCCACAGATTTGGTTTTTCCTGGCTTGCAGATAGCTCCCTTACTGCCTTGCATGGTGGAGAGAAAATGAGTTTTGGTCTCTTCCTCTCCTTACAAGGGGAGTGATCCTATTATGGCAGCCCCACCCTCATGGCTTCAACTAAACTTAATTACCTCCCAAAGTCCCACCTCCGAATACCATCACACTGGAGGTTAAGAGCTTCAACATATGAATTCTAGAGGAATACAAGCATTGTGTATAACACCCTGTTATCCCCATTCTCAAAAAACTCTCATTTATTGAGCACTTACTATGCTTACTAGCCATTGTTCTACACATTTCATGTACAACCATACGTGAATATTATTATCTCTATTTTACAGTTGGTGACCCTGAGGCACAGAAAGGTTAGGGAATCTGTTCAAAGTCACACAGCTGGTGAGTGTCTTGGAGTCTACTTCCTTGACCTCTGTGCTGTGCTGCCTTTTGGGTCCAAACCCACAGACCTGAACATAAAATGAGTGCTTGCACCAATCCACAGAACAGAGACAGTGCAGCCTGTCAGGTGAGAGCACCGGTCCTCTGGCCACAGGAGGGACATGCAGATTTCTGGGAATGGTACCCTGTCAGTCATGACATTCCTGCTGAAGCTGCATCAACTGATCCTACTTCTTTCCTGGGCCACAAGGGCCTTGCATGGATGCTGGCACTCAGGGAGTGCTGATGGGCAATGAGGTAGATGGTCAGACAGGGACCTACAAAAGCAAGCCTAGGCAGTGCCTCCCATCCCAGCCTTCTGGGATGGAGAAGACAAGTCCTTTACATAAGCTAAAAGAAATTAGCAACTTCTGGCTCAAGCCTGAGTTTGCATGTTTGCCTCCCTTGCCTCCTGAATCCCACTGACATGACAGCAAAGATATAAAAAGGAAATCAATTCGTAACTGTGCTGAGAACAGCAGGGGTGGCCCTCTGTGCCCAGAGATTCTGGTGAATTTCTGAAAGATGGAAGTAGAAGGGAACATATGGAAGAACAAGCTACAGTTTAGAACATGATCAGGAAAGTGCTGCCGGCAACGAGGGAGCAGATTACCCTCAAACACTGTGTGAAAAATATTTACACCATGTGCAGTATTACTTTTATGATGATGATGATGATAGATATAACAAATAATACATGTTCTCACTTTCAATCTGCTGATAATGGGCTTGGTGACATTGAGATGTTTTTCCTCAAGGTGTGTTAGCTGAGCCCTGGGCAGCTGCTGTCATGCTTCTGTGGGCAGGCACTTTCAATCTTGGAATCTATGGACTTGGTAGAGGGCCACAAAAAGCTTCTGAGGTCATCTGCGAATATTATTGCTTCTGTGGGCGTTTTCCTGGGGGTACTTGGGTACATTGCTTTGGCCAGATTTGCAAAAAACTTCATGGCCCAAGGCCATCATTCACTGTCAGAGTTTTGTGATGACTTTTCCAGTTTCCCATGGGTTGGGCTGTTGGTTTATCCAAAGTCATGTAGCAAGGCCATGATGGAGCTGTCATGGGGCCACAGATCTCAAGGCTCTGAGTTGGTGCTCTTTGCTGCTTCCTCAGTATCCTCACAAATGAAAAGGGGCACATCCATTCTCTTAATGAGCAAAGCAGCCAAGAGTGGCAATGAGTTCAGACTCCTCTAAAAATCTGGTCCATTCTGGGTGTGGTGGCTCACACCTGTAATCCCAGCACTTGGGAAGACTGAGGCAGGAGGATCGCTTGGTGCCAGGGGTTCAAGACCAGCCTGGGCAATATAGTGAGATCCTGTCTCTACAATTTTTTTTTTTTAAATAATGTTGGCACGTACCTACAGTGCCAGCTACTTTGAAGTCTGAAGCAAGAGGATGACTTGAGCCCAGGAGTCCCAGGCTGCAGTTAGCTATGATAGCAGTGCTGCAATCCAGCTTGGGTGACAGAGCAAGACCCTGTTAAAAGAAAAAATCTGGTCCAGAAACACAGGGTGTGTCCTCAGAAGAAATCTTGTCCAGATTCCAAATTGCTCACATGTGCCTTGTCTCAAATAAGAACTATCATTACAAAGGGAGTGGCAGAGGCAAAGGACATTCCACTGCTTTTTTTTGGTCCCCTATGACCTCCCCAAGTGTTTCTTCTCTGCAAATGCCCAGTAAGAGATGGCTTCCCCTCCTCTGTATTACCTCTTGGAGAGTCAACGCGTCCAGCTGAGCCTCTCATTGGCACTAATTGATGCCATTGGGTAATCCTTAATTACTACCCACAGTTCCTCAGCATGTAATGAGTGGTGAGCCAGTGCCATGAGGTTCCAACCAGCAGGCCTTAAAAATCTGAGCTGTTGACACGAGTAGCTGGAGCTGCTCTCTCTGTCTCTCTGGGTCCCTCCTTGCCTCAGAGCTGCGTCATGCTGGGGAGATTTGCCCAACATCTGCACACGGACCCGTGGAGGCTGCTGGTGCACATCTGTTGGCCATCCCTGGCCAGAAACCACAGCCATCAGCTGGAATGGGCTTAATGGCCCATGCCTTGTCTCAATCTGTAGGCACATCTAACGATTTGGCTTTGGGAGGTTCCCAGCTAATTGGCTGCCAGCTGGCTTCTGGATAGACAACTGTCTTTTGTGGTTATCCCATTCTTGGCCTAGGTGGACATTTTCAAAGTCCTTCTAGCTTTAAATTACTCCTAGGCAGTTGGAGAGAGTCAGGAAGGGTTTGCCTAAGGTGCCATTTTCACTCTAAGTTCTCATTTAAGGCAGGTTGGTGCTAGACGAAGGTCACGCCGTTTGGGTTCAGACAGACCTTGGCTTATCTGGAGGACTAAATAGGTTAATACAGTTGGCCGCCCCTTATCTTTGGGGGTATGTTCCAAGATCTCCATTGGATGCCTGAGACCATGAATAGTATAGAACCCTATATATATTATGTTTTTTCCTATATATATGTAGCTATAATAAACTTTAATTTATAAATTAGGCATAGTAAGAGATTAACAACTAATAAGAAAAAAATTATAATAATATACTGTAATAAAAGTTATGTGAATATATTCTCTCTCTCATAATATCTGAATATTTTCAGACGGTGATTGAATACTTTGAACCCATGGGGAACAAAATGTTTTCTGCAGTAACTGAAATGGAAAAAATGGAACCAAAGATAAGGGGAGACTACTGTACCCATTTAAGTGCTAGGCAGTATGGCTGCCCTGTAGGAAGCTCTGTGGGTGTAACAATTGTTGTGGAGATTAGAGATCATGCCTCTAAAGCCTGGTAAACAGTAGCTAGTACTCTTATAAGCCAAGTTCAGCACAGGCAGCTTCCCAAACAAAAATCACCGCTTTACCCCTACCCTGAGCGTATTGTCAAATTTGTGCTCTTTAGAAACTGGTGCTCTAAAAATCACCTTGGATATGGGAGCAACAGGCCTGGACTCTAGTGTTAGCTCTGCCATTAATCGGTCACGTAAAGGCCAAGTCACTTAATCTTTTTTTTTTTTTTTTTTTTAGACTAAGTCTCGCTGTGTCTCACCCCAGATGGAGTGCAGTGGTGCGATCTCGGCTCACTGCAACCTCTGCCTCCTGGGTTCAAGTGATTCTCCTGCCCCAGCCTCCCAAGTAGCTGGGATTACAGGTATACGCCACCACACCCAGCTCATTTTGTACTTTTAATAGAGACGAGGTTTTACCATGTTGGTCAGGCTGGTCTCGAACTCCTGACTTCAAATGATCCACCCACCTCAGCCTCCCAAAGTGCTGGGATTACAGATGTGAGCCACCGTGCCCGGCCAACTCACTTAATCTTTAGGGCTTACTGTCCTCAGGTGAATTAAACATGGAGGAGTCTGCACTGGGTTAAAGGGTTAAAGGATATCCTGGCAAAATGCATGTCCATCCAGAACCTCAGAATGTGTTCTTATTTGGAAATAGGGTCCTTGCAGATGTAATCAAGTGAAGATGGGTTCATATTGGATTGGAGTGAGTCATAATCCACTATGACTGGTGTCTTTAGAAGAAAAGGACACATAGAAATTCAGAGACAGAAAGACACACAGGGAGAATGCCATGTGATGACAGAGGCAGAGACTGGAGTGATGGGTCTATAGCCAAGGGACACCAAGGATTCCCAACTACCAGAAGCTGGTAGAGGCAAGAAGGTATGGCCTCCTAGAGCTTTCAGATAGAACAAGTCCCTCCTGATACCTTGATTTTGGACTTCTGACATCCAGAACAGTTAGAGAATAAATTCTTGTTATATTAAGTCACCCACTTGTTAGTACTTTGTTTCAGTAGCCACAGGAAAATAATATAGACCCTAAGGCGGCTTCCAGCTCTGCTATTCTTAACTTACTGGGACACAGAAAGCCCTGTCTCCTCATTTGACATTATCCACCTCCTTTCACCACCTTGATCTCTGAAGGTGCTTTAGACTTGGCCTGTCCCCTAAAAAGCACAGAGGGAAAGGAAGGAAAGGAAGTCAGGTGGAAGATGAGGTGCGGTGGTGGAAACAGAGGTCGAAGTGGCAGATGCAGCACTTCCTGAGTCTGGAAAGGTGGGAGGGAATGAAGAGCCCCAGGGTGGAGGGAGAAGGGCCTGCTTCCTTTGTGGGGCCACTCTCAGAGGCAGTGGGTCACCGAGGCTCAGTCATAAGTGACTGAGGTGATAAGTGGCTCTGTTAAGCAACAGCTGAGGTCTTGGAGCCTTGTCATTTGGAAAGGGATTAGGTTTTGCCATTGAATCAAGTCTGAGGATTTGGGGTTCTTTGGTCCTGTATTTGTCAGTGAATTTATAGGGCAAAATGTTTAATAAGTAATTTGTCTCTGGAAGGGGAGGAAGGAACTAATGTTTTGAATTTCAGACGAGATCCTTTCAAGTCCTTTCCTTCGATGAGAAAATAAACAAAGATGAATAGTTATCTCTGCCCATATGGTCTAGAAGCGGATATAGAAGGCAGGACCTTCTGTAGGCTGGACGTTGTGCTGGAAATTTTTACAAATTAAACAAACTTTACTCCTGAGAGTAACTATGGTAGTTCCTAAGAACTCCAGCTTGCAGATGAGACTCAGAGCTGTGAATTAGCTCAGTCAGATGACTGACCAGAGATCCACCCAGGGATGAAGCTGACTAACTTCCAAGACCAGACTCAGCCAGCAGCGGTGGCTCACACCTGTAATCCCAGCACCTTAGGAAGCCGAGGTGGGCGGATAACCAGAGGTCAGGAGTTCGAGACCAGCCTGGCCAACATGGTGAAAGCCCGTCTCTACCAAAAGCATCAAAAATTAGCTGGGTATGGTGGAGCATGCCAGTAGTCCCAGCTACTGAGGAGGCTGAGGTGGGAGAATTGTTTGAACCTGGGAGGTGGAGGTTGTAGCGAACCGAGATTACATTACTGCACTCCAGCCTGGGCGACAGAGCCAGACCCTGCCTCAAAAAACAAAAACAAAAGCAAAGCACCAGAAAACCAGGCTCTTAGCATTCAATGTAGCCCATTCTCTCTTTTTTTGTCTCCTTATTTCCTCTTCCCTCAAACTTGTATTTATTCACTTAGAGCCCTCACCTGCCATTCTCACCAGCACAGAAAAATTTGAAGAATCATACAAGGTCAGAATAAGAAGGAACTTGCCCACCTTTTCATTTTAAGAATGAAGAAACTCTTTTCTTGCCTCAGTTTCCTCAAAGAGAGCTGTTCTTTAATCCTTTAAATCTCTTACAGCCAGGTTGCAGTGGCTCACACCTGCAATCCCAGCTGTTCAGGAGGTTGAGGCAGGAGAATTGTTTGAGGCTAGAAGTTTGAGACCAGCCTGGGCAACATAGCCAGATCCTGTCTCTTCAAAAAATAAACAAACAAAACCCACAAACGATTACATCTCTGAAGTGTCTGATTCTCTAAAGACATAGAGAGAGGAAATGACCATGTCAATGACATACAGCCAGTGAGGATGAGCCCCGGCTTGGACGGAGAGATCCAGCTTTATTAGTCCCCTAGACCACACAAGCTTTGGCAGAACTTCATGATCCAAGAAAAGCCAATGAAGAATGGAAAGCTTCCATCTTCTGCATCCTTATAATTTCTAGGAATCAGATGAAATTCTTTCAAGTCCTTTCCTTTGATGAGAAAATAAACAAAGATGAATAGTTATCTCTGCCTACATGGTCGAGAAAAGGATACAGAAGACGATGCCTAGAAATGGAGCCCATCAAGGTGTAGAGCACATTCACTTGCTTACAAAGCCTGATAATTTAGAAATCATTAATGAGAGGCAAGCCAGGCACAATTTCCCATTGTTCTTTTCCAGAGAAAAATTTCCACTTTTATTTTTGGCACTTTTTTGAGATATTGCTTATAGATAATAAATGGCACCCATAATATGCCATGTAATGGTGGTACGACATTAAAGCACCATCTAATGTTTTGACTTACGTATGCAACCATAAAGCTATCACCATAAGTGAGATGCCAGACAGTTTCATCATCCACCCCCAAAGACTTCCTAGTGTCCCTTTAGAATTTTTCTTTCCCTTTACTCCCAACCCCAGGCAACCACTGATGTGCTTTCTGTCATTGCAGATTACTTTAGTTTGCTTTTTTATTTTTAGTTTTTATTTGAGACAGGGTCTCGCTCTGTCACCCAGGCTAGAGTGCAGTAGCGTGATCGTGGCTCACGGCAGCCTCGACCTCCTGGCCTCAAGTAGCTGGAAGTGCAGGTCCGCACTACCACACCTGGCTAATTAAAACAAATTTTTTGGCCGGATGCAGTGGCTCACACCTGTAATCCCAGTACTTTGGGAGGTTAACGCAGGGGGATCATTTGAGGTCGGGAGCTCGAGACCAGCTTGGCTGGCATGGTGAAACCCCATCTCTACTAAAAAAAAAATACAAAAATTAGCTGGGTGTGGTGGCAAATGCCAGTAATCCCAGCTACCCAGGAGGCTGAGGCACAAGAATTGCTTGAACCCGGGAGGCAGAGGTTGCAGTGAGCCAAAATTGCGCCACTCCACTCCAGCCTGGGTGACAGAGCAAGACACCGTCTAAAAAAAAATTTTTTTTTTGAGAGATGGGATCTCATTATGTTGCCTAGGCTGGTCTCGAACTCCTGAGCTTAAGTGATCCTCCCTCCTGGGCCTCCCTAAGTACCACTGTACCTGGCCTAGTTTGCATTTCTCAGAGTTTTATATACATGAATCATATGATCTGTATTCTTTTTGTTGCTGTTGTCTGGAGTATTTTACTCAGCATAGTCATTTTGAAATTTATTCCTGGTGGTGTCTGTACTGACAGTTTATTCTTTTTTAGTTTAGGAGTGGCATTCCATCGTGTGGATATACCACAGTTTGTTTATATGTTTGTCTGTTGATGGGCTTTGGGGCTGTCTTCAGGTTTACTGTTTTTTTTTTTTTTTGAGATGGAATCTGGCACTGTCACCCAGGCTGGAATGCAGTGGCGCAATCTCAGCTCACTGCAGCCTCCGCCTCCTGGGTTCAAGCGATTCTCCTGCCTCAGCCTCCCGGGTAGCTGGGATTACAGGCCGTGCCACCACGCTTGGCTAATTTTTTGTATTTTTAGTAGAGATGGGATTTCACCGTGTTAGCCAGGATGGTCTCGATCTCCTCACCTTGTGATTCACTGGCCTTGGCCTCCCAAAGTGCTGGGTTTACAGGCGTGAGCCACCGTGCCCAACCCTACCATTGTTTTCAACATGCTACTCTCATGCATCTTCCGTTTGGTACTCAGGTATGGCTGAGTGCCACTGACCGGAGCACCCTGATTCATTTCCCTCTCTGGGCACCAGGACGTGACTTTCCAAGTCCCAGAAAGCCTGAGTTTGCAGAGTCCCCTGGTTCCACCTAGAAACCTGGTAATCAAGTCTCCTTATGAGTAAATAATACAACCTTATATAAGCGATTAGGACAGAATTCCACGTGCTGGACTAAAACAAAAGGATCAAGCAATAGGTCTTGAATGACTGGACAGTTTCCAAAATTTACTTCCAAAGACAGAAACTGAAAAAACAGCCAAACAAAAATCATTATTTCCCAAAGCCTGTTTGAGAAAATCACTTGTTCCTCCAGATGATAATAGATGTTTTGCAAATAAAAGCAAAACCCTAGACTTTTTTATTACTTAAATTTTAGAAATACCAAGTTAATCAAATTTAAGTTTCTTTATTACAGGACCTCTCAGAGCCTTTACCATGTTAATGATGTTCACTATAAATTCTGAGAAGGTTACGTTTAATTTGAAATTTCCTCAATGTATTTGATCCCTGAACAGTTTTCCCCTTGTAAACTAGTGTTTCATAAGGACACACTTTGGGAAATGCTCTTTGAGGGACTTAATACTCTCTAAAGAAATTTTAATATGAAGGAAAAGGAAAGTAGGTAATAACATGTAAAAATTAAAGCAAATTAGATTCAGGTTTTGTTTCCCCCCCGCCCCCCCCAATAGGTGATCCTGGCCTCAGATAGTTTCTTTCCTTCTTTTTCCTTCTATGATTTTTTTTTTCTTTTTTTAAATAGGGTCTTCCTCTGTTACCCAGGCTCTGGAGTGCGTGTCACGATCACAACTCACTGCAGCCTCAATCTCCTGGCTCAAGCGATCCTCCTGCCTCAGCCTCCTGAGTGGCTGGGACTGCAGGTGTGCACTATGATGCCTGACTAATTTTTAATTTTTTTGTAGAAATGGGGTCTTGCTACGTTGCCCAGGCATGTCTTAAACTCCTGGCCTCAAGCAATCCCCTCATCTCAGCCTCCCAAAGTGCTGGGATTACAGGCAAGAACCACTACACCTGACCTTATCATAGTTTTCTAAGTCCTTGGCCCCCAATATGACCCCAACATTTACATTCATTTTTCTCATCATAAATGGCTCTTCAGACCCCTTTCCCTATGATCCCAGAACTGTGACAGGCAGTTGTCCTCTCTGCGAGCTTTTCTTGAATTTTGCCCTTTCTCATCACTCCTGGAGGAAGGGGTGGCAGTGGCACTGTGGGGCCACCCCTCGGTGGATGGGGAGCCACTGGGTGCCGTGGTTAGGCTGCCTTCAACAGGTGTGCCTCCGTGAAGCTAGCGTGCTGCTGCTTATGGATTCTATAAAGCACCATCTTTCTGCTTTATAAGCTCTGTACTGTAATCCAAACTCCATAAATGAGCAATTCCTTTGCATAATGAACGGATGAGGCTGTTTTATGCACTTTTATGTTGTTCCAAGTCTGTGGTTTTACTAAATTTCTACCTCAAAGATATGTAATTAGAGCCTCTGCAATCTGCTATCCTGGCCCTTCCCACCCTCCTCTGGAATTCACAATCATCTCGCACGCTGGTTTCTGACAGGAGCAAACACAGAGTAGGGGACGCGCATGCATACGTCTGTCTGTGGGTCTTGCGTGGGTAGAGGGACGTGCCTCTGTCTTTTGGAACGTGGGATGGGTGGGGCTGGGTTAGCAGATGTCTCCCTTTCACTGACCTCCGGCTTTCCAGCTCACGATGGGGCTCTTCGGTTCTCTGCCTCCCAGTCCCCGGAGTGGTCTGTCTCCTCACTGTCCTCTGCAGAAGGCACTCATCGCTCCCACCCAGTCTTTGCCTATGCTGTTCCCACTGCCAGAACAACCTTTCCTTCTCTGGCCCAAATACATTTTCCTTCAAGATCCAGCTCAAATTCCCTATGCTTTGTAAAATATTCTTTCTCCTTACTGGGCGACAGGGTGAGACTCCATCTGAAGAAAAAAAAATTCTTTTTCCTTAAGGATCTTTTTGTCTTTCCTTCCTTCTCTTTTTCTTTCTCTCTCTCCTTCCTTCCTTTCCTCCTTCCCTCCCTCCCTCCCTTCTTTCTTTCTCTTTCTTTCTTTCTTTCTTTCTTTCTTTCTTTCTTTCTTTCTTTCTTTCTTTCTTTCTTTCTTTTCTTTCTTTCTTTCTTTTTCTTTCTTTCTTTCTTTCTCTTTTCTTTCTTTCTTTCTTTCTTTCTTTCTTTCTTTCTTTTCTTTCTTTCTCTCATTCTCTCTCGTTCTCCTTCCTCCTCCCTCTTCCTTCTCCCTCCCCTCCCTCCCCTCCCCCTCCCTCCCTCCTTCCTTCCTTCCTTTCTTCTTTTTAGGACAAGATCTGGCTCCATCCACCCAGGCACAGATTACAATTAAGCATAATCATATCACTATTGTGACTCTGAGACTTCAGTGGGTCCTCCTGCTACTCAGCCTCCTGAGGTAGCTGGGTTCTGATTACTACACCCAGCTATTGTAAACTATAGTTTTAAAGATGAGATTTTGCTATGTTGGCCAGGCTGGTTGAACTCCTGGCCTCAAATGATCCTCCTGCCTTGGCCTCCCAAAGTGCTGGGATTATGGGTGTGAGCCACTGCGCCAGGCCCGGATCTTTCTTTTCTTATTCTTGTTGCATTAAGTCGGTACCGCAAAGCTCATCATTGTTAGTTTTGTGTGTATTTGTGTGACTAGAGGTTAAGCTCCTTTACAGTGGGGACCATGTGTTATGCTCCGTTTTAGAAATGGCTGATATGTAGCGGTCGTCTGGCTGCTTTTAGTTTGGGAAGACAGATGGAAATGAGTAGTATCTTACGAGGCTTCAGATAGAAACTCCAAGCTTCTATAGCCCTTTCTGTATCTTTATTCACTGCAATTATACAATTTCTCAATTTTCTAGTGGAAAAGCATTTGGGAGGAAGTGGAATCAAAGCAGGTCTTATCCAAGGTGGATGGCAAGCAGCTATATGAGGATGGCCTTGCTCCCAGCCGGCTTAGTTTTCACAACAGGCCCATGTGCCTTGTGCAGTCTTCTGTGCAAAGTCCTTCCCTCCCTCATCCTCAGCTTCGGAAGAAGATCCTGGCAGATCCCATATGGATGATAGGGCCAGAGGTGGTGAAAAAGGCTGGGAGTTTGGGAAGCAGATATGTTTTGGTTTAGTTCCTTTTTTTTTTTTTTTTTAACGGGGTCTCACTCTGTCACCCAGGCTGGAGTGCAGTGGCATGATCTCGACTCACTGCCACCTCCACCTCCCAGATTGAAGTGATTCTCCTGCCTCAGCCTCCCAAGTAGCTGGGATTACAGGCATGTGCCACCACACCTGGCTAATTTTTGTATTTTAGTAGAGATAGGGTTTCACCATGTTGGCCAGGCTGGTCGCGAACTCCTGAGCTCCAGTGATCCACCTGCCTCGGCCTCCCAAAGTGCCGGGTTTACAGGTGTGAACCACCGTGCCCAGCCTGGTTTAGTTCTTGAACTTTCTCACTATGAGACATTGGGCAATTTAACTCACCAGTCTGGGCCCTGCTTTCTTCCAGTTTAAATGAGACCGTGAGATACCTAATGGCTGCAGTGTAAGGTGGCTGGGAAGACGGACCCTCCATAATGGCTGGTCATGACGGTCATCAGGAAAGTGGTGGCCGTAGATGAAGTGCAGAGAGAACAGATATGATTGCGCCTTGCTCTTTCCAGTCAGACTCACATCAAGGTGAAGTTGTCTTTTTCCATAGCTATTTCTGAGGCCGACTCAGGATCATCTTACAAAACATCGTCTCCTGTGAATTCCAGCTGAAGTGTGCTAGCCAGGTCACTTGAGACCCATCAGGCACATGGGACCCAGTGTGGCCCAGATGTCCCAGGCCAGTCTCCAAAATGCAGCAGTGGTGCCTTTGTTCCGTCTCTGGCTTTCTTGCCTTACAGTGTGATCCAGTGGTCTCATCTCCCTTCTCTGAGTCCAATTTTCTGCCCCAGAGGCACTCACCATCCGTAGTCAAAAGAGTGTGTATACACATATCACACATACATATATGTGTTTTTGAGATAGGGTCTCGTTCTGGAGTCACCCAGGCTAGAGTGCAGTGGTGTGATCACAGCTCACTGCAGTCACAACCTCCCAGGCTCAATTGATCCTCCCACCTCGGCCTTCTGAGTAGTTGGGACTACAGGCTTGCCATGCCCAGCTTATTTTTCTATTTTTGTAGCGATGGAGTCTCACTATGTTGCCGGGGCTGGTCTCAGACTTCTGGTCTCAAGTGATCCTCTTGCCTTAGCCTCCCAAAGTAGAGGGATTACGGGAGTGAGCCACTGCACCTGGTCAAGTTAAGACATTCTTGTCAACAACTCTGATTATTTACTTTTATTTTGGTGCATCCAAGAAAAACTAGCAGAGTGGGCGTTCCTCTAAATCCTTGACATTGCTAAGCACTATGTGAGTTTCTTTCAGTTCCTTAATTTTCTCTCTTGTTGAGAGAAAAGAAAGAATAAAGTCAACTTCACCAAATAAATTCTATGCCAAATGGCTCAGAAAGCAAAAATCTAAAAGTCAAGTATATTAAAGCTTTGAACTCATTCACTGATTCAATTGTTCACTTCATTAATCCTGATGCTAATATGCACATACTCAATTATGCACGCACACATACACATAACACACAAATATACCTACACACGTATGATAATCTTTTCTTTGTACCAACCACCCTCAAAGCTTGGTAGCTTAAAACAACAACCATTTTATTTTCTCAGAAGTCAGCAGTTCCCTACTCTGGGCAGGGCTCAGCTTTGGACAAAGATCCCTGCAGGAAATAGAAGGTGAGCAGATGGTGCCATGGAGGATACTTTCTCCAGAGGTCACTAACATGGGTGTATTCCTGGCGTGGCTCAGCTGGGCCCCTTGGTCTAAGGTGGCCTCATGGATGCATCTGGTGCTTGGTGTTGACTGTTTTCCATGCCTCTCCCCCTCATGATCTCCCATCCTCAAGGCCAGCCCAGCCTTCGTCACACGGCAGTGGAAGAGTTCTGATTTAGGAGAAGAAGAGTGGAAGCTGCAGGTCCTGTTGAGACCTGGACTAGGAAGACACACAATGCCACCTCTGCCACATTCTAGTTGTCGTTTCTGGTTGTGAAAGCAAGTCCCAGGGCCAGCCGAGATTCAGGGAAAGGGGAAATAGACTCCAGTACTTGATGGGTGCAGCCAAACAAAGTCATGTTCGAAGGCATGTCCACGGGGGCAGGAGGGATTGTTTTCGTGCTCATTGTCTATTTCTTTATCTATAACTTATATCTACATATAGTCTATACCTATAGATTTATAGATCTGGACATGGATATATAGTTATAGATAGGTGGATAAATAGATCTTTTTTTTTTTTTTGAGACAGGGTCTCACTCTGTTGCCCAGGCTGGAGTGCAGTGGTGCAATCACAGCTCACTGCAGCTTCGACCTCCTGGATTCAAGTGATCCTCCCACCTCAGCCTCCCAAGTAGCTAAGACCACAGGCACAGGCCACCGCGCCCTAATTATTTTATTTTTGTGGAGAGAAAGTCTCACTGTGTTACCCAGGGCTGGTCTCAAACTTTTGGGCTTAAGTAACCCTCCTGCTTCAGCCTCCCAAAGTGTTAGGGTTATAGGTGTGAGCCACCATGCCTGCTCAATCTATCAATATTTTGGAATACAGACTGTTCCCTACGACAGTGGTTCAACTTACAATTTGTCGACTTTACAAGGGTGTGAATGCAATAGGCATTCAGTATGCTCCTCGACTTACAATGGGATTATGTCCTCATAAACCCCTCCTGAGTTGAAATTATTCTAAGTTGAGGAGCATCTGTGTATAAATATTTATATAAATACACACCCACATCACATCATCTTATCCCTGTGGAGCTTATAGTCTAGTTGAACAGACTCAGCTTGATATTTGAAAAGTGACGTGAGAAAGTTGATGTATAACTAAAAAGCAAAAATGAATGCAGCCCCAAAGTGCTGAACAGGGAAAAAAGTGATCTTTGTGGGCCGAGCGCAGGTGAGAAGCTGCAGAGACTTTGAGGTTCACTTTCCAGCATACACGAAGGCAAGACCAGACTAGAGGCGGTGAGGGATAGGCATCAGGAGTGAAATAAATAGGGTGGAAGTTAAATCGGGTCAGGCTAAGGGGAGGGTCTTAAATGCTGAGTGAGGAATTCAGGTCTGGATAAGTGGGAGCCATGGAAGGATACTGAGCAGAGGGGTGATATTTTTCATTTGTTCTGGCAGTGAGCTTCTGGATTATTCCTTCCTTCTTCTTCCTATCCACAGTCACCTGTCCCCTGTCTTCCCCAACCAAGCCTCATGCCTCAGGGAAAGATTCTTCTGTTTTTTTTTTTTTTTTGGTAGAAGGTTGACAAGTAATCCTTGATTAGTGAATTGAAAATGCTGCTTACTGGAGCACCCTCTGGCTTGCCCCAAACTGAACTTTTGACTGATCCTGAGACTTGAGGGTCATTCTTTCATCCACTCTTTTAGTTAGCTCACATGTGTTATGTGCCAGCTCTTGGCCAGACATTATACTGTGCCCTATATTTATATTTCCTTATTTAACGCTCAAAACCAAGCATCACTTTGGATGTGAGAAAAAGTGGTGATCGAGGGCGCTGAGGAACTTATTCAAGGTCACACGGCATTCTAGATTCAGATGTAGACCTGGCCTTCAGTTACCCCCTCCCACCTTCAAGTCCAGCCTCTTTCCACTTTCCCATCACCCACAGGGAGGAGTTGGCTTGGCCAAGTGAGCTTTTCTAGGATAGCTTCATGAAACAGCTGCTGTTTGAGTGGGTTCTATTCTGGGCATGTTTACAGGACGCTAGGGGACCACTAGGCTTGTTCTTCCCGCCCTCTGTCCAGTGGCAGTGACAGCAACCTCAGTCCTCTCCCAAGGACAGGTGGCGGCAGCATGCCTGTGCTGGTGAACACTGGAATGAGAGCACTTGAGATGTAGGAGGAGAAGATGGAGGAGGAAGAGGAGGAGGAGGAGGGGGAAGAGTGGGAGGAGGATGGGGAAGAGGAGGAGGAGGAGAAGAAGGAAGGGAAGGAAGGGGAGGAGGAGGAGGAATGGGGGAAGAGGAGGAGGAAATGGTGGAGGAGAAAGGAGGAGGGGAAAGAAGAGGAGGAGGAGGAGGAAGAAAAGGAAGAGGAAGAAAAGGAGGAGGTGGGAAAGGAGGAGGAAGAGGAGGAGGAGGAAGGAGAAGAGAAGGAGAAGGAGGAGTGGGGAAGAGGAGGAGGAAATGGAGGAGGAGGGAAAGGAGGAGGAGGAGGGAAAGGAGGTGGAGGAGGAAATGGAGGAGGAGGGAAAGGAAGAGGAGGAGGAAATGGAGGAGGAGGGAAAGGAGGAGGAGGAGGAAATGGAGGAGGAGGGAAAGGAGGAGGAGGAGGAGCGGGGAGAATCGGCGGCGGGAGCAGCCTTCCTAACACCTGGAGGGAATAGTGAGACGGTTTGGCAGCAGCGAGTAAAGAGGCCATTGTGGACAGGCCAAATTGGGTGAAACTGAAGGAGGTTTTTCTCTCAGATTTTTACCTTAGAGATTTACTTTCCTTGGCATGTTCTATCCCGAGGGCCTCATGCATTCGTTTGAGCTTGCTTTCACATTTTACCTATAGACTTTATAGTGCTTTTACATCTATTTTTAAATTTTTTCATAAGATCCCTAAGACAAAGCTGGTTGTGGGGACTGTCATTCCTATTTCACTCATGAGGAAACTAAGGTGCCACATCAGGAAACGGTGAAGAGGGAGGGAGGGGAACATATTTAATGAGCACCTACTATGTGCCTGGCCTCTGTCAGGTGTTTTCAAGTAGTGACTCACTCATTCTTCTCCATAACGCCATTGCAATGATTAGGAAACAGAGGCACAGAGAAGGGGAGCCTCCTCAAACGAAGCGTATTCCTTCCAAAACCCGGGTAAAATGCAGCACTGCAGACACCCAGGGTTTGGTTCTGGCCTCCTGGAGGCCCCACCCTGGGCCTCGAGTTTCAGGTAGCCCCTCACTAACCCCGCAGGGCTGGGACAGTAAGGAGGGCGGAGTGCTCTGAGCTGTCTGGGCTGGAGGTGCACCTACTGTTCCACCAAGCCCCTCCCGGCTCCTCTATTGAAAGGACTCCAGCCTTTCGTTCCTGCCTCCTCCTACCTGCTCTCTTCCAGAGCAGCCAGCCCTAGCTCCCACAATCCCCTTTGGCAATTGGGGGCACGGATACTTCTAGCTCAAAGGCTCGGGCCTGGGGCTTTCCTCCAGACACAGCTGGGAGGATCTCCTCCTTCCTCGTCAGGGCTGGGACCTCCAGCTGCTTCTTGTAAAGGCCACAGGCTTTCTTATTGATTTGCGCCAGGGTCTGGGGTCTCTGAATCCCAGAGTTCTAGATCATTTAGACCCCCAGACACTTCACCTTTCTGTGGCTTAGTCGTCTTCTTTACATGATAGGCCAAAGAACCTCACCCCCCAAAAAACTCGTCAAAAAAGTGAGAGAGAATAAAGTCAAACATGGAAAAATACCACTCATTCCACAAGCTTTTACTAAGCACCTAGAACCTGCCTAACATGGGCCAGCAGTAGAAAAATTCAGGAAAGTTCAAAGTGTTCTCAACATGCTAAGCAGATCAAATATCCGCACAGATAATAAGAATATAGTAATGAAGAAAGTCTTTCAATGTCTCACTTCTTTCCCTTTTTGACCCACAGTGGCCAGAATTCATTCATCTGTTCATCTATTCATTGATCCATTCATTTGTCCATCCACCATCCATCCATCCATCCATCCATCCACCCATCCACCCATCCACCCACCCTTCCTTCCTTCCTTCCATCCATTGGGTCACCCACTCATTATTGGAGTACAAGGTACTAGTCTAAACACAGGAGAAACGAAGAGGATACAACACAGAACCTGCCCTGGGAAGGGGGGAGGTGACAATATAGCCAAGGCAGCAAAATGCAGTGCAATATCAAGCTATGGCTTAAGGGAGAACTGAGGCTATAGAATAATGCTCACTGCACTCACTCGTGGTAATGTCTGTGTGCCTCCGTCCCACTCACCTGAGGTCGCACAGTCTCCCTATCCGTACAGCTCAGCATAGTGGCTGGCCCCACATAACAGCTCAATCAATGTTGAATGAAAGCACTCGTGAAATAAAGCAAAGAGTGTTGTAATTTCCTAAGTCTACTTCCTCATGTGAGAAAATGGGTGCTAATAATAGCCTGGTAGAGATGGAATAAGTTCAGGTCCATATGTGCTTAATGAGATACAGTGCCTGGATCAACAGATATTACATATTCCCTTTTTGCTTCCTTCCTTAGCTTGGGCATGTCTCTTTCTCATTTTGAACCAGTTTTTTTTTGTTGTTGTTGTTTGTTTTTGTTTTTATTTTTACAACTGAACAATGAAGGGGTTAACTGAAATCCTGACCATTTGGATTCCAAATACGAGATTTTAGTCTAGTGCTAGTTGTTCCCAAGAAAAGACTCTCGTGCATTTCGTAGATATTATTTAGCACTCACTGCATATTAATTATCAATTAAATATGAATCATCTGTGGGATGCTTCAGGCTCCTCAGGGATCATACCTTAGTTGCCTAGACAAGTACAATAGGGAATTTTCCTAACGGTGAATGCAGTACCAACAGCAGAAGTTATTATTATTATACATATTTGTTTCCCAAATATATGCCACTGTTTTTATTGATTTTGGGATGGCTTTTTAACTATTACCTCAGATGTAAGTCCAAGAAGCAAAGATGCTTAGATGAGAATTTGATGTTAACAAATATGCAGAGGGAATGCTGCCTTTGGTGGTGCAAATGGCATTTGGGGGCCCCCTGCTGTTAGGCCTACGGGGTTTGTACAAGAAAACCCTGGTCTTTGGTCTGCATTGCCCCCTGGTGGTGAGACTGATTTTTGACGGCGAGGGAGGGCTACTCCTGAGCCAAGCCACAGAGTCATCCAGCAAAGCTCTTAAGAACGGGGATATGTGGACCGAAAATAAAATTATAAGCCCCCCAACTGATGGAATGGACTCTACTCTCAGCCAAGGGGACTCCAATAAACTGAAAAACTAGTTCAGGCCATGATGGGAAGCAGGAGGCTTGGCCGTCAGACATGCTTCATTATATCCTCTCCCTTTTGGAGTTTAGACACAACTGACCAGCATTAATATTAAAACAGAGATCCTAAAACTGATGGAACAGACTCTTTGTAGCAACAAGATCCCAAATTCCAACCTGACTCTAGTGTAACATCATATGACAGATAACAAGGCCAAAGAAACCAAAGTATTTACTCCAAAATACATTTATTTGATATAAGTTGAAATGGCCCTGCAAAGCTCTCTCTTGTGGGGAAAATTTACATTATAAAGCGAATCCCCTTACTTTCCAGGTCTTTGTCTGGTTCTGAAGAGACTGACTGAGAGTTTAGCACATTTTAAAGTTCTGAAAAGGAAATATTTGCCACCTATTGACTCTAATGATGCCTCTTATGAGAATTCATCTACATAATAAGAACCTTGGTCTCCACAACCTCTTACCTTAACCCAGACACTTGTTTCAATTGATTCAAGGTCTTTAGACAATAACTTAACTCAACCAATTGCCAATCAGAAAGTCTTTGAATCCATCTATGACCTGTAAGTTCCCCAATCCTTTGAGTTGTCCTGTCTTTCCTGACAGAACCAGTGTATTGATTGATGTCTTATGTCTCCTGAGGACATATAAAACCAAGTGTAGCCTAACTGGCTTGGGGACATGTTCTCAGGACTTTCTGAGGCTGTGTCACTGGTCATGATTCATAATCATGGCAAAATAAGCTTTTAAATTGATTGAGACCTATTTCAGATACTTTTTTGGTTTACAGACGTATCAGTTCTGGTAAATTTACTGAGTATTTGTTATATAGTCAAAGACACTATGGAGGTCAGACAAGAAGAGTAAGGGGCTGGGTGCAGTGGCTCACACCTGTAATCTCAGGATTTTAGGAGGCTAAGGTAAGAGAATCACTTGAGGCCAGGAGTTCAAGACTAGCCTGGTTAACGAAATGAGACGAGCCCCACTCATCCCTACAAAAAACTAAAAACAAATAGACAGGTGTGATGGTGCATGCCTGTAGTCCCTAGCTACTTGGGAGGCTGAGGTGGGAGGATTGCTTGAGCCCAGGAGTGTGAGGCTGCGGTGGACTATGATTGTATCACTGCACTCCAGTTTAGGCATCAGAGCAAGACCTTGTCTCTTAAAAGGAACAAATTCTAACCCCAGGGAATTCTTTTCTGGCCTTCTGACCTTTTCCAGGGGAATATCACTGTCTTCTGAACTTTTCCTTCATCATTCATTCAGTCATTAATTTTTTGACAAACATTGAGCACTTTCTATGTTCCAGGCACCATAATGGGTGCTGAGGTTATAAGCGTAGATCAAAACCAAACCACAAACCTTATCCTCAGGGATTTTTTCCTGCTCAAATACCTATCTTCAGGCTGGCATTCTCATAGTCCTGTAAAACTTTACTTATCACTGGGGCCGAGGAATCCCTTGCCAAAGGCATTGTGTGGCTAGAGCTTAAGATATTCTCCTTTTATGGGGTAATGAGTGCTTACTCAAGAGGGAACTGCAAAAGAGATGATATGGTTTGATTCTGTGTCCCCACCCAAATCTCATCTTGAATTGTAATTCCCACCTGTTGAGGGAGGGCCCTGTAATCCCCACATGTGGAGGGAGGGAGGTGATTGCATCATGGGGGCAGTTTCCCCCATGCTGTTCTCATGATGGTGAGTGAGTTCTTGTGAGATATGATGGTTGTATAAGTGTTTGGAAGTTCCTCCTTCGTTCTTCTCCCTCCTGCCACCTTGTGAAGAAGGTGTCTGTTTCCCCTTCTGCTATGAGTGTAAGTTTCCTGAGACTTCCCAGCCATGCGGAACTGTGAGTCAATGAAACTGCTTTCCTTTAAAAATTACTCAGTCTCAGGGAGGGTCTTTACAGCAGTGTGAAAGTGGACTAATACCAGAGAGAAATCTCAAAGACTGAAAGGAATGTATTAATAATGATGGAATTTCAGATATTGTACTGTGTTTTGAGGGTGGGAGATTTGGGAGCATAGTTGGAAAATTTCTTGCATTCCCCAAAGAATACCACCCAAGCCGCTTCCTACTCTGCCTGTGTCCCTGCCTGGCTCTGCCGTCTGTGTCTCATCCCCAAGGTTGGCTGGGGTTACGCTGAGAGTTGTGGGAGCTGTGAACCTAACCCTGGAGTTCAAAACAGAGCTCCATGGAGTTGCTTCTTCCCATATGAAGAAGAAAAAGAATCCCAATTTTAGTTGTTCTTTGCTACTGTCTTCAAGGAGTTTATAATATTCTGAGAGGAGAAAAATTATACATATATGCACGTACAAGAAAAGCACAGAGAGGGATTAGAGAAATTCTAAGTGTGGAGAGGCTGTTTACAGCTGAAAGAATTGGGGGAGATTTCAGGAGAAGGGCTATTTGATTTGTTACATCATTATTTGGGAAAGTCAGGCCTTGCTTCAGTGAGAAGCTTGGTGATAGAAGAAAATGTTTGAACTGCAATTGGGGAAGTGAAGCTTAATCAATGTTCCAGCACTAAAAGGCTCAAGGGAAGTGTTCTCATTTGGCCCCTGGAGACGATCCTGGAAATTGCTAGTCTAATACACAGCATTCATTCTCAGCCACCCCACCGCCCTACCTCCACATGCTAGTGGGTCTGGTCACTGTGCTGAAGGTCACCTTTCTGGATGGCGTCTTCTGCCGTCTGCCTTAGACCCAGCAGTCCTATTAAAGCCTTGAGTTTCTAGAAAATTTGCGTATGGTGGCCTGGTCAGCTCAATAGCCAGTTTCTCCCAAGTCACTTTTCCTTTTTCCCTAGATATTTACCACTGGGCTGTATTTCATGACTGGCGGAAAAAATGGGAATTAACTTTTGTTTGGGAAAAGCTAATGCTTCAGTTTTGTCTTCTATATTTTGAAGCTGTGTTGGGTTGTTGGGGAGTGCTGTCATATTGTTGTGCATCTTGTATGTACACTTTTTGAGAACTGGGAAAAGTGAAAGGTAGCCCAGGCTCCCATGATGAAGAAAGAACCCTGATGAGACCTGTGGTTCTCTCAGAGACCTCACTGGTTGAGACAGGTCACAGGGAGAAACTGGAGTGCAGTTTTAAACCATTGCAATGTTGAACTTCCACAGTCATGACACTAATTGGTCCTTGGCACTTGGGTTTGGTGTTCCTCTTCCTCCTGTCTCAAGAGGGCAGTCTGGCCACAGCTCTTTCCGTGGAATGGGTGGGGTAGAAGTGTGAAGATCCTGATGGTCATATGATGCCCTTCTTTCCCTTAATTTAGGTTTGGGAGCCGAGAGAACAAAAGTTCTCACATGGGTCTTCAATTCTAAGTCACATATTCCTGATTTGGAGTCCACAGGGCTTGCAAAACTGAGAGTCATGCCATTGGTGTGTACATGCTCTCTTGAAGACCTCATGGAGAGGACAAGTGATTTGCTGGGTAGGATTAGGCATTCCTGGATCCTCAGTCACCAGATATCAACATCTGTTTGTTTCCAGTGAACTGTTGATTGAACCTCTTTCTCTCTCTGCAGCTCAGCCTCCTTAGCAGAGGACTTTTAAAATCTGTTCCCAACTGACCAGGCCATTTTCATCTTCTCTGCCATTGCTGCTGGCCATACAGAACCTCTGAGCATCCTGGACCTTTCCCTAGACTCTTTCAGGGTGTCCTGCCCCTTTACATGCTATTTCTTCTTCCTGGAATTTCTTTATCATTGTTATTTGATTGGGAAAAACCCCTCATTTAAGATACAGCTCCAATATGTTGGCCTGGGGAAAACTTCTTTAATGGACCCAACTGTACAGGGCTTGATCTTCCCCTGGAGGGTCAGGGACCGTGTCATAGTCCTCTATGTCCCTAGGTCTTAGCATCACGCCAGAGGCACAGTAGATGCCCAATTAATATCTGTTGACTGACCGGTGTGTCCGTCTGTGCAGGTGTACGTGTGGCATTCTTGGGGTGAAGGATGATAGAGTGAAGGCGCCTGCAGTGAGAAGGAACATGCTGGGACCCTTTTTTTGGTCAATGGACTGCATCCTTGATACTTCTTGTTACACTTCGGAATAAAAATTAGCAGGGCAGAAGCTGTCACCTGTGTGTGCACCTCAGGAAAGACCCATTGCTCCTTGACCTAGCCAGGCGGTCCTGGTGCAGCCCGTCTGTGAATCCTTTCTGATGAGTTTAAATGGCTGCCATTTAGAACCATCCCAGCCTCCTTGCAGATCTAGCTTGTATTGCTGTCTCCTGGCTGTGGGGCCAGCATCCTCATTTCTCGGGCTGGAGCAGCCTGCAACTTCCAGCTGTAAGACAGCGAGTTTCCACCAGAGGCTGCTGCTGCCATTCTCTGTGACTCCATCCATTCCTTTTCATTCTGGAGCCCTGACTCCATCATCCATTGCCCCTTTCTGTTGCCTCCAGCTTCCAAGTGACGGATGGTTGTTTACTGACCTGCTGGGGACTTGGGGGTGGAGATAGGGGTCCTGAAACTCACAGATTTGTGAGAAATATACACATATGTGTATATATATATTTCACCTCAAATATGAGGGTGTGTATATATATTTCACCTCCAATATGAGGGTGTATATATATATATTTCACCTCAAATATGAGGGTATATATATATTTTTCACCTCAGATATGAGTGTGTATATATATATTTCACCTCAAATATGTATATATGGAAATATATATATGAAAATATATATGGAAATATATATGTGAAAAATATATATATATATATGTTTGAGGTGCTGCTAGAACCTGGACTTCTCATATATATATATGTAGAGAGAGAGAGAGAGAGAGAACCTGGGAAAAGGCCAGGTTCCAGCAGCATCTCGAAAAGTGGGGGAAAACGACCTCTGCTTCCATCCTCTATGGAGCACCTCTCTCACTCTCTGCAAGGGCTGCCAGGTTGGGGTTAGGTCATGGCTGATCCTTAAGTCCCTGATTGCCAGGGAGGATACGATGCTCCCCTAGATGTGACCCCCTCACTGCAGCTGCAAATGCCTTGGGAAGGACCAGGAATTCTGCTTTGATTTGGAGTCTGTTTGAAGGAGAGAGAAATTACACAAATTGCTCCAGGGCACCCACCTGTAACTGATGACTCTTGCGTGTCCTCTCCAAGCCTCAGTAAGGGCTGCTTGGTTGGCTCAGAGCTACCTGCTTCTTCCCATACCGCACCTCCAATCCGTTCTCCAGCCCTGTGCCCTCTGGCCAGCTGTGAGAGCCTCTGGCACAGTGGTATTTCTTCCTAGTTGGAGCCCAGGCTTGTGGCATCGTAGGTTTTCTTCAGGAAGGGTACTTCGATGCATCTAGTGCCTGGATTACTGTAATTCTATCTGATCTGCTGTCTCTCTGTGTTGCAGCTCCCACCTCCAGCCCCAGACCATTCCAAATTCAGGACGTAAATCACCCACGGTGTGCTGCTTCCCTAGACAAGGGCCTGTGATGGATGTCTATTGCTTTTTGAATCCAAACTGCTCCCTGGCTTTCAAGGTGCTTCATATTCTTCTCCAGTTTTCATATTCATCCAAGTGCATCTCTATCCTCCGCTTTGCCAGCGCCGTTGTCTCGGCCCTTCTCCTGAAGCTCCCATCCCTGAAAAAAAAAACCACCTAGAGCCAGAAAGATCAAAGCAAACAAGCAAGCAAGCAAACAAACAAAAAAACCGCACACAAAGCCATACCAGGCTCATTTTTATGTTCTGGTTTAGAATGCACCTTCCTGTCTGCTTCTGTAACCCAATGCTACTTAACTTTTGAGTCAGGATTCAAATCCTGCCTCCAGGCAATTTGAATCCACACTGACATCTTTCTTGATGACCCAGAGCACTTTTGTCTGTACCAGACAAGTTGGAATGTAATTATGTTTGAGATGCTGATGTTGAATTGTTTTATACTCATTTATCCAATTGTTCAGTAATCATTCATCGAGTGCTTATTATTATGTTTCAGGCGTTGGGCTTATTCATCAATCTAGGAGTCATTCCTGATGACTTCCTCTCTCTTCCAGGATGAATCTGTCAATCTGGCTGAGAGATGCTTCCAAAATATGTGCTGTGCCTGGCCTCTTTTCTACTTCTTTTGCCTTGCCCAGCATTTCCAGTCCAGATTTTGAAATCACCTCACTTCCACTATTGCCCCAATGCAATGCATTCTCCATTGAGAGTGATTCCTGAAGGGGGGAAATCAAATCATGTTGGTTAATCACTTTGGTTAAAATCCTCCAGTGGTGTTTGTCCTATTGCAATTGGAATCAAATAGATACAGAACCAGAAAATAAAATAGAACCATCCTTACTCATGGCTTATGAGAGTGCGTGTCACTTGGCCTCTGCCCACCTTTCTGGCCCCGTCTTCTGCTTCTCTCCCTGTTAGTCACTAAGTTCCACCTCCCTGGCCTTCTCTCCATTGCTTCAGCATGAACCAAAGTTGGTTGCAACCTTTGAGCCTCTGCACGTGTTATCTGTGCCAGGGATTCTGTTTCCAGTTGTTTATGCCATAAACTCTATGTTACCATTTGGGATTTAGCTCGAAGGTCACCACCCTAGAGAAGCTTCCTATGACCATACTGTCAAATATTGGCTTCCTTGTCAATCCCTTTCTCATTACTTTATTTCATTTTCTTCATGGCACTTGTCTTACTCATTTATTTTGTTTCTCCCTATCCTCCTCCCTTCACTAGAATGTAAGTTCTAGGAAAGTGAGAGACTGGTCAGTTTTGCTTTCTGCCACACTGCTGGAGACTGGAACAGTGCCTGGCTGGACCCCATATTTGTTTAAATGAAAGAATGCATGAGTGGTTAAAAGACCACATGACTGAATGTATCCAAGATGAATAAACATAGTCCCTACCTTCAGATAGTTCACAGAATGCTTGTAAAGTAGAGAGACTAATAAACATTTCCAAACCAAGGTAACAAAAGCTATAATAGAGACAGGTATAAAAGCACTATCCGAACACAGATGAGGAAATAATTAAATTTGCTTCATTTGAATGAGTCTTATCTCTTTGCTTGTATTGTAAGCTCCTTAAGGACAAACTGTATTTTATGCTTTTATTACATTTCTCGCTGCGGTGGTTTCCAAATGCCAGGCCCCGGACAAGCTGCAACAGAATCACCTGGGGAGTTAAAAAAAATCATGAATTTCTGATTCTGGATATGCAGATGTGAAGCCCTAGGGTCTGTCTTTGTATAACAGTTCCCTGGGTGGTTCTGAAGTGCATTGGCTTGGGGGCCAGTTTGCTACATTGTCTGAGACAGGGCTGGGCACATTGTGGGCACCCAGTGTACTTGACTGAACTGAAATAAATCCATCTTTGTCAGCGCCATTCTTTCTCTGACCAGCTACAGCTGAGCCCAGAGTCAATGACGACGCATGTCTGAGGTTCCCGCCAGTGGGGAGAGCATGAGAAGATAACAGCAATCATTCGTTTTTCCTAGCGTGACGGCTTTAGTGTCGCTCATATCTCTTCACAGGGATGGTTATTACCAGCCTTATGGGTCGTTTTATTTTTTTAACTGAACAGCACACAGGCATTCTCCTATTAGCTACCTACCCCTTGTGAATAGTTGCATGGCAGCTGAGAGCCGCAGCCTGGAGACAGCCACCTCCGGGCAGCACAGTCTCCTGGTTCTCAGAGGCACTGGGCCCTGAGCTGAAGGGCAGGTGGGAGTTTGCGTGCCCATGCTGGCGTGGACTAATGTCTGCGACTTGGGCCACAAAGCAGGATTGGATTGGCCTCCATAGGTTCTGATGTGATTTCCCTGGAGACCTGGCCTCAGCAGGCTGGTAGCCTGGGGGAAAGATAGGAAATGATCTCCCTTCATCATTGTGAAGCCTCTGGGCATCTTTGATCCTTTAATCTGTCATGGTATCATTTTGATTTTAGGGACAGGGTCTTGTCCTGTCACCCAGGCTGGAGTGAAGCCTCACTGCAGCCTTCACTTCCTGGGCTCAAGCCATCCTCCTGCCTCAGTCTCCTCCAAGTAGCTGGGACTACAGGCCTGAGCCACCACATCTGGCTAATTTTAGTAAAGATAAAGTTTACTATGTTGCCCAGGTTGGTGTCAAAGTCCTGAGCTCAAGGAGTTCTCCAGTCTTAGCCTCCAAAAGTGCTGGGATTACAGGCGTGTGACCCTGTGCCCAGTCTGTCATAGTATCTTGACTTGTCATTGGGGAGGACCCTATCCAAGAATGGCTGGAAAGCCAGTGACTGACTGGGAAATCTCAATGCTGGTGATTCCAGAATTTTTGTATAAGACAGGCTTAGGGGTGGCAGTATTTTGAAAGGCAAACTAAAGACCTTCTAGAAACTCATGTTTTATAGCAAGCCCACTGTTTGTGTTTGCATTACATCTTGGCTAGGGGTAGCCTAGGAGTCTGATGAAGATACAGGGGAAACAGCAGAGTTCAATGCACCCCTCCATGCTGCCTGCTTGTGCCTTCATCCAAGTCACCACTGCTCTTGGGGTTTAATCTTGGAAACTAAAGTGCCTCCCAATCTCATCTTCTTGCTCCATTTCTTTCTTTCTTCACTGTCTTACACTGGCCAAGATCTTCACAGCAGGAATACACTCTCAGCTGGTCTTGTTGGTGGGTACTCTAGCTGCAGATGTGCAGACTGTATGTATATCAACTGCTTAGGATGCCTGTAGGAATGAGAAAGGAAGGGAAGTGGCTTTTGAGGAGGCAGTATCGCCGGGTGACCGTGGGCTGAGGCACTCATGCTTCATCTTTGGGACACTTGTTTCCTCTTCGGTAGCATGCTTCAGAGAGATCTTATGTTTGGCCTTCCAGACCATGATGCATAGAAACAGCAAAAAACAGCAGATCAGAAGAGAGCAGAGCCCCTGGTGCTGTGGCTCATGCCTATGATTCCAGCACTTTGGGAGGCTGAGGCGGGTGGATCACTTGAGCCCAGGAGTCCGAGACCAGCCCGGGCAACATGATGAAACCCTTTCTCTATAAAAATTACAAAAATTAGCCAGGTGGGATGGTGCACACCTGTGGTTCCAGCTCCCTGGGAGGTTGAGGTAGAAGGACACCTGAGCTAGGGAGGTCAAGTTGGCAGCGAGTCGTGATCAGGTCACTGCACTGCAGCCTGGGTGATAGAGAGAGACCCTGTCTCAAAAGCAAAAGCAACCAACTAACCAACCAACCAACCAACCAACCAACCAAACAAACAAACAAAAGAAGGGAGCAGAGGGTGCTAGGAACAGGTATAATGACCATGGGGTGAGGATGGAAGAGAGAGACTGGCTTTTGGTGAACAACATACTGAACTCGGCACTCAGGGGAGGCAGCACTTGCCGAGGGCTCGCATTGCTGGTGGAGGGTATGGGAGCCCAGGAATCAGAACACCCAGGCTCACACTCTCATTCTGCCCCTCACTGCCTTGGAGGCCTTGGACGGGTCCATTAAACCTCTCTGGGACTCAGTTTTCTCATCTGTCAAATGGCAATAATAAGAATCCCCCAATAGTTCTGGGCTCCTATCAAATAAGAAACATTTGTCAGGATGCTATTTTCTCATTTTTCCCTACTTCTTCTTTTATTTGTTTGATACAAAAACAACAGACTCACTTGTGGCAAAAACAACTACTTGTGTGTTAAGAAAAGAATAATGGATTCTTTTAGATATTAATAGCACTTTGCAAAACTTATACACAGATGTAAGAAACAGAAAACAAAGGAGCAGGAGTTCCTTAGGTCTCAATGGTTTCAAGGGCCCCTCTGTACAAAAACGCAGGAAGACAACTTACTTTCTCAATGTGCAAACAAGCTAACAAAAAGCTGAGGAAAAAGGTTAACTCGTGTGTGGCACATTCTGTTTAATAATGTGGGGAAGCATACAGTGCTTTTGATAAAGACCTCCATAAAAATTGTGAAAATACACGGAAGTTCTACCATTGAGAAAAGAGCCTGCATCCTTCGGGCCATTTACTTATGTGGAAAAGCTCATTCTTCATCTATGTGACTGATCCTTGTGCTTCCCAATTACAATTACATTTATAACCTGGGAAGGGGGTTCCTCCCAGTTATGCAGAGTAGGTACCAAAGGCAACCAGCAAAACAGCGCTCACCAATTTCTTTCATCAGTTGGCACAAATTTGTCTTGCTCTTTGATTTGTATCCATGTACTCCCCTTTGCTACCCTCTCCTTAAGATTTTTATCAATTTGAGCATTAGCTAAGTTAGTTAAAGAGATTGGTCTTCTTGTCCGGGCTTGGTGGCTCAAGCCTGTAATCCTAGTACTTTGGGAGGTCAAGGGACAAAGATCGCCAGGAATTGAAGACCAGCCTGGGCAATAAAGAAAGACTCCATCTTTATAAAAATTAAACCAAAAAAATTAGCTGGGCATTGTGGTGTATACCTGTAGTCCTAGGTACTTGGGAGGCTGAGGCAGGAGGATCGCTTGATTCTGGGCCAGGAGGTTGAGGCTGCAGTGAGCTATGACGGCACCACAGCACTCCAGCCTGGGAGGCAGAGTGAGACCCCATCTCTACGAAAAACACAAACAGAAAAACAGATTGGCTTTTCTCCCCAACTTTGGCTATCTCTCCTCCTGGTTAGGCTTTGTTTCCTTAGCTCACTGTGTCTAGCTTTGGCCATTCTTGGAGCTAGGGATATCATTTGATCTCCACAGGTGGCTGGTAAAAGGAGGTAACCTTCACTGTTTTTTGTTTGTTTGTTTGTTTTTTAATTTTTTTTTTTTGAGACGGAGTTTCGCTCTTGTTGCCCAGGCAACAAGATCACAATGGCGTGATCTGAGCTCACCACAACCTGCTCCTCCTGGGTTCAAGCGATTCTCCTGCCTCAGCCTCCCGAGTAGCTGGGATTATAGGCATGCACCACCACGCCCGGCTATTTTTTTTTTTTTTTTGTATTTTTAGTAGAGACGGGGTTTCTCCATGTAGGTCAGGCAGTAGACGAACTTCCGACTTCAGGTGATCCGCCCGTCTGGGCCTCCCAAAGTGCTGGGATGACAGGCGTGAGCCACCGTGTCTGGCCTCCACTGTTTTAAAAGGCGGAATTGCATGGTGGAAATGCTCTGAGATCTACAATCAAGACCCCCAGGTTTGGGATTGGTTGTTTGGTCTTCCATTTCAACCCTCTGGGTCTCAGTCTCCTATTTCTCCCCTGCAGAATGAGGCAGATGGATTAGCTAAACTCTCAGGTTCTTTCCAGCACAGATGTTTTTGGATTCTGAGAGTCTGCTTAGTCGTGGTTCGCCTGTTAATGTTTGCCTATAATGAGACTCGAAGTTTCATCTTCATTCTTGTGGCTGGATTCTATGGCCTTTTTGAGACCCACATCCAGCCCCTAAGTGTGGGCCCCCAGGGAGATGGGCCCTGTCTCCTCAGGGCTCTTATTTATGAAACTCTGCGTGTGGTGGCTTGCTGGAAAAACACATGAGTCGGTACTCCAAGGGACCTAAGGGTGTGGCGTTTTGGCCATTTTTTAAATCAAGAAAATAGGCTTAGTTTTGCCTTAATTTGGAGTTCAAGAAACCGTCAAATTGTAGAACTTGAGTTAAAAGCATTTCTAGAGACCTTTAAAAAATTTAACTTTTCTTTTTAAATTATAAAACCAGTACATGACCTGGTAAAAATAAATTCCAATGGTATTTAGTAGTATAAAATGAAAAGTAAAAATGTCCTGTAACCTCACCCTCAGTGCCCCTTCCTGAGGAATCCCCTGTAATGAGTTTCTTATGCATCTCCTGAGAAATTGTCTGTGCAAAATCATGCATTCATATGATCCCTGTATCAACTCACTTCCACCTGCACTTAAGCACACACACATACACAGAGCTGGACATTTTGTAAGATTTGCATCTTGCTTTCTGCAAGGTTTAATGATACAAGTTGGAGATTTTCTACACTGACACTTATGGATCTGTTGCAGGGCAGGTGAGCCCCAAAACTGGGGCTTAGCCCAGGAGGGTTTTTGGCTTCACCCAGGAAAAGCCACTGGTGTTAGGCAACAACTTTTATTAAAGTGGCAGTGAACAGCAGAGGCAGTCGTACTGTTCTTTGTGGATCAGGGCTACCCCATGTAGCTCAGGGTCAGTTCTGCAGTCATACTAATACCCATTTTTAATCGTGCAAATTAAGGGGTGGATTCTTCAAAATTTTTTAGAAACAGGGCATTTCTTCCAGGTTGTTGCCATGGAAAGGGGCAAGAACTTCTAGGTCTTGCCATGGCATTGGTGAACTGACTTGGCACTGGTGGGTATGTCTTATGGAGAGGTGCTTTTCCCGCTTCCTTATTTTAGCTAGTCTTCAATATCTGGCCCCAAGCTTGAGCCCTGCCTCCAGAGTTGAGTACCCGCCTCCTACCTTAGATCTGCCCTGTTCTTTATAAGGCCATCCAGTATTCCTGGAGGGGAGAGGATTTTGGTTTCAACAGGCAGTGGACACCCAGATTATTTCTAGCTTGTTGCTGCTGCAAACAGCGCTTCTTCAGAAAGACTTTAATTCTGTGGTTTCTGAAGTTTGATCCTTGGAACACAGCCTTTAGAGACACTTGGTGACAACAAAACAGATCCAGAGGTCAAGCAAACATGGAAACCACTGCATTTTAGATTCCCCCTTATAATGGCCTATTAAAGTTTCCTGGAATTCATCCAGTAAGGAAACCTGAAAAACGTGGCTTCACCCGATGCTTTTCCAACTTGTTTTTGACCATTTCACTGCTGAATACATACCCTCGTCACCTATTTATATTTGAAAATATGTGTATACTAGTGTTCTGTTATGAATATATAGTAATGTGTTGAGGAAGTGGTCTCAAAAATGCTGCTTTACCCTACAGATGAGGAGTTCAAAGAGAGGGAATTACTGGTACAAGATGAGAGAAACAACAGTTAGTGGCAGAAATAGGAAAAAAAACCCAAGGCCCATCCTTTTTTCTACTATAGGAAGAACAACCTTCTGTGTATGGAAGCCTCTTCCCAGGCCATGCACTGTTGCACCCACATTCAAAGAGTTTGGCAAGAAAACTGTGGATCATAAAACAAACCCCCTGTGACCTAGGTTTGAAAATTGGCTTGAAGTATGCAATTACTTTAACAAGAACGGTTTGGTAAATTAATCGACTTGTCACTAGATTCATATTCATGGTGCTTCCAGTGTCATTTTTATAATGCCACAGTGTATTGTCAGTAATTGCCTGAAGAGCATCACGATGCTATTGCCCTGACGGAGAGAAAATAGGCATGGTGCTGGGGGCTGGGCAGGTTATGTTGGGGAGGAATTATTTGCCTTTCTCGTTCAAGTCCACCCATATGGTTGAGATAGGGAAGGAATATGGGGACAGGGACTAAGGATGTGGAAACCGACAAATCCTCAGCTAGTTCTGGGGGGCTGTTTGGAAAGCTTAGAAACCTTTTCAGAATGAACTCTTAACCCCACTCAAGAGGACTGTGCAGACTAGATCTAGGGTACCCTGGCAGAGTTGAGAAAAGAGAGAAAGAAGGAAGAAGCCACTCGGTGCCAGGAATTTTCCTCAGATGATTTGTGGACACTGTTTTATTTTTTTAAAATTTTTTATTTTATTTTATTTTTCATGGAAATGGGGTCTCACTATGTTGCCCAGGCTGGTCTCAAACTCCTGAGCTCAAGCAATCCTCCTGCCTTAGCCTCCCAGGTGCTGGGATTATAGGCATGAGCCACCGTGCCCAGCACACACTGTTTTGTTTAAACATTGCCATTCTTCAAAAGAGTTCTTACCCCATTTTACAGAAAAGAAAATTGAGGATGTGAGAAATGAAATGACTTCCCTGGGGTTACACTGAGCTGCAACCTTCCTTGTGGCACTGGGTGAAGACCAGGTCTGAGCAATAGTTGAGTCTCACCCCAGTCCTTCTGAGCTGTGTGACACTGGACCCCTTAGGCAATGATTCTATGTTGAACTTTCCTCAGCTGTAAAATAGAAATAAAATATATCTCCCATGTTGTTTGAATTTATTAAAGCAGGACAGGTGAACATGTGTAGCCCAGTCCTGGCACATGGTTTTGAACTATTCCCTGCACCATGCTGGTTACCCTGGTGGTTCCTTATTTTTTGACCTCCTCTGCAGGTTCACTTCAAGGTTGAATTGTTCATATGGTGCAACAAATGTGGCTGCAGGTCCAGGTTGGTTTTTGCTGTCTACATGTTGAGTGGCCCAGATCAGGTGGTAAGAATTTGCCTCACGAAGCTCCTCACACCTACTGGGCGCTCCATAAACATTTGCTCGCTGATGGGATAATTAATCAATCTCTCTCTCTTCTCCATCACTTGACTTTTTTCCCCCTCAAACTGCCTGTATATTACCCAGCCCTAGGAGCACAGCCAGCATCCAAGGACGGTGAGATGACCCCTAAATCACCCACCTGCTAGTATTACCCTGCGGCCAAGACAATAGCTCTTACCCAGACCGGTGATGAGGTTTCACTCTTGGGGTCTTTGGCTCTTTCTTGGTCCTGCCTTTCATGGTTTGGCACCTAGTGAAGTCACCTGACTCACCCTTCAAGGGACTGTGGCATTCACTACCTTTATAATTTCTCTCGTTCTTTTTTTTTCTGTATTGATAGCTGTGTGATGCTGGGTTGCCATGACAACTGATTGATTAGCATCCAATTCCTGGACCGGGAAACATGCAGCCATAAAGAATTACAAATGATGCCTGATTGTCTGCTGCCAATAGCCTGATTGCTGCCATTTTCTGGCAGGTAGCTCAGCCCTAACAGGAAACCCTGTGCTGTGCAATTATTGCGACGTGATTGATGCATCACTATAGTTACAATCGGCCGTGTTTCCAGCTTAGGAGATTTAAAAAAAAAATTCCCCCTTTCAGATGAAAATGCTCATAAACATGGAAAGATGAAGTATGGAGTGGGGGAGGGAAGTGGGGCTGGCAAGGGAGGTCAGTGTGGACTGAGCAGGAGCCCAGCTGGAGACTCAGAGGCAGGGCAGGGAGAGGAGGCAGGCTGGTGGCATATGGATACGGAAAAAGGGATGGCTGGCTGCTGGTGCTTCTCCACCCCTCCAACTCCTGGGCCCCAGAGCACATGAAGGGGTGGCTCAGAAATCACTTCTAAATGAGAGGCCTGAAAAGTAGAGGGTGGGTGCAAGATGGAGAGCAAAATCTACACAGGCCACAGGTGGTGTGCTGCTCAGGCCAATTACTGAAGCAGCTCTTTGGGGCTCAACTCATTTTTGATGGACAAAGAACAAGCACCTGGGCCTGGAAGTAGTCTGGGAAAAAGGCCATAATGCCAGGGAGAGCAGGGTTTGAGAGGGGGCCAGCATGGGGGATAGAGCCACAGGGAGACTGGTGCTCAGAGCCTTGGGAACACAAGAGACCTTTTCTTTTGACCCAGGGAAAAAATGCCTCTCTTGTTCCTCCATTGGATATTGAATATTTTTCTCAGGCTTGTAGAGAGAGAGAGAGAGTGAAAATATTGGTGATTGTTAGGGCTAGACGTTATTGCAGAAGAAGGCAGTCTTTTACCTTGTCAATGCTGTCTGTTCCTGGGAGCAAATACTTGGGTATCTTCCAAATCATGTCCAAAATTCAATGATACCCAAGTCATTGTGCTGTGAGTAATTCTTCCCCTTAGTTTAAAGATGGTCTTCTTTGTTTCAGTCTTCCTATAAACAGCAAACACTCCTAGAAGTAGTACTATTTACTTATGTAAACCTAAATGTGAATGTGTTTTTTTTTTTTTTTTTTGGAGACAGAGTCTCGCTCTGTCACCCAGGCTGGAGTGCAGTGGCACAATCTTGGCTCACTGCAACCTCCGCCTCCTGGGTTCAAGCAATTCTCCTGCCTCTGTCTCCTGAGTTGCTGGGATTACAGGCATGTGCCACCACACCTGGCTAATTTTTGTATTTTTAGTAGAGATGGGGTTTCACCATATTGGCCAGGCTGATCTCAAACTGTTGACCCTGTGATCTGCCCGTCACGGCTTCCCAAAGTGCTGGGATTGCAGGCATAAGCCTCTGTGCCCGGCCCATGAATGTGTTTTTGTACTCACCTTATAATTGCTTGAATCCTTTCTGTCATAATATTTAGGGATTTTTACTTTTGCATTCATTTATTGCTGCTGCTTGAGAGTAGGGACCATCGTCATTAATCCAGCATGTAATGGAGCCATGATAAGTGTTGTTGCACTCATGAATAAATGCAAAGATGGGGCAGCCTCAAAGTACATGTGGTAGAAATTCGGTGCAGTAAGGCGTGATGGGAGTGGTAGTGATCAAAGCTAAAATGGGAACTGTTGAAGACCACTTCTAGTCACATAAAGGGAGGCCTGGATCTAGCCTACTTCCTAAGGAAGCCTTAAGGATGTCAGAGGACAGGATCAGAAATTCAAGCAGGCTGGTATCTTGGGTACCTGACATTTTTAGCCATGACTCATGGATACCATAGCAAAGAATAGGTTTCTGTAGATGCGTGCCTTTCCTCTTGGCTCCAGATAGGTATCATTTGCCTACAGCATGGATCTGTCTATCAGAAAAACCACCTATAAGTTGACCCATTAGTCCAATATTCTTTTCAAAGAAGGAAAAGCGGATGAAACTTTTAAATGTACTATTTTTCTTCTCACTATATTGTAACTAAACCGAGGCCAGGAATACAGAGAAAGCATTTTATATATTATTGTTGAATTTCACAAAGAAATTAGGTTGAAACTGAACAACCTTCTGGGCTGTGGCATAAGAATGGAAGAGGAATAGTAAAAATACATGTGGGGAATTGTTTAGGCAATGGGAGATATTGATGGCTTCTGGGAACCAAGATACACGCAGTCCTAAATGCGAGTGACAGCTCCATAGCTTATCAGCTGTAAAACCTTGGGCAGGTTATTGAGCCTTCGTTTCTCCATCCGTAAAATGGAAGATAATCACAACACTTATTTGTAGGGTATCCAGAAGAATGAATTAAGAGAATGGATGCAAAGGACACAGCACATGGTAAGAACTCGGTGAGTGTTAAGTATGATTATTATGTTTAATTCCTGACCTAGAAGTTGAAACAATATAGCAATCACTTGAGGAGATCACACACCTTACACTGGTAGGACAATGAGTGATCTCACAGTTGGACGGGGGTGGGAGGAAGCGGGGGCAATCTTTTGATTTACTTGAAATACCTCCAGAGAATGTCTTGCTTATTGTGGAATGGCAGCTACAAAATACTTGTGTTATGGCCCACATGTAAATATGTCTGTTTCTATTTAGAAGATCACTTATTTCTACATTTGTAGTACCATTTAAGACCATTCAAAGCCATTAGGATTGGTGTCCCTGACTTCAGATCTCCTAGACAGATAAAAGCTGGTTCCCATGGGAACTAGTTTTGCTTTCTCTTCCATCTAATTAAAACCTATTTACCCAGGCCTGATGTTTTGTAAGTACCTTCCAGTGAGTTATTCTTTTGGTTTACCAAGCTCAGTGCAAGCACAGATAATGTAACCATTTGCAACACCAGTCAACTTCAGTCGAGTGCGTACACCCTTGAGTTTGCTGGGACTGATTTTTTGTTTAAGTGGTTTCCTTGCAGTTCAGACCAGAAAGGATCGGGCTCCATAGGGAACTCTATGCAACTGGCTATATCTAAACATTCTGCAGTCTTTCTGTTGAGTAAACTTTCTGGGAGAAGTTTAGTAAACTTTCTGGGAGAAGAAGTAATACAAGATAGGGATATAAGCCGTGGATCTTCTCATGCCTCTGAGGGCAAAGCGTCCATTTTAGGAACTTTAGAAATTAGATCTCACTGTGTTTGAATGACGCTGTTCAAGATGTACCTTGTTATCTACTCCACCATTGTTGACTGTCCTTTTCCCATTGTGCTTTCCCCATGTTCCTGCAGAGATCTTGCTTTGTTTGGTTCCTCCTCAGAGAACAAGGTGGAGGGGCTCTCTTAACTCAATCTCTGCTGGTTTCTAGCATGGGATAATTGTTATCTTCATTGTTTCCTGTTCTTAAGAAAAGAGCCTTCTTCTTCACTTCCCTTTTCCAGGTCCTCAGAGAGCTGTGCAGACGCCCATGTGACTAAGGCTGGGTTGTGCAGAGGAGGGAAGAAGAGAACCATCGTAGCTCAGTCTCACAGCTCAGACCCAAACGCCTTCAGACAAGAGCATCACTCTGGGTCTCTTTTCTTCTTCCAGCTTCTCAGTTGGAAATCAGTACTTGTGCTCTTCTCCTTAGTTATTTTCACCTGGAGAACCTTAGCGGCTTCCAGAAGCCATAAAGCTGCCCTAATTCTCTGTCTCTTCCTGCTCATTGCACCGGTGGATGGCAAGAGGCACCTGGGTCTCTCTGGCAAGCTTTGGGGTCTGCACATGGTGTGAGTTCTCCCTGTTGCCAGGTTCCTGCCACCTGCTCTGCTTGGAGGAGACAGATAAGGGCAGGGAGGGCAGGGAGGCTCTTGCCAGCTGGCAGGGCTGGCCTGGAGACCTTATGGTGGCTGAGTGAGTTGCAGTCTTTCAGGCTGGATTTTCCCTGGAGCAAGTTAATGCAGGGAATGGTAAGATCTTGGTTAAGGGCAAGGGAGCCCAGGTGAAGAAGGTGGCTTGAGAGGTTAATAGACTTGGGGCTGGCTTCTTTTGAAGGGCACCAAGGGATCCTGTCAAGAACTTCCTAAGCTCTTTGGGAGAGGCTCAGGGAAGGGAACTACAAGCTTCCTATATGCAGCAGCAGTTACCCAATGCACAGAGATTATTTATGTACATAACTGTCTTGCAATTAGAGGCTTCTTAAAGACAAGAATTGTGTCTTTATCTCTCAGTGCCTCCAGAGTGTAGCTAGAGGCTGGTGGTGAATTAGGACTTCCTTAACTTTTACTGATTTGAATGGAAATTAAAGAAATTGGTGAATATGTTCAGGGCTGAGAGGGTGCCCTAGACAAGCTAACAACTTGGCACCATTTTAAACAATATTGTTGAATATTTTCTCAACAATTCTTTGGAGAAGAGGTGCAAGTGCTGCTAAAGTGGATCCTCACATTTTCAGGCCCCTTCTGATAACACAACAGATCTATTGTGAAACTCGTCCCCTCCTTAGAGGCCTTTGAGCAATCCTTAAGCCTGCCACTGGGATAGAAGGTCTCAACCTGGACTTTCCATTGTAGGAGCTCTGGTCAATGTTTTTCTCATCAGATTTCCAGTGATGCTTTTGCTCCAGGCAACTGCCTGGATATCCTCAGTCTAATCCAGTGCTGCAAATGCATTTGCCTTTGGAGATGGGGTCAAGTCATCTACTGCTGATTTTGCTTTGTTGCATTTAAAAATGTATTATTATAACAACTTCAAAAGTTCCCTTGAAAGAAGAATAACAAATTACTCCCTATCACAAGACTGTAACAAAATAGGTTTTATTTTTGTGTATTCTGGAGGCTTTGGCCATAATCATACATATTTTACATCATTGTAATCATAGCGAACATAACATTTTGCATTCTTCTTTATTCACTTCACATTATATCAAGTGTTTCTTTATATTGTTCCATTCTTTTTCTAGTTATCTTTTAAAATAGCTGCATAATATTCCATGTAGCAGGTGAACAAACTATGAGATTATTTACATCTTTTTGCTGTCAGAAGCAACCATACAGTAATGCTTTTGTGTATACAGCTCTTTTCTTGTTTAAATAATTTATTTCCCCCCAACTTTATTAAGGTATGATTGACAAATAGTAGTTGTGTCTAAGGTGTACAATGTGATGACTTGGTATGTGTATACTTTGTGAGCTGATTGCCACAATCAAGCAAATTAACATATCTATCACCTCCCATGGTACACTTCCCCCACTTTTTTTGTGGTGAAAATACTTAAGATCTACTCTCTTAGCAAACTTCAAGTATACAATATAGTATTATTAACTATAGTTAACATGTTATATATTATAGCTCCAAAACTCATTCATCTTACAACTGGAATTTTGTGCCCTTTCAGTAACATCTTATTTCTGCTACCCACTGCCCCTCGTAACCACCATACTACTGTCTGCTTTTATGAGTTTGACCTTTTTAGATATTGCATGTAAGTGATATTTTGCAGTATTTATCTTCCTGTGTCTGGCTTATTTCACTTAACTTAATGTCTTCCAGGTTCATCCATGTTGTTGCAAATGGCAGAATTTTCTTTTTTTAAGGCTGAATAATATTCTATTATATAGTTATATATATTACATTCCTTTCATTCATTCATCTGTCAATGGACACAAGTTGTTTTCATATTTTAGCTATTATGAATAATACTGCAGAGAACATGGGAGTGCAGCTAACTCTTCAAGATCATGATTTCATTTCCTTTTGATATGTTAGAAGTGGGATGCGGGATCAAAGAGTAGTTTTATTTTTAATTTTTTGAGCAACCTCTAAACTGTTTTCCATAATGACTGTACTATTTATATTTCCACTAACGGTGGACAAAGGCCCCCTTTTCTCTGCATCCTCACCAACACTTGTTATCTTTTAACTTTTTGATATAACCATCCTAACAGGTATAAGGTGGTATCTCATTGTGGTTTTGATTTGCATTTCCCTGATGATTAGTGATTATGAGCATTTTAAAAAAATATATCTGTTGGCCATTTGTATGTCTTCTTTGCCCTTTTAAAAATTTGGATTACTATTCTTATTTGCTGTTGAGTTGTTTGTATTCCTTATATATTTTGGACATTAACCCCTTATTAGACATGTGGCTTGCAAGTATTTTCTTCTATCCCATAGATTACCTTTTCATTTGGTTGTTTTCTTTGCTGTGCAGAAATTTTTAAATTCGATGTAGTCCCACCTATTTAATTTTGTTTATGTTGCCTTTACTTTTGGTCCCATATTCACAAAAATCATTGTTAAGACCAATGTCAAGGAGCTTTCTTTTTATGTTCTCTTCTAGGAGTTTCAGGCCTTACATTGAAATCTTTTATCCATTTTTGAGTTGATTTTTGTCTATGGCAAAATGGTCCAATTTCATTCTTTTGCATGTGAATATTCAGTTTCCCAACACAATTTATTGAAAAGACTATTTTCCATTGTGTAGACTTGGCACCTTTGTCCAAGATTATTTGACCATGTATGTGGGTTTATTTCTAGGCCTCTATTCTGTTCCATTGGTCAATGTGTCTGTTTTCATGCTAGTACCATACTGTTTTGATTACTATAACCTTGTAATACAGTTTGAAACCAGGAAATGTGATGACTACAGCTTTGTTATTCTTTCTCAAGATTGCTTTAACGATTTGGGGTCTTTCGTGGTTCCACATAAATTTTAGAATTTTTTTCCTATTTCTGTGAAAGAAGCCATTAGAAGTTTGATCGAAATTGTGTTGAATCTGTAGATTGCTTTGGATAGTATGGACATTTTAACAATATTAATTTATTTAATCCTTGAACATAGAATATCTTTCCATTTATTTGTGTCTTCTTCAATTACTTTCATCAATGTTTTATAGCTTTTAGTGTACAGATCATTCATCTCCTAAATTTATTCCTATTTTATTCTTTTTGATGCTATTGTAAATGGAATTGTTTTCTTAGTTTCTTTTTCAGATATTTCATTTTTAGTGTATACAAACTCATCTGATTTTTGCATGTTGAGTTTGTATCCTATAACTTTACTGAATTCATTTAGTAATTATAACAGTTTTTTGGCAGAATCTTTAGGGTTTTCTATGTTTAAAATTATGTCATCTGCAGACAGAGACAATTTAACTTCTTCCTTTCTGATGTGGATGTCTTGCAATTATTTTTCTTGCGTAATTGCTCTGTGTAGGCAGGGTGCGGTGGCTCATGCGTATAATCCCAGGACTTTGGGACACTGAGGGGGAAGGGTATCTTAAGGCCAGGAGTCTGAGAACAGCCTGGGCAACATATTGGATCCCGTCTCTACAAAAAATAAAAAATTAGCTGGGCGTGGTGGCACACACCTGTAGTCCCAGCTACTTGAGAGGATCATTTGAGCCCAGGAGTTCGAGGCTGCAGTGAGCTATGATTATGCCACTATACTTCAGCCTAGACAACAGGGTGAGATCCTGTCTCTGAAAAAAAATTGTTCTGTCTAGGATTTCTAGTACTGTGTTAAATAGATTTGCCATGTTCCTGATTTCAGAGGAAAAGTTTTCAGCTTTTTACCCTTGAGTATAATGTTAGCTGTGGGCTTGTCACATATGGCCTTTATAATGTTGAGGTATACTCCTTTTATACCCAATTTGTTGAGAGTTTTTATCATGAAAGGATGTTCCATTATATTAAAACCCAAAGTTAACAGGAAAGAAATAACAAAGATCAGAACAGAAATCAATGATATAGAGATGAGAAAAATGATAGAAAAGATCAATAAAAGTGCTTTTTTGGAAAAAAAAAATGTAATTGACAAGCCTCTAGCTAGACTAAGGAAAAAAGAAAAGATTCAAATAAACAAAATCAGAAATAAAAGAGGAGACATTCAACTGATATCACAGAAATACAAAGAATCATAAGATACTTCTATGAACAATTATACACAAACAAATTGGATAACCTAGAGGAAATAAGTAAATTCATATAACCTACAAGACTGAGTCATGAAGAAACAGAACATTGAAACAGACTATTAATGACTAAGAAGACTGAATCAGTAATCAAAAACCTCCCAACAAAGAAAGGCCCAGGAACAGATGGCTTCACTGGTGAATTCTACCAAACATTTAAAGAAGAATTAATATCAATCCTTTTCAAACTCTTCCAAAAAATTGAAGAGGAGGGAACACTTCCAAATTCATTTTATGAGCTCAGCATTACCCTGATACCAGAGCCCAGCAAGGGTACTACCAGGAAAGAAAATTACAGGCCAATATCGTTGATGAACATAGATGGAAAACTTCTCAACAAAATACTAGCATACTGAACTCTATAGCACATTAAAAGGATCATACACTATGATTAAGTGCAATTTATTCCCGGGATGCAAAGAAGTTTCAACATATGCAAATCAGTAAGTGTCATACACCACATTAACAGATTGAAGGATAAAGATATTATGACCATCTCAATAGATGCAGAAAAATCATTTTATTTCTTCGGGATTAATGTCTAGGAGTAGGATCAAAGGCAGTGTATGTTGGCACTAGGTCATACCAGCTTGTGAGATCTCATTTTGCAAATCTCTTCCCAATTCTGTATTCAGAAAGTTCCCTTAAAATAAGCTGTGAGAGGTAGAAATATTTATGTCACACAAATTGACAAACGCTACAAATCTAATTTTTGTTTAGTTTATGGAGAGCTGGCTTACCAGCACACCCTTGATCAAAGCATGTAAACTTTTATTACTCTTGATACATTTATTGCCATGTTATTTTTCAAAGAAGTTGAACCGGTATATGTATAACCGATTTGATTGAGATGTCTTAACTTGTTGAAGTGTAGCCATGAAATACTTACATATTTTCAGTAGCTGCTAAATTGTGTTTTCTTAAAACCTTCTTTTCCACAGGGAAATGGGCTTCCTTAATATATCTAAATCCACTTTGATAATTTTTGTTCATTTAAAAATAAAAATGACATTGGTTGCTAAGTTTTAGTTCTATCCACTTAAAGTCTTGAAGTTTTGGTTCAAAGCTCACCTCATCTCGTTGTAGGTGAGGCCTGACTCCAATGATTCGGGGTGGAGAGCTGTTGTTATCTGCTACCCTTACTAGCTGTTGTGGTTCTCTCCATCTTCCCTTTACTTATTCTTTGGAACTGAGCTGGGGGAAAGAGAGAAGAATTTATGTGGTTACTCATGGTGTGTTGGCTGCTCTTCTCTGTTGGTTGTCTCTGCGGTTCCTCTGTCCATGTTCACATAATCTCTGTCCCTTCTGTTGTCCATCATTGCTTCTGTCTGCCACTGACTGATTATAATGTTTGCTGTGTAGTCAATGTCCCGTTGTTAATTCTTTTCCTCCTATAATGTTTTCTGTGTAATCAATGTCCCGTTGTTAATTCTTTTCTTCCTGAAACAACCACAAACTGGACAACATGTATGAAACAAGTTTTCAACACATTGGACAACAGGCAACAAGTGACAGTGATCTCTAAGAGATGGGCAACAACAGGGTAAGCCCTATGATTACCTTGGCTTGAGGAATTTTCCAGGCTGTAGCACAAGGAAGGAGAAACAAGGTAGAGGTTGAGTTGAGGGGAGGGAGCTGGAAGTCTGGGGAGGCCAAGGAGACTAGAATAGCAGGGTACAGGGCCTGAGAGAAGAGGGTCAGATTAGGACTCTGGAGGGCTACAGAGTCCCCACTCAAGGCTTCAGCAGAGCACCGATGGGTGCAGATATGTGAGCACACTACTCAAGGGCAGAGGAAAACACCATCCCCCAATTTTTAAAAAATTATTATACTTCAAGTTCTAGGTTACATGTGCAGAACGTGCAGTTTTGTTACATAGGTATATATGTGCCATGGTGGTTTGCTGCACCCATCAACCCGTCGCCTACATTAGATATTTTTCCTAATGTTGTCCCTCCCCTAGCCCCCACCCCCCGCAGGCCCCAGTGTGTGATGTTCCCCTCCCTGTGTCCATGTGTTCTCATTATTCACCTCCTGCTTATTAGTGAGAACGTGTGGTGTTTGGTTTTCTGATCTTGTGATAGTTTGCTGAGAATGATGGTTTCCAGCTTCATCGATGTCCCTGCAAAGGACACGAACTCTTCCTTTTTTATGGCTGTGTAGTATTCCATGGTGTATATGTGCCACATTTTCTTAATCCAGTCTATCATTTGGACATTTGGGTTGCTTCCAAGTCTTTGCTATTGTGAATAGTGCCACAATAAACATATGTGTGCATGCTTTATTAAAAACATATGTCTTTATTGTAGAATGATTTATAATCCTTTGGGTATATGCCCAGTCATGGGATTGCTGGATTAAATGGTATTTCTAGTTCTAGAACCTCGAGGAATCGCCACACTGTCTTCTACAATGGTTGAACTAATTTACACTCCTACCAACGGTGTAAAAGTGTTTCTACTTTTCCACAACCTCTCCAGCATCTGTTGTTTCCTGACTTTTTAATGATTGCCATTCTAACTGGTGTGATTGTGATTTTAATTTGCATTTCTCTTATGACCAGTCATGATGAGCATTTTTTCACATGTCTGTTGGCTACATAAATGTCTTCTTTTGAGAAGTGTCTGTTCATATTCTTTGCCCATTTTTTGATGGGGTTATTTGCTTTTTTCTTGTAAATTTGTTTAGGTTCTTTGTAGATTCTGAATATTAGCGTTTTGTCAGATGTATAGATTGCAAAAAATTTTCTCCCATTCTGTAGGTTGCCTATTCACTCTGATGATAGTTTCTTCTGCTGAGCAGAAGCTCTTTAGTTTAATTAGGTTGCATGTGTCAATTTTGGCTTTTGTTGCCATTGCTTTTGGTGTTTTAGACATGAAGTCTTTGCCCATGCCTATGTCCTGAATGGTATTGCCCAGGTTTTCTTCCAGGATTTTTATGGTCCTAGGTCTTATGTTTAAGTCTTGGATCCATCTTGAGTTGATTTTTGTATAAGGCGTAAGGAAGGGGTCCAGTTTCAATTTTCTGCATTTGGCTAGCCAGTTTTCTTGACACCATTTATTAAATAGGGAATCTTTTCCCCATTGCTTGTGTGTGTCAGATTTGTCAACGATCAGATACCACCCACCCAAAATTAGAGGAATATACTCTAGGGGGCAAAGAGAGTTGGGAATTATTCTTGTTCATAGCAGCCAGAGTGAAAACAGTCATAATTCATCGGAGCTTGGGTAGAGTACTCAGAAAGGTTTATATAGTAATAGGAGAAAATTAGACCTAGACCTAATGTCGCTCTGGTCTCACTTAACAAAGCTTAAAAGCAAGACATAAAAGGATCAAACTGTTTCCAATGAACTTACCTGCATCCCAGAACAAAGATCAATAATTTTAATAGGTACATACAAATATCCAGCACAAACATGGTAAATATTGCAATGTCTTGCATTTGATAAAAAGTTATGAAGCAGGAAAATATAACTGATAATAATAAGAAAGGCTAATTTAACATTTGAAAATCAATCAATGCAATTCTCTGTGTTGACTAGTTAAAAGGAAAAAAGGCACCTGATTATCTTGATGAATACAGAGAAAACATTACCAAAATCTAGCATCTATTTCTGATAAAAAAACTCTCAGCAACCTAGAAATGGCAAGGCATTTCCTCTGCCTAATAAAAGGTGACTAGGAGAAACCTACAGCAGACATTGCATTTAATGATGAAAGACTAAAAGACTGAATGTCTTCCTCCTAAGATCAATGAAAAGTTAAGGATGTTTACTTTCACTATTTTTATTCAACACTGTACTGAAGAATTTGCCAAGGCAATAAGGCAAGAAAAAGAAATGAAACATACCCACATCATAAAGGAAGAAGTAAACCTGGCCAGGTGTGGTGGCATATGCCTGTAATCCCAACACTTTGGGAGGCTGAGGTGGGTGGATTGCTTGAGGTCAGGAGTTCAAGACCAGCCTGGGCAACATGGCAAAACCTGTCTCTACTAAAAATACAATAATTAGCTGGGTGTGGTGGCGTGTGCCTGTAATCCCAGCTACCTGGAAGGCTGAGGCAGGAGAATTGCTTGAACCCAGGAGGCAGAAGTTGCACTGAGCCGAGATCATGCCACTGCTCTCCAGCCTAGGCAACAGACCAAGACTCTGTCTCCAAAAAAAAAAAAAAAAAAAAGTAAACCTGTCTTATTTCATAGACAACAATAATCATCTAAGAAGAAAATCCTGTGGTATCTATGAAAAAGTTCAGGAAATAACTGTGGGACACAGGATATACCATCAGTACATAAAATTTAATTTCTTTTTTTTTTTTTTTGAGATGGAGTCTTGCCAATGCATTCTTACCAAGTGCACTGTGTTGCATTCTGAATTGCATTCTGTTCATTTGCCTAACAGTGCTCATCCCAATGTGTGTTTATATACTCACTTGTTTACATATGATCCACATATGTCTTCTCAGTGACTTCCCACCTGATAGCAAACTCCATGAAGGCAGACATAGTGCCTGTTTTATTGCTTGGTGTTTGAACAGCACCTGTTACTATGCTAGCACACAGTAATATCCAATAGATAGTACCTGTTGTTATCATAGCAGGGAGTCAGTAAAGGAATAAAATTAAATTAACAGATGAACCAGTAATTTTGCAGTTGAAGAAACTGAGGTTCAGATATGGTCACTCACTGACCTGAGGCCACATGACTAATTGAGGTTCCACTGCAGGTCCCAGCTCCCATGTAAACATGCTGCTTGCTATGTTTCTCTCCTGCAAGCAGTGGAGTGGCATTTCAAGGAGTGTTTCCCTGCCTGGCTCAGGAGAAGCTTATGTTTCTGTACCAAATGTTACTCCCTATCTTACAAAATTTGGGAGAGGAATAAAGAGGCAGCCTGAATGGCTCTAACCCAGGGCTGATGCATAGTTAAGCTGTCCTGGAGCCCTGCAGGCAGCCTGTGAATTATTAGAATGTATCTGCCACATCTGGTGCCTACACACTGTGTGGAATGTGTAGCCGTGGAGTTCAAACCAAGACCTCACATTTACAGGGTTGTAAAGATGTAGACAGACCGGTGGGTCTTGTTTCTATTCCACCCGAAGGCTAAGGTTGCCTCGCATAGATCTTTGAGAGGAGGACAGGGCTGAGAACTACTGCTTTGTCATGGAGCTTCATGAAAGCAGATGAATCCATGTGTCTTTGCCAGAGTTACTGTGATGTATCCAGTCAGATACTTAAGATCACGTATCCCCATCAACTCATTTAGTAGGAATAAGATATTTATATATCATCCTGCAAGGTGGTCCGTATGACCTCTTTCAACAGAAAATGTCAAGTGTATCATTGAGTTTTCATGTTAACAAGCAATGAGAAGATGCAATTTATTTTTCTTTCTAATTTTTTTTTTCTTGGAGCTCACCCTGCACCCAGCAGTCAATGTGGCCTGAAGACTCAGACCAAGTGGCTCTGAGAGGCTATGATGCCCTTCATTAAATGTGGCCCCTGCTGCAGACAGTGAGAAGCTGAGAATCCTGTGTCTGCAGTTGCCTAAAGCAGAATCTTTACCACCCGCAACCTGTATCCAGAAAATACATCTCTGTCCCTTGACTGAGGCAAATCTCAAACTCCTGCTGAGATCCTAGTACTCAGATCTGACTCTGACTCTCCATAGACTTCTGTGGCAGAGCTGGGTTTTTATTTAAGTGGTCTTGGACACCTTTTCCTGCAACCTTCAGGAAATGAGAGTGCATGGTAGTAACACCCCAGGACGGAGGTGAAAGAGTAGAGACATTGGACTCAGAGAATGCTGGTGTCAGATCCAGGAATTGTTTCCTCCCTACCTGATGGCTTTGAACCAGTTAGTTAACCTCTGTTCCTCACTTTCTTTGCCTATAAAATGCAGAGAATAATGACCACCTCTAAGGGAAATGACAACGGTTAATATATATTATGATTATATGTTAAATTACTATAATATATACTATACCCTCTGGGAGGAGTCTATTACCATGGTTGGCACATAGTAGGAACTCAGGAAGTGGTAACTAAGATCACTTATCGTATCCATTAATTGCAAAAGCATGTTCATCACAGCGTTTTAAACACAAACCTTGGAAGTGACGTTAATGTATACCAATAAAAATGGCATCCACTCCTGTGATGAAATATTGTACAACCATTGGAAATCATGATTCTTAAAGAAATGGGAAAATGCTCACAAAAGAAATGTCAGGTTTGAAAAAGATTCAAATCATAAATATATATCCTAATTTATGCAAGATAAACAAAAGGATGCTACGCACATATATAAATAGGACTCCATCCACTCCCTCAAAAGATTTGCAAAAATATATCCCTGAAAGTTATCATTTATCTAAATGGCAAGAGTAGGGGCGGTTTTCATTTTGTTTATTCTTTTTTGTGCTTTTCAGATTTCCCACAATGAACATTGCCTGCAATTATAATACAAGAAAAAGCAAACATTATTACTTTTAAAAAATGATATGAGAAGCTACACCTCATTTTTCACAAAGCAACAGCTGCTGAGAAGCATTCGCTTTCTGCTACGTGCATTCAAATGCCCCAGCCATGGCCTGGCAAGGTTGGGGGACAGCAGTGGCCCCCAGTCTGCCAGGCCAGCATCACAGATGGGCTCTCCACTGCACAGGGAGTGTCCAAGCCTTGCCAGGCTGTGGTTCCCTCCTCCTCTCTGCTGGCGTTTCCTCTGGTATTTATTCACTCACATAGCCTATAGAGTTAAAAGAGGTTTGTTTCTTTTCAGGCTGTTGAGTGCAGCCAGGGTAATTTAGTAGAAAAATGTCATGCTAATGCAATTCAAAGTTCAAATGATCTTTCATTTCGAGGGAAAGAAGAATGTGTGTGCAGTTGGAATGTTAAAACTCACTACTTGCCCTGCAATTCAAATAGAAATATGAGCTGCAGGGGCTACATAAGTCACATGAAGTACTGTGAGTGAAATGCGCAAAATGAATAAAAATGATCCGGAAGCCGTTTATTAGCATTGCTGGGGGCCAGCACCAAACAAGAACTGTGGCCGTCAGAAGCTGCGTTGAGAAGAAGGAATGTTTGCATAAAATTACAATAATCCTGAAATAATGAGGAAGGAAGTGATCAGCGAGGTCCTTCTTACCAATGTCTTGAATGCCACCCTCAGACCCCCGGAGAGCTGTGCCCTTTCCCAGCTCACATGCCCTTCCCTCCTCTCTCTGCCTGGCTTGGCTGCACTTGCAGGTGGGTGGGTGGCGGTGAAGCTAGGGGAGAGGCTGCGTGTGCCCCCGCACTGCTATCTTGGAGTTTGAGGGGAGATGGAAAGATGGATGGAGAAGTTATGGTCACTGGGCTTAGTTCAGGCCACCCACAAGAAGATAAGAGAGTATGATTGGCACCTGGGCAGGGGAGAGCTCCCCATCCCTCACTGGTGCACAGAAGGCAGGTCTATCCTTGGAGAGTTCACTCTCCTTCCACTCCACTTCTGGTTTCTCGTCCACCCCTGCCACAAAGAAGTGCTCAAAGGAACAGGTGTCAATTGTTCATCTTTTTTTTTTTTTTTTTTTTTTGAGACAGGGTCTTGCTTTGTTGCCTAGGCTGGAGTGCCTGGCATGGTCATTGCTCACTGACACCTTGAATTCCTGGGTTCAAGCAATCCTCTTGCTTCAGCCTCTCCAGTAGCTGGGACTACAGGTGCAGGCCACCACACCTGGCTAATTTTATTTTTTGTAGAGACAGGGTCTTGCTGTGTTGCCCAGGCTGGTCTCGAGCTCCTGGCTTCAAATGATCTCCCCACTTTGACCTCCCAAAGCCCTGGGATTACAGGTGTGAGACACTACACCAGGCCAGTTACTTATATCTCAATATGAAATTTCCACCTTATTTCTGCTCATAATGGATTAACATTTTCAGACATAGCTATTATGATCCATTGAAATCCTTTATTGCAGCCCCAACTTGTGAAAAGGATGTGAGGCAGCAATGTGGATAATTTGCCCAAGTTTCTTCCTTTAGTCTTAAAAATTGAATTCTATTTACCTCCAAGAGATCATCTCGGGTCACAATCTACACAACCTGCTTTGATGTTATTATTACATTCTCTATCATTGTTACAAACAAAACTAGGTTCCCCCTGAAAAAAAATTCCTATGTCAAAGCCCCAATCCCTGATGTGACTGTATTTGAAGACAGGGTCTAGGAAGAAGTAATTGAGGTTAAATGATCATAAGGGTGGGACCCTGATTTGTAGGCATGTGAAGAAGAGGTCCTGTGAGCACACAGTGAGATGCTGGCCCCCTACAAGCTAAGAAAAGAGGCCTCAGAATAAAATCTACCTTGCTGGCACCTTGATCGTGGACTGACTTCCCAGACTCCAGAACTGTAAGAAATACATTTCTGTTGTTTAAGCTACCCAGTCTGTGGTATTTTGTTATGGCAGCCTGACAAGACTAATATAATATTCTATAAACAAGCAAATCCCAAAGGAACAGTGGGGATGGTACAAATGTGTGTGTGTGTGTGTGTGTGTGTGTGTGTGTGTATAGGCAGGAGTACAGGTGTTCTTTCTTTAGAGAGTTAATTTTCTGTTATGTTTCATGTTTCATCTAAGTGGGTTGAAATTTTTTCCTATATATATTTTATTGTGTGATAGAGGAATGGAATGTGTAGATTTGGTGGCAGAGGTGGGAGGGGGTTTTTAGGAGATAAGAAAGGAGAATGAAGAGGAACTTTTTTTTTTTTCATTTTGTATCTGGTCCCAAGAGCTGAAAGAAAAGAATTGTAATTATTTATATGCGCATATCCCAATGTATCTGTTCTGCATTGTTTCCCAAGTTGACTTCCATAGTATACTAGTTCTGCAAAAGAATATTAATGAAAGGTGTTAAAAAATACCTTTGGTCATATGAGTTTATGAACTGCTTTGTATGATTTTTCAAAGCCCATGCATCACGCCTCTCCAAGGGGCAGACACAACCCCACAGTAAGTCCCAACATATTTGATCAGGACGTCATTTTCACCATTCGTTTTGGGAGTCACACTCAGAACCATGATGCCACAATGGAAAGCCATGGACTAGAAGTCACAAAATTCCAGTCTAGACATGTTTTTCTACTCATTTGCTGCACAGTCATAAGCACATAACCTCTTGGTAGCTCAACTGCTTTGCTATAAAATGAATGACTGACTTGTTTAGTCGTGGCTCTCCTCTCTCCTCTAGCATCCTGTGATTATGTGTCCATGACTTCATGGTTCTACTCACCCATTTGTACTCTAGGGCAAGGCATCCATTTCCCCATCTACTCATAAGTATAGAAATGCTCAACCTACCTTCCACAGAGGTCTCTTGTCAAGATCAAATGAGTTAATGCAGGTGAAAGTACTTAGAAAAAATAAAGTGCTAAATGATTTCTAATGCCTGCAGGGAAAGGGTTATGACTTCCCTGTCATTCTATGTGCTTCACAAACTCGGTGAAACCCGGTGTGAAGGATGAGGTACCACTCAGAGCTCAAGCTCTGGAGTCAGATTGCTTGGACTCAAATCCAACTTTGCCCTTCATTGTGAAATGACCTTGGGTATGTTACTAACATTTTGTGGCTCCATTTCCTCAGCAGTAAAGTGGAAATACTTTCTCCTATAATTGCAATGAGGAATAAATGAGGAAATATGGGTAAGGTGCTGAAAATGGTGCATGGTATTTAGTAAACTCCCAGGAAATGTCAGCTCTTCTCTTTCTTCTCCTCCTCCTCTGTCTTCTTCATCAAATAAACAAATAGCAATGGCAATGATAACAACAACCAACAAAATAAAATATAAAAAGATGGGACTGTGGGGATGGTCAGGCCATGGTTAGCTTAAAGGCTCTTAACTCTTCAAACAGGCTGGATTTCAAAGAGCCCAAACTATCTGCTGGCTCCTGCGAGCTAATAAGTTAAACACATGGATTGTCCCTGCTATGAACAAGTATTCATTGAGCTCTCCATTTGCAGGTCACAGGGCCAATTGTCAGACATGATAAAAAGTCAGAGATCACCCCCTTAAGGAGATTACAATTTAGAGATAAATAAAAATTGTAAGCTCCTCAAAAAATCAGAGGAAAACAAACAGTGGTCTGCCTTGCTTTGGTGAGTCTGTGAAAGCTCATGGGAAGAGTCATAGTTGAAGGTTTTATAGAAGAGGTGGGTTTTGACCTTGAGAGAGATGGATTTGGAAAACAGGGAGGAGAACATCCTGAGTAAAGAAATAGAAGCAGGCACGTTGTATTGGGGGCAGAAGAGGACACCAAAAAGTGTAGACTCAGTTAACAAGTGGTGGGACACTTGCCTTGGAAGGTAAGTCCTTGAGTATGAGTCAGAGGAATTCAGACTTCATACAAGAAAATTCAACAGAAGACAAATTGCTTTTCCTTTTAAACTGTCTGCTTTCTCCTTGTGAAATTAGAAAGGTCATACAATGAAAGTGAGTCATCACTCTTTTCCACTCACTTAGCATTCAGCATAAATCTATGTTTGCCTTGGGTGAACGGGCAGGTAGATTCAGCAGGTAGGCTAAATCAGGTAATGCAGCTAGATCTAGTTACTGCTGTTGGTCCTCCCCTCCCTAAAACCAGCTAGTGTTCCATTCGATGGAAATGTACCAGCACTGGAGGGTTGGTGACGATGGGGTTCTTGAAGAAGGGTGAGAATAGAGTCCTTTGTTATTGTAGAGACTCTCATGGAAGAGCTGGTTTCCGAAACCTTGAAAGTGGGGAAACCGCTCCTGGAGTAGTGTAGGGATGTCTGGAATTTTAACTTATACTGCTCAACTTATATCTTAACTTATACTACTGGATAGATGATTGTATCAGAGAGCAGGTAGAAGTGCTTTTATGAGAATCAATAAAACTAGGATAAATCATCTTCACCTTATACCTCTTAGAAATTTGGACTTTAAATTTGGGGCATTTAAAAGCCCATTAAACATGGTCACTGTGTCCCTGTTGATTGTATCAACCTGGTGCTCTCCACTGTCAGCAGCACCAGCCCCCTTCCTTGCCCAACCTGGTCACCAACGTGACCAGTCAGCTATTTAAGCAGAAATTATCTTTTGTGAAAATCTATATATTATTTAATGCCTTTGCCCTTTGCCTCAGCTCTTTCTTTCCACGAGCTCCTCAGCCAGGATTTCAATCTGCTTTGGATGCTTTGCAAAAAGAAATGCACAGCAAACCCCAGTGGGAATTGTGACTCTCTGTTCCTGATTTCAGGAGTCTTGTAATTTATAGTGCTTCCGTGCTGGGGTTCTGCAACTCTTTAATGGGGCCTTGCGGTAAAGTTTGGGTAGGAAAAAATCATTTCACTTAGAAATGGTTCTGCTTTGACGATCTCTGTTTTACTGGGAGTTTTTCTTCTTTGTCTTTAAAGCCAGAGCCATTTCCTAGAATAAATGTTGCCTGAACATGGGAGAAGAAAGTGGAGAATCAAGTCTTGGGGAAGATACAGACTCCAGCAGTGCATCCAAATGGCTTTGGCAGTTCATAGATCAATCAACAAATATTTGATAATTGTTGACCACATGTAAGGCATAATGTTAGGGACTGCAGAGTGTATCAAAAACGTGAATGGAATCTTATCTGTTCACTCTCAAAAAACTCAACAGCTTTTGACCAGGTGTGGTGGCTCACAGCTGTAATCCCAGCACTATGAGAGGTCAAGACATGAGGATCACTTGAGGCCAGGAGTTCAAGATCAGCCTGGACAACAGAGCAGGACATTATCTCTACAAATAAAAAGATAAAAAAATGAAATAAATGAAAAAGAAAAAAAATTGAAAAGAAAACCAGCCAGGTGTGGTGCATGTGCCTGTGGTCCCATCTACTTGGGAGGCTGAGGTAGGAGTATTCCTTGAGCCTAGGAGTTTGAGGTTGCAGTGAGCTATGACTGTGCCATTGCACTCCAGCCTAGGTTATAAAGCGAGATCCTATCTCTAAACATAAATAAATAAATAAATAATACAAAATTCAAAACTCAATTCCTTTTTACAGTTCAGCAAGTTCAAGCCAAATTCATTGCCCTGGTGTCTAAGGCATCACATAGATGACTCCAACCAGTGGACTTTTCTGCACATGCCTGTGTGCCTCCACCTGTATTACCTCACGTTCTTTTTATCTGAGGATAAATGCCCCGTGAGATACATGAACGCCTACCCCCAACACTTCTGTTGACTAAATTCTGTTCATTTTTATAGATCACCTTCACACACCACCTTCCCCAGGAAGCATGCCCTGATTGACCCTCAGTTGTGTGTGAACTTTCTTCCTTTCAACCCCCATGGTACCTTGTATTTTGTTTTCTAAAGAGAATACTGCTTGACCGAGTAGGAAGATCAAAAAGCATTTGCTGATTGACCAATTTAATAGGGTTGAAGGTCTCTTAGGATCTTATAGGATCATCAATATCAACATGATGGGGAGAAGACTTAGTTCTGGTGAGAATACCAATTCAGAGGTTTAGAACAAGGGAAATCTAACTGAATTGTCAAACAGATAGAACAGTAAGGGTTTAGAGGTGTGTAGGTTCATAGCCACACATAAGAGCGATATTTCTGCACACAGCCCAGAATGCATTATACTGACATGAGTACTGCTCTTCAAGGTGGTCCCCTTCAGAGACTGACTTCCCTGAGGTTGCCAGAAAGCAAGATACTGGCATCAAGAAGATCTGAACCCTGGGTACCCTCCCTCCAATCCACATCTTGCCATTTGCTGCTATTGGAACGTAAGTCAATCTACACGGTTTCCACTCAGCTGAGTGTCAGGGACACCAATAGTGTCCACAGGACTGTACAGCATTGAGGAGGAAGTAAAAGGCAAACTGTGTTCATTATGAGTTTACAATTATGCTGGGAGAGGCAGGTGAAAACATCAAATTAAAATGCATACTTGTCCATGATGAGGTGTTGAAATGACTCACCCAGACAAGAAGGGCTATTTGAATTTATGGAGGAAGGGTATGCGTGGGAACTGAGCAGGGAGAAAGGTCAGATGTGGAAACTGAGAGGGTCCCTGAAAGACTTCAGGGAATGGACGGGGACTTGGTCTTCTGGCTTGGGGACTTGAAATGTTTAAAATTGTAACTCACAATTTCATTGCCCACCTTTGAACATTTTTAGACCTAAGTCTTCTCTAATTAACCCTGGCCTGGACTCTTTCTTTTGGTACCTACTGTCAGTGTACTCACAGTCTCTCAGGCAAAAGAACTCAGTTCTCCCTTTTTCTCTCACTAGACACCTGTATCTAATCAGTCATCTGCGATTACGTTTCATATAGATTGCCTTTGTCTCTAAGTTCCGCCTGTGTATAGAACTTCAGGTTCTCAATGGCTTTTGCCTTTTCAATATCATTCCAGTTATCTATGGCTGTGTAACAAACTACCCCTAAACTTAGTGGCTTAAAACAACAACTGCTCTATTATACCTTGTAATTTTTCAGGTCAGGAATCCTGGCCGAATAGTTTCTCTGTCTCACGTGACATCCATGGAAGCATTCACTGGGGTTCACTGGACAATGCAGATCTGGACAGCATGTGGTGGCTGCATTTTTGTGTCTGTCTCCTTGTTGAGCATGGCTGGAAAGCGAGATCAGCTAGAACCATCAACCAGAGTGCTTATGTGTGGGTTTTTCAGCATGGTGACCTCAAGGTGGTCAGAGCTTTTAAACAGGAGCTCAGAGCTCCCAGAGTGAAAACTCCAAGAGACAGTAAGCAGAACCTGATACTCTCTCAAGACTGGGTCTGGAAACAGCCACATCATTTTTGCCCTCTATTACTGGTGATGCAATCCCAGAACCACCCTCTAGGCAAGGGGAAGGGACAAAGACCCCACCTGTGGATGGGAAGAGTGACAAAGCAATTGTGGTCACATGTAATCTATCATGAGCATTATATTATTCATTTTGACAGCAGGAGGCAATGGGAAGATCTTGATGCTGACTTCGGCTCTCTTGTTAGCCCACTATGTGTACATGAGGGAACCCCTTTAAATCTCCACACCTCAGAACTTCTGCAGTGATGGATGGGTTCCATGGTTCTCAAAGTGTGGTCCCCAGACCAGCAGCATCAGCTTCACCTGAAAATTTGTTAGACTAGCCAATTATCAGGCCCCATCTCAGAAACCACTGAATCAGACATCTTGGGTGGGACCCAGCAATTTATATTTTACCAAGCCCATCAGGTGATTCTGATGTGTGTAAGGGTTAAAGAAGCCCTGGGGTTGGTTCCTTTCAGCAGGCTTTCTGTGAGTCTAACTACAGAAGCACCCTTTCATGCCACATGACCACAATTAATAGCGAATTAATTGAAAAAGAATTAATTAAAATTAAGAAATGCTACTTACATTTGTGAAACTTTTAATGAAAGGAAGTCAATCTTTTGATATAGGGTCAAGGCTTTTCTTTGAGTGTGAGTCTGCTGGTTGGATTTCTATGACAGCTTTTCTGCATAACCCGTATATTTAATGCATGATCTGAGGTTTTCAGGTTTTTTAAAAGCACAGCAAGAACTAAAGACTTTACAAAGGAATCTGAACAGTTCATTTGAGTGACTCATCTTTCTTGACTATTTCTGAATGTCTGACTCGGTTTATATAACAATAACATTTGTAATATTTAATTAAATCATTGCAATGACAAGAATAACTGGAATAAACGAGTTTGGGAACAAAGTCAACTGGTGGGAACAGAAGGCTTGGGACACTGGGTGGTTTTCTACTCATCACAAGCATCACTTGGCCATGGATGTCAACTGCTTTAAGGACAGCAGGGAGAATACTGGTGTATGTGGAGAGTTGGTTGAGTGGACATTGAGTAAGAGAGCTTCTCCTGCACTGCTGGTTCTTCCTGACGAGAATTCTTGTCTTCTTCCCTCTCTTTTATTGCATCCTTCACACATGTTTAATTCAAGCCCTTTTCACCTAACCCTCAACTATTATAAAAGCACCCTATGTGGTCTCACTGTTTCCACACTTACCTCCTGGTGTCTGCATAAATTCATGCTTACAAAAGCCAAGCCAATCCATTCTTAGCAGGGTGGAATGAAAAGAACACTGGATTAAGAAGCTAAGGACCTGATTTGGGTCCTAATATACTATTGCTAGTTGTGTGTCATTGGACAACTCATTTAACTTCTCCAAGCTCTTTCCCTCAAGAAAAGATACAGCAACTCATGCTACACAAACTTCAGAGGGGATCTTGAAGATCAAGAGGATTTAAATAGGTGAAAATGTTTTGAAACCTGAATAGAACTCTACAATACTAAGTTGTTTCTTTCCTCACTGTGTGATAACGTTCAGTCTTTTCAGCCTAGCACCCAACAATCTAGTTTTAGCTTATCTTCTCAGCTTCTTTCTCAAAGATCTTAGAAGTGTCCTTCCCACCCTAGCAAGACTGTTCTACTCAAGATCCCATGCACAGACCTAAGTTGTCTATGTCTATGCCTTTGGTCACTGTTCCCTAAGATGTCTTTTTCCTTTTCTATAACTGGGTTGGTCTATCCCCATCTGCATGGGCATTTCCATGAGACACAGACTCACAAAGAATGGGCAGAATGCAAGCTACCAGGAGTCCTGGCCTCTGAAGACCAAGTGGAGAAGAAAACAGGTTTCTAACCAAAGAAGAAAGTTCCGAGTTATAATTTCTCAGCACACTAGGCAAGGTGTGGCACACCTTGACAATTAGAGAAGAGTATTTCGTCCTGAAAACCTGCAACTCACCAATGAAATTACACCCTTCCTTATTTTATTGGGACAAGACTGCACACTTGTCAGTGGAGCTTAGAAGATGCAGCAGTAGCAACATAAACTAGGTGTATGCTGACCCCTATCAGGTCATCTATTCTGTGGTCATCTGGTGGTTGGGATTATTCTTAGTGAGACAAGCCAGGCCTCAAGAGGCTGAACAGCTCAAATATCAAGTAAGACTCAAATCCTTTTACTATGTGTATATTGAAATCTGGTCACACTCTTAGGCTTTAAACATGGCACTGAAGTCTTGGATTCCATTCGGGTGCAAGCAACAGAAAACCTAAGAGAGGCCTTCATAAATAAGAGGTCAATTTATACAGTGCAACATGAGTTTTGGCAATACGCAGTCCTCTTGTGCAGCTGCTCAAATAGGCCACTGAAGGCTCAGACTCCTTCTCTCTCTTCCTGCTCCATCGTCTTTCATATCTTTAGCTTTTATTTTCCATTGCAGGGTAGCTGCCAGGCCTTCAGGCATCAGATCACGTTCCAGGAAGTAAGAAGGGAGAGGGCAAAGTGGCAGAGCACATGACACTGAGCCTGTTGCTTTCCTGGAAGCAGGGCTATATTTACCCGTAGTTCATATCTGGTATCTTTTATAATTGGTGGTTATTTATTTATTTTTAAAATTACCCTTGCTTAAAAGCCCCACCTGCTAGCTTCTACTTTATTTATCATCTAGTTCTGGGTTACATAGACACCCTTGCCTGGGATAGAGTTGGAAACTGAGTGTTTTTACCTGGGTACATTGCCATCCTCAAACAGGTTTGAGATTCTGTCAAAGAGAAGACAACAACAGATATTGAGCAGGCAATTAATCATCTGCCATAATGCTTCAGTTCAAACTTGTGTATTATTTTAAATTGCACTACACCACTTGGCTTTATATTTAAAGGCTACAAGCTTCACCTGTGTCAGGGACAACTGGGTGATCAAAGAAAAAGTCTCATTTTAAGGTGATATTTACTTGGGGAACCTGAGGCCATATGTCCTTCCAGACCCAGTTCAAATATTCCAACCTTCAAGAAATATCATTCATCCCAGTTCTCCTACTCCAACACTTACTGTTCATCCTGTCCACTTGACGTTTATCTTGGCTAAATGTCCTTCCCCACCCCAAACATATTATAAATTCCATGGGGGATAGCGTTGTATTTTCTTTTTCTTTTTTATTCCCCATGGGTCCCCAAATGGTACTGAACACAACACAGAGAAATATTAGATACTTACTGTTTGGTTCATAGGAAATGGAGTCATGGTGGTAGTTGAGTTAGATATGAATGTGGAACAGTAAGAAGGCCATGTTTCTGGGTCTAAGGTTCTGGGTGACAGAGTAATGAAAGATAAAGTTAGTTCATTCATTTAATCCTTTAATGTATTTATTGAATACCTATTCTATGCTAGACAAAAATACAACTGTCCTAGATTCTGTATTCTATTGACCTAGCAGCATAGACAGGATCAAATACCAACAAGATAATTTTGCAAAAAGTTATAGTTCTAGGCTTTTTCTAGATTGAACAATTTCCATCTGCTTGGCACGTGGACAGAAGCACATACTGGTTGAACCTGGTGTGATTCTGGCTGTCAGACTTCATCTTTGCCATCAAACATGTGATCACATTCATTTAATTCTCAGAGAACCATTTGCTTTCTCATTACATTTGAGGAAACTGAGGCCAAGAGCAGTGGTGGGTTGCTACAGGACACATGGCCAGTTGGTGGTAGAACTGGATTTCTACCCAGTGCATAGAAGGTCAGCCTCACTCCTGCTCTCCAGTCCCTGCCCTTCCAGAGTGAGCCCTAATTGTCCAGGAGAGCGATGATGGTGTCTCCCAAGAAGTACACGGAAGGCAGAGAGCACGTCTTGGAGCCTCATGGACTCTTATGCATATCACGGTTATTGTTTTTCATTAAGTGAAGCAAGGAGTAGGCGTGGGGAGAAGAGATTGCTTTCAAACCTTCTGATTCTCATGAGTGCTGCTTTGCCTCCACCATGGCTGGCTCACCCCAGGCACACAGACAGGTGCTTTGCACGGGGGGAGCAGCAGCTGTGTCTGGCAGGGGTCAGAGGCTCCCTTTCCACACAATATCTCTGGCTAATGGTCCGATCCCAGCACTGATATCTCGGCTCACACATTCTCTTGTGGAAGGCAGACCTTCAACAAGCTGAACTGTTCTCAGCTACCCAGTGTCTTGACATAGGAGGAACATGCAGTGATGTGAGTGTTCTTCAGGTGCCTGCCTCATGCTCAGAACTAGATACTAGGGAAATAGAGGTGAATACATTGCACAAAACTCCCTGACCTCAGGGAGGCTGTGATATAATAAGTAGATTAATTCAATCAGCTAGTCAGGCTTTGAAGAAAGGAGGTAGGACAGGGCAGGAAGTTAGAGATTTGGGTGCCCTGGGACAGACGACGGTCAGAAAAATGTCAGCCTTCTTGCATGGTGGGGAGGCTGAGAAGGAGTTCGTTGGAGTCTAGGGTCAGTGTAAGGATCAACCCTGGAGCACACAGAGAGTGAAGGTTGGATTAGGTGGTGTGCATCACATGTTGCTCCCAAGGTCACACTTTTACTTGGGACCATGGAAACTGGCGTGAAACAAACCAGTGACTTCTTTACACTCTAAGGAAGATAAAGAAAACCTTTGCTGGGCACAATGGCTTATACCTGTCATCCCAGCACTTTGGGAAGTCAAGGTGGGAGGATTGCTTGAGGCCAGGAGTTTGAGACCAGCCTGGGCAACATAGTGAGACCCTGTCTCTACAAAAAATAATAAAAAATATTAGCTGAGCATGGTGATGTACACAGTGTTTAGTCCCAGCTACTCAGGAGGCCAAGGCAGGAGGATCGTTTGAGCTCAGGAATTTGAGACTGCAGTGAGCTATGATCGCACCACTGCACTCCAGCCTGCGTGATAGAGCGAGAACCTGCCTCTTAAAAAAACCTTATTGAATTTCTCTGGAACGTAAGTATGTTGACTCTGGCTTGGATCAGGGCGTCCTTGGTGCCTGGCACTTACTACATGTGCAGGAAATATTTACTGAATGAATTGCTGAATGAACTTGAGAAGGCTCAGGCACTGCACTTTTGCATATACTTCCATTTTCTCCATCACATCTAATTGTGTTTATATGAGGAAAGAGTAGTGCTGTGGTCTGAATGTTTATGTACCCACCCCAATTCAAATATTGAAGTCCTGTCCCTCAAGATGATGGTACTAAGAGGTGCAGACTCTGGGAGATGATTAGATCATGGAGGCAGAGACCTCATGAATGGGATTAGTGTCCTCATGAAAGGCTTCAGAGAGACCCCTGGCCCTTCCGGCATGTGGGGTCATAGTAAGAAGATGCCATCTATGAGGACATGAGCCCTCACCAGACACCCAATCTGCTGATTCCTTGATCTTGGACTTCCCATCCTCCAGAACTGTAAGAATACAATTTTTGTTGTTTACAAGTCACCCAGTTGAGAGTATTTTGTTATGGCAGCCTGAACAGACTAAGACACATGCTGATTCTTATTTTTCCATTAGAAACCCGGGACATGGAGCTATTAAGGGTGTAAATAGTAGAATTAGGATCTGAAGTCATGGTTGGGTCTCTGCAAGGTCAGGGCTCTTTCTTCCTCTTGCTTCAGCTTTTCCGTCTTCTCAACCCTGGCTTCTCACCCAAGGCTGCTAGACTTCGCTATCATAAGACCAGTGGTCCCGAACCTTTTTGGCGCCAGTGACTGGTTTTGTGGAAGACAGTTTTTCCATGGATGGGGATGGGGGATGGTTTTGGGATGAAACTGTTCCACCTCAGATCAGGCATTAGGTTCTCATAAGAAGCTCACAGCCTACATCATTTGCATGTGCAGTTCATAATAGGGTTCAGCTCCTATGAGAATTTAATGCCACCACTGATCTAACAGGAGGTGGAGCTCAGGCAGTAATGCTCGCTGGCCTGCCGCTCACCTCCTGCTGTGCGGCCTGGTTCCTAACAGGCCACTGACTAGTACTGGTCTGTGGCCTGCAGGTGAGGACCCCTGTATGAGACAATGTCTTGACTCTGGGAACCCTGTGAATCCCGAGCCACCAGTGTGTCCCCTGATTCTCTAGGGAAACATAGTTTTACGTTCTTGTACTTGGTTTTGGGGATGTCCACACACTGTGTGCATAGAAGGAGGTATCTAAATGTGTGTTGGGATGGGGATGACTTCAGTGGGAAAGTACATCAGCTGCTTCGCAGAAAATAACTCAACCAATGTAAAAAAATAAAAGTTCTTCTGATGTGAGAGGGAGAGGAAATACTGATGCTGTGAACGGAACAGTGTTCCTCCAAAGTGCTTATGTTGAAGTCCTAACCACTAATAGGATGGTATTTGAAGGTGGGGCTTTGGAGAGGTAATTAGGTTTCAATGAGGCCCTCAGGGTGAGTTTATGATGGAGGAGTGCCTTTGTAAGAAAAGACACAAGAGCTCTCTCACTCTATCTCTCTCCTTTTCACACAAATAAGAGGTCACATGGACACGCAGGGATGGTGGCCACCTACAAGCCAAGAGAAGAGGCCTCGGAATGAAACCCACCTTGCTGGCACCTTGATCTTGGACTCCCCAGCCTCCAGAACTATGAGAAATTAATTACTATTGTTTAAACCACACAGTCTCTAGTATTTTACTATAGCAGCCTGTGCAAACTAAGACAACTGCTTATCTGAAAAGATAAAGTATCCTGTTTCAAAGGCTAGCATGCCTTAGACTCTGTCAAACCGAATAGGTCAAGAGCAGAATATAAGAGAATATTGTATACTTGGGCAGGGATGAGTGCATCTGCAGCTGACCGTTTTCCTGGGGGTGTCTGTGCTGAGGCCCATCCCTGAGGGGTGGTCTATGGCTTATTCCCCCACTCCTGGGATGGGCTCATTTAATTCAGGTCTCCCTTCACTGTATATCCCCATCTCTATCTCTATTACCTACCACCCTCTGTCCTATTGATCATTCTAATATTTGTCTCCAGCTTGTAACTCTCTCCTAGAACCACCTGCCACTGTGACCAGACTTAAAAGCCATCTCCCCAGGGATAACAACCCTGGAACTTCAACACTGGTCCTGCCATGTGTCTGTCTTTCTCCTCTGTCTGGGCTCCGGGAATGGCATTGCCATGTAACTCAGGTCCATGGGAGAAACATGGGCTCCTCCTCCCCTCACACCTCACTTCTGATATATCACTTAGGCGATTCATTCTGTCTCCTAAACACCTACTGAGCCCAGACCCGAGTCTCCACCTTCTCTGGATCCACATGAGTCCTTGCCGTTGCTGTCTCTTGCCACGACTTCTGCAGAGGCCTCCTCACTGGCCTCCCCACTCTTAACGCCCTACTTCAGCTCATTTGCCTAAGTGATCTTTAAATAATGTAAATGTCTACATTTCACATTCTTGATAAATGCTCTTCAGCACTTACCCATTTGATGGAGGAGGAAGTCCATACTCCATAGCTAGGTTATGGATCTGGCCTCAGTTCAATGTTGTGCCTCATTTCTTCCCCTAAACTTTTCTTCCCTGGCCAACCCTGTTCTCGGCTAGCCAGAGTAGAAGAGAACAGAACAAAGCCCCAGATGTGCCCAGTCTCTTGCCTCCAGCCCTGGGCCCATGGTGTTCCCAGTGCCGGAACCCCTCCTTCTTTCCTTCCCGTCATCTCCACATTGTCATCCACTCAGTCCTTTTGCAAGGTTCACTCCTACTTATTACTTTTTTATGCAGCATTCTTTATTGTGGTAAAATATACATAACCAAAAATTTACCACCTAAACTTAATTTTTTTTTTTTTTTTAAGTCAGGGTCTTATTCTAACACCCAGGCTAAAGGGCAGTGTGATCATAGCTCACTGTAGCCTCTGTCTCCGGAGCTCCAGCGATCTACCCACCTCAGCCTCCTAAGTAGCTAGAACTATAGGAGCATGCCATCATGACTGGCTAATTAATTTTTTTTTTCCATAGAAACAGGGTCTCCTTATGCTGCCCAGGCTGGTGTTGAGCCCGTGACCTCAAGTTATCCTCCTGCCTTGTCCTCCCAAACTGATAGGATTACAGTTGTGAACCCCTGCACCTGGCTGCCACTAAACCATTTTTTTTTTTTTGAGACGGAGATTCACTCTTGTTGCTCAGGCTGGAGTGCAATGGCGCGATCTTGGCTTACTGCAACGTCTGCCTCCCGAGTTCAAGTGATTCTCCTGTCTCAACCTCCCAAGTAGCCTGGATTACAGGTGCACACCACCACGCCCGACTAATTTTTGTACTTTTAGTAGAAATGGGGTTTCATCATATTGGTCAGGCTGGTCTCGAACTTCTGACCTCAGGTGAGTCACCTGCCTCAGCCTACCAAAGTGCTGGTTTTACAGGCACGAGCCACTGCCCCGGGCCCACCTTAACCATTTTTAAATATACAGTGGCATTAAGCACACTCAGATTTTCATGCAACCATCCTCACCATTCATTTCTAGAATCTTTCATTATCCCAAACTAAAAATCTACCTATGAAACAGTAACATTTCCCCCTCCACTTCCTCCAGCCCCTGGGGGTCACCACTCTACTTCCAGTTTCTATGAATCCGACTCCTCCAGGTACGTCCTATAAATGGGAACATGCAGTATAAATCCTTTCATGTTTGGCTTCTTCTGCCTGGCATGATGTCCTCAAAGTTTATCCACATTGTGCATGTCTAATTATTCCCTGCAACTGACACAGGCTGTCCAGGAAGGCGTCACAGAGGAGAGATTTGTTCCAGGACCTGGGGAAGATGGGGGCAAACCACCCTGATGTCTGGGGGAGCGTATTCCAGGCAGAGAGAACAGCAGACACAGAGGCTTCCTGTCACAGAGTGCCTGGCGTGTGTGAGGAATAGGAAGGAGGCTGGTGTACTGGGGACAGAAATAATGGCTGATGTGGTCAAGAGATATTGGAGAAATGAATTGAGGGGAGTGAGGAGTGATTCCTGCACTGGCTTCAAGTGCAGCCCTCCCATCCAGAGGCCACATGACCCTGTTTCCTCCAGCCCCAGTTTCGATGGTGTCTTCCTAATGAACATCCCTTGGGGGTAGGCAGCGGCATCACCCACTCCAGGTCTCTTTTCTGCCCTCGTCTCAATGGGCTTCGCTGTCTGCTGCTGTTTTCCTCTTGGCTCTCTGTGCTCCCATTTGGATTGTGAGTTTTATGAGGACGGGGGCTGCAGTGTCTGCATTGGTTCCCGCAGTGGTCCTGGACCCTTTCACAGAGTGGCACAGTGTAGTAGATGCTGAGTGAAAGAATCAGTGAATGAACGGACAAACAAGTGAGCTGATCTCAGTGAATCCTGTAATTACCCTGTGATGTGCTCAGGTGCCCACTCCTCCATTTCTCTCTTTACCCTGGAGCCCCTCAGCTCTCTCTGCTCCAGGAGGAGGTCTTTCCTTACACTGTGTTAACGCTCTTCCACCTGGTGAGAACCTCTGCCTCCCAGGATGGGGATGGGGTGGGGTGGGTGGGGTTATGGTGCTTCCATTACACTGGCAAAAGAAGCTTGTCTACTCTGTTGGTGAAATCGACAGACCAGCAATTCCATGAAAGCCTAGACAAACACTCATGGTTCTCATCATCTCTGGTGAGAAACACTGGCCTTGAGAGCAGACCTTCCACCTAGAGACCACATATCCCCTTTTACCTCCCTAGACCCAGTCTCAAACATACAGCTCGTGTGCTAGGAAATCAGGTCACCAGACATTCCATCTTCTGGAGGCTCCTAGGAAGCATCACACAACAGCAGGCCTTTTGTGGCCTGTCTGCTGCAGAGCACCACTGTCTGGTTCCGATGTCGTTACGAAGTCTCCTTGTTGTTACCAGCACGACAGCTGCTTTGTCCAGCAAGTCCCTGTTCTATGCAAACTGGCTAGGTGCCATTGCCATGACATTCATAAGAATATGCATTCAGAAGATTAAGAGGTCCTGGGTAGCCACTGTTGTTCTCCAAGGCTTTAGACACCCACCAGAGCTTCTCTGACATTAGGGCAACCATGAGAACAAAGCGTGAATCATCAGACCCCCGAGATGTGTTTTCTTGGCCGTGTCCCTCCATCCGCACTTTGAGTGATACGGTACAGCTGTTGTTGGACAACACAGAATTCATCAACAACATGTGTGAAAGAAAAGAAGCCCTGTTACCTGAAAGCTTTCTACATTTTAGTATTTTTTTAATGAGTGAAGTAGGAGAAACTCTTTCCTTCCAGTTTGCTGATTTTAGTGGAGAATTCCTATTCATTGGATACAGCTGAAGGAAGGGCTGGGGCAGTGCTGCAGGTCTGCATAGCCAGCTCCATGCTCCTGTCTCCATATTGGTCCTGTACTTCTCCCCGCAGACCATCCGTGGAAACTGTCAGGGATGGAAGGGAGACCTTCCAATTGGCCCCTCTTCTTTTGCATACACGGAAACAAACTAGTAGAGAGGGCAGAGATGGAACCAGAGCCTACGGCTCAAAATGGAATGACAAAATGTGCATCTCTTTTGGTTCATTTCTTCCTGTTGGCTGAAGACCCAGGACCTATTCTAGGTGTATAACATCTTCCTCAGCTTTTTCACAGGTACTTTGGCAGGAGGTTTATTTAAAGAAAGCAAACAGATCAAGAAAAGTGAGTCAGGATTTGGCCTGTCTTGTCAGGAAGCCTGGGTTCTCAAATTCTGGACTTCCTGTTTGTTAGCTCTGTGAGCCACACCACGTTTTAAAACATCTGCAAGCCTCAGCTAATTTATCTGTGAAACGGGCATAATAACAGCACCTCCACGATAGGGATTTTATCCTGGAAATAGTGCTTGTGAAGCACTTAGCAGTTCCTACAACATAGTGCTCAGTAATGTTAGCTGTGATGAAGAATCCAGCCCTTCTGAGAAAAGAGACTTTTGGGTTAATGCCGCTACCCAGCACTAAAATTCACATAGATGCTTTTGCTTTGGTAATAGTAGCATTCCTGGCAGGGCAGCACTGCCTCCATTTATGCAGCAGATTTTTCTTATATTCTTCCTAACACCTTCAGCCTAATAACTTTTCAGTTTCAATTTGCATCAGCCCAGGGCCTATCCTGACCCACCTTTATTCCATCACCCAGGTTTTAAATGCATAGGATACTAAAACTATTAACAAACCAAGGACTTTACATAATGAGACGCGGACAACACAACAGGCTGGAATACAGAACAGGAAGGGCCTCCTTCCCTTTGTATGTGAACAACAAAGCCAGAGTGGCATTTGTTAGCAAGAACTTCATTGCTCCCAGTGTGGGTCTTAAGCTGTTTGAAATGGATTCGAGGGTGGATAGAAAGCCAAAATCAAGCCCATGTGAAGACAGACAGAGAGAGAGAGAGAGAGAGAGAGAGACAGAGAGAGAGAGAGAGAGAGAGACAGAGAGAGACAGAGAGACAGAGAGAGAATGGACTCTGGGAAGACTTACTTTCTTGCTTTTAAAATCGCCTCTCCCAAGCCTCATGCTAAAAGCAAGTTAGTGAAAGGGTCAGATTGGCTCAAGAGAGCCAAGCCTGAAAGCAATTTTATCTCCTGAGGAAAATCCAGGGAAGCCAGTTCCCCAACCTAGATTTCAGCTTTTTATATGAAAACAAGAGCAGGGAGGAAGAAATAATCTCTGTAGAGAGAAGTTAGGAAGCACAGGGAACTGAGAAGCAGGAGACTTGGGATCCAATACATCCGAGGAGGATGCTAATTGTCCGTGGGGGTGTGTGGGTGGGTGGGTGTGTGGTTAGGGGCAGTGGGCACAGCTGTCCTTGCCAGGTCCTGTCTCTGTGGCTTTGTAAAGCAGAAGAGAGCCCCGGCTGTGGACTCAGGAGGCCCGATTTCTCTGCTAAACGGCGTGACCTGCTGCTTCACAACTTGTTCTTGCCTAAGGTTTCTTCTCTGTGTAAGGAGAAGGTTGAACGAGATGCTCTTTCGAATTCTTTCCAGCACTGCCATTTTAGGATGTGCATTCCCTGCCTGCCTGAGGACAGGAGGACTCTGCTCTGGGATTATGAAAGGGTTTCTCGGTGCGTGTCTTTCCTTCAAGGGTGTCTCTTGTCCCATTGTTGCCCACACCTGATTCTGAGCCAGACCATTGCTTTGGTCAGGGCTATCCCAGCCAGCGTCGTCACTTGGCAAAACACATCACTGTGTGTGCTTCAGAATTGCATCTCCCCTTAGGGTGACTGGCACTGGGAAGAAAGGAGGTTGCTGGCAGCTCTCAGGGTGGCTGGGGAGCCAAAGGTCTGGGATAGTAGAGATAGCAAGTTGCTCCTTTCCTGGTCCCTCGTGGGGGTACGTAAGGCAGAGGATGGGGCTGGAGTATGCCTTGCAGTGCTGTGGAAAATCTGGGGGAGCTGGTTGTCTGCTGGGTCCAAAAGTCACGGGCTAGAGTTACAGGGAAGAAGACCCTTGCAGGTTCTTAGAGAAGCCTGTGGCGGAGCTTGTGTTAACACCCTGTGCTGGGTGGGCTCCCGCAAAGCACAAGGACACTGCCAGACTGCAGGGCTCTAGGGCCTGCCCTGTCCTTCCTCAGGGTCACAGAGCCCCTGCTATGGCTTGGTTTTCAATAAAGTTGGCCAGGCTGCATTCGTATTAGCTGCAGTAATTAGGATAAAATCTGTTAGCATAGAGAAGAGGCTAATGTATACGGTGGATGCCATTGATGCCGGGTGAGCCTCTGAAACTCCAATTACAAGACAAATTTCCTTATGAACCGACTGCCAGAAAATGCCCTTGTTGATATTCTGACAACAGAAGCTAACTCGTTACTCTTCCTTTTTAGAATAAGAAAGGAGGAAAGAAAGAAAAGGCAATTGTCTCCCCCTGTTAATAACCTGACTTGATTCTTCTTCTAAGACTGAAAATGGCTAATGGGGCAGGTTCTAAGCCCGGCACAGATGAATGACATTAAACCTGACTTAAGTGGTTATTCTTGGCTCCCCACAGAAGGGCTAGAAAGAAAATGACCTGCTATTGCAGCAAGGAATATTGAGATTAAACCAAGGGAAAGACTTTCCCTGCCTAGCAGAAACCTGAGACCTTGAGAAAAATCATTCTCTATGGAGGATTTAGTCTCTGGGTGCCGAAGTCAAATAATCTGGGTCCAATGGCAGTTTAGCCTTTTCCTAAACTGTATGAAGTTAGGCAAGTTAATTAGCTTTTCTAAGCTTCAAGTAATCTGTAAAATGGAGATAAAAATGCTCTCAAGGTCACAGAAATATTATGAAAATTAAGTGAGATAGTGCATTTAAAGTGCCTAGCACACACAAAGTACTTAGGGGCAGTTTGATGGGACACTGAGCACGTTCTATCAGGTACAAAGGAAGTAAGAGTATGACTTTTATCAAATTAGCTGCTGGTGTGCAATTCAAATTCTAATCCTTCATCCATAGAAGTCCTGAACTCCCAGAATCTAGAGCCTTCTCGTCTTCCAATAAGCTGGTCTCTGGAAATAATCTAGTCTTTGCAATCAGAGTGACGTGGATTTTAATTCTAATTTGTCTGGTAGATAATTAAGAATTATTAAGATAACTAGAATAATTCTAGTTTATTTGGTAGATAACTAGAATAATTCTAGTTTATTTGGCAGATAAACTAGAATTATTATAAACTAGAATTATTATCTGGTATGGTTTGAATGTGTCCTCCAAAGTTAATGTGTCAGAAACTTAATTCCCAGCATGACACTGTTGAGAGGTAAGACCTGTAAGAGATGATTAGGTCGCAAGGGCTTGCCCTCATGAATGGAGTAATGCTGTGATGATGGGAGTGGGTTCTTGATAAAAAGAGTGAGGAGTGATTTGATCTTTTGCCTTTTCTCTCTCTCATCCTGTGAGATACCTTCCTCCATGGAAGATGCAGCAAGAGGGTCCTCACAAGATGCCCGCCTCTCAGTCTTGGATTTCCCAGCCTCCAGAACTGTAAGAAGAAAAAAATATCTGTTCTTTATAAACTACCCAGTCCAAACTATTCTGTTATAGCAGCATAAAACTGACTAAGACATTATCACAGAGAAGTGTCATAATCTCTCAGAGCTCCAGCCCTTCTTCAGCAGCTTGGAGCTACAGCTCCTTTCTACTTTCTCACTGTGAACAAAACCCAAGATAACTTCATGAAGCATTTGGCACAGAGCCTGACACTCTAGTCACCCTACAAATCTTCATTCCCCTTGCTCTCTTGAGATAGTTAGAAATTTCAGTTAGGTAATTTCCTACCTGTCTTGATTTCCAGGGCTGGAGTACCAATTTACATATATTGTTTATTTTATGTACATACACACATATGTAAATATATATACATGTATTTCTATGATATACAATATTTATAGTATATAATAATATACAATATATTTATATATATATATATATATATTTTTTTTTTTTGAGACTGAGTCTGGCTCTGTCGCCCAGGCTGGAGTGCGGTGGCCGGATCTCAGCTCACTGCAAGCTCCGCCTCCCAGGTTCACGCCATTCTCCTGCCTCAGCCTCCCGAGTAGCTGGGACCACAGGCGCCCACCACTTCGCCCGGCTGGTTTTTTGTATTTTTTAGTAGAGATGGGGTTTCACCGTGTTAGCCAGGATGGTCTCGATCTCCTGACCTCGTGATCCGCCCGTCTCGGCCTCCCAAAGTGCTGGGATTCCAGGCTTGCGCCACCGCGCCCGGCCACAATATATTTATATTATATTTATATATAGTATATATGTATTGATTTGATTTGATTGGTACTCCAGTCCTTGGTTTCCAGAGATGTAGTACTAATTTTTATATCTATGTATGTATGTTACTTATTAATAGTAAGGCTCTGTACAATTAAAAAGTTTTGTTATTATTTATCAAGAGTGGGGCCAAGTGGCCCATAGGTGGCATTAGATGGTGCAATACTGTTATGAAAATGGGAAGTTTTTTTTTGTTTGTTTTCGATATAGAGTCTCCTTCTATTGTCCAGGTTGGAATATAGTGACATGGTCATGACTCATGTCAGCCTCTAACTCCTGGGCTCAAGCAATCCTCCTGTCTCAGACTCCTGAGTAACTGGGACTATAGGCATGTTTCTACATGCCTGGCTAAGTTTTAAAAAAATGACGGTGTCTTACCATGTTACCCAAGCTGGTCTCCAACTCCTGGGCTCAAGTGATCCTCCTGCCTTGGCCTTTGAAAGTGTTGGGATTATAGGCATGAGTCACCGTGCCAGGCAGAAAGTAGGGTTTGAGAATAAATTTAGTACTAGATATTTTTAAGAAGGGGGAATTGTTAAACATTTACAAAGCCTACCATTTGCCAGATCCTGTCTTAGGTATTTTATACTGTTACATGTATATCATGGTGTTGGGATAGATCCAACTAGACTGTGACTCCTAGAATGTTTATCAGGAATTGCCTGAACCTGCAACTTGCAAATCAGATAGTTTCTTTCTAGTAGACTGTAAGCCCCTTAAAGGCAAGCCCATGTTTTTTACAAATTCACTTTCTCCACAGCTCCTGGCATAGTGCATCAGAAGACCATGAGAAATACTTGGTGAATAGGTAGGTGTGTGATTATATTTATTTATTCCTTAGTTCAACAATTTTTTTATTGACTACTGTGTTCCAGGCACAGATCCAAGCACTTTATATACAGCAGTTAATAAAAATATACAAAGTCTATTTTTTGTTTGTTTGGTTTTATTTATTTATTTTTGAGATGGAGTCTCACTCTGTCACCCAGGCTGAAGTGCAGTGGTATGATCTCGGCTCACTGCAACCTCTGCCTCTCAGGTTCAAGCAGTTCTCCTGTTGCAGTCACAAGAATAGCTGGGATTACAGGCATGTGCCACCAAGCCTGGCTAATTTTTGTATTTTTAGTAGAGAGGGGTTTTACCATGTTGGCCAGGCTGATCTTGAACTCCTGACCTCAAGTGATCCTTGTGCCTTGGCCCCCCAAAGTGCTGTGATTACAGGAGTGAGCCACTGTGCCTGGCCAAAATATACAACCTCTTTTGTGCTCTCACAGAGCTAACATGCTAGCAGGGGGAATATAACACTTAAGGTGTGAACAGATGCAAGTGGAGGGAGGAAATGAAGAGAGTGGTCAGTGGGTCAGGAGATGACCTGTCAAAAGCCACCTGTGAACCATCTGGATCTCCCTCATCTATTGTCGATGGAAACTCGCATCCTGCACTCATTGAGGTCAGTGCTTCCAAAGGTAAACCTGTAGGTACTTTCAAGTATTTCAAGAAATCTATGGTCTTGAGCCTGGGAGCTACCAGACAGCTCTTATTCTTTCTCCTAGTAGAGAATGCATTTTTTCGAGCAATTTTAGGTTTACAAAAAACCATAACCCAAAATACAGAGAGTTCTGATATACCCCTCCATACCCCCGACTAAGTTCCCCTTGTTATTAACGTCTTGCTTTAGTGTGATCCAGTTGGTACAATTGATGAGCCAGTATCGACATGTTATTGTTAAATGTATCCACCATTACTGTATCATAAGAATAGTTTCACTGCCCTGAAAACTCCTGTCCTCCATTAGCTGCCTATTCATCTCTATTTCCTCCACCCTCCTAGCCCCTGACAGCCACTCATCTTTTTACTGTCTCCATAATTTTGCCTTTTCCAAGATGTTATACAGTTGCAATCACATAGGACGCTTCTCTTTTCACAATTCCTTTCAATTTTGGTTTAATTTGGTGGCTGCATCCGTCCCAGAGTGATAGAACTAAAAAACCTCTGTCCTCCCACGGTCATATAGACTCACTCATGTAATTGAGAGGCCACGATGTACAAGATAAAAGTGTTCTCACTTAGCAAGGAGGATAGATCCACCGTTAGCCCCGAGGGGACAGATTGGATCTTTGCAGTTTCCTTGATTCAGTAAAACACATTTAATCACTTAAATACTTTTTGATGATGAGCTAGGGTGATCATTATCATGTAAGCCAAGCCCCCCTAGTCTGATGTGTCCTGAATAAGAGAACTGACATGACAGGGACATGGGAGTTTTGTTTTGTGTTGCTGTATTTATTTGTTTTAATCATCCACTTTTGCACTTACAATGATCCGAATTCACCTGGAAACTGCAGAGCTCCTACTTGGACGCAGGCACTGTGGTGATGACAGAATGGAGTGGCTGGCTGGGAGTCTGAGGGGTTAGTGTGAGGACAGAGGTAGGCTCTGGCCCAGCTCTTTCCCAAAGGCACAGAGCACAAGGGAGCCCAGTGGAAGATGGCAGGGAAGGGCAAGTGTGTGGGAGATCTTGCCTGTGTTATTTGTCAGATTTACGACCGCTAGTAGCACTTATCAAAAGTGACGTTTATTGGGTGTGAAATGTTCTCATTTGTTAGATAACACAAGCTGTTTAGTATTAAAGCAACTTTCACACAGCGCAATCTCCTCTGTCATTAGGGACCTCCTAGGATTAATTACTGAGATCTATGCCCCAGTGTGCAGATGCCTCCCAGAACCATAAACTTATAAATCACGCATGAGCTGATTGCTAAGAAATTTTCCTTAAAGCCTCAATCTTTCTGCGAGGGGGACTAGGCAAGTCATGTGAAGAGTCAGTCGCTCACAGATGAGCACTCTCTGGAGGCCTGAGCTCCTGGTCTAAAAGGCAAGACTGTCCCTGCACCTCTCAGGCTTGAGATGGGAATGATAACGTATCTCTACACACACATTTAGCCTTTCAAAGTATTTTATTCATAATGGTGCTTTCTTTGTCATTCATCATTGCAGCACCAGAACTTGGAAAGTGTCTGCACATATTAGGCCCTTAATAATGGTGACGGATGAACGAGAGACCCAGGAAGGACAGGGATCTGCTTGGATCTGAAAGATGGGTGTGCTGCTTACCTCAGATCACAAAGGCTCCCACAGGCTGCGCTGGTTCCAGGAGCCCAGTCTCTTCTCTGAATCCAATTCACCCTTCCTTTTGACTTGTTCTACAAGGCAACTAAAGGAACACTATGACACTATTAGGGATTATGAGAAAAACAATCAGGCATCAGCTACAAGGGAATGTGTTGGGGCATCCAAAATTACTTAGAACGTTACTTATGTAACATGTAGAGGGAATACACCCACTAGTTACCAAAGCACTTCTGATCACTGATCATCCTAGGGCACAAATAAATGAACATAAAATGCTACAAGATGGATTAAGGTGGACCTTAGGACATTTTTATGGGCACCTACACACATTAATGTGCAACAGGAAAATTAAGGTTGTTGAATCTTCTGTATTGCACATTCACTGTGCAAGCTGGTAAAAATATGACATCCAAGGTAGTCCCAAGGCATGTGGATTCACTCTTCGAAAAGATATCCCATCTCTAACACTATCACCCTAGGTCAAGACGTCATCAACTTTTACCTGTTGCAAAAATCTTCTAACTGGTTTTCACGTTTCTATGCCTGCTCTAAAATATCCCATAGCAACTGCTTAAAACATTCCAATGGCTTCCCTTTGCACTTAGGATAAAATCCAAAATCTTGATCATGACTCAGAAAGCCCTGCAGGATCTGGCCCCTGACTACTCCCAACCTTGATTCTTACCATTCTTTCTCTCACTCACTGTCTACAGCCACATTGGCCTTCTTGTGGCTCCACCGATGTGCTGGCTTTTTACTGCCTCAAGATATTCTCATGGGCTGTTCCCTCTGCCCACAATGTTTTTCTTCTCGCTATCTAAATGACTGGCTCCTTATCATCCTCCTGATCCCCTTCCAAGCTCATCCTAAATGTAATTTCTTCAGAGAATCCTTCCCTGACCAGACAATCTCAACTAGACTCTTCTTCTCTTATTCTCTCTTAAAGCCCCTGTCCATTCCCTTCAAAGCACCTGTTGTTTGTGTTTTCATTTTTGTGCCTGTTGCTCACCTTACATGGTGTGAGACTTAAGGGCAGGGACCATGTGTATTTGGTCTGCCAATAGCACCTTAGAGTTAAGCATAGTGTTGGATGGCAGAATAGGCATTTAAGCAAAATCTGATCTATAAGTGGAGAAGGAATGAATTAATGAATACTAAGAAGTATAACACACTTGTAATGTTCCCAAGAAGCTTAAAATCCATTTTGTGTGTATGTATATGTGTGTGCATTTGTGTAAAATGTGTACTTCCTAAAAGCTCAGAAATATTTGTCTATTTTGTTCACTGATGTACCTCCAATATCCAGACAACGCTTGGCACTTAGTAGCTTAAATAAATGCAAATCAATATTTGTTGAGTGAACATTGAGCAGAAATATAAGGAACTATTACAATATTTAGCAGGGAGACTTAACATAGTCTGCAAGCCATAGCAGACATTTGAGAGTAAGAGGCATTGAAATGGAGAGCCAGCATTATCCACATGAAGGGAAGGGGGAAGAGGTAAGGGAGAGTAGTTCAGACATTACGAATCACCTAAAGGAAAGGCCCAAGGGAAGAGGAAAAACTGAGCTTGGCGTGGTACAGGTTCACAAGCAATTACGTGTGCAGTAAGGCTGGACGAATATCACTGCAGATATAGTCAGAGGATCATTCATGTAAACCCTTATACTGGGAAGGAGTTCACTGGGTGAAAATTGGGTTTCCCATCATAAATTAACAGGCATTGACTTTACTGTACTAGGCCATTCTTGCATTGCTATAAAGAAATACCCAAGACTGAATATTTTACAAATAAAAGAGGTTTGATTGGCTCACAGTTCTGCAGGCTGTACAGGCATGGTGCTGGCATCTGCTCAGCTTCTGGGGAGGCCTCAGGGAGCTTTTACTCATCGTGGATGGCAAAGCGGGAGCAGGCACTTCACATGGTGAGAGGAGGAGCAAGGGAAAGAGAGTAGGGGAGGAGGTGCCACACACTTTTACAAGACCCAATCTCATGAGAACTCACTACCAGGAGAACGGTACCAAGTCACGAGAGCTCTACACCTGTGATCCAAACTCCTCCCTCCAGGCCCCACTGCAAGTATTGGAGATTACAATTCAACATGAGATTTGAGTGGGACAAACTTCTAAACTATATCATTTCTGTCTAGATTGTTGGCAAGTTTGGTTAGGGAGAGTCAGTCCTTCCAAGCCTGCCCAACCCTGTTCACTGGTTAGAAGTAAATGCCTTTCTCTGTGAAGCCGAGGGCCAGATCCAGAGCCATGATGACCTCACCAAAGATGGCCGCCTTGGCAGGCTCTGCAGGACAGCTGGTCAGCCTCTCCTTGCAGCCAGGACAAGGTCCCAGGGCTCAATGTGCCTGTGTCCTGTGCTTAGGTGGCATCCAAAGCCCATCTCTGAGTTCTGGCTCTCTTTCTACTAATACGTTTGCTCTTAGCTTTCTTGGAGGGCAAGGTTGGGATTCCCAACCTTATTGAACACGATGTCTTGCCCATCATAAGTCTGTACTCACTGATGAACTGAATGAAACAGGGCAATGCAGAGATGAGAGAGGTCCTGGAAAAAGATGGTTGAGCTTGACCATTTGTCTCTGTGTCATTCCTGACTTCCTCTTCTATGTTTCCTGCCCTACATTTACCCAGGAGGCTCTTTCATGCCTTCTCCCAAATCCTCTCTTCTCCCTACTCCAACCATGGGAAGCCCTGAACCTCTATTTCGTAGTAATCTAAGCTTCTTTGTCTTCTGCTCAGTTAATATTAATTGAAGGCGGATTATAAGCTGGGCTGTGTGTTAAGTTCTGGGGATGTAGTGAATAATAAATTGGCATACTCTTAAAATAAATAAAGGGGTACACTTTATTTTAAATTTATTTTTATTTTTTCATTTTTTAGCTGAGGAACAGTACAGCCAAGGGCTATGATTTAATAGGGTAGTCAGATATTTATTTATTTAGAAATACAGTTTTGTTTTTGATTCCCAGACTGGAGTGCAATGGTATGGTCTCGGCTCACTGCAACTTCCACCTTCTGGGTTCAAGCGATTCTCCTGCCTCAGCCTTCCAAATAGCTGGGATCACAGGTGCCCGCCATTATGCCTGGCTAATTTTTTTGTATTTTTAGTAGAGATGGGGTTTCACCATGTTGGCCAGGTTGGTCTCGAACTCCTGAGCTCAAGTGATCCGCCTGTCTCAACCTCCCAAAGTGCTGGGATTACATAAGCCACTGTGCCCAGCCAGATATGAAATTTCAATACACAAGTAAATATATAACTCAAATTATGACATAAGTTATATAGAAAAAGCATGGAGTCAGAACACAGGTTGTATGTGGTTGGAAGTCACGGAAGTCACTGAAGAGCCTTTGAAGTGACATTTGAGTTGAGATGAGTATAGAAAGGCAGGTAACCACGCAAAGAGCCGGGGGAGCTTTCTAAGCCAAAGTGAAGGCGTGCACAGAAGGCCTGGGAATGGAATAAAGTTCTGTGTGCCACAGGACAGGAAGCAGGGTGGAAAGAGCAGGATGCATTTGGAACATAAGCCTGGCTAGATGAGGCCTTCTAGACCAGTTTAAGTATTCTAAAGTTTATCCTTAGATCTGGGAGAAGCTCCTGAAGCGTTTTAAGCAAAGAACAACAGAATTTGATTTTCTTTTTTTTTTTTGAGATGGAGTCGTGCTCTGTTGCCCAGGCTGGAGTACACTGGCCCAGTCTCAGCTCACTGCAACCTCTGCCTTCCAGGTTCAAGCGATTCTCCTGCCTCAGCCTCCCGAGTAGCTGGGATTACAGGTGCACGCCACCACACCTGGCTAATTTTTGTATTTTTAGTAGAGACGGGGTTACACCATGTTGGTCAGGTTGGCCTTGAACTCCTGACCTCAGGTGATCCACCCCTCTCGGCCTTTCAAAGTCCTGGGAGATCCTCCCAGGGGCTGTGCGGAGGATGAACCTGGAAGATGTGAACGAGGAATGTATTGTAGTAAACTAGGTGGAAACAACAGGGTTCTGTGCCTGGGAACTGGAGAGAGAGGAAAGGAGAAGGAGAAGAGGTAGATTTTGAGGTAGAAATGGAAGGACAGGTGCTGGCTTGGATTTGGGGAGGAAGAAAAGGATATGGCAAGAATGGCTCAAAAATCTCAGATTTAAATTTAAAAAAGCTCCTTCGCTTGCCTTGACTGTTCTATTTGGTTCTTGCGATGACTTTGGGAGGAACGGAACCAGCGGATATTATCCCTGGTTAACAGAAAATAAGAAATGGAGAGACTAAGGAAGTGTCGGAGTCTCACGACTGGTGGTAAAAACCGGAGGGAGATCTCTCCTCTTGAGCCCCTGGTCTCACCTTGGAGCCCTGTGGAATGGTGGAGGGAGGGGCAGGAAGCACTGCGTCTTGTGCCTAGGCTTTCTCCTGTCAGGGGAGGGATGGCCCAGGAGGTGCCCAACCGCTCATTGCCTCCAGGCTGGCCCCCTTCAATGTGGCTCCGTCCGCCTCCACCCTACATCTCACCGCCAGCTCCGGGCTCACTTTTCCTTAATGACTCTCATCTCCCGGAAAGTTCCTCCCCAGAATCCACAATGGGCGACATTACGAACTCCTCATGTCTGGTGATAACTTTTTATGAGGTTTTTATTCTTTTACAATATATTAAAGCCATATTTTTGCCAGGTTTTTACTTCAGTTTATTTCTTGTCCTTGAATCACTCTTCTGCTTCTCTCCCCCAGCCCTCCGATTCCTTCCCCCACTCTCTTTACCTGAGCAGGCTTTGCACTGGAGATGTTTAATTCTCCTTTAATCCCAATTCCCGGAGGTACATGAAAGCAGCTTTACGATCCCATAAATCCAAGAAGATAAAGTGCATTTTTATTAGTTGTGTTGGCATCAAAGGGAAAAAAATGGAATCTAATGTGAAATAGTCAATAATGAATTTACTTAATAGCTATCCTCATCACTTAACGGGGTGCACCGAGGGTAGCGGCCCTGGGGGTAGGGCTGGGGACTGGCAGCTTTCTCAAGAGATGAAGCAAGGGGTAAAACCCTCGCAGGTTGGTTGGTTTTTCTTCTTCTTCTTCTTCTTCCTCCAGCAGGAAGAGATTTCTTCCAAATGAAGCTAGAATGGCTGGGAGTGGAAGCCCACTTTTGCCCTGGGGCTGCTGAAGGTCTGCCCTCCTCACTCTCAGCCCTGGTGAATGGTCTGGCCCCTGAGATCAGCTCTGGTGAGAGAAAGATGGAAGGCAGAGTCAGGGATGAATGGCACATCACTAAGAAGGGGGTGTGCTCCCTCCAGGGAGCAAGTCAGCTCTGCGGCTAGCCAGCATCGCTGTGCAAAGGGACCCTGCGTGCCCCATCCTCCCTACGAAGGTGAAGGGCAGCTCTGAGGGTATCCACACTGGCTTCAGGTCAGAGCCTTGCTGTTCACCCTCTTGGTCCAGGCAGGGCTCAAGTTTCTTATCTCAGATCCTGCAGGTCATTCTGCAGCAATGGGCTACACCCTCCCCTATGACCCCAGCACTGTGCCTCGCATCCTGTGTCTTTGTTGCTATAGGCCCAGGGTTTGCAATGACTCCCTCATCCCTCCTCTCCTCACTGCTTCCGCCTTCCCCCGTCCTCTACTCCTTTTTGCCCTTCTCTCTCTACTTCTGTCTCCCTTTCCTTGCAATCCTCCAATCTGCTTAGAGAAAGCCCTGATGCCTGTGCTGGCACTGGAGTGGGAAGGGTCCTTTCCGCTCCGGATCCTAAGACTGCAGGGCGGCGGCAGTCAAGTGATCCCTGGAGAATGCTGAAGCTTCCTGGCGGTCTTTGCTTGTAGTTTTTAGGACCTTTTGGGGTTGAAAAAGAGCTTTTTTCTCTCCCACTTTTTAAAAAGGGGAATGGGGCATTTGCAAGGCTTGGAGTGGAGACGGGTTTATGCCTTATGGCCACTAGATGGCAATAGCCAAACGTGCAAAAAGCAAGCAGCCCGAAACCCCACCGGCTACCTCTCCCAGCAACCCTCGCCTTGGAAGGCCGGGTGAGGGGAGAGGGTGGTGAAAGAAGAGGCAGGAAACAAACGCATAGGTAGGAAGGGAGGGTAGCATTTGGGAAATGGGGTGGGTCTGAAGCCGCATGTGAGGACAGAGGTGTCCTGGGTGCGGGATGCTGTGCTGCCCCCATTCAGGGCTCAGCCTGCTCCCCAGTAGGGACCGGCCACTGAGGCCCCACCTACTCTGTGAAGTCCTGCCTAGGTGAGGGTGGAGCACTGGTCTGGGCGTTACCACATCTGGTTCCTGCTGTGCTCAGATGTGACCTTTGGGATGCTAGGTATTTATACAGAGAGAACAAATGGTTTCCTATTTCTCAAGGTGGCACTGAGGAGGGGCTATGGTTTCATTTGATTTCAGGGGCGTCCTGAACAGGTCAATAGGGCAGGGCATAGTGCTGAGGTTTGCATGAGGTTGCAGTTTAAACTTCCTATCATGAAAGCTGTTCCTCTGTACAGAATAGCCTGGAGGCTGGATCAGCCTGTCAGTCAACCCGTCCACAAATACAGGCAGGGGAAGATGGTGGGTGTTCAGTCAATATTTGTTGAATTGTGTTTAATTGAATAGTCTCTGCACTTCAGAACCTTATGAGAGAGAGAGAGTGAGCGAGAGAATTAGAGAATAATTTAGTGCAAGACCGTGGCTTACTATCAGTGGAAATGGACTTCAGGAAAAAAAAAAACCAGATAGCATTGGGCTAATAGAGTTTGAGGTAAGCCTTGAGGGTTTAGATAATAATAAGCTACAGAGTGACAGACAAGACAGGAAGGTCCTGGCACAATTAGGACATTTTACCTGCAGAGATTGAGGGTTCCTGTTCTAGTTAGCAAGAGAAGGTGGACCTAGGTTGAGTGTGGGTGCTTAAAAGTCAGGCTGAGGAGTAGATTCTTGATACCAACGTGGTAGGGAGCCATTGCAAGTTCTTGAGCAGGATAAGGACTGGCTGGAAGTGTTAGTTGAGATAATTTCTACTATGGCTCATGACTGGGAGGTGATTGAGGGCAAGGATGGTGGGTGCTTCTTTCCTATGGCTCTCGCAGGGATCAACATCATGCTTGGCCTTGGTAAAGGTTCACTAGATGTTGAATTGAGTGGATGGGTGGTAGGAGCCCCAAGGACATGGAGGCCAACAATGGATGTCCTCAGGGGAGGTCAGCTTTCCTGGTGAGTGAATGGAGCAGAGCCAGGGTTGCCGGCGGGTTGGCAAGCACCGCCCACGCCGAGCACCAGCTTTCCAAGGGTTGTTTTGTTCACTGGCTCAGCAGAGCGTGTGAGATGTGATCACAAGCTTGAAATAACACAGACAGTGTCTGCTCTCTGCCATTTCCTATTCTGCTGATCCTCTTATTTGACAATGCCTAAGAAACACCTACACCTTCCTCTCTTCTCAGCCCAGCCCACTTGTGGGAATCTCTGCAGTCTGAGGATGTCAGTGTAGACGGCACCCTGCCAGCAATCCCCCTGCCTGGACGGAGGTGTCCTCTGGGGTGGAGGGAGCATGTAGAGTCAGCTTTAGCCAAACGGTGGTGTAGGTGACACATCCGGGTGCTTTCTGGCTTTCCGCTGTGGTGGCAGGCGGGGCTGCCTGAATCACACACTGTTTTTATGGAACAGCTTTCTCTTTTTAAGGGCTCTTATGTTTGCTTCCATTGCTGGTTTTGGAACAATTCTCAGGTTGGTATAATTTCATCCATTTACAGTTGAACAAACTGAGGAGTGGCGTTGGTTGGTGAGTTGCAAGAGATGACACTATTCCTACACCGGGGAACCCGGGGATGGGATCCTGCCCTCTCACACCAAGCCCTGTGCTTGTCCTGTGAGGCCCTGCAACCTGGGCCCAGGCTTTGTGAACAGGGTGGGGGACGCTAGGCCAGTCCAAGCCACCATGCCAGTGCTCAAATGTGGAGGTCGTGAAGCCAAGTAGGACAAGGAGAAGCATCCCCAGGGTGCAGGAGCACAGCAAAACATGCTTGTCGGAACCCTCATGCTTCCTAAAAACTCAGGGCCAGGCTCAAGACAAGCTTGATCTTGGGTGTCTCTGGAAACCAGGTTGGCAGAGAGATGGGAACCAATGTCGCATAAGAGCCAGGGGTCAGGAACACTCAAGTATCTGGCAAAAGAATGGGTCAGTTGTCAGTCAGTGAACAGTCACTGAACACCTACTTAGCACAGGTGATGAAGAAGACTGATTCCTGACCCTGGTGGGAACAGAGACAATGAAACCAGCAGTTACAGTATCATGTGCTGTTTATGGTAATAGGGGTGCATAAAAATGCTATGGGAATCTGAAAGAAAGAGCAGTTCTGTCTTCTCTGGACTGGTGAGACTTCAGGAGTATGTGACAGAGGTCATGTCATGGACGTGGGTCACAGACAGGGCATGAACAGCACAGAGTCCTTGAACGTGCCACCGTAGCTGCTTCTCCTTGAAGCCTGTGCTTGGAGCTGTGCAGAAATGAAGCTTCATGTTTCAACATTGTGATAGCAGGTAGCACACAATTTGTGAATTTGCCATGACGTCCTTCTCTTCTACCTCATCCCTTAGAACATCATAAAATGTAGTACAGGAGCCACTAATCTTATCACTGTCTCTCAAGCCCTGTTTCTTGCCATCCCAGGTCTCTTTGTACAAGTCATCAGGACCACAGGAGACCTCTATCATGAAGTTGCTATAGATCATCTTTGCAGACTTCAGGGACCAGCCTGAGTGTGAGTGTCGTAAGACTGGCTGTATGGGATGCTCAGGAGTGGTTAAGTGTTAATGGACTTGCCTTTCACACATGAGACATTGCATTTTTGTCCCTTGGTAGTAGATAGGTGTGTTTTTCAGAGCTAGCAGAGACCCTTTGACGGTGGTAATATCAGTGTGCCCTGAAAAAAATAATGCACTCAATAATAGTGATAATAAGAGTCCTATTGGCTACCATATTGAATGTCCAAAATGACATAGCAAGTGAATGGAAGCGCAAGTGAAGATTTATCTGTGATTGGGGAGGGTATTGCCTTGGAGCTAGTGATGCTGGTGCTGGCAGGTCTCCCTGACTTTGAATCTGATGAACAGAGGGCAGGATGGGAAGAGGGAGGAATAAGGGGAGGAGCCGAGGGTGGACCCAAGGCACGCTGCTGCCTCTAGCATAAGAAACAAGCGCGTGAAAGCAGCTTGCAGGCCCAGGCTTTGTTCTCATTGCCAGGAGGCAACTTCTGGATTTATCCAGGTGACTGCAGCTTTCTACACACAGTACTCAGGTCAGTTAACACCTCACAGGCCTTACCTGTGCACTTAATTAATCTCACTTGGTTGGGGGTGCAGAACATTTTATAAAATGACAACATTGAACTTGATTTGGATTCAAAACTAACTAGCATTGATTGAGTACCTACTGTGTTCCAGGCATCGGGTAATTTTGTACACATGATCACATTTAATCTGTATAACAACCTGGCATGAGGCGTCATCTCATTTTTTTGTTGGAAGGCCCAGGGGTGTTGCCCAGAGTTCTACAATGGATTAATAAAAGTGGCACATTCTTTCCTTTGTTCTGGCTATTTCTGAGGTCCTTTCAGTTGTGATATTCTATTACTGGGACCATTGAGAGAAACATCAGAATCGATTACAGCTGGGAATAGGATGCTAGGAAGCTTCCAACATGACAACTTCTTTTCTATCACTAACAATTTATCCTTTCAGGTTCTCTTTGCTCGCTCGCTTGCTTGCTTTCTTTCTTTCTTTCTTTCTTTCTAATAGTCCACGGAATAAAACTCAAGGAAAATGTGAAATTAGAAACAATAGAAAATTTGCGTAATTAAAGAGGTGAGCAGGAGAGAAAGGTGAGAATAACTTAAGCAGAAGATATTCATATCTAGGAACAGAGGTCTTGGATGCAACCTCAGCTTGCTAGTTGTAGACTGGGTGGATGGAGCTTAAGAAAGTTAGATGACTTGCTTGGTGTGGCCGACACTGTCTGGATAGTCACCAGTCACATTTCCTCTTTCTTTTGAGTTAACAGCTAGACTGAATTTTCTAGCCCTTCTGAAGTTAGGGGTGGTCAAATGACTGAGTGTTGGCCAATGAGATGCGGGTTAAAGTCATGCATGCTGCTTCTAGGCTTGGCTGGTAAGAACCTCTCACCTGTAGGCAGGAGAATGGTGTGAACCCAGGAGGCGGAGCTGCAGTGAGCCGAGATCAAGATCGTGCCACTGCACTCCAGCCTGGGAGACAGCGAGACTCTGTCACAAAACAAAAACAAAAACAAAACGCCAAAAAAAAACACCTTTCAGCTGAGACCTTCTCCATGTTTCTTCCTCTTCCACAGTGACTCTAGTAGCCACGTGCTCTCAAGATGGTGGAGACACAGATGGTAGAAACTTGGGTCCCTGAATTACTCCTGTGAGAAATGTAATTTTATCATGCGAAGTTGCCAAGATTTGAAGATTTATCCATTGTAACAACTAGCATGAACTCAGCTAAGGTACTCAGCTTTTTCATATGGAAAAGCAGAGACTGGTAACCAGAATGATTTCTGGGGTCTTTTCAGAATGTAACTGCTTCTGGTTCTATGACACCATGCAGGAGAACAGCAAGCCCTGGCAGCTTAGCATTGAGCTTGAGTCATGGTACATTTTGAGCTTCTTTCTGGTTCCTGTCTTTGGGCAGCCTGCATTCGAGGCCAACTATGGTAGATGTTTTCTTTCCTGGCATAGATGACTCAGGGAAGGACCTTTTCCATGTCTGTGGTTTTCATATGATGACCATGGCCTCTTCTTGCCTTCTGGAGTAGTACTGAAGATGGAATAAAATAATGGTTGGCAAAGATCGCTTTTGAACACACCTAAATGCTACATGAAAGATTATTATTAATTATAATTAGGGTAGACAAAATCAGCAAAAAATTCTGGAAACTCACAAGTGATCATTTTGAGTGTGACATTTACTTTGAGTGACCCCAGCCAAGTTACACAATATTAGCCCAGATGGTGGTATAATCCATTTTATGTAAATCTAATAGATGGAGATTGAAACTGTCATAAACAGATGTAATTAGAGAATGGTTGTTTTCAAGTAGGGGATCTTTAGCATCAGTTTTCCTGATCTTATCTTGCTTCATACAGAGGGAGAGAAAGGGAAGAAACTTTAAAATAAGTTATCAATGAGAGATCAATTCAAAATAATGATAAAGTAATGCTGGGTTTAAGGAAGGATGGAGTCAGACTTAATAAAATCCAACTTAGATATGGTTTAAAAAAATAGTACACAAAGAGTAGGTTTCTTTTTTTTTTTTTGAGATGGAGCCTTGCTCTTTTGCCCAGGCTGGAGTGCAGTGGTCTGATCTTGGCTCAAGGCAACCTCCGCCTCCTGGGTTCAAACAATTCTTCTGCGTCACCCTCCCAAGTAGCTGGGATTACAGGTGCATGCCACTGCACCCGGCTAATTTTTGTATTTTTATTAGATATGGAGTTTCACCATGTTGGCCAGGCTGGTCTCAAACTCCTGACCTCAAGTGATCTGCCCACCTCAGCCTCCCAAAGTGCTGGGATTACAGGTGTGAACATAGGTTCTTAAGATGGGTTTCAGAGGTGGCTCTCTCACCACGGCCTCAGCCCCTCCCGTGTGCTGGGAGCACAGCAGTGGGCCACAAACACAAAGTTCCTGCTCTAGTGGGGAAGATGGACAATGCGCATTTAGAGAACACAATGTCAGCTAAACATAGCCAATCACCATTGCATCCCACCATGTTTCTTTCTAAGTGGTTTACAGGTGTTAACTCATATAAGCCATATTAGGCTAAGTGCTATTATTCTGATTTCCATTTTACAGACGGGGACACTGATGCACAGAGAAGTTAATTGCCACATCCAGGGAGACTGCTCTTAACCGCTAATCCATACTGTTTCCTATTAGTGCTATGGACTAGAACTAACGTAGGGCAGGGAATAAAATATAGTAGAAAGGAGGTGGCTAATTAGGTAGAATGGGGAAAAAGAGATGACATTTGAGTAAAATCTGAGTGAAGTTAGGAGGCCAGTCTGAGGCTATCAAGGGAAAGAAAGATAGTGATCTAGACATAGGGAACCATAGAAGGAAAAAGTCCTGAGATGGGCAAAGGGTCATGGGTTTGAGGAATGTCAAGAAGGCTGATTTGAACAAAGTGGATATGCAAGGGGGAAGGTGACAGAAGATGAGTTGGAAAGATGCCAGAGGCTAGATCTTGTAGAGCCTTGGTGTCCATAAAGGCTTTGACTGTTGTCTGAAGAATTATGGGCAATCCTTGCAGGTATGCTTGAGCGAGGGTGTTAATGAGATTGAATTAGATTGTTTAAAATTCCGAAGCATCCTGGATGCTCAGCTTGTGGCAGGAGTGAGGGGTGGCAGGAGTAGCAGTAGGAAGCAGAATGGAGACTATTGCAATATTCCAGGCAAGAGAGATTTTGGGATTAGATGAGAGCAATAATGGTGCAAGTGCCAGAGTTGGGAAAAATCTAACGTGGGGTATGAGAGAAAGAGAGGAATGAAGATGACATCAAGCCCATTGACCTGAGCAAGTGGGTGTGCAATGGTGACAGTCCCATTTGTTGAAATGAAAAAGAGTGAGGATGAGCAGGTTCACATGTGGTGCAGGAGATGAATAACAGTACTGGTTTGGATATGCAAGTGAAGATGTTGACTAAGAAATAAGATACCTGAACCTGGAGTTGAGGGAAGAAGAAGGGGTTAGACATGTTAATTTTGGAATCCAAGCCACAAATGGATAAGATTACTTACAGGAAAAAATAGTAAAGAAGAGGTGCACGTTAGAACTTCCACATTTAGATCTGAAAAAGAGGAGGGGCCAGCAAAGGAAACTGACAGAGGGGCCAGGAAAGTTGGAGAAAAATTAGAGAAGGTAGGTTTCCAGATATCAAGAAATGGAAGTGTTTCAGGTAGGATGGCATCATCAGCAGTATTGAGTGCTGTCTATAGGCTCAATAAAGTAGGGGACCAAGAGCTGACCCCTGGATTTGGTAACATGGAAGTGGTTTTGATATATGAAGTTTTTTCAGAGTGATAGGGACAAAAGTCTGTTTGGAAAACCATAATTACTTGTCAAGGCTGCAGTAACAACTTACTCTCAACTCTCAAAGGCTTGCGAAACAGCAATGTTTTGTTGTTGTCATGTTACCTGTTGGAGGCTGTGGATCAGCTACAGTTTTGTTCCTTGTAACTTCTTTCAAAATCTAGGCGGAAGGAGTAGCTCTAATCTGGGGTTGCCGTTATTGTGGCCAAAGGGAAGAACAAGATTGTTGGTAGAAACTTGGCTTGCTTTGTAAAGCTTGTACTCAAACGTGGTCCATACCATGTCTGCTCAGCTTCTGTTGAATAGCAGCAGCTGTATGGCCAACACTGCTGGTGGGTAGGAGGTCTACTGTCCCTGCAGGGAGGCACAGCAGGTCACATGGCAAGCACCAGGGACACATGATCCTTCTACAAAGAAAGGATAAGCCAATAATTGAAAACAATAACCCTTCCACAAAGGAAGTTCAAGAGAAAATGGAAGGTGACTTAATAAAGATAAGAATTATAGAAAATTTCAGGAATTTTAATATCAAGGGAGCAGGGGAATGGGGCAGTAGCTAGAGAGGGAAGTGGCATGAAGTGAGAACTTTGTTTGTTGTTGTTGAGATGAATGTTATTTCAGTATGTTTGTGTGTGACATACCGATCTAGAGAAAGGAATTGAAGCAGGAGAGTGATATGATAGCAATGAGGATAAAGTTGTTCTGTGGGTGAAAGGCAGCGGGATTCTCTGGACAAGTGGAAGGGTTCATCTTCACTAGGAACGTCACACTTTGCCCTCTGCAACAGAAGAAAGACGGAGCCTGTTGGTGCAGAGGCTGGGAATTGTGTGGTTAGGGGAAGATAAATAATTATATGATTGCTTCTATGTTCTAGACCAGCATTCAAGAGTGAAGAAGCGCAGAGGGCTGTTGGAGATTTGAGTAGTGTCAAGTTGTGAGATGCTCACTGCACAGAGTAGGAGAGTGAAATGCGCAGGAAGATATAGTAGGAATGCTCACCTCCTTGAGGCTTGTGGTCATGGACTCCAGATGAGGCCACTCAAGGTGTTTGCTCCTTTTTCATTATTTCTGTTCTCCTGGATACAAGTATTTAGCCAAAGATTGGAGGCTTTGCCAGGATGGCTTCCAAAATGGAAAAAGAAGGAGACAAAGGATAGTTTATGCAAGGGATTGATTTTAGTAAGGGACTGTGGAATGAAAACAGGAATGAAAAGGTGTGATGGCCAGTACACACAGGGCCTATGATCTGGAAGTCGTGGAAGGTCAAAAATTATTGGAGTAGAAGCACTAGAGAGAGTAAACTGGAAATTTGGAGATGATGGCCAGAGTCGGATGTTGGTTATCAAGATATTAGAGGTGGAACACAATATTAGAGGTGGTAATGACAAGATCCAGGTTATGAACATGGGAGTGGTTGGCTGAGGTAGGGCTGAGATGATTACTGAGCTGATTATTGAAGATGATGTCATGACCCTGGCAAGTGAGGGTGTTTCATGGATCAAGTATGTGGATGTAGAAGTCATAGGAGGACATGGGAAGGATGGAGGGAAAAGGGATGGAGAGAGAAAGAGTTATAAATAAATTCAACCAAGAGGGGTGGTAAAAGCTTCTGAATGTCAGGGTGCAGTCTTAAAGATCTTGCCTTTTCCTGTTGAGCAGTACTGGGGAAGGGTGCGTCCTTGATGGCTAATTGGAGGCGTTTTGATGCAGGCTGCCTGGTAGGCTGGCATATGGAGAATGCAGGAGGGGCTCCAGGGTCTTGCAGGGGAACGTGTCCTCACTCTTGCTTCCATCCTGCCTCCCACTGCTGAAGCACAGAGGCTCTGATGGATGTCTGGCCGGCTGTGAGAACAGATGGTATCTTTCTGCAGCAAGTCATAGGGGCCAACAGAGGCCTCAGACTTGGGGAATTTTCAGTCATAGGAGTGGTTAAACTGCACCACAACTGGGGCGGAGAGTGGTCAGTGTGCACGTGTGCTGGGGAAACAGAACACAAGCAAAGGAGGCACATTATCTTGTCACCCCAGGAAATGATGTGTAACAGGGTCCCATCCATCATATGGGGTTTCTCAGAGGACTTCTCTTCCATCTGCATGATTCCCACCCATCCCAGCTTGGTAACGCCATTTTGATTCAATGGTGTAGCTACTGGAGGTCTGAGTACTCACACCTCTTGGAGTGGGGCATCTGCCGACAGCCAGATTAGGGACATTGTTTGATGGCATTGCTTTTAGTCCATTTGATCACAAAGATCTGAGATGGGGCCGATATCTCACAACTGGATATTTGGATCAGCAAAATGACAACTGTTTAAATAACAGGTTCTCCAAAATATAGTCTTTTTCTGAGGCTTATTGTAATGTTTATGTTCCTGTACTTTGTTTTTTGAAGCCGATATTCTTGGAGCTTTTCTTTTTTTCCTCCTCCTTTGACCATCAGAAGATGGCAGCTGACTTGCCTGCCTCAGCTTGGGTTGTTTTTGTATTCTGTTTCACTGGTTGTCACAAGTTTCGTGTAGCATGATGTTCAGATGGCACCTGAGAGATTGCCGTGCATGGTGCTGGGACTCTGAAGAGTCACGCACATCTGGGTTTGAACCTCCACTGTGCCACATGCCTGCTGTTCCTTAACCCTCTCTGTTCCTCAGATTCTTCATCTGTTCAATGGGAATAATAATAGGCTTTCTCTCATGGAACCGATATGGGCATTATATGAGGTAAAGCATGCTGACACAGAGTAAGCATTCAACAAGTCAGTGGTGATAAGATCACTCTAATCAACAATGTCATTCTTGTGATTAGGGCCAAAGGCACTGCAGTGAATCATCTTTCAGTGATCATCTTAACCTCGGGTCTATGATGAGATATTGAAAAGTCTGTACCCCTATGTAATAGCCATGGACATAAAAAGGGTTGGGCCGGGCACAGTGGCTCATGCCTTCGATCCCAGCACTTTGAGAGGCCGAGGTGGGCAGATTGCTTGAGGTCAGGAGTTCAAGACCAACCTGGCCAACATGATGAAACCTCATCTCTACAAAAATACAAAAATTAGCCAGGTATGGTGGTGTGCACCTGTAATCCCAGCTGCTCCGGAGGCCACGACGGGAGAATCACTTGAACCTGGGAGATGGAGGTTGCAGTGAATTGAGATTGCACCAGCACACTCCAGTCTGCAACAGGGCCAGACTGTCTCAAAACAAAAACAAAACAGTTAGGGTTGCATTCAAATACATTTCCAAGGGATGCTGGGTCTAAGAGACAGCAGATATGAGATCTCTAAAATCTTTTAGGTGGGCTGGCACATCATCGAGGGCTCTTTCAGTTTCAAGTGACAGAAACCCAATTCGTATTAGCTTAAGGAAAAAGCCTAACCAATCTTCAAATAAGCAGAAATAAAGGTAGCATAAGACAGACAGAAACTTTCCTTCTCCTACCCTCTTACTCAGACCTCCTGTCTTTCTCCTTTTCTTTCTCAAGTCAGTGTCCATCTCTGTGTTGACCCCCTTCTCTCATGTTTTCCATCTGATTAAAGACCCAGCCATGGGAAATTCTGAAGTAACATTCTTATACCTGGAAACCCAAGGAGAAAGAATGAGCACTTTCTTCATCTCCAATTTGTGACAGTTCTGGGGAGGAACTCTGATCGGTCCAGCCTGGGTTAGAGTCCGAGCCCTAGGGGATGGGGAGCCCTGACTGGCAGCTCTGTCAAAGTGAAAGGAACCAGGAGAGGGAGGAGCAGTTCTCTAAAAAGCGGCAGTGGGAGCACCATTAACAGAATAAGGCAAGGGATGGATGTCCAGGTGCTCCCAAACAGCTAACGTCCACTGTGATGGGAAGCCCTGGGAACTCCAGCTTTTCAAAAGTGACCAGACTCTTGTGAGGCTCCAGTCTGCCCAATGAAGCGGTTAAGAGTGTAGGTGTGGCCAGCACAGTGGCCCATGTGTGTAATCCCAGAACTTCGGGGGGCCAAAGCCAGGAGGATTGCTTGAGCTTGGGAGTACGAGACCACCCTAGGCAATGTAGTGAGACCCTGTCTCTACAACAAAATTAAAAAATATAAAATGAAATAAAATGAAAATAGCCAAGGTAAAAAAATTGGCATATACCTGTGTAGTTTCAGCTACTTGGGAGGCTAAGGCAGGAAAAGCGCTTACACCCAGGAGCTTGAAGCTGCAGTGAGCTATGATTGAGCCCCTGCACTCCAGCCTGGGTGACGGTCCTGAAAGAAAAAAAAAAGTGTATGTATGAAGTTTGACTGCCTAGGATCAGAATCTATCTCTAATGCATTTTGGATATGTCATGTTGGACAAATTACTTAATCTCTCTTGTGCTTTAGTTTTCTTATGTATGAAATGGAGATCACAGTAGTACCCATCTCACAGAGTGCTTTTTAGGATTAAATGGCATAATTAATGCATAGCATTTAGCAGTGTCTGGTGCATATGAAGTGCATGTAATATGTTATTAACACAGCATCATATCATCATTATTTTCATTCACTGGCCGTACTAACCCCTGCTTATAAACTGAGAGCTCCCTTAACGAGACCAACACACTCTTCATTATCCAAATCGTTTGGCATCTGCTCGAGGCCGAGTAAGTGGCCCTGGACCTGAGAATCTTCCCCCACAGCCCTGAGAATGTCCCGAAGGTTTTCCTCTCACCCGGAGAGGTTGGGGGTGAATCCATCTTGGCTGTGTGTTGACTGCTTTGCTTTGGGAAAGAAGGGGGTAGTAAGATATGAAACAAGGCACCTCAAAAAGTACCCTGAGAACAAGCATTTGAGAAAAATCTTGGAAAGGTTAAGTAAGGTCCCCAAGGGTACCCAATGTGCAAGCTGAGGCAGAAGACAAACCCAAGCCAACTGAGTCCAAAGCTGGTGCTCTTGCTACATGTGTCTCTGTTGTGAGTCCCACACTCCCTTGCTTGACTTTCAAAGCCTTGTGTAACTGAGCACCATCTTACTCAGATGGTCTCATTTGTGAATACCTTGTAAGTTCTCATTCTTAAGTTTTTGCCTTTTTCTTTTTTTTTGAGCTTCTCTTTCCTGCATTGCCTTCTTTTTTTTTTTGAAACAGAGTCTCACTCAGTCACCCAGGCTGGAGTGCAGTGGTGCAATCTCAGCTCACTGCAACCTTCGCCTCCTGGGTTCAAGTGATTCTCATGCCTCAGCCTCCCACTCCCAAGTAGCTGGAATTACAGGTGCACACTATTATACCTGGCTGATTTTTGTATTTTTACCAGAGACGGGGTTTCATCATGTTAGCCAGACTGGTCTCGAACTCCTGGCCTCAAGTGATCTGCCTGCCTCGGCCTCCCAAACTGCTGGGATTACAGGTGTGAGCCACAGCGCCTGGCCCCATTGCCTTCCTTTCTTCCCTTCACTTACCTAAGTCCTTCCAGATCCAAATTGACTTCTGCTTTTCTATGAATTCCTCTCAGAGGATGCCTGCCCTCAATGACCTGCCTCCGTGGCCACCCATGCCTTGGTCATCGGGACCAACAGACCACATTTCCCTGTGCTTTGATGACCATTGCTTAAGCTCCTCCCCCAGCTGGACAGCTCATCTCTTGGTATCCCTGCCTCCCCACAGGGCCTTACACAAGGTTGGGGACCTGCAAGACTAAATTTCAGGATGGAGGGATCCCAGGATGAGACTTAGGTAGCATGAAGCTGGAGCTGAGGTTGGCTGAAATCTCAGTACTTCAGGTATTAGATTTGCATGCCAGGAAGGGATTGACTGAGTGGAACCCAAGGCTTTCAGGGAGGGTGAGAGGGCAGCACTATTTCAAATTTCTCATTAAACTCAATCAGTAGTTATAGAAATGTTATCGTTGTTGATATCTAATTTGATATTGCAGACCACTAGGGGATCTGCTTCAACCTGGTTTACACAGCATCCTTTCCTGGGTCTTACAAGGGGACAAGAATCACACTATTCACTGTGTTTAACCCTGGGGAATACAGGATTTATGGGTCTCAGAGGATGTGAACAGCAGCACTGTTCACCCTCCCCACAGTGCAGGGACATCAGAGGTTTTCAATCATAATTTCATCTTATCCATGGGAAGGTAAGGGGCCCCCAAACCGCAAGGAGTTACTGGAAAAACCAAGACTGAAATATAAGTCTCCTGAGTTTGGATTGATGCCATTGTCGTAAAAGAAAGGAACAGGCTCAGAGGAGAGAAGTGGTTCCCAGTTTCTACCTCCCCGCCAGGCATCTCTCCAGCCTGAGATTAATTCTCTGCTTTCGAGCCCTGAGCAACTTTCTGTCTGGCTGACAGCCTCGTTGAAAGAACCTCCTAGAAAGGCAGAATGACTGGGGCCAGTAACAGGGTGAGGGGCCCTCACTATCCCTGCAGCCGCCTATCCAGTGTCCCCAGCTACACAGGCTTTAAAGAGCAAAGATACCCCTAGATGTGTGCTTCTTGCAGAATCGGTGAATTATCAGTGTAATTTTGTTACTGCAACTGAGCAGAGGAAACAATTAGGTTTTGCTACATTTTCACCCAGTAAAAGAAGAAAAAGGAGAAGGAAAAGAAAGGAGATGGGTAGACAGATGGGCGAGTCCTTGCCATCCCAAGACGTCCTTAGACATGCACTTTCTTGTCTCTGCAGGCCTGTGGTCACCTGGCAGCCTAACAAGGCTTCAGCTCCCTCCCTGGACCCTTGTCCTCAAGCCCCTGCCCAACACCATGCCCCTCATCCTTCCTTGAAACTTCCTTGTCATACTCCAAGCCTGGCTCTATCTTTCATGTCTTTCCCATGACTTCCCTCCTCAACTCTTCTGAAGTCTGGTCTAGCTTCTTCCAGACAGCCTTCCCACTCTTGAAGCTCTACCTTCTTCCCTCCCTTCAAAAGCCCACCACCCCCAAGTCTTTGACATGGTTTCTTTGTCCCCCAAGTCCTGGCTGGGCCTCTGTCCTTCCACTCGCTGTTGACCATAATCAACTTCCAACTGAGTCCCCTAGAGGCCTACCCAGCTACTTAGGCTGGTTACACATTTTTCACCCTGATGATCTCTCTTGATCTCTGTACACACACAGCCTTCCCTTTCTCCAGCCAAAGAGAGAGACTGTAATAGCCCTCTGGACTGTCAGACAGGGAGTGGAAGAGAAAAAGTTTTGATGTCAAATCAAGGAGCTCTGGAATCCAGTCCCAATTCTCCCATAAATCAACCATCCCTTTGTTCATTCCTACATTCACTTATTCATCAGACCTTCGATGTGAGCTCTGTGCCCGGCATCCAGTTAGAGGTTAGGGAACGACAGAAATGATTAAAGGAAATGTTGGCACAGAAATTGCTTATTATCTCTGACGAGACAGACACACAACACAGGCACTGAGGTAGTGCTGTGATAGAGACAGCAGAGAGATGGAGGGAACACGGAGAAGGGCCCTCTTCCCAGCCTGAGAGGATAAAGGGAGCTGCCTTTCTGAGAAGGGGCAGTTGACCTGAGTTAGAGAAGCTAAAAGAGGAGGAGAAAAGAAAGAAGCAGGAAATCAGAGGTAGAGCAGTTGCTGAAGCAAAGGCAAGCAGCTTCGAGCTGTGAGACGTGCATTTTGGGAGGGGCTGCATTTGCCAGAGGCCGGCATCCATGTGGATTTATTGCTGCTACGCTCTGGGCAGCGAGTGCTTTGAGATGAGTTTGGGATGGATCCTGGAGCATTTCACAGGCCATGGGAGGGCAGGTTGGGAATTTATCTTGTAAGCGATGAGGGTCCATTTAAAAATTTTAAACAGAGGAGGTGAAGTGCATGTTCTAATGTGTGTTTCTTCTAGCATCGGTTTGAGGGATGGACTTGAGGAAAGCCAGGAGGTGAATTGGGAGGCTGTAGCGGTAGTCTCTGGGGAGAAGGGAAGGAGAGGAAAGGACACCTTTAAAAAATGTTTAGGAAGTAGCTGTGGGAGAGATTGTTGGTTGGCTCTGGAAAGGCAGGAGAGGGAGGTGACCCAGACTGAGCCAGAGACTCTGGGAGGAGCTGGTGTGTGGGAGTGGGGGGAGGGAGGGCAGCAGTCATTTCATTTGGGAAGGCTGAGTCAGAGACTTGGGAACTTGGGTGGAGATGTCCAGCAGGCGATTGTGTGTGAATGGGTCTGAGGGAGGAGGGAGGGAAAAGGCTGGCTGGAGGTGGGGACTTGAGGCTTCTCATCTTAGAGTGGTGTCCACACTGAGAGTGCCTAAGCTTTCCCCAGAGACAAGGTGTCCAGGGGGCTGGGGACATCAGAAGGAAAAGCAACAGCCCATCAGGGAGTCGAAGTAAAAACCAAAATGTCAGGAGAAGAGAACCTAGGCAGTGGGCTCTCCCAGAGCCAAGGACAGGAATGTAGCAAAGGAAACTGAAGGGCAGTGTTATGGACTAAATGTTTGTACTTCCCCCAAATTCACATTTTGAGGCCCTATTCCCTAATGTGATGGTGTTTGGAGGTGGGGCCTTTGGGAGGTAATGAGGTTTAGATGAGGGTGGAGTTCTCATGATGAGATTAGAGTCCCAGTAACAAGAGACTAAAGCTCTCCCCTAATGCCCAACACCACATATCAGCCCTGCGAGGACACAGGGAGAAGGTGGCTGTCTAAGCCAGGACGCAGAAAACAAGACCAAGGCTGGGACCTTCATCTTGGACTTCCTAGACACCAGAACAGGGAGAAAAAAGTCTGTTGTTGAAGTCACTGGTCTCTGGTATGTTGTTATAGGAGTTCACTAGGGTGAGCCCATTTCCCGATTCCTCTGGGACCAGGAATTCATTATGAAGAGCCGTCTTCAAGGGAGAGTTGGGGCAGACGTTTGGCTTAATAAATTAAGGAGTAAATCAGAGACGAGGAAATAGGAGCTTTGAATGAAGACTGTTCTTTTTTTTTTTTCTCTTTTGAGACGGAGTCTTGCACTGTTGCCTAGGTTGGAGTGCAGTGGCCCAGTCTTGGCTCACTGTAACCTCCGCCTCTTGGGTTGAAGTGATTCTCCTACCTCAGCCTCCCGAGTAGCTGGGATTACAGGCGCCCGCCACCACGGCCAGCTAATTTTCTGTGTTTTTAGTAGAGATGGGGTTTCACCATGTTGGCCAAGCTGGTCTCAAACTCCTGACCTCTTGATTCACTCACCTTGGCCTCCCAAAGTGCTGGGATTAGAGGCGTGAACCACTGCAGCTGGCTGATTGAAGACTATTCTTTAAAAACTTTTGGCTGAGAAAGAGAGGGAAGGAGTTTATCCAATAGGTACAAAGGATCAAAGAATCTAGGAGGTCTCTATGAGATGTTTGTTCTGGAGCAGGGCAGTGCATCTCACTTAATATTCAACTGAAAAGTCTTGGTATGAAGGACATTTCCATATCCATCGATGGTCACTGCTGAAGAGACAACTGAATATCTTACTCCATTCCATTTGCCTGTAACTCCACTGATAACTTTTGTTTAGAACTCAATGCCAGGAAACAGTTGTTTCTTCTGAATAAATGTGCTCTCTTTCTTTCATCTGACAGTAATGGCTTGCAACACGTTGTGTTCCTTTTTTTACTTTGCCTGCTAGGAAGCCCAGAGGCCAATTTATGGCTAGCTATAGTGAAGAGTCTGTTTCTGGCTCTTGGCACAAAAATCTCCTCCTTTGCCTAGATGATTTCTGATTCCTTTTACATCTTTATTTTATATTCACATGTATACAAGTACAGTTGTTATGTTTTTTTAAATGTTCAATATAAGTTTATTGAGCAAATAAAACCTGCAAATGGTGATTTTCTTCATAAATTGAAGTACTTCGATTGTCATAACATGTGTTCTGCACGTAGTTTTTGACCAAATGTGGAAATGTTTCTACAGTTAAACTTCAAATGCGAGTCATTATGTAAATATCATTTTATTTTAAGCTGTAGAAAATCCTTTCTGAACATAGGGAGGGTATAAATCACAAAAAACGGGAAGAGGCTTAACCTCTCTGCATCTCAGGTTCTCCATCTGTGAAATGGTGATAACAGTTCCTGTCTGCCTGACTCAAGAGATAATGGATATGAAAACAATTTGATGGGAGCAAAACATTACATGAAGTCAAAGTAACATACATAATATATTGCTTTTTGTTGTTGTTGTTTGTATTCCGCAAAATGTGTAGCATGAGTCCATGGCTGATGTATGGAAAATGGAGTCTGGAATGTGAGTGGTCTTCATGAGACTTTTTGACTCTAACAGTCCACAAGTCAGTGCCTTATTTTCAGAGGGTGATTGGCGTTTGCTGTAGGGTAAGGCCAACTGCCCATCTGTGGGGTTTCCCAGGTGTTTGGGGTGGGACGAGAGTGAGGGGGAATAATGGTTAAGAGGTAACCTGCCTTCCTTGTTATGCTGGATGGCAGGCCTGTCTCCCCGGGATTTCCCCAGCAGTCGTTGTGGAAGACTCTTCTGCTGGAAGTTACAAGGAGCATGAGGTAGTGTGTGTGGGAGAAGCAGTGCTGAGGTTGATGAAGAGCCGCCAGCCTTCTGCAGGCCTGGAGGGGGCCTTTTCTGCATTGCTGTGTGGTCTGCAGGGTGATCGAGGGAGAAGGGATGACGGATGGGAGCCGGGCTTCCTCCCTGCCGTGGTCTGCTGGTTGGCCCATCAGTCACACTCCCTGATGGACTACCTCCTTCCACAAAAGCAGGGCTATAGGGTGGGTTATAGATGAGCTGCTGTAAAAACTATTTTTTCTAATTACATTTTTGAGCTTGGGATGTGGCTGTCCACGGGGGGTGGGAGGTGCCTGATTCTGGAGGAGGAAGTGGAGAAATAAAGTGAGAGGAGAGTGTGGGAGGTTCTTGGGTTGTGTCGATAACTCTATTTAAACAGTTAAGAAGCATCTCTGGGTTTCAGGAATGGCTGTGGGTGAAACCATGACTGGGCTTTGATGATCTTTCCTGGATTCACTCACTTATTCACTCAACAAACGCCTCCTGAATGACTGCAATGTGCGAGGCACTGTGTACAAGGCGTTCTCTAGATAGAACTTGTCACACTTTTTTTGCATATGAAGCACTCATGGATTTTTTTTTTTTTTTTTTTTTTAAAGACACAGTTGCTCTGTCATGCAGGCTGGAGTGCAATGGCATGATCTCAGCCCACTGCAACCTCTGCCTCCTGGGTTCAAGAGATTCTCCTGTCTCAGCTTCCCAAGTAGCTGGGACTACAGGTGCATGCCACCATGCCCAGCTAGGTTTGTATTTGTTGTTGTATTTTTAGGAGAGATGGGGTTTCACCATGTTGGGCAGGCTGGTCTTGAACTCCTAACCTCAAGCAATCCTTCCACCTTGGCCTTCCAGAGTGCTGGGATTACAGGCGTGAGCCATCACATGCAGCCAATAATTTTGTTAAAACAGAGTGTGCTTCAGTGGTTCTGGGGCAAGGCCTGAGACTCTATATCCCTGACAAGCCCTGAGGTCCACCAGTGCTCCTGATCCACAGACACACATCCCTGTGTGATCCCTGTGTAATGGTGAGAGCCCGGGAAACACAGTCAGATATGACATGGCCTCCCCACATCCATGTCATTTACATTGTGCCTCGAGGGTGAGCCAGATTTTTATAAGTAAGAAGAGGAGGAGAAGGAGGCTGGGGAGAGTGGGGAAGATGCTTTCCAAGGCTGATAGAAGAAACAGTGTGAACAGAACATGCTCGTGGGCAGGTTAGTTCCGAGAGAGAGGAGGAATTCTGGACCATCCCATTGCCAATGAGTTCGGAGCCTTTTCTATAGCAAGTGAGAAGCTATATTCAGGATGGAGTGAAAGATCTAACCTGCATTGTGTGCACTTCCTTGTGGGGGCCTTTAGATGGGGCTGGACAGAGGCTGAAGGCAGAGTGGGCTGGGAGGTCCTCTCAGGTCCTGGGGGAAAGGCGAGGACACACGATAGAAGCTTGCTTAGGGTGTGGAGAGCTGGCAAACAACGCAGCGCTCCTCAGCCTGGGTGCTAAACTCATATCACCCTCTGTCTCCTTGTTCACCCCAGAGGCATCGAGCTCTCAATTTTCAGCTTTTTTTTTTTTTTTTTTCATGAAGATGCATCCCGTTGTTCTATCCTCGATACAGGCCTTCTGAAGACAGGGGGCCTCTTTTGTACCTTGCAAAGCAGCTTGTGCTTAGCAGGTGCTCATTAAATATTTGTTGCTGACAAGCATTTGAGGAAAGTGATGAAGATGGGCTAATTCGTATTATCCTTTAATGATTTGATCTGATGGCCTACAGTTTTATCTTTTAGCTTGCTGTCTCCCTCTTTCTCTCCCCGTTTGGCGGGAACATCTCGAGGTAGCAAGATTGAAACGCAGTTGCCACAGAAGACATTAAAACATACTTTAATTTAAGAGATGAATAATGTGTCACTTCTCCCAGAAGCAGTTGCTTTTAAAGAGAAGACAGAAAGCCACTGGTGCTGGCTTCCCGCCCCCTCTGCCCCTAGTCTCTCTCTCTCTCTCTCTCTCTCTCTTTGTTATTCTGAGACAAGGTTTCACTCTGTCACCCTGGCTGGAGTGCAGTAGCATGATCACGGCTCACTGCAGCCTCCACCTTGCAAGCTCAAGTGATCCTCTCACCTCAGCCTCCTGAGCAGCTGAGACTACAGGCATGCACCACCACATCTGCCTGATTCTTTTCTTTTCTTTTTTTTTTGAGACAGAGTCTTACTCTGTCGCCAGGCTGGAGTGCAGTGGCGCAATCTCGGCTCACTGCAACCTCTGCCTCCCAAGTTCAAATGATTCTCCTGCCTCAGCCTCCCAAGTAGCTGGGACTACAGGTGCCCACCACCACACCTGGCTAATTTTTGTATTTTTAGTAGAGATGGGGTTTCACCATGTTGGCCAGGATGGTCTCGATCTCTTGACCTCGTGATCCACCCACCTCGGCCTCCCAAAGTGCTGGGATTACAGGCATGAGCCACCATACCTAGCCTTTTTTCTATTTTTTATAGAGATGGGGTCTCACTATGTTGCCTAGGCTGGTCTTGAACTCCCGGGATCAAGTGATCCTCCTGCCTTGGCCTCCTCAAATGTTGGGGTTATAGAAGTGAGCCACCATGCCTGGTCATCTTTCCCCACTCTTAGCATGTGGATGCAACAGCTGAAAGATTCCCAGAGACCTGGCCCAAGACTTCTGTGTGCAGGAGGAGAGGGAGGAGCCTTAAGGGGTTCCAAAGGTTGCACACCTGGGCAGGAATGGAACATCAGACACATTGTATTTGCAGCAACAGGCTGGCCCTGCTGACATCACAGACATCAGGACAGACCAGGAAGACATCCATCAAATTCTGGGCTGGAAGATGCAGAATACTCTGACTTTGCCCAAGACTGGGCCTTCCTCAGAAGCTCCTGAGAAGAAAAGAATGCAGGGGCCTCATGAATGAGGCTCAGAAATTCGGTTCAACAATCACCAATGAGCCTCAATCCAGGGAAGTGTAACTTACCACCCCAATTTTATAAGGAAGAACACTGAGGCTCAGAGAGGTAAAGTAACCCATCGAACAGTCATAGAGGGGGATCATCTGGGTCCAAAGCATAGCAGCAGCATGGGGAGCACCTTGTACTCTGTCCTGTGCTACCCGTTGGCAATGCAGACAGCAGAGGGGATGCGTGTGTCTGGAAGACGATTAGCATCAGCATTTCACCTGAAGTCTCAGGGTTGAAAGGAAAATGTTTTACAGGCAGCACTAGCTCGGAGAAACCGGGAAGGGCAGTGACCAGGGATGTGTCTCTGCTTCTGCATGGCATTATCATGCAAGCTGTGCAGTGTGCCCCAGCTCTTGAGATTGGAGTCACTGCAGACCACCACCTGCAGCCCCAGTCATCTATCCTCTGGAAGGATGGAGAACATACTCAGGTGCAGACCTCAGCCCTCTGCATGCAGTAGAGGTGAAATAAGTCATTGTGGAAGGAATAGGTGAATGGAGGGAATCTGCACTCAGAATCCCACTGATGGAATTGGAGGAACGTGGACCCTGGAGTCTGAATCATTTGGTATTACGTTCTGGCTCGAACTCATACTCACTGTATGATTTTAGTTAAATTTCTCAACCTTCTGAATCTCCATTTTCTCATTTGCAAACAGAGGTTGGATAGGAAGACTCACTGTACAGGTTTATGGAGCGTCATTCAGAGAGACTATGGGCAGACCCTGGCCTGGTGCCGGGGCCTGTGTTAAAAGTCGCTTTCTGTTTATAATCCTGGAGTTAGTTTTATTAACTGGATTCTACAGTTAGTCTGTCCCTTGTTGTCTATAGGCCTTTGAGAAAATCACATATCCTGTTTTTGTTGTTGTTGTTGTTTGTTTTTGAGACAGGGTCTCACTCCCTTGCCCAGGCTGGAGTGGAGTGGTGCGATATCCCAGCTCACTGCAGCCTTAATCTTGACCTCCTGGACTTGAGCAATCCTCCCAACCTCAGCCTCCCGAGTAGCTGGGACTACAGGTGCGTGCCACCATGACCAGCTAATTTTTCTATTTTTTAATAGAGATGGGGTCTTGCTATGTTGCCCTAGCTAGTCTCAAACTCCTGAGCTTAAGTGATCCTCCCACCTTAGCCTCCTAGTGTTGGGATTATAGGAGTGAGCCACTGTGCCCAGCCTCATATGCCCTTTGAACCACAGTTTCCATACCTGTGACTCAAGGAATGATAACATCTGTCCTACACGTGTGTCTCTTATAAGGATGGATGATGATAAGCTGATAATGTTAGTGAGAACGACAACAGCAAAAGATAGCTGTGCGGCTGTTGCCCATGGAGCAGCGACTATGGAGCCAGGTGCTTTCAAGAACATGCGAAGCTTAAATCAGACACGCCAAATGCTTAGAACATATCCCTGGCATAGGAGTGCCCTGAAACTGTTTGCAATTGTCATTATTTTTACCCCAGATGACGGTAGTTGGGGAGACTCGTGGAAGCTCAATCAGAGGGAAAATCTCATGGTTAAGTGCGCTGGGCACTCCACTGTCAACTGGGAATTATTTTCTTCTGTGGCTTTCCTTTTAGTCCCTCCAGAGTGTTTCCAAGGAGCAGCCAGGATCCGTGACTTGCCCAGGGACTTAGTGAGTCCAGCCAGCCCAGAGTCCAGGCCCTGCTGCTCAGCCAACTCCTGGCTGCTCAAAAGCACCAGGCTGTTCTGTAAGTGGAGGGCAACTGCACCTGTCCTGCACTCAGCCTCTGTCTCCTGGACTCTTGCTAATAGTTTCCCAGCTAGTTTCTCAGTTTCCATTGTCCCTTTAACCTATCCTCTCATTTCCCACAAGTACAGTCTTTCTGAAGAGCAAACCTGATCACATTCCTCCCTGCTTAAAATCCTCCCATGGCTCCCCGCTACCCTGAAGTTAAAGTCTGATCTCCTTAGAGTAGCCCACGAGGTCTGACTGTGCTGGCCTTGGAATACCTCAGCTGTTTTGTCTCTTACCGATCGATCCCTCAGGGCACCCAATGCCCCAGACTTGAATGGTTTGAATCATTCAGAAAACCCTGCCTGGTCTCCTGAGTCCATGCTTTTGCAGATCCTGGTCCCTCTGCTTCAAACACCCCCTCCCATCCATCCGTCCATCCATCCATCCATCCATCCATCCATCCATCCATCCATCCGTCCGTCCATCCATCCGTCCATCCATCCATCCAGTAAGTAATAATTGTGCTCTCTTTATATGCCAGGCTTAGTGTGAGTTGCCAAAGTTATAGCAGTCAACAAGACACAGCGTTTTTGGCCCCTTGGAGCTTGCATTATAGTGGAGGGAGACACCTTAGAAAGAGAGCAAACAACCAAAATATGTATGTATTTTGAACTTACATCATTAGGTATGCAAGTGTGTGTGTTTATAAGTGGAAAATGCCATGAGAGAAATTAAACAGCATAATGCATTGGTCCCTGGGGTGAGGGGACAGTGGCCTTGGATTACTAATTCATTGGGCTAACACTTATTTATGCTTCAATCAGGGGTCACTTCCTCCAGGAAGCCTTCCTGGATCAGAGCCCATCTGAACGGATGCCCCTGGTCAGTGTCCTCAGAGCACCCAGCCCCCTGGCCATACCATGTCTCAGGGCTTAATGTGCCAAACACGACTTGGGATCAGTGTCTGTCTCCAGAGGCTATAAGCTCTCTGAGGTCAGTGACTGTGGCCTTCACTGCTCAGCATGATGCCTGGCTCAGAGTAAGTACAAGGTGATGGTTGTGAGAGAATGCCTGGGCTGCATGGTCCAGGGCTAGGACCTGGGGAGGGAGAGGTCAAGGAGGTAAACCCAGGCGGGCTCCACCCTACTCTATTTAGGAGAGTGCAGCTGCAATCGGAATTGTGGAACTCAGTTGGGCATTTGTTTATAAACGACAAAGGCAGTCGAGAGCTTTTGACGAGCCCCTCATTCATCCTGCCCCCATCACCTTCCTGTCATTTTCCAGTTATTTAGAACCAACCGGCCAGATAGCCCTTAACCAAGTAATATACATGTTAATGTGGAGAGCATGGGCTGAGATTGAAGTAGCAGCGAAAACACATTATTCAAAGGGGAAGGCAAGGAGGAAAAGAGAAATGAATGCAGGGAGAGGCTAGGGACAGCTCTTCCCTTCATTAAAAGTCACAACCAAGCTTGTCTCCCCAGGGCCTCGTACCCTGCTCGGCCGCACACCCACTTCCCCACTCTGCAGCCTCCCCGCTAAACACTCTTCCCCCAATCTAAAAACGCTCTTAGTTTATTTTTAGCCCTTTCCAGAAGGCCCCTGGCAGTCTAACTTTAATTAGAATTGTACCCAAGGAAGCCAGAGCTATTGATGGAATGATTTCTTTTCTCCTTCTCTTCTTGTTGGCATTGTGTAGGGGGTGCCAAAAATGCTTTCAGAGAAGTGGAAAATTTAGCATTTATTTGTTTTTCTTGGCTAACTGGTACCCATCCAGGAAGGTATGTGAGAAGGAACACCGGAGATGGTGGGTGAAGGGGGCTCAGGCTCCTGCCTCCTCCTCTTGAAAGCTGTTGGGATTCCACAGCCTGGCCTCTGGAGCGTGCCTTGTTTGCTTCCTCTGCGAAGTGGGTTTACCTTTCCTGTCCAGCCTCCCTTCCTGAGTTATAATGAGAAACAAGTGAGGTAAAGAGTGACTTTCTTATTATAAAACAAGGTGACCTTCTTGTTACAAGATGGTTTGTATAAATTAAGGACCCAGGCATGGAGGGCCACGGGCCCAGGGGCTGGAGAGGGCAGGCAGGCAGGCAGGCAGGCAGGAGAGGGGTTGGATTTCTAGGTTCTTGAGCATTGCTGCATCGAAGTGACCTTTGCCTCCAACTCCCTCTGGCTCTAAGGGAAGATGGGGTTTTCAGAAGGACAGAAATGGTTGGGGCGGGGACCTTTGGAAATGAGGACCCTGCAGCATGCTCTAGGACCATCTGGAGGGACAACACCCGCTTTTGGTTCCAGGCCCCAACTCTGCAGGTTGCGATCACATCGGAGGTACCTGGCCAGGTGGGCTCTGGTAGGCTCCCCAGAGTCTGTTCAGGCTCAGCCAAGGTGTCAGAGAGTGGCAGTGAGGACACCACAGCCCTCCTGGGAGCATAGTGGACACTCACCTAGACAGGCATATACCCCTAGCAGTGGACACACATGGCTATGCCCGTGCAACACTGCACACACACACACACGGGCATGCACATACGCATGCTAGAAACTCACAGAAATTTCCAAGCAAAGCCCTTATTAGTCATAGCAGATTGGGTCATTGTGCCTGCATTCAGTATTAGTCATTGCAGGATTGCAGGTTAGGTTATCCTGCCATAACAAACAAGTTACAACTAGCTCAGGGACTTAATACAAGCAGAGTCTATTTCTTTCTTTCGCAAATTTCCTGTGGGTCCAGGTGATTTTCCAGGGCAACTTCCTCACAGGTGTTGGTTCTGCATTCCATGCTGCACCTGTCTCACGGCACTTCTGTGTTAACAGGTGATCACTACCGCAGAATTGCAGCCGAATGCCAGCCACAAAACTCTTTGGCAATTGCAGAACGCAGGTCTCATTCCTGTGTAACCAGGTATTGATAAACATGAGTTACACCTTTTGACTCTCACCCCTTCCACTTCTCAGTTTCCTTCTCTGGCTTCATTTTCTCCTTTAGTGAAGAAGATTAATAAGATGACTTTCTGCCCAGACGTTCTGTAGTAAAACATGCCCAGCAGGCTGAGTACGGTGGCTCGCATCTGTAATCTTAGCACTTTGGGAGGCTGAGGCAGGAAGATCACTTGAGGCCAGTAGCTTGAGACCAGCCTTGGCAACATAGTGAGACCCTGTCCCTATTTTTAAAAACAACAAAACTAAATACAACATGCCCAACAGTCTTGCACTCCTTTATCTTGCTGCCTTGAGGCTCTGGGTCAGGTGCTCTGATCTCCCCAAGGTCACCCTATTTTGTGAGAAATATCTGGGGGCATCTCTGGCTACCTAGCAGACCTGGCTCATGCCTGCATGCCTCCATTCTTCCTCCCGATGGATGAAGTTCATCCACCTTAATTTGGTGTCTGAGGTTTTCTAACTTCAGTCCAAATTAGTTTTCCAGGCTCATTGGATACTTCAACTCTAGTCCAAATCGACCAACCACTCTTCCTTACATATGGCCTTGGGCCTCATGTCATCCTCCTTTTCTCCTTGTTCACTCTGCTCTTTCTATACTGATCTTGTTTTTGGTTCCCTGAATATGCTGAGCTTCTTCCTTTCCCAGGGCCTTTGCACTTGCTGTGTGTTTGCTGTGCTCTTCCTCCACCCACTCCATCTCATCACTGTCTTCTCAGCTGAGACGTCACCGCCTCAGAAGGGACTTCTTTCTCACCACCTCTGGAGCGTCGCCATCTTTAGTCCCCTCAGCATATTGACTTCATATCCCTTCTCCCAATCAGTAAGTATCTAGTATTTTTTATTTAGTTAGTTTATTGTTTGTCCTTACTAATTAGAATGTAAGACCATGAGGGCAGGAACTGTGTCTGTCTTCTATACTCCTGTATCCCCAGCACTTATTTTTATTTTTGAGACAGGATCTCTCTCTGTCACCCAAGCTAGAGTGCAGTGGTGCAGTTACAGCTCACTGTAGCCTCGAACTCCTGGGCTCAAGGAATCCTCAGCTTCCCAAGCTGAGACTACAGGTGTCCACTACCATGACTTATCCCCAGCACTTAGCATAGTGAGTGCTACTACATAGTAGTTGCTCAATAAAATTTGTCGACTAAATTGATGCTGCTTCTGAGTATTCACTCTCCTTCCTTCCTTCACCACTTCCCCCTCACCCAATTCTCATTTTAGCATCTCTACAGCCTATGTGTTCTTTCCATTGACTAAAAGATTGCTTCCTTCATGAGTTTTTCACTTATCTATGTTTCCAGTCCCCCTTCCCCCAGCAAGAAGGTATCATTCTCACAGGACAACTACATTCTCCTTATGCTTCTGAACCTCACAACAACTCAGGGGTAAAGTCCTCAGAAACAAAGAGGCTTGGAGAGATTCTATCTGGGTTGTAATCCCTTCATGCCTGAAAACTGCGTGTCTTGCCTTCAAGTCCAGCACCAGTCTTCCACATCGCAGCAATGTTCACTTCCTCTTACATGCTGGTTATACACAAAGAAACCAAACTGCAGTCCCTATCTCAGTGGGAACAGCAGCTCATTGTACCTAGCTCTGTCCTGATGGTCCGGGTGTCATAGAAGAGGCACGTCCTGGGTGTCAAAGGAACCCCAAGGAGGCTGCACCCTAGGGCCGGTGGGAAGGGGGCCTGTGATGACTTCCAGAAGGACATGCTTTGGGAGTCTGGTCTTGAAAGAGGAGAAGTTGGCCAGGTTGGAGGACAAGATGGACATTTCAGGTCAAGACAGCCTCAGGACAACATTGGGGAAAGGGTCCAGGCCCCTAGATTTGCTCTCTGGTGGCTATTCAGAGTCATGGATACTTCTCCCTTGATTTTGGCACATGGAGAAGACGTGAAGTCAGATACAACTAGAAGAGACACCCCCCTACCCCCAGGGCTGCACAGGTCTCTGGCGGGGGAGGGTCTCAGGACTGGTGAAGGAAAAACCAGCCTGGAAGGAGGATAGGAAAAAGACCCAGAAAGGGCTAGCAGAGAGGGGGCATTCACAGGGTGAAAGTTTAGCACCATGGACAGCAAAAGCCAGGGAGTCCTGGAAAGCGGGCAGTTGGAAGTCTGCACCAGGCGTGTCCTATTCTGCAACACATTGTAATTCCTCAAACTTTAAAAGCTTTTGAGAAGGTCTTGGGTTTGATTCTGTCACTGAGAAGATGTGAAGCCATGGGGAAGTTGTGTAACGTCTTTCAACCTCAGTGTTCTTGTCCAGAAAGTGAAGATTATAATGCCAGCAGACTGAATGAAAGATATGTGATCTAAGTGGGAAGTACGGACCATACCTTAATAAACATGTTTCATTTTCTCTCTGCTTGTCAGGGGCCAGATGACTGCCCCTGACCAGGGGTCATGGTTGCGTGAAGGCTGAATTTCACACCAAGGTCTCTGTTCACCTTGGAGCCTTCAATGTCTCTGGCTGGGAGGAGAGGAGCTGACTAAGCAGGTGTTCATCATAGCAAGGTGGGTTATCAGCCCCAGTTCCTCAAGTAATTAATCCCCCCCATGAAGCTTTTATGAGCGTTAACTGAAACTGCTCCTCCACCATCAAGACAGTGAAACGTACTCTCATTTTTCTGGGGGGTAAAACAGAGGCGGAGAGAGTTGAAATGCTTTGCCCAGAAGCTCTGCAAGCAGAGAGTGCTGGAACTAGAATTCCCAGGCCTGGGCTCTCTAGTTTATTGCTTACCTTCTTTGAGTCATGTTCTTCTTCCCCCACAGCTCAATTAAAAACAAAATAAGACAAAACAAAAAGCAATGTTGCCTAAACAGAAAAGCACAGAGCCAGTTAGGACAAAAGTCGATTCGTTGTGGCTGGATTGGTTTTCTCCCCCCTCAGACGGCTCAAACGCTTTCACAAATAGTCTTAAAATAAATTGGGAGATAAGGTAACAATAGTGTTTCTCAATAATGATGACAATAAAAAGAAAACAAGACTGTGTGGCTTCCCCCACTGTTTGGCTTGCAGCTTTTGGGGAGGAAACTTCGCTGAGGAGGGTGGGGTGAAGCAGGGGAGGGCTGCGTCTCTTGGAGGCCGGGTGGGTAAGCCTTGCAGATGATGGAAACCTATTCAGTTGTCTCCCTTGACCATGCTTCTTGGAGAACACAGCAAGGATGGAAATCTGTATTTTATGATTATTATTTTTTGCAACTAGGTCTCACCCTTTCACCCAGGCTGGAGTGAAGTGCTGCAATCTCAGCTCACTGCAACCTCTGCCTCCCAGGTTCAAGTGATTCTCCTACTTCAGCCTCCTGAGTAGCTGGGATTACAGGTGCCTGCCACCACACCTGGCTGATTTTTGTATTTTTTGGTAGAGACAGGGTTTGACTGTGTTGGCCAGGGTGGTCTCAAACTCCTGGCCTCAGGTGATTTGCCCACCTTGGCCTCCCAAAGTGCTGGGATTACGTGCATAAGCCACCACACCTGGCTGATGGAAGCCTTTAGAAGGAAGAGATTTGGGGCTGGCAGAAAGTTAGCTGGCATAGAGCAATGTGAATATTCCTACAAATATGAATAAACCCACTGGTCACCTCCCTCTTTCCCTTGCTCGTTTCCCAGAGGCTGCCTCTCAGATCTTCTCCACCAAGAAACCTGTGTCTCCTCCGTGTGAGAAGCTTCAGCAAGAGAGAGCTGAGTGCCTTCTCAGTGAGGTGGGAGATGAGTGGTCACAGCAGTGGCTGGGGAGGCCTGGGCTCCCACTATGTCTCGGCTGATGAGTTTGATTTGACGCCACAATCAGGGTGTTTTGTTACTGGAGTAACTGGGCTTTCATGAAAATGTTGGTTTGATGACAGTGATTATCTCCTGGAAAAGTTTAGGACAACCTCTAAGGGCAATTCTAGGGCTAAAAGGGTGTGATTATTAGATGTGGGTGGCTGGGCTGGGACTAGGATGAGGCAAGAGAGGCACTAAGGCACAAAATCAAAAGGAGCTTTGCTCTCAGGGATGTACAAGCCCAGGGTTGCCCTTACAAAAGAGCACCTCCCTTCATTTTGCCCCCTGGATATCTCTTGCCTCATCCTAGTCCCAGCCCTGGTGGGTGAGCAGATGTATCAATATTTCTCTCTTAGTTCCTGGAGGACTGCATGGTCACCTGAGATCACCGGGATTAGCCAAGAGAAACAAAGAATAGAAAGGAGGTGAGTGGGTGGCATGATAAACTCTTGTCTAAACCAAGAAAGTCCAGTCCACTGGGGAAGGGAGAATGAAAGTGTGACAGGAGGCTGGAGGCTTTCTTTCCAAAACATCTAGAAGGTGATGGGGGTAGGAGAGGTCTGGTAAGAAATGAGTATGTGAATCCCAGAGTCAGAGGAATCTGGCCTTAAATCCTGGAAGTGTGAGCCTAGACAAGTCACTTTGCTTTGAGTATCGGTTTTCGTACCCATGAGACTAGACTCTACTACCCTCTCCAGAGAGTTATTGAGAAGGTGAGATAAAGCTATTGAGAAGGTGAGAGAAAGCCTTGGGAGGGTTGGTTCTGAGGATGTAAAAAGACAGTTATTTAGAAAATGTCAGTTTTCCACTTTTTCCAGATTGTATTGTGGGGAAAAATGCCAGAAAACCTTAAATCTACCCACTAAACCCATAAATTCTGCCACCATCCTCCAGTGGAGTCAGGGACAGTTGTTCATACACCTTGGGAATATCCTTTATTGCTTCATGCCTAACTCGGATACCCTTGGTCAACTGAGAGAGGGGGCAAGAAAGAAGGAGGAGGTGGAGGTGGCATAGTTATCCTATCAGAGGACCCTGAGGCTGAGTCACAGCTGGGAAAAGAGGTGGAGGCATGGGAGGGAAGGGAGGAGAGCAGCATAGGCTCTGTGCTGGGTATGTGAGTGCCAAAGAGATGGTGCTCAAATCAGTCCAACTGACACCAGTATCTGGGGTCTTTCCTCTGCACTTGTTTATTTCTGTGGGTAGGCAGGGCTGTTGGTAATGTCTGTCAGCTGGCTCTAACCTATGCATTATGATGAAGATAGTGATGGAAGCTTGATCAATATCAAATGCTAGTAAGTGGTAGAGCTGTGACTTAAATTTGTTCTCTCTGGTCCCAGATTTGTGATCTGGCTATTCTGCTGATTTGGTTTGGTTGTGTCCCCACCCAAAATACACCTTGAATTGTAGTTCTCATAATCCCCACATGTCATGGGATGGACCCAGTGGGAGGCAATTGAATCATGCGAGCGGTTTCCCCCATGCTATTCTTGTGATAGTGAGTAAGTTCACACAAGACCTCATTGTTTTATAAGGGGCTTCCTCCTTTGCTGGGTTCTCAATACTTCTCCTTCCTGCCACCATGTGAAGAAGGACTTGTTTGCTTCCCCTTCTGCCATGACTGTAAGTTTCCTGAGGGCTCCTCAGCCATACTGACCTGTGAGTCAATTAAACCTCTTTCCTTTATAAATTACCCAGTCTTGGGTATGTCTTTGTGAGCAGCATGAGAATGAACTAATACATTTGCCTTACCACATTCAGTGGTTCAAGTTCCCGACTTATTTCTCCCAAGTCCTACCCTGAGCCTCCATCTGTGTTTTTACATGCGATTGTGTGAGTTAAGGTAACATTAACAGCTGTCCAAAGCTCAAAATTTCAACTTGTGAGTCCACTCTTGGAACAGACACCTGTCTTCCGAGGTTGCTGCCCTCATCTATCATTGTAGAAGGAGGGAGCATGAAGAATCTTGCCTGGGAGGTGGCACGAGCTGCTTCACTTTTGCTCACATCCTCTTGGCCAGAGCTCAGTTACTTGGCCACACTGCAAAGATGCTGGAGAGCAGCTACTCTGCACTGGCCACGAAGAACTTCTGCATTTGGCTGACAAGAGTGAGGATGAGCTTGTCAAGGAATAAGGAGCCCATGGGAGTCAACTCCCGGGCCACTTTCCTTCTGGGGTCTATTGCCTGCATCTGGTGCTGGAGTTCTGTTTCCTATGAATCCGCTGGAGATCCCTAGAGTTCCCTACAATCTTTAATAGCCCAAACAGGGAAAAGACCCTGGATTACACAGTTATTTTCCCAGAATAAGGGTATATTGACTTTGAGGGAGTTTGCTTTTCATGTTCTGCAACAATAATTTTTTTTAGAGAAGGAAGGGCAGCCTTAGAATCCCACAGAAATGTGGCTCTGAGAAAGAAGGAATCGTGGGGTGGCAGGAGAAGCTTGGAGGCAGAAGATCCAAGTGCTGATGCTGGCTCTGCCCCTCCCTGGCTGTGTCCAAGTGGCGTAGCCTCTCTGAGCTTCCATTTCCTCATTTATACCATAAAGCAAATCTTCCCCCAGGGCTCCTACGAGGACCAGACATGGTGGAGGTGTTTGAAAGCATTTGGCATGTACTAGGCCTACACCACATTTTAATATCAGACCTATTGGAAAGGAAGGAAATTGTGTCCTCTTCCTTTCCTTAATCATCATCAATGCCTCAGCCCCGCTGTGCCTTCTTTTCACAGCATGGCATTCTCCAAAGTTGTGTATCAATTGAATTTTTTTTCCTCTAAATTGAATCTCATTTCCCATGCACTGAGGGAGCTGGGGATTGGAAAGAATTCTCTAGTTTGTCTTTTTGTAAAGCTAATAACCACCCCTTGATGTCTGTGGTACACAGCAGCCTTTTCATTTATTGGCTTTGTTGAAAGTAGGGTTCCCTTGTATTTATTAAGAAAACCACGTATACATGTTTGGAACTGAGACAGAGATTGAATGTGTCAATTGAAGAGATCTGGTCCCTCCCTGCCATGGGGATGCAGCTGAGAACAAGACGGAAAATGTCAGAGAGCAAACACAGCCACAGAAAACTCTTGGGAAGACTATTCCATTGGCACTAGTCGAGTTGTGGCTGGGACCTGTCATGGAGGGCAAAAAAGGGGCATTTTCATCTGAGATCTGCGGATGCTATTCCAAGAGCCCACTGAGGATCCCACTGTGCTCCAGGTGAAATCTTGGTGCTGCATTTTTTGCCCTTTATTGAAATCTATTCCCTCTCCCTCCCACCTTACTTCCCTCCTATCAATTGTTTGCTGATGGATGGAACACCATGTTCTGTTCCTCACATCCCTGCACCTGTCTCCTGAGGCCCTATGCCTGACTTCAGCACAGACACAAATTCATCTGTCTAGTCTTTAAATCTCATTTGGTTTGTCTGTTTTCCCTAATAAGAAGAATAGAATTAGTTAGCTCGCTACTCAGCAGGGCACCAGTATGGAATTTACGTAAATTATCTCCTTAATAAAATTACTAAATATAGCATCAACATGGTTAAACGGGGAAAGAAAATAAAGCTCTTAGATTGTGAGTGTCTTTAAAAAACAAAGCTATGTTCCACCACCAGGGGAAATGAAATTTAACTTCTTAACCAGTAGGTACAAAGTGGGGGAAGGGGAATAAGAAAAAGGTTAGGGAGGACAGGAGACAGAGACTGAGAGAGAAGATAGGAAAAATCTCTAAGCCAGACGTATAGATAGATAACCATTTAATTAATTGCTCTCCAGAGATTTTACTGGGTGTTTGGAATCAGGCCAAGAATATAACCAGTTCTTGCCTTCCTGAAAAAGATATTCTGATTACCTTCTCTTACATCAAAGAAATTCTTCCAGTAAAATAATTAAGGGTACTAGATGTGACAAGTCAGTGTGTTTGTGTGTATGTGTGCAGGCAAGTGCTATTGTAACATACAGGCAGATACTGGGGGAGTTGGATAGAAGGAAAAACATTAGAAACTGTGGACAGAGGGCTAGGTATGGTGGCTCATTCCTGTAATCCCCGCACTTTGGGAGGACAAGGTTGGCAGATCATTTGAGGTGAGGAGATTGAGACCAGCCTAATGAACATGGTGAAACCCCATCTGTACTAAAAATACAAAAATTAGCTGGGCATGGTGGCAGGTGCCTGTAATCCCAGCTACTTGGGAGACTGAGGCAGGAGAATCATTTGAACCCAGGAGGTGGAGGTTGCAGTGAGCCGAGATTGTACCACTGCACTCCAGCCTTGGTGACAGAGGGATTTTGTCTGGAAAAAAAAAAAAGAGAAGAAACTGTGGGCAGAAATTGGAAATTTTTGAGAGGCACATTTTAGTCATCTATAGGAGAAACACAGAGAAGACACTACAAGGCTTGGATTCCACCTTCTCTCTTACTTCTCCCGTGTAAGACACGCTCTGTGTTCCACCACCTGGAGTCTTTTGTCTTTCAAGCCCCTTGTCACTGCCTTTGTTCAATCCCTCCTCTCTGTCTGTACTCTCCATAATACTCTCTGGCATCCCGTTTCTAACTTCTTATATTTTGTCTTTTTAGGGCTGCCAGAGGCATCTTTAAAAAATGCTTTGATTATGATATTGTGCCAAGAAAAGTCTGTGGACCCTAATATTCTCACTCCATACTCCTCAGCCTGATGTTCAAGGCCTCTATTTCTTTGCCTGACCCATCTCCCTGTCCAGCTTCCTGCACGAGATCCCTCTTTGCCTCTCACCCACCAGTGATGCCAGAGAGATACCCCCACCAGCTCTTCAGGTGTCAATCTGCAACCAGACATCCAGGCCTGCTTACACTCAGCCTTTCCATCTCTGTCAGTTCCTGGCATAATGGACTGCCCCTCCCTCTGTTGCCCCAGAACTTCTAGCTTGTGGCTCTGTTTGGCACTGGTCCTGCTTTTCAGTACAGTCGAGTGTTGTTGCTGTATCTGAATGCTATGCAGCTCCATGTAGGGATTGAAGATTAGGGCTCTGGCATCAGCCAGGCCTGGTTCCTAGCCCAGATCCACCACCTACCAGCTGTGTGACCTCAGGCAAGTTTCTTCATCTCTGTGCAACTCTGATTTCTCCTCTGTAAAACAGGAATAGCGAGGTCTACCCCATTGAGCTGTTAAGGGGACCAAATTGTGTAATGCCTGCAAAGTTCTTAAGTTACAGTAATCAAGCATCCAGTAATATATTAATGTCTGTTGTCTGTCTTTTGCAGTTGGCCATGAGGTCCTTCAGAAAAGTAGTGTCTTCTTCAACTTTATATTTCCAGAAGCTAGCACAATATCTGTCTCATAAAAGGCTTTATTGACCTTCTTGAATGAATGGGGTCACTGAGCAGTAAGTGTCCCTAAGTTCTCCCCATACTACTGGTTATTCTCTTGTTCAGGCTGAGAACTGGGGCTCCAGAAATATGTTAACTAGAAGAGAATGTTACACTTGAGGTGCAGCAGGAGTGGGTTTGGAAGCTGCGTCCCTTCTCTGTTGACTGCCTCATCCCCTACAATCCCTGTTGCAGGTGTGGGACCTGGGTGACTGGTTTATAGCAGAGAATTTTATCCATTTCTCTCACAGACAGTGGTACCAGGTTCAGTAGTGATTCTTCTCTAAACAGGTGAGCTTGGGCAGTCAGAGTCTCTGTGGGGTGTGAGCCAACAGACTCAGGGTCTGTGGTCAGCCTGTGCTGTGCTCTGGTCTGTGTGGTGTGAGCTAACAGACTCAGGGTCTGTGGTCAGCCTGTGCTGTGCTCTGGGTGAGCAGGTCTGCCATGGAAAACCAAGGCCAGGAGCAGGTCAGCGTGAGAGGTGCTAGGGCTGCTGTAATTGAAAACCACAAGCCAGATGGCTTAAGCAAAAGACATTTATTGTCTTAGTTCTGAAGACTGCAAGTCCAAGATCAAGGTGAAGGGGTCTGCACACCAACAAGGGGAAGGTGCCTTGGGAGAATACCAAGGTCAAGCTGGCAGCAGAGTTGGTTCTCTCTGAGGGCCGTGAGAAAGGGTCTACTTCAGGCTTCTCCCCTAGCTTGTGTGCTTTCCTGGCAATCTTTGGTGTTCCTTGTCTTCTAGACCCATCACTCCAATCTCTGTCTTCGTCTTTATATGCTAGTCTCCTTGTGTGTGTTTGTGTGGTGTGTGTGTGTGTGTGTGTGTGTGTGTGTGTGTGTCCAAATTCCCCTGCTCCTTTTTGAGGCTATTAGTCATATTGGATTAGGACTCACACTAATGACCTCATCTTGACCTAATTAATTATATCTACAATGATGCTATTTCCAAATAATGTCACATTCTGAGATATTGGACATTAGGACTTCAATATATGAATTTGGGAGGACATAATTCAAGTCTTAACAAAGGAGGAGCAGAAACTATAACTAATAAAGGAGAGGTGAGCAGCAGGGGGGAAATGGAACAGATGTATAGAGAGAGGCAGGCCCGAGAGACCTTGCAGCCTGAGAGGTGAGATAATTACATGTCTCACCCCCAAAAGGGTCATTCTTGTCCTCTTTTCAGCTCCCCATCCCCCATTGACCCTCTCTCCTTTCTCTCTCTCTATGCATACATACGTACATACATACATACATACAAACATGGTTTCCTGGCAATCTTTGGTGTGCCTTGTCTTATAGACCCATACATATGTATAAATTATGTATGTATAGAGATGCTAGAGCTACTGTAACTAAACATCACAAATCAGGTGCTTAAACAAAAGATATTTATTGTCCTAGTTCTGGAGGCTAGAAGTCCAAGATCAAGGTGAAGGTGTCTTGGTAGAACACCAAGGTCAAGGTGTCAGCAGGGCTGGTTCCTTCCAAGGGCCATGAGAAAGGATCTACTCTGGGACCCCCCTAGATTGTGTGATTTGCAGGCAGAAACCAATACATATATGGTTTCTCAACTCTCCAGTTCAAGCTCATGTCACTAGGCTCAACTCTACTTGGGTTCCGCGAGCTTCCTCTGAAGCCTTCAGGAAACTTCCTTTTGATTTGACCTAAAGTCATGGGATTTCTGTTTCTAGCATCAAAATGACTTTTCTATGATAGGGACATGAAGGTCAGTTTTTACACCATATGTGGAACGCTTTTGTCTTCCACAGCTCTCTCAAAGCAACAGGAGTAAGAAACAGAGCTGCGGAGTTAGGGGAAAGTAATAAACAAAGGATACAGACATTCAACTGCATTGGGCAGGTCTTCTCACATACCTTCCTTCCCCCTTTCTACCCACACAAGCTCATTCTTATCCCCTTTTCAGCTCCTATCATCTGTCAATCCTTTCATTCTGCTTATCCTGCACTTTGCACTGCAGTCCCACTGAAGCACTCTCCTGTTATATCCACCAAATTCATTTGTTGAAATCCTAACCTCCAAGCAACAGGATTTGGAGACAGCGAACTTTGGAAGGTGAATGAGATCATGAGGGCGGAGCCTTCATGAATGGGATTTGTGCTTTTATATAAGGGACTCCAGAACACTTTCCATCCTCATTCCTCCATGTGAGGATAGGTTGAGAAGTCAGTAGTCTGCAACCCAGAAGAGACCCCTCACCAGAACCTGTCCATGCTGACACTGTGATCTTATGGCCTTCAGAATTGTGAGAAATAAATTCCAATGGTTTAAAAGCCACCCAGTCTTTGACATTTTGTTATAGCAGCCTGAAATGACTAGGACAGAAATTGGCATTGAGAAGTCTGGTGGTCTTATAACAAATACTTAAAAATGTGGAGGCAGCTTTGGAATTGGGTGATGGATAAAGGCTGGGAGAGTTTTGAGGGGCATGCCAGAAAAAGCCTAGATTGCCATGAGTGGCATTCCAAAGGTGGTTCTGCTGAGAGCTCAGAAAGAAAAGAGAAGAGCTGTAGAGAAAGCTTCCATCTTGTTAGAGAACACCTAAGTCAGCATGAACACGATGCTGGTGGAAACTTGGACAGTAAAGCCTATTCCGATATTCACATGCAGAAATGAGGAACATGTTATCAAGCAATGGAGAAAAGGGGATTCTTGTGATGGAGTAGCAAAGGGAGCCTGTCATACTTCTTGGATAGAGAAGTCTGGACTAGGAGCAGACTATAGAACTATTCAGTTGCAAACATGTGCTACTGTTTTTTTTTGAGATACAGTCTTGGTCTGTCGCCAGGCTGGAGTGCGGTGTCACGATCTCGACTCACTGCAACCTTTGCCTCCCAGGTTCAAGTGATTCTCCTGCCTCAGTCTCCCAAGTAGCTAGGATTACAGGCACGCGCCACCATGCCTGGCTAATTTTTGCATTTTTTAGTAGAGACGGGGTTTCACCATGTTGGCCAGGATGGTCTTGATCTCTTGACCTCGTGATCTGCCTGCCTCAGCCTCCCAAAGTGCTGGGATTCCAGGCATGAGCCACCATGCCCGGCTACTGTTTAAGACAAGGGAAGAAGGACCTTGAGGGTGATTCAGAGATCATCATGGCTGCCACTCCCACCACAGACTCAAGAGTACAAGGGCCTGGGGAGCAGAACTCCCTCCACCTTGATTTCAAAGACTAGAACCAATGCCCAGTGGATCTCAGGGGCCAAGGCCATCTAGCAGAGCCTGGGAGCATAAACCCCACCCCAAAAGAGAACTTCAGCATGGGCAGAGCCATGGCAGAAAGCCACAGCATGGGCATCACTTTCAGCTGTGGGGGTGATGTTGTCATTCTAGTGGGCCTGAAAAGTGAGACCACTGCCTCAGTGGATGCAGAAGGCAGAACATCAAGCCAAAAAGGATTGCTCTCAAGTCTTAAAGTCTGATGGAGCTTGCCTTGCTAGGATTTGGACTTGCTTAATGGGAATGTCTATCCTATGCCTGACCCACCATTGTATTTTGAAAGCACAGAACTTGTTTCATTTCACAGGTTCACAGTTAGAAAGGAATTTTACCTCAGGATGAATCATGCTTTGAGTCTCATCCATATGTTAGATGATATTTAGATAAGACTTTGGACTTCAAACTTTAGAGGTGATGTTCAGAAAAGATTTTTGGGGTTGGTGGGATACAGTGAATATATTTTGCATGCAAGAAGGACATGGATATTTGGGGGGCGGGTAAAGGATGTAATGTTATAGACTAAATGTTGTATTCCCCCCACCCCAAATTCATTTGTTGAAATCAATGAATATGATGGGACTGGGAGTGAGGACCTTTGGGAGGTGATTAGGCCGTGAGGGTGGAAGCTCATGAATGCAATTAGTGCCTTTATAAAAGGGATGCCTGGCTGGGCATGGTGGCTCACACCTATAATCCCAGCACTTTGGGAGGCCAAGACAGGTGGGTCACTTGAAGTCAGGAGTTCGAGACCAGCCTGTGCAACATGGTGAAACCTTGTCTCTACTAAAAATACAAAAAGTAACCCAGTGCAGTGGTATGTGTCTCTAATCCAAGCTACTAGGGAGGCTGAGGCAGGAGAATGCCTTGAACCCAGGTGGTGGAGGTTGCTGTGAGCCAAGATTGAGCCACTGCACTCCATGCACTCCAGCCTGGGCAACAGAGCGAGATGCTGTCTCAAAAAAAAAAAAAAAAAAAAAAAAAGAAAAAACTCCGGAGAGCTCTGTCATTCGCATTGCACCATGTGAGGATACAATAAGAACTTGGCAGTCTGCAACCTGGACGAGACCACCTCACCAGGATCTGAGCATGCAGGCTCCCTGATCTTGGACTTCACAGCCTCCAGAATGGTGGGAAATACATGTCTGTTGTTTGTAAGCCACCAGCATATGGTCTTTTGTAACAGCAACCCAAGCTGACTAAGATCTGTCCTCTCTCCAGCCTTCCAAGACCATCTGTGTAGGGCCTTTTGTCTGGGCCATACAGTTCACATTCAGTTTGTTTGATGAGGAATTATTTCCCCACGTTTCAAGTATGTTGAGGTCTCGTTTATCTAGTGAAGCTTCAAATTCCGTAAAGATATGAACACTCCCTTGGCCTCGCTCCATGATGCTCAGCAAACATTAGTGGAATAACTATATGGCTGCATCCCATCTTCTTTAAAAACAGGTCATTTACAATGGTGCTAAATTCATGAGGTAGATAAAGACACCTAGTGCGAAGTTCCCCTCCCATCCATGTTTCTCAGCTACCGGATTGTTCTCCCTGGAGGCAACTAATGTTAACAGTTTATGGTGTATGTGTATCCTTCTAGAGGTATTTTATGCATCTGCAAGCAAATACATATAACGATTCTTTTTCCTCTTGTTACATATGTAGTAGCCTGCTATACAGACTGTTTTTCTTCTTCTTCTTCTTCTTTTTTTTTTTTTTTTTTTTTAAGAATCTTGATGTGGTGATTTTATAGATATGTCTGCCAAATCCTTTGACATTTGTCCTCTCAAGAGGTGCTGCTAAACTCCCCTTCCTTTGACTGTGGGCTGGAATTAGTGACTTGCTTCTAGCAGATAGAATACAGAGGACTTGATGGGCTGACACTTCTGAGATTAGGTTACAAACAAACTGCATCTTCCATCTTGGGTACGTTCTTTCTTTCTCTCCATTTATCTCATGAATCACTTATCTGGGAAGCCAGCTGCCATGTCCTCGGGACACTCAGGCAGCCTTGGGAGGGGCCCAGCTAGCAAGGGACTGAGGGACGTACAGCTGAGAGTGTAGAAGCCGATCTTCTGAGACCTGCCAACAGTGACATGAGCAGACTCAGAAGCAGACCCGAGTCCTCTCCGACAGGCCTTGAGAGGACTGCAGTCCCTGCCCACAGCTTGATGCCAACCTCTTGGGAGATCCTCCACCAGAACCATACAATTAAGCCACTCCCCAATTCCTGCCCTCTGGAAACTGTGAGGTAATGTTTGTTGTTTTAAGCCGACATATTTGTTATGCAGCAACAGATGATACACATGGAGATCCCTTCTTCCTGAGTGCCTAGTGTGCCTATTCCTTTTTACAGCTACTTTGTATTCTGTTCACTAGACATGGCATTTTTATTTTAACCATTCCCATACTAATGAACATTTAGACTACTTCTAAGCTTGTGCTCTTCAAACAATGCTGCAATGGAAAACTTTGTGAAAATTTCTCACTGTGTTGCCCAGGCTGGAGTGCAGTGGCACAGTCTAGGTTCACTGCAGCCTGTGCCACCTAACTGGGCTCAAGAAATCTTCCCACCTCAGCCTCCTGAGTAGCTGGGACTACAGGCACATGCCACCGCATTTGGCTGATTTTTAATTTTTTTGTAGAGGTGAGGTTGCCTTATATTGCTTAGGCTGGTCTCAAACTTACGGGCTCAAGTTATCCTCCTGTCTCAGCCTCCCAAAGTACTGGGATTATAGGCATGGAAAACTTTATAAATATGTCATTTCACCTGTCTGTGAGTATACCTGTAGAATAAATTCTTAGAAATAGAAAAGTCATGTCAAAGCGTTCATTTCTGAAAAAATAAAGTCTTCCCAAATTCTCCCTTTCTCTGTTTTTTTGTTTTTTGTTTTTGTTTTTGTTTTTGACAGAGTCTCGCTTTGTCACCCAGGCTAGAGTGCAGTGGCTCACTGCAAACTCTGCCTCCTGGGTTCAAGCAATTCTCCTGCCTTAGCCTCCTGAGTAGGTGGGACTACAGCTACCTAGATAATTTTTGTATTTTTAGTAGAGATGGGATTTTGTCATGTTGGCCAGGCTGGTCTCAAATTCTTGACCTCAAGCAATCTGCCCACCTCACACTCCCAAAGTGCTGGGATTACAGGCATGAGCCACTGTGCCTGGTCCAAACTCTCTTGTATGGAGGTTGTACCAATTTACATTTCCATCAGCAACAGAGGAGAGGCTGGTTTGTCTCCACCCTCACCATCTTCCTTAACCCCTCGGGAATAGGTTACAGCGTAGAGATTCCATATGTTTAAGGATTAAGTTATATCTCCTGTATCTCCACAGCAAATGATTCAAAATGTCCTTGATTTATTTAGGATCCCAGAGAGGTTTTCTGACCTTACCCAGCAGATACACAGGCTCTGTTGTGGGTATAACAACCATCAAAGCAGCGATGGGTGGTAGCAGCAGCAGCACTCATATGTTGAAAAATCAAAATAAAAATCAAAAAAAATCAGGCCAAACCTGATCTTTTCCATTCCTGCTCCCAGTAAGAAGGGAAAGCCCCAAGGGCCTTTGCATCTCTGCTGCAGAGATGCAAAGGGAGATCCGTAGTTTGCAGGTGTCTGGTGACCTTCTAGTCCTGCAGGGAACATGGGGCAGGATGCTGCTAGAGGCTTCTGAACCTGGCCAGGTGGCTGGGCCTTCAAAGGCTTCCCCTACAGCATCTCTCTTTGTGCCTAGCAGAGCCCAGGGCTCACACAGTGGGAGGTGCTGCATCCTGGATGCGGGAGAGTACCTGTGAAGCCAGCTTGGAGCTGATAGAAGCAGCGAGGTGTCGGCATCCACTGTCACCTTCAGACTTCTGGTGCTTCTGGCTTTTGGCCATTTGGTGGGGCGTCTTCTTCCAGGAGTGCACAGACCTGCATCTTCTTGGTTCAGGAGGGTGGAAGAGGTGGGGAAAAAAAAAGAAAAAGCAGCGAGGGTGCTAGTAATGGGATTTGCTTCCCCAAATTTGGAGAAGAACACTTCAGGGATGCAGGATTTCCCGGAAAGCAGGAATTCTGTGCCCTCTTCCTGGTTCCCCATATAAAACTTCAATGGCTTTTGTAAGTTTTCCCCATATACAACTTCAATAAGAGGCTCCTTCAAGCATGCACGCACACACTCACTCACCAACTCACTCACTCACTGACTCCGTATTTACTGAGCACCTTCTGTGAGCGATACATGTTTTAGGTGTGAATTTCCAGCTTCTTCAGAATCTGTTTCTACCCAGATCTTGGGATGCTTGCCCATTGCTAGATGCCAAGTTTAAGCCCCCATGAACTTTCCTTTGTCAAAAAACCCCATCTCACTCCACCCCGATCTCCACTGCTTACAGAACAAGTCCCAGCTCCTGCATCTCGCTACAGGATCCTGAATGTTGTAGCCCACATTTCCCACGTCAGCTTCCTGTCTTGCCAGTTCTTGCCTCAAACTCTGCAATCTAGCCTCAGCGAACCTATTTCCACTTGTTCATTCACATGTGCAGTCATTTATTTCTTCATTTTTATTGTGTGCAATATGCTAAGCCCTGTGTTAAGTGCTCTGGGTATATCTGTGAAAAAAGTGGCGGGACTCTGCCCGCAGAGACTTAACTTCCAGAGACAATAGTGAGCAAATAATTAACCATTGCAAGTTGTGATGCGTCTTGAAGGAAACAAACTGGGTGATGTGATAGAGAAGAGTGGATTAAGCCTGGTCAGGAAACATCTTTCCAAAAGAGGTGACAGGGAAGGAGGTAGCTATGCTAAGATCTTGGGGACCTGCCTCCTGAGCAAAGGGACAACTATGGCAAAGGCCAAGGCCTTGCTCTGTCAACCTCAGACCTTTGTTCATTGCTGCTATTTTTCTTTGGAGCCTTCCCAAGTCCAGTCTTCCTGATTCTGGTCCCTTCCTCCAGGAAGCCTTCCAGGATCACCGTACACTGAGGTAGTGCCTTTGCTCTTGCTCCACTTGCCTGCCACAGTTCCCCATTCACCTTCTGTGCTGTAGGGTGCACCCAATGCACCCAGGCATTGACTTGGGAAACTCAGCCCTAGCCATATCCATGTCTGCTTTGTTTGCTGTTGGAGTCTGTTGTAGGTCGAATTGCATCCCCCAAAACAATATGTTGAGGCTGTAACCCCTGTTACCTGTGAATGTGGCCTTATTTGGAAATGAGTTCTTTACCAGTGTAATCAAGTTAAGATGGGGTCATACTGGATTAGGGTGGGCAGTAAGTCCAGTGACTGGTGTCCTGATAAGGAAAGAGAGATTTGGAGACAGAGACAGCCACTGGGAAGAAGGCCATGGGAACATGGAGGCAGAGACTGGGGTGATGTAGCTGCAGGCCAAGAGCACCGAGGACTGCTGGGGGTATTAGAGGCTAGGAGAGGCGAGGATGGATTCTTTCTCTAGAGGACTGATTCTAAGAAGGGTTCTAAGAAGAAGCATGGCCCTCCCAACACCTACCAACACCTTGGTTTCAGACTTCTAGGCTCCAGACCTGGGAGAGAATAAGATTCTGCTGTTGTAAGGCACCCAGCATGTGGCACATTATTTCTGCAGCCAGAGGAAACTCACACAGAGCCCCAGACCCTGGGAGGTGAGGGCATCCTTGTCCAGCATACCATTGGGCTGAATGAATGAATCCTATCAACTGCCTCCTCCACTTTTTTTTTTTTTTTTTTTTTTTGAGACAGGGTCTCACTCTGTCACCCAGGCTGGAGTGCAGAGGCATGATCTCGGCTTACTGCAGCCTCGATCTCCCAAGTTTGAGCTGTTCTCCTGCCTCAGCCTCCTGAGTAGCTGTGATTACAGTACATCTGTGATTACAGATGCCCACCACTAGGCCCAGGTAATTTTTGTATTTTTAGTAGAGACGAGTTTCACCATGTTGACCAGGCTCGTCTTGAAGTGACCAGTCCACCTCAGCCTCCCAAAATGCTGGAATTACAGGCGTGAGCCACTACGCCTGGCCCTTCTTCTTGTGCCCAGTGTGTGGCCTTGAAGTCCCCTGTGTCCAGCCAGGGATGTCTCCTTGCAGAGCACAGGCTGCCAGGTAGGAAGGGGGCCACCCTCCTCCCTTGTGTTTGTATGTGGAAAATTCTTCTTGGCATTTCTTGGGAGAAATTTCTATTTTTTGAATCCTGAATCCTGAGAAACATCAGTCGAGAAATCAGGAAAATGGGAAAAAGTATTATAAGTCTCTTGTGGGAATTAAAGCTTGTAATCAACATGCAGACCTTATAGCTTTGAAGGAAGGCACTGACGCTGAGTTGAAAGCAGAGTCAAGGGTTAAGATGGACATTTCTGAGAACCAGGTCAGAAGAAGTTGGAGAGGTGGCTATGACCTAATCCATCAGTCTCTCATAATCTCATGGCTGAGTTAATGTGCGTGTCTGTGGCCCTGTCTGCTGCACGCGGTGCATCCTTCATGCAATTAAAATACATATCACTAAATTTATGTGCAAAGTGTGCTTGATACAGAACTGTTGAGTGGTGTTCTAAGAAATAAAAGGTTTTGGAAGCAAAGTAAGTCCTTAATGTGGCCATTTGACACATGATTCTGTGAGATGTTGTTCCTCCTTGATAGGAGATCTGACTTTCAACTGCCACCCAATAATGTTCTCTGGTGTTTCCTGGTGTTTGAATATTTTCTATAGGTTATGGTCCTTTGTAAGTAGAACTAAGCTGAATATTTCTTGTTTACTAAACATCTTCCATAATAAATAATAATAATAAAGATGATGGAGAATGTTGGAAGTATTTAAAAACTAACAGGATTTTGGACATTTCCATTTCTTGTTTCTGAATCTGGAAGATTAATATCTGTCAGGAATTTGGAAACACCATAGTTCCACCTTATAAATAGTTGCTGTACCTCATATAAGCGTTAGCTCAGTCTCAAACCCTCCAAAAGCTTTCTTTCAGCTGAAAGTGGGACTACAGAGGGACTGATTTCATCTGCCTAATTGGAAATCCAGTTCTGATCTCAGCAGCCATGTGAACTTGGACAAGTCAGACCACCTCTGGGAGCTGTTTCCTTACCCCTGCTCCTGTGCACCAAATGCCTGGGCTGGGTGATCTCATGGGGGTCTTCTAGCTCCTGCAATCTATAATTTAATAGCACTGCTCCAGGCTGCATCCCTGAGTGAAGATGCTCTCTAACCTAATTCTAATCCTGTTGGGCGTTGGGGAGGTTTTCTTGTGTCCAGGGGGTGGCAGTGAGGACTGAGTTGTCACTCATTGCTATGCACATTCCTCCATTACGTGATTTTGTTTAATCCTCATCATGACTCAAAGGGAAACTTTATTATTGTATATTACAGATGAGAAAGCTGAGGTTCAGAGAGGCATGTGTTGTGTCCCTACGTTACAGATCAAAGGGAAGGAGGACCTATGAAAGGACCTCTGGGTTTGAGTGGACACTGGCACACCCGCAGCCTCCTCTTTCTTTCTGCTTGTTTGTATTTCTGACCAGTTGCACACAGAGGCAGGTTCCTGGGGAGGGCTTTATGGATTCAGGTGGAAAGTGACAGCATGTGGGTAACACTGACTGTTCAGACACTGCCAAACCTTGGTTTCGTGTGGAGGGGAGAAGAAAAAATTGGTGTAGATTAAAGTATGGCTTGGAGGTTGGGTGTGAGAACTCACATCTGTAATCCCTGCACTTTGGGAGGCTGAGATGGGTGGATCACTTGAGCCCAGGAGTTTGATACCAGCCCGGGCAACATAGCAAGACCCCACCGTTGAAAAAATAAAAATAAATGAGCTGGGCATGGTGGCGCATGCCTGTAGTCCTGGCTACTCAGGAGGCTGAGGCAGGAGGATCTCTGGAGCCTGGGAGTTGGAGGCTTCAGTGAGCTGTGACTGTGCCACTGCTCTCCAGCTTGGGTAACAGAGTGAGACCTTGTCTCTAAAGTAATTAAATAAAGGCCGGGTGTGGTGGTTCATGCCTGTAATCCCAAAACTTTGGGAGGCTAAGGTGGGCAGATTGCCTGAGCTCAGGAATTAGAGATTAGCCTGGGCAACATGGTGAAACCCCATCTCTACCAAAATACAAAAATTAGCCAGGTGTGGTGGTGTGCACCTGTAATCCCAGATATTCTGGAAGCTGAGGTGGGAGAATTGCTTGAACCTGGGAGGCGGAGGTTGCAGTGAGCCAAGATTACGTCAAATGCACTCAAGCCTGGGTAACAGAGTGAGACTCCATCTCAAAATAAATAAATAATAAATAAATAGGTAGGTAAGTAAAAGTATGAGTTGTAGGGGTAGATGGCGGTGTTGGCTGTGGTGTCTTTTTCTCAATCCACACAGGTAGGACCTCCTGTTGTTTTGGGTGCTTTTTTCAGGTTGGGTTAAAGATGAGTCTAAATTGTAATCCCCCCAACCTGCCATGGGCCCAGTGGTGTAAGCAGGAGGGACAGGTGAGCATGCGATCCCCTGGCAACGCTGGGTGTGGTTGGAAGGCACTGGTAGGATGGAAGGAATCACCTCTTCCCCTCTTTGTACCTCAGTGTCCACTTCCTGTAAATTGGGTAGGGGGTGGCTCTGGACTGTGGGGAATGACAATTCTTTTCTACTTCATATTTCCTGGTTATGTGATCAAAATAAAACTGTGTTCATGCTCCTGCTTTAAAAACGTCCTTACTGCCACCATTTTTAAGCTGTAGAACAGATGGCCATGATATTTTACATTACAAATGGATCCTTCATTTGGCCAGAGAATCAATGTAGGTGTATTTGGGGGAGGAAGTTCTTTCTGTTAGGGACAGAATTGTATCCCCCACCCCAATTTCATATGTGGAGCCCTAACCCCCAATGTGACTGTGTTTGGAGATAGGATTTTTAGGAGGTAATTAAAGTTAAAGGGGTCCTGAGGGTGGGGTCCTAATCCAATAGGACTGGTGGTCTTTATAAAAAGATTAAGAGAGATCTCTCTTTCTCACCATATCCCCTGCACACACTGAGGAAAAGCCACGTGAGGACAAAGTGAGAAGGCAGCTGTCTGCAACCTGAGGAGAGTGCCCTCAGCAGAGCCCGATCCTGCTGGCACCTTGATCTCAGACTTCTGGGCTCTAGAACTGTGAGGGAATACATGTCTGCTGTTCAAGCCACCTAGTCTGTGGTATGTTGTTATAGCAGCCCAAGCTGACTAAGACAGCCTCCTTGTCCCAACAGCATGTCCATGTCCTTTGACTTAACAATTGTTAAAGTGAGGGAAAGGCGTGTGTGTGCAAAGGTGGCGTATGTGTGTGATTCCTCCAAAGGACGCCTGAAGACACAGCATGTTTTCCTCACTGGAGTAGACCCACCCTTGTTGGTTGTGACTACTGTCCCTCCCCTCCTTCTTACTCTCATACTAACTTGAGAATATTTTCCTAAAACTGGGAACTTGTTTCCTCCTTGTGAGGTACTTGGCTTTCTGTGTGTATGTGTGTGTGGAGGGTTGTATGTGTGTATGTGCGTGTATGTGTGTAGGAGGTTGTATGCGTATATAAAAAGACGTAGTGTCTCTTTATAAGACCATGTGCATGTATTTGTGTGGGCATGTGTGTGCATGTGTATGTATGTGTATGCAAGTTGTGTGTGTGCATATGTGTGTAGGCATGTATGTATATGCATGTGTGTATGTGTGTAGGCATGTGTATGTGTACAGGAGTGTATTTGTGTGTAGGGTTGTGTGTGTGTATGTGTATGTATAGGGTATGTGTGTGTATTTGTGGGTAAGAATGTGTATGTGTAGGGTTGTATATGTGTGTGTAGGGGCATGTGTGTACTTATGTGTGTGTAGGGTTGTGTGGGTGTTTTTGTGTGTGGGGCACATGTGCATGCATTTGTGTGTAGGTATGTGTAGGGATGTGTGCGTATGTGTACATTCTGTTTTAGACAAACACTTGGAGAAAAGGCATCAGAGAAGGGCTAAGAGATGCTCTCCCTGACGGTGAAGGACCCCCTCCTCTGTGGGTAAGAGCCTTGCCATAGAGAAGCCCCCATCTGAAACCTTGGGTGTTTTGGTTTTTGGCCCTTCCACCTCTGTTCCTCCTACTTCTAAATGGACAGGCAATGGAGCAGTTCAGCTTTATCTTTTGTCTCCTAGCAACCGTGCTTGGAAGGTGGAAGGCACATGGCAAGGTCTAGAGATTGGGGTAGGGCAGGTGGCAGGCAGGGAGGCAGGAGTCCTGGGGTGCTCCTCCTGGAAGCCCAGGTCCTTGGGGCTAGGAGATGCTTTCTCTTCTGTGTAGCAGTGGGGGTGGGGGCAGCTCTCATTATTTAATGGTATCATTTGTGTTGACAGAATGGACAGGAATGTTTCATCAAGCAATTACACAAAGGAGTATGACTCGTTCCCAAACACAAAGGCGACAGGCAGCATAAATAAATGTGCGTATGTGCTAGTGCACTAAGTGTTTGCTACCACACTTGCTGAAAGGGGGAGAAAGAGACATTGCCTTCTCCTTCTAAGGTGAGAATTGCTTGTGGTGGGAAAGAAAAGGCAGAAAGAGTTATTTCCTGGCAAAATGAGCACAATTCAAGAGGCAAGCATCCTCTCCCTCTGCCATTCATCCCAATAAGAATCCCTTGGGGTCCTGGCCTTGTCTCTCACACAATTGGGACACTCTTACGTCAGCCATCCCCAGTGAGAGCTGGGTTTGGACAAGACATGCTCTGGCTCCCTTCCGCCTTTGATGTTCATCTTAACTGGATGTCACCTGGATGAAGATCAAAGGTAGCCTTGGAGGAAAAACAATGTCACAAAACGCTTTTCTCCTCCCTGAGAGTGAGAGGAGCAGGTGGAGCTTGGAGAGAGACTGTCTTCTCGCCACCTTTGTCAAAGTGATAAGAAGAGCCCTTTCTCTGTGTGTGTTCTTTTTTCTCTTTGCTCTGTGTTTCTCTCCTTCCCTTCTCTTCCCTTTCCTAACTTCCTCTTCCCTTTTTAAAAGAACGGTCTAGTGGGGAAGGTTTAGTGACACATGTAGGGTCACAAGCCTCAGCAGCTACAAATAGAAGACACAGTGTTGCAGGGTGAAAGGAACGCTGTTGAGACTCAGTAGCCACGGTTTCCATTCTGGCATTGCCACTAGATAGCCCCATGATCCTGGGTGTCTGGGCCTCAGTTTACTTACTTGTAAGGCACAGGGGTTGTACTAGATGCTCTTGTGAACTCCCTGCAGCTCCAACAGTCCAGGACTTGCTAGCTATTCTACTCAGGTCTCAAGATGTGGTGCCCCTTGGCTTCCTGAAGTCACAGCCTGGCATCATCATCGCAGCAGCGTGAGTGGGGACAAGAAGGGATGGAGCTGACTACACCCTTCAGCCCTGCTGACTCTTGGAAAGCACTGAGCAGCACAGTACCAAACTACAGGACTTCTTCTTCTTTTGGTTCCACCATCCCTATATATTTCTCCCAAATGAAATTAAAAAAATTATTGAATTATTAAAGTACACATACATGTTGTAAAAAGAAATTCACTTAGAGACATTCCAAGTGAAATTCCCCTGATAACCAATTTCCACATGGTGTACGTATTCCCAGGCTTTTAATAAACACACTTATGATGTAAATATATGTTTGGATTTGTGGGATTTTGATTTGTTTGATGTTCTGATTCATGGACTGCTGACTTGTTGACCACCGGAGCTGTCACAGCAAAAGAAGAGAAGGAACTAGCTTCTTTTTTTTTTTTTAATTTATTTATTATTATTATACTTTAAGTTGTAGGGTACATGTGCATAACGTGCAGGTTTGTTACATATGTATACTTGTGCCTTGTTGGTGTGCTGCACCCATCAACTCGTCATTTACATCAGGTATAACTCCCAGTGCAATCCCTCCCCCCTCCCCCCTCCCCATGATAGGCCCCGGTGTGTGATGTTCCCCTTCCCGAGTCCAAGTGATCTCATTGTTCAGTTCCCACCTATGAGTGAGAACATGCGGTGTTTGGTTTTCTGTTCTTGTGATAGTTTGCTAAGAATGATGGATTCCAGCTGCATCCATGTCCCTACAAAGGACACGAACTCATCCTTTTTTATGGCTGCATAGTATTCCATGGTGTATATGTGCCACATTTTCTTAATCCAATCTGTCACTGATGGACATTTGGGTTGATTCCAAGTCTTTGCTATTGTGAATAGTGCTGCAATAAACCCAAAGGATTATAAATTATGCTGCTATAAAGACACATGCACACGTATGTTTATTGCAGCACTATTCACAATAGGAACTAGCTTCTTTTGAGGGCAGTGAGATGTGTTTGTCCCCAGCTGTGAGCTAGGTCCGTCTTTCGGGCACCAGGAGCCCTATGCTCTCTCCTTCGGCCAGTTGTATGTAAATTGCATCCTGGAGGAACTTGAGACCTCTAGAGTTATTTCCACAAAACAATGACAGGAAGCTAAGAACCTTCACAAAGCCTGCCTAAAACCAGTTTGTTGTTGGAACAATGGATGCACTTGCTAGGGATTGCTGTTTCTGTCTTTCTTTTTAAGAAACTTAAACATTACAAGGTATATGCCCTTTATGGTGAAGAAGTTAGAAAACAAATGAATCTGTAGAAAATAAATCACCGTGTTCCTTTATTTAGAAATATATTTGGTGTTCTTATTAAAGAACATCTAAGGTTCTCCTGCACACATATTTGAAAAGCCTTTTCAGTTGACTTGATGCTTGCAGTTTAGAGATGGCCTGAGGTGACGTGTTATCTGTCCCACCTCCCAGGACCTGGACCTTGAAGGCATATTTATTCAGCCAGACTCTTGGGACATAGAGATGAATGTAACTGGGTTTTTGCTCTGTAAGTTCTTCTAGCATGTTAGGAGAATGGTCCCAGAAACAAACAAACAAATAAAAAACTACAGTCTAGCATGGAGCATGCTAAAATTTGGAAATCTACTAAGTATCATGGAAACAGAGAGGAAGAAGTCATTAACTGAATAGATGTGAATCTGGTAAATTTCAAGGCCAATGAGGTAATTTGGAACATCTTCCTGCTTGGACTTTAATCCCAGAAACAAGTAGTTTGTTTCCACTGTGAGAGATCTCCAAGGTGCTTTCTGGTAGATTTGTGGCGAGGGGCCTCCAACTTCTACTTTCAGCATCACAAGGCGGAGATGTAGGAGGTAAGGCTTTATTTCCTCTCTGCAGAAGCCTTGTTTTGCTTGCCCCCATATCTTAAGTCTACAGCCTTCCATATGCTTGGGTGGGAGCACGTGAGTCTCGCAACTCTAGGGCAGCAACACTGGCTTCATTTTTAGTGCATGCCAGTCTAAAATCTTTGTAATTCCACCAAGCTGAAATAACTCTGGTGATATATAGATTTATTTGATGTAAGCCCTTAGAAATCTTTGCGTGGGACCAGCCCTGTGTCAACTCTCACTCATTCTGGAGGAGGGGTGTGGGGTGCTTGGGGACATCACCATACAGTTACAGAAAAGTGCGTTTGATGTTAACTTTGAACCAGTGAAGTGGTATGTGCTGACTTGGATTGAATTAACTGGAAATAGACCCTGAGAGAGAATTGCATTCAGAAGGCTTCTTGTGGACTGCTCTCAGGAAATGCACCTGTAGGAAAGTGAGGAAAACTGGATTGGGCAGTGGGAGAAACCAGTTGATAATGCTGTTGTAATTGAGATCTCAGCTGATCCTGTAAAGAGTTTTGGAACTGGCATGAACTATCAGAGTTGTCCCAAACTGAGGCAAGGGCATGATGGCTTGAGCTCGTAGTCACTGGTTATGAGCGACCTTCTGGGAGGTTGAGTAACCTTGGATAAACTAGTTCCCTGAAACCAAGGGCAATTCCCAGTGAGGAATTGAGCTGTCAGCAGCAAGATCTCCATCATCAGGGTGATGAATGACAGGAGGAAAGGGAATCAGAGCAGACAACAACAGTATGCACTACAGTCTGTTTTTTATGTCTCTCTGACCCACTGACTTCTTAAGTTTTCCTCACTTGGGGACAAGTCCTTTAGGATTAAAGTTGGTCTCACTTTCTAGGGAATTTACAGGCAAATAATTAGTGGGACAAACCATAGCTCTTTCTGTACGGTTGATTTTGAAACCATAACTGACACTTACCATCCCCCAACTCCATCACCCATTCTAGATACCCCTCACCTTCAGCTGACCATTTCACTAGTCTAGGCAGTTTGCTTCGTGGGGTGGACTGGATCCTCATCCCTGAGGCATCTTAGCCTCTGTTAGCATGCTGTTTTCAGGACATGGCTGCTGTATCTGCCAAAGTACTATTAAAACAGGGCATGTGAAGTTATAAAACAAAATGAGTTCATGTCCTTTGCAGGGACATGGATGAAGCTGGAAGCCATCATCCTCAGCAAATTAACACAGGAACAGAAAACCAAACACCACATGTTCTCACTCATAAGTGGGAGGTGAACAATGAGAACACATGGACACAGGAGGGGAACATCACACACTGGGGTCTGTCGGGGGTCAGGGGAAAGGGGAGGGAGAGCATTAGGACAAATACCTAATGCATGCGTGGCTTAAAACTGGATGATAGGTTGATAGGTGCAGCAAACCACCATGGCTCATGTATACTTATGTAACAAACCTGCACATTCTGCACATTAAAGTAAAATTAAAAATTTAAAAATAATAAGTAAAAGTATGGGAAAAAAAAAAAAACAAAAAACCAAACCAGGGCACGTGAACACCAATAGATGCCTCATTGGGTCAATTGAGCACTGAACATATTCTTCCCCATTGTCATTATCTAATAGCAGCCCGATCTCCTGTCATATGACTATTGCTTTTCCATGCCTGTTGGTCTTTTAGTGTGAGGAACTCAAAGGGCCTGGTTAGCAGCTGCAGCTTAAAGTTTAAGGGACTTTTATGGAATGTGCATGTACAAGTGCTCCCCTCTCTGAGAACCAGGATCTGTAGAGCCACAGAGCCTAAGATTACAGGATTGGGAGCATAAATTCTGCAAGTGGGTTATGGGTTGTTGGTAAGTGGGGCCACTCCCACATTCACCCTTTAGTTCCCTAACTCATATATTCTATGCACAGGGGACAGACACAGTGCCATATAATAGGCATTAATTTAGAATCCATACTGCACTCAGAAGATGTTGTCATTTTCAAGTTGACATCTCCATTGTTTCTTTAAGAGGCCATTCCACTTCTCTATCTGGCTGGTGACTCTTAAAGGTGCAGTAGATGACAGAACCCGTGGGTCCCATGGTCAAATACCTGCTGCCATTGCTGTCCTTTTTTTTGCCATTAGGTGGGTTGCTTGGCCTAAGGAAAAGTTGGTTAGGATTTTATGTCAGCTGATGAAATCCTCTCCAAGTCCTCAAATAGTTGTGTTGGTCAAAGCCCTAGGAGTAGAAAAGTCAAGACCATATAGAATGTATGTGTTTATATTAATGAGATGGAATCATTGCTCCTTCTAGGGTGAAAGGAGTTTAGAGTAGTCAACTTGCCACCATGTGCCTGGTTCGTCTCTTCAAGGGATGGTGTCAAAGATGGGCGTGGTCTTAGTTTCTGTTGCTGGCAAGTTGAATATTCAGCAGCAGCGGTAGCCAGATCAGCCTCAGTGAGTGGAAACACCTTCTATTGGGCCCATGAATAGTTTCCAACACTTCTACCATGGCTACTCTACTCACATGTCCATTGTATCAGCACTAGGTTGGCCCATAACAAATACTGGCTGATATCAAATGACTGCGTCATTCTGCCCACTTGCTTGGTTTAGTGTCATTTGCATTGTGGATACATAGTGTCTCTTACACCAAATCTAATGGCCATTTCGTGGCCATTACCTGCCATACTAAGATCTTCCATCTTTATATCCATTCTCATAGGTCCATCTAAATGAGTCTTTCTAAGACCTTCTCCCTAATCTTCTAATCTTTCTTCTTTCAGGACCCTGGTCCAGCTGGAAAGTCCATTTAACAATGCCCTAAGTCTACGAATATATTTACTTTGGGCTACTTCTCTTTTCACAAAGTGGAGGGCCTGATGCATCACACAGAACCCTGCCAATTTGGATAATTTCTCCTCATTGCTTTTATCAGGGCCACTTTTGAATAGAGCTAGAAAGCAATGAGTCTATTTGTACTCACACTGACATGCCAAGGTGATCCATCCATGTACCAAACTTATACTTTTCCTCTTCCATTAGCTGGGTATAAGGGAGCGACAGGTGTGAGTTGTGAAAGAAGGTATGAATGCAACATAGAAGGTGATGGGGGAGGGGTTGAGACCACCTATTCAGGCAGCTCAATTGTGATCTCTGGCCCTACTCCTGCTCAGTCCCAGATGCAACACTTGCAGCTTACACAGATTGATGCTGGATCAGCCTGACTGTCTATCTCAGTGGGTATGACAGAACCCAGCTTATGATGGGCAGCTCTGGCTGCATGGCCACTTGAAGCCATGGTCAGATGGCCCATGTTTACTAAGCCCCAGTGGCAAACAAGGTTCTGTCTCTCAGATGGAACACAGTCCTGTGGCATATGGCATGGCCTTGTTCCCAAACCCTAAGGATTTACACTGTGATTTCTTACTGGGGCTTTTGCCATCAACTCTACTTGATGTCTTTTCCCAGTGCAGAAATGTCTCATACCATAAGGTCTGCCAAGTTGTATGACCAAATGACAAGTTCACTTCTGCATAGCCCTTTTTATGCCCACTTACAGCTGGCAGATTTTCATGTCACCTGGTAACTGGGTAAGAGCAGTTTTTCCAAATGTGGAGTATACTACCTCCAGAACCCAAAGTGGCCTACCAGGAACTGTGTTCCTTTCTTAGTGGTGGGAGTTTTGAAATGCAATAAGTTGTCATTTACTTGGGGGAATGCTTTGCTATGCCCAGATCACTGGACCCTAAAAACGTTCTCTGATAGGGCAGGTCCCTGAATCTTCATAGAGTTAATCTACACCTCTGGAGTACATGTGCCTTACCAAGGCCTCCAAAACATCTACTGCTTCTTATCTGGTCTAATTAGCATGATGTCACCAATATGGTAAAGCAATGTGATAATCTGTGGAATGTGCAGATGGTGAGGGCCTCTTTTTTTTATATTATGACAGAAAGCAGGTGAATTAAACAAGCCCTAGGGCATAAATGTATATTGTTACTTGTCCCAAGTGAATGCATACTGCTTTTGATCCTCCTTGAGAAGGGATGGAAAAGAATGCACTCGCTACATTAATGTCTGCATGTCATGTGTTGGCGTGTTAATCTGCTCTAAAAAAGGTACCATTATCTAGCAAGACAGGCACAATTAGGGGTTGCTGTTTGGTTAAATTGGCAGTAGTCCACTCTCATCCACCATGATCTATCTGGTTTTTGGATGCTAGCATTCCCACTGCTATCAGGGAGAACAATATTGTAACAGCATCACCTACTGCCAGCTCTAGCTGAAAGAAGACAGACACCACTGAGCATATTAATGATGCTGGTGTTCCTCTCATCAACACCTTCTTTATCACTTTGGGAAATAAAATGTCCTCTTAGTCTTCATAGAATATAGTCAAAAAGTGAGTTTTCTGCCTGTATCCACTCTATCCCACCCATTTTTCTGAGCTCTTTGAGCCCTTCTTCCACCATTTGCCAGGGAAGTGCTGGTACATTCATTTAGTTTGGGCCATTGCTGGTTCCAAATTTCCAAGATTCAACCTGGCAGTTTTGTAGCATCTTCTTCCAGGATCCTTGCCAGGGTGTTCAATTCCAAATCCAGGGAAAATTTTAATACATTTTCATATTAATATAACCCCCTTTATCTGACTGTGTTCCATCCACTTGATCCATTGCCCTCAGAATCCAGCCTAATGCACACACTCCCATCTCTTCTTGGTACATATCAGCCAGAACCCATACCCCTTTGGTGTATAGTCCCTCTCTTCCATATAGTCCCTCTCTTCTCTGGCCTTGTTGGTCTTGTTGATTTGACTTTTCCTATTGGTCTGACTGACAGAAAGATTGGCATAGGAATCCCCAGGGGGCCAGTTTGGTCTTGTAAGGCAGCTAACTCATTTGCCATTATTGTACGAGACTCAGGCAAGGAAGTGGGGGCACTATCCTCTATCAAGAGGAATAGGTACTTCTGCAGGCCAGCAGGTTTGGGGGAAGATGGGAGTTCAAAATTCTCAACTATGTCATTACTCAGGTAATTACATCCCAAGTGTCAGAGTCCTACTCCTTTTCTGTTATGGCCTTGACCTTGGCATAGAAGACCTCTCAGCTGAGAGTTCAATCTTTCCTGAAGTTCTGTTGCTATTACATGATTAATTACTGAATCAGATTCTTTATGTGGATGACCCTCTGTTTTAGTCTTTTTTTTTTTTTTAATGCTGCAAAGGAAATCTCCTGGCTTTCACATTTTGCCTTGAATTGTCAACTGATGATCGTGAGTTTGATACTATCACTCTTCAGCGAGTGAATCAGTAGTACTCAACAACAGCCACCAATTCCATAGTCTTTCTAGTTACTATTTCTCTCATGCCTCTAAGGTGCCAGAGATATTACTCCAGCCAGCACGTCACCTTTTACTGGTGTTCTAATACCTTTAAGTTTGGTAGACATTTTGCAATTGCACTGCTAAAGCACACCAGAGACTATCCATACTATACTGACCGCCAGGATGGAGTCGTCATTGCCAGCTGGCCAGGGAACAATTCACCTCCAAAATCACATTTGATAGCCTGCTTTCCAGGTCCAATCCTGGTGTTAATGGGCTCAGATTGGGTTCCCTGGAAACAGACTATGAAATGGAGAATTTCACTCAGGGTTTATTAGGGAGAGCTCTTGGGAAAAACACCTGTTCAAAAAAAAATGAGGAAGGGAGAGTTGGGGAATAAGGAGGAGGAAGAGAAGAAGGAGGAGGAAAGAAGAAAGCAGCAGCAGCAGAAATTACTGACCAAAAAATAGTTTCCACTGAGGTTTCAGCCAGTTCTGTGGGGAGCTTTGAGCTAGGACGACCTTTCCGACCTTTCGGAGTTATTCCCAGTTGAGGCAAAGTTGAAACTTTTTGGATTCCCATATCAGTCCATCACCGGCCACAGGCTGTCTTTTTGGAGGGGTGTAACCTTGGGCAAGGGAATTCTTTGTGGCTTCGGGCATCGCATAGTCTGTCGCAGCTGTGAATCCTCAGCAGTCAGTATTCTGAGCAGCTGGGAATTGACAGATCAGCCCTGATGAGGGGATCTGAGGAGAGCACTGGAGTGCCTGCTGCAGGTACCCTGTGCTCATGGTTCCCACTGAGCAACAAGAATTGGATTTAGAAAAAGTGGAGAACAGCCTGGGCAACATAGACTTCATCTCCACTAAAATAAAAAAAAAAAAATTAGCCAGGCATGGTGTCTTGCACCCGTAGTCCTAGTGACTTGGGAGGCTGAGAGAAGAGGATTGCTTAAGCCTGGAAGATCGAGGATGCAGTGAGCTGTGGTGATGCCGCTGCACTCCAGCCTGGGCGACAGAGTGAGACCCTGTTTCCAAAAAAAAAAAAAAAAAAAAAAAAGTAGAGGAGCAAAAATAGTACATTGGTAATGGCAACACCAATTTCACACTGGCCTAGGATTATCAAATATTATTCTGTTTGATCTTGGACAAGCTCTTCAGTAATTTTTGTGCCCAAGTTTCTTTAACGTAGAACAAAATTACTAAGTAGATATGAACCTTGAAATGGTGCATAGCATATTGTAAATAAAAAAATCATTGTTGTTGTTATTGATATTGGTATTTTTCAGCAACACAAAGTTATTTTCTAGCTCCATTTCCCTTCTCATGATCCTCTAACCTGGCCCTTGCCTGCCTTTCTCCTAAAATGAAACTTCTGCTTCCATCTTGCTGGTTTCCTCACTTGTTCCCAAAAGATGCCATGCACGATGCTTGCACCGTTTCCGTTCCTAGACTCTGTCCTCATTGGTCTCCCCTAAGGCTATCTAAATCTATATGGTCTACAAGGGAGTGGAAGGAGCAAGTGCTTTGGATTTAAAAGTCTAGGTTTAAGTCTTAGATCTTCACCTTACTTAAGTTGCGTAACCTTGGTTAAGCCATTGGACATGTCTCAGGATCAATTTCCTCACCATTAAATAGGGGACAATAGCAACCACTATACTAGCTTGTCATGAGGAGTACATTTGATAACCAGGTTAAACTCCCAGCACAGACCCAGATATCCTTTAGTTTGCTCAACAAGCATTGGCGATTGGATTCCTTCACAGCCTTAATGTGATCTAACCAGACAGCCATTCAATGCACAATTATTGAAAGCCTGTGATGCACAGATACCTGCAAGGGATAGGAAGATGCAGGAGTTACAGCTCCCCCAAGGATGATCACAGTTGCCTTGCAGCTTTCCCAGCCTCCTCAGTGTGCAGGCCCCTCCCCACCTCTCCCTCCTGGTATCTCTACTGCACAGACCCCTGCTCCATCTGAACCCCAGTCTCTTAGGCATTGCTATTTACATCTTCCTACATATCAGTTATGCCTCTCCACGTGCTGCTTGAGGGGAGAGACTTCCACATTCTTCCCTATCCCCATACAACACGTAATACAGGCACATGCCCTATGCCCTCTAAGTAATTGCTAAATAATTACATTTTAAAGGAGTGTTTGTGATCCTTGATAACACAGAGCAGTTTTCATTTTGCAGACTGACACCTGTTGGAGTCATAACATCAATTTTGTGGGCTGTGACATCAAAATGCCCCTAGTACGCATGAGCCTTGTTTGCTGAAACTTTTGTTTTTGTTTTAAATGCATGTCATGGGCTGGGTTGTGGTTTAAAAATATATTTCTTACTTTTGATCATGGTTTGAAAAAAGAAAAAAACAGCGACAGGATGCATATGACAAGGCTCCTGGCTTGGATGCTGAGCCCCTTGTGGGTAGAACCAAAGACAATGGGCAGCAAGACCTCCCAGCTGGAGGGGAGGCAACTGGTTTCAGGAAAGCTCTCCTGGGGTTGGGGCGGATTAGAAGACAGGCAGTGAAGAGAAGAAATGCTCAGGGGCCTGAGCACAGTCGCTCAAACTGCTTATTGTCTGGGCAACAAATAGGCACTGCAGGCACACCTAAAATCCTCAAGTGTCTTTCCTTCAGAAAGACACAAAGCACTTAATACCCTGCAATTGCTCAAGATTTTCCTCTAGGGATCCTTGTTTTCTCTAGAGCTTTAGATTGTAAGAGAAACACCATCGCCTTCATTCTCTCCTCACTTACTAAGCTGAAAAAGTAACCTGGAATCTTTAGCCTTTGGAGATTTGGCGATAATTTCTTGATGCAAAATTTGTATAGACAACTTGACAATGATTGAGAAGACCACATGACAACATCCTTGAAATTGAAATTGAAATCCTTGAAACTGGAAGTTCTAGGACTGGAAATTCTTTCCACCTGTAGATGCTTTGAGGTTGAAATCAAGGCGTCATTGACCCAGTCACTGTTGGGAGTAGGAAGCCTTTTGTCTTAGGGAATTTGAGCTTCATCCTCTGTCTGCACTTTGTGGCACTGGCTGTGATGGGGCTTGTCTTAGCTGTGATGGGGCTTGTCTTCTGGTTCCATGTTCTGGATGAATGCTTCCACCTTTCTTTCTGGAACCCATGCCTAATATCTGGCTGTCTGTTCTTTGTACTCTGAAAAGTACTTTAATTGGGAAGGTAAAATACAGTCTCAAATGCCCTTTTTGTGCCTTGTGAAAGGTCTCTAAAGCTTAGCTTAACTCAAAGAGCTTAAATCGATAGCACCAGCCCATTTTCTAATCACAGGGAATTTAATAATGATCGGGAAAGCCATTGTCAGTCTGATCTGTGGGACTGTGAGGACTTTAACTCTTGGAAAACAGCTTCCTGTCAAACTTCCATACTGTTATCATATAAAATGTCACTCAGAAGGGTATTAAAATCCCTCTTTGGAGAGAAAGCATTGTAGGGGTTCTGTCAAAACTACTCTGTATGCTGATGAGCTGGGTGCTGGGAGAGAGAGCGAGCTAAAGACAAGCTTGGAGGTGGAGAGAAGGGAATTGTTCTCTTTTTGCCACAACACACCCAAATGGAGAAGGGGAGGCTTCTTGGTGGCTGCGTATCTGATTCAGGAAGTCCCTTGAGACACCTCAGCCCAGGGGCTGGAAAGTTCACGTCTATCCCCTGAGGCCTGGGAAACCTGTTGGGGCCCCTAAAGGGAAGGATGAGAGGAGAGCAGCCGTGTTGCTCCACAGCTCCTGGCAGAAGTGTGAGGCTCCTGGACTCTGGCGACTTAGCCCCGTTTAGCATCACAGAGACATGCAATACAGGTGTTTCCCCACTTAGATCCCAGCCATGTGAGTTTTGGAAGTGCTGCTGAGGTGAATTTCAACCCTGGTTAGCACAGTGCATTTGGGCCTTTTGTGAGTTGAATGTGATGTTGTTGTTTTTAGGGATTAAATATTCAGAGAGAACCACTGACTTGGGGTTAGATGGTTGGCCTTTAACAAAACCCTAAAGGAAAGGGGTGTGAACAGTTAGATAACAAAAGATAAGAGGAACTACTTGAAAAACTGAGTTGGCCAGCATGGTGGCTCATGCCTGTAATCAGCACTTTGGGAGTCTAAGGTAGAAAGAGCGCTTGAGCCCAGGGGTTCGAGACAAGCCTAGGCAACATAGTGAGACCCCTCAACTCTATAAAAAATTTTAAAAAAATAGCTGGGTGTGGTGACACATGCCTGTATTCCCAGCTACTCACAAGGCTGAGGTGGGAGGACTGCTTCAGCCCAACAGGTTGAGGGTTGGTTGACTCTCTGTACCTGGGTTCTTCCAGCAGCCAGAGACTTGTAGAGAAGAGAAATGAGTGCATGTGGGCTCCAGGGAGCACATTCCTCCTGTTATGTGCTCACAGCAGGCACCCTCCCTGACCCCAGCCAGCTCCTGCGGCTGTGACCTCCTGGAGCTCACAGTCTTTCCTGAGCCACTGCCGTGAAGCCAAAGTCCCCAGAGTGAGGCTGCCTGTGCTGCATCCTATGTCACCAGCCCTGGTTGCCCCACTTGATACCAATGGAGACCCCATCTCCATCTGACTTGTTTAAGGTCTTAAGTCTTCAGAGACACATTTTGCAGGTCTTAATCACTTTGGCTCTTTCAGCAGGTCTTAACCTCCTTAAGAAACGTATAACATGTGGCGAGCAAAGGCCCAACACTGATTTTACATATTAGAAACTCAAACTCCGAGGTGGTCCGTGAGACCCTGTGGCTGGTGAGTGGCAGCAGGTGCCCAGGACGCTGGCCTGGGGCTTCCTCCCGGCCTGTGTGCCTTCTGCGTACCACCTGCCTGGGATGTCCCCATGTTGTACAAAGAGAAGACTCTGGAGGGGACCTTAGGACAAGCTTTGTCGCCCCAAAACTGAGTGACTGAGGGAAATACTGCAATCCCTCTGGTCTTCCTTCCTTCTTCTGTAAAATGAGGATAATAATGTCTAATTTGAAGCTTAAATGTATTTAGTGTTCCTAGCACTAGAACTGGCATGTAAAGTACTTTATTGAACTGTCATTGACATGCTTCCTGAAAAATTACAAGGAAAAATGGATCCTGAAGGAAAATTGGGAGTTATGGACTACTTGATTGTGTTCCCCCAAATTCATATGCTGAACTCTGAACCCCAAGTGTGATGATGTTAGGAGGTGGGGCCTTTGGAAAGTGATTAGGTCATGAGGGTGAAACTCTCATAATGGAATTAGTGCCCTTGTAAGAAGAAACAGGAGAGAGCTTGTTTCTGTGTTAGGCTGTTCTTGTGTCGCTACAGATAAATACCTGAGACTGAGTAATTTATAAAGAAAAGATGTTTAACTGGCTGACGGTTCTGCAGGCGTGGCACTGGCATCTGCTCAGCTTCTGGGGAGGCCTTGGAGCTCTTACTCATGGTGGAAGGCAAATAGGGAGTCAGGCACGTCACACGGGAGGGTAGGAGCAAGAGGGAATGGGGGTGGGTAATGCCACATTCTTAAATAATCAGATCTCAAGAGAATGCACTCACTATCGCCAGGACAGCACCAAACCATGAGGGATCCGCCCCTGCGGCCCAGACACCTCCACCCAGGCCCCACCTCCAAGATTGGGAATTACAGTTCAACATGAGGTTTGGCGGGGACATATATTCAAACTCTATCAGTTTGCTTTCTCTCTCTTTCTCTTTCTCTCTTTTTCTCTTATTCTCTGAGAAGACAGACATCTGCAAACTAGCAAGCAGGTCCTCACCAGACATCAACTTGCTGGCACCTTGATCCTGGATTTCCCAGCCTCTACAGCCGTGAGAAATATGTTTGTGTTAAGCCATCCAGTCTGGAGTAATTTGTTATGGCAGCCCAGCCTAAGGCAGGGAGCACGAAGAAATCAGGAAATATGGCCCCCGTATGATGCCGGGCTCTGTGGGAGACAGCTGCTTGAGGGCAGCAGAGGTGTCATCTCTAGAGGCTTACCACCTCTTAAGATTATCTTGGGGTTTCCAAGCAGTGACTCATGACAATAATATCCAGGTGGACAGAGCCAGTCATTGAGTTCCGTTGCATTTTTATCTATACAAAAAGTGGGTTAGTCAAAGCTCTCCTTGGCTTCAAGGGCGGGACACAGCCTTGAGATATCAAATCATTAATAGGAGCCAAAAGTTCTTATTCTACCATCATTATTAATATTGATAAAAGGAAGCAGAGGTATTGCTGATTCAAAATAACATGACCAAAATATCTTGTCTACTGGCCATCTCCTCCCCTAAATATAAGTTTGATAGAGATCTTGTCTGTCCTAGTCTCTGCTGTAGCCCCAGAACCAGAGTGTCTGTCACAAAACAGGTGCCCAGTGAACATTTGTTCAATGGACGAATGATAAATGGATTAAAAAAATAGACCATGGCTGAAATTGCTATTTTAGCCAACATATGCAATATCAAATTATCAAAATTGCTATTTTAGCCAACATATGCACTATCAAATAATCAAATAGACTTGATTATTTCGATAGTGCATATGTTGGCTAAAATAGCAATTTCAGGGTCTTAAAGATATGTGCATGCATAGTCAGTTCTTGATTAATTCTTCTTCAGTTCGTACATGCTTTTAGATCATCACTTAGTGTCTCTTGCTGCCCATTTTTGGCCCGCTTTGCGATTTGTTTGCAACCTATAATCATGTCTAAGCGGAGAAGATCAGTGAAAGTCAGGCAAGTTGATAACATCTTCACTCTGGAAAAAAGCTTACGTCTTGAGAGTGTTGGGGTGAGTAGGTGAAGGGGTTTGAGGTGGTCTGCGTCCTGCCATCTGTCTGTTTTCCCTGGTCCTCATAGCCATGTACAATTGCAGAAGTCAGAGGCAACCTTGCTTCCTCAGAATCTTCCATGAATTGAGAGCACTTGCAATCTGTCTGGGGCCACAGTAATTGAAATTAATTGAATTTTAGAGATAATAACGTTTATACTAATGTGTGTATTGAGAGGAGACAATAGTCCAGGAGATAAGTACCCAGGAGAGGCGGGTGGGAGAACGTGCATCCCAGCAGGAGAGATTAGCAGTCCTGGGGCGGGAGTCTGGTGGGGGAGGGATAAGGCAAGTGGAGTTGTGAAGACGCTGAGGTTTTAGAGACACAAGAGAGAGAAGCAAGCTGGGGAGGAAGACGCAGGAGAACATTTGTATGATAATGATCGTAATATTAATAGTGCCAGATGCCCTTTATTAAGTGTTTCTATGTGCAGGCACTATGTATTTTAAATTTGTGATGTTATTTTATCTTCACAAGAAGCTCATGAGGTGAGTTGTCCTCCGTATTTTATTTTTTTTGAGACAGAGTCTTGCTCTGTCGCCCAGGCTGGAGTGCAGTGGTGTGATCTTGGTTCACCACAACCTCCACTTCCTGGGTTCATGTGATTCTCCTGCCTCAGCCTCCTGGGTAGCTGGGATTACAGGCATGTGCCACCATGCCCAGCTAATTTTTGTATTTTTAGTAGACATGGGGTTTCACCATGTTGGCCAGGCTGGTCTCGAACTTCTGACCTCAAGTGATTTGCCTGCCTCAGCTTCCCAAAGTGCTGGGTTTACAGGTGTGAGCCACTGAGCCTGGCCTTATTTTATTTTAAAGAAGAGAAGCCTGAAACTTAAAGGGATTTAAATAATTTGCCTCAGGTTGCTTGGCATATACAAATGCCAAATAAGCACAGTTGGCCCTTGAACAACATAAATTTGAATTGCATGTCTCCACTTACATGCAGATTTTTTTCAACTAAAGTTACATGAGCGTTGCTGTCTCTCCAGCCTCCCCTTCCACCTCCTTCACCTCTTCCCCCCCTGAGACAGCAAGATCAGCCCCTCCTCTTCCTCCTCAGCCTACTCAACATGAAGATGATAAGAATGGAGGCCTTTGTGGTTAACTTCCACTTAAGTGGTTAACTTATTAAGTGGTTAACTTCCACTTAATAAATAGTAATACATTTTCTCTTTCTTATGGTCTTCTTAATAGTTTTTACTTTTCTCTAGCTTACTTTATTGTAAGAATAAAGTATATAATATGTGTTCATCAACTATTTGTGTTATCGATAAGGCTTCTGGTCAACAGTAGGCTATTCGTAGTTACGTTTTTAGAGAGTCAAAAGTTACAGTTGGATTTTTGACTAGACGGGGTTCTCCCACATTGTTCAAGGACCAACTGTACTCTTAACTGTTTATCTACAGCATCTCTCATTTATCCAAAGCAAGAAACCAAGAGTAGAGAAGACCAGGAGAGAAGACATTCTAGAGAAAGAGCCAAGGAGACTGATGATTGTGAAGCAGCTCCAAAGAGCGGGGTTTTGACAAGGACCTGGTTCTTGAGAAAATAAAGGAGGTCTGATTCCAGCTAGCAAGCATTTCCCAAGAAAGGACTCTGGCTTTGGGTTTGTCCCTAGCTCTTGTGTGGTGGTCTGCCTAGGGCACCCTGCAAGAATGCTTAAAGTGAGGGAGTAAATGCACAAATGGGGTACTGCGTGAGTGTGAGACCAGTTCACCCTACTGATGAAGTGACAGGGAAAACTGCCATCCCCTCCCCATCTTTATCCTTAGTATTATTATTATTTTTTAAACTGAATGTACCCCCAGGTTCTCATACTGTGAGAAAATGTAAACTTTCATCTGTATTGAACTGTAAGGGGCATCATGGAGAGGACTGAGAGAGAGAGGTTTAGGAAAGAAGACGGTTTTAGAAGAGAAACCCTAGATCACACGAGTGATAACAGCAGAAACTTACCCAAGTGAGAAGGCAACCTTGCGGTGAAGTTTTTACCTGGGTTATGAGCTGTTCCGTCAAGAGTCCTTGAAGGTTAGGTAGCTGGAGTAATCAGCCACCTTGGAGAGAGGTCTCTGGGCAGGTTGGTGCTTCTTTGTGTATAGCAGTGCCAGAAGCGTTTGAACCAGAGTGACTCAATCTTGAATAAGGGCTGGGTAAAATGAGGCTGAGACCTGCTGGATTGCACTGCCAGGAGGTTAGACATTCTTAGTTAAACAGGATGAGATAGGAGGTTGGCACAAGATACAGGTCACAAAGACACCAGTGATAGAACAGGATGCGATAAAGAAGCTGGCCAAAACCCACCAAAATCAAGATGGCGAGGAAAGTAACTGCTGGTCTTCCTCACTGCTCGTTATATGCTAATATAATTCATTAGCATTCTAAAAGATACTCCTGGCAGCACCATGGCAATTTATAAATGCCATGGCAACATCTGGAAGTTACCCTCCCTAAAAGGGAGAGGTACCCTCAGTTCCAGAAATTCCCTGCCCCTTTCCTGGAAAACTCGTGAATAATCTACCCCTTGTGTTGGCTTATAATCAGGAAACAACTACAGGTAGACCCCGTCAAGCAGACTTTGCTGCTGCTCTGTCTGTGGAGTAGCCATTCTTTAATTCCTTGACTTTCTTAATAAACCTGCTTTCATGGTACTCTTTGGACTTGGCCCAAATGCTTTCTTACATGAGATCCAAGAACCCTCTCTTGGGATCTGGATTGGGGCACCTTTCTGGTAACAGCAATGTGATGCAGTTTGGAGACAGACAGAGCTGGACTTATATCTAGGCTCAAACATCCGCTAGTTGAATGACCTTAGGTTAGTCCCTTTGCCTCTTGAAACTGGGACTTTCTACTGTCAAGCAGGGCTGCTAATATCTGCCCCCAGGGTTCTCTTGGAGTTTCCAAATAATGACAAAAACCCTGGCTCATCACAGACATTCCATAAACAGTGGAGGTTTTATGGATGTGCTTACCTTTGATCAGGCAGAGAAGCAGAGAACAGAAGTTAGAATTCCTCTCCTTCCCCCACACCCCCCGATTTGTAGTGATCTTTGCTGTATTATGTCTTTTGAAATCTGAATGTTGACCTCCTAACCTATTTTCGTTGATATTTAAGTCAACATTGAACTTCGTGTTTCCCAAATGAGAGGCTGTGTCATTATTAATCCATTTGGTCATTTCTTTCCTTTCATTTTGAAGCCCTTTTTAGTTACTTATGCTTGAAAAGGTCTAACATGTACCTTTAATCTCCTTGTCATATAGCAAACTGCCATTTGCAGCTTTCTTTTTATAATATATGGATACTTTATTCAGTATAATTTTGTGCTATGGCAATATGCAAGTATCATTATGGTGTTTTTGCATACTTACTATCTAGGTCAGATCATGGAACTATTCTTATACATTTGAGAGAGATGACAAAATTAAAATGACAGTGAAGTTAGGTACTATTATCTCAGCCTAATAGAGCTGGTCTCAAATTGAATGATGCTTAAACTGATTCCAAGGTCATGATATGTGTAAATTTCATAAGTTTTCTTGGCTTGCATTGCCTTGCATTCCTAGTCATTAGAAAAGCCATTCACCTCCCCACTAATCAGTCTCTGAATCCTGCAAATCCCAGCACAACTCTCAGCCATTCCCTCCGTCTCAGAAACATGGCATTGCTCCATTCTCTTATTTCTCGTAGTCATTGTCTCTGGGCAACCTTACACAGCCCTCATACACCTCATCTGACCTTCCAAAGGCATAAACACAGCACCATTACAATAGTCAATTAAATAAAAAGGCTGTCTGTCCTGACATTGTGGTGCCCCGAAAATACTGAAGACTGCCAGCCACTTAGATGCAATGAAAAACATCAAACTGGATAGAAATTGCAGTGCTGCTCTTAAGTTCAATTTTCCTTATAGCTCAATTTCCTGGCTTTGCACCTTCCTAGGTAAATCACGTTAATAGAGGAGAAGGGCGGGGGGTGTAGAGAGGTTGATAGTGGATAGCCAGATGGTCCTCTGGAGAGAGAGCATCTCGTCCTGAACCATCAGGGAATAGGTAACAGGTACTCCTGACAAGCAGGTATTCGGTGGTATGAGAAGTCATTTAAATGGGAAGTGGGAGCAGAGGTCTTCTGCTGGAAGGGAGTATCTTCATTATTGCTGTCATGGTGCCTGTTAACTATCCCCATCCATCATGTGTTCAATACCTCAGTGAAATTAGCCAACTTCATAATACAGCAGAGCTCTGATGTGCCAATCTCCCCTGAAAGCATTAAGCTGTCTCTGTCACACATTCTCCACACCCCCCGCCCCCTTTTACTGCCCATTAATGGTCTTTCATTTGCATCACGGAACAATGAAGTCCTTTGGCCAATTATGTGAAATTGCAGGTGCTCTGTAGATGCCCTCTGTCACCCGTTTACCATCTTTGCTGAAGCGGTGGGCTGGAGTGGATTTATATTTCAAACATTACTTGACTTCTGCCCATTTCTGGATGGAAGTGGTACAATTTTAGCTGGCACAATGAGCCCCTGCCTTTGGCTTAATAAACTGGCTCATGCCCAGCCTGGATGAAACTATAAAGTCAGTCTTGACGGATCCCTTTAAGGGATCCTTTCAGCTCATAAACCAGGAAGGGAATAGGACATCTCAGAACACAACACACTTGCCCCTTCTATCCCAGGAGACTTTTGGCATGCCTCCTCTGGGATGCTTCTCTTACCATAAAACCATTATTCCAATTTCTTTGATTTAGAAAAAAAAAAAGTTAGCTTGTACTTTTGAGCACGAGTAAATGTATCATAATTTTCTAGGAACTGGAATACAAAAGTAGGGGAAATGAACACTATGGAACATCTATTACCAGCCAGGTGTGGTGATATGTACATGTATGTTAATTTTCAACCCATCCCTGCAGAACAGATATTAAGCCTAAGTTTACTAATGTGAGAATGGAAGCAATGATAGTTTAAGAAAATCATCTGGCCGGGTGCAGTGGCTCACGCCTGTAATCCCAGCACTTTGGGAGGCTGAGGCAGGTGGATCACCTGAGGTTGGGAGTTCAAGACCAGACGGACCAACACGGAGAAACCCCGTCTCTAGTAAAAATACAAACTTAGCCGAGCAGGGTGGCGTACACCTGGAATCCCAGTTTCTCAGGAGGCTGAGGCAGGAGAATTGACTGAACTTGGGAAGCGAAGGTTGCAGTGAGCCGAGATTGCGCCATTGCACTCCAGCCTGGGCAAGAAGAGTGAAACTCCATCTCAAAAAAAAAAAAAAAAAAGAAAAGAAAAGAAAAGAAAAAATCGTCTAGGATTGATGAAAACCACAAAGACCATTACCTTTCTTTTGCACAAGGAGGCAGTGTTGAGCAGACCCAGAGAAAGGCACTGGGATCTGAGCTGCACCACTTGTTAGCTATCATTGGCAAGTCATTTATCCTCTGTGTGCCCCAAATTTATCATCTGTATAATAAGAAGAGAAACACTGTTCAGCTCTAGGATTGTCATGAGATTATGTTAGACATCATAACAGCCTTGAGCACAAGGAAAGTACTCAAGGACTGTTACAACATTTCTTTCCTTTCCACATATGCTACTCAGGAAGAAAGCTGAAAAAACTCGAAAGAGAAGACGAGATGTACTCATGTAAAAAAATAAAAGGAGCATAAAAGCCCTAAATTTCACAGCACTATTTATTGATATTACGTAAGTTTAAATAGGATGGTCTAGCACTTAGTAGAAAAGCTTATCATTAAAGCAATGCCTGGGTAGTGCAAAAGTTAAAAGTAAGGAGTTAGGTGAGGGAGGGATCAATACCGAAGTCATACGGAATGGCAGTCAACTTTCTCCCTAAGATGACTTTGATTGAAAAACAATTTTATTTATTTATTTTTGTTTTGTTTTTTTTGTTGTTGTTGTTTCGTTTTGAGATGGAGTCTTTCTCTGTCACCCAGGCTGGAGTGCAGTGCTGTGATCTTGGCTCACTACAACCTCTGCCTCCTGGGTTCAAGTGATTCTCTTGCCTCAGCCTCCTTAGTAGGTGGGATTACAGGCAACCGCCACCATGCCCAGCTAATTTTTGTATTTTTAGCAGAGACGGGGTTTCACCAGGTTGGCCAGGCTGGTCTCGAACTCCTGATCTCGAGTGATCCACCCGCCTTAGCCTCCCAAAGTGCTGAGATTACACACGTGAGCCACCATGCTGGCCAAAACAAAAAATAATTTTAAGTAGCCAGTACAGTCATGTGACTCAAATATAAAAAATCTTACAGGTTTGCAGGGGAAGTTTTTTTCCATACATTCCCAAATTCTAGTCCCCCCACTTCTCTTCCCCGGAGACAATTAGTGTTATCAGTTCCTTATTCTTGCAGACTTTTTCTTCTTTTTCTTTTTTGTTTTAAAGAGGCAGGGTCTTGCTTTGTTGACGAGGCTGGAATACAGTGGCGTGATCATAGAACACCGCAGACTTTAACTCCTGCGTTTAAGTGATCCTTCTGCTTCAGTGTCCTGAGTAGCTAAGACTACAGGTGCATGCCAAGCTAATTTATTTTTCCTTTTTTGTAGAGATGGGGTCTTGCTGTGTTGCCCAGGCTGGTCTTGAACTCCTGGACTCAAGCAATCATCCTGCCTCAGCTTCTCAAAGTGTTGGGATTAGAGGCACGAGCCACTGTACCTGGTCAAATTTCTTATAATATGTGTTTGTTAGCAAATATATATATATATATATTTTTTGCCCCCTCATATATTCTTTCTGGACTATTATTTACATTGTAATTTCACCTAAAATATATTTTAGAGATTATTGGCATCTCGTTATACCAAGAGCTTCCTTTTATTTTTATGTCAGCATAACACTCTATTTTATGTATTATAATTTATTAAATCCCCATTGATGGATATTTATTTTAGTCCCAATCTTTTTCCACCAGTAAAAAATGCTGCAGTGAATAATCGTACACATATATAATTTCACATGTGTGTGAGATGAGAACTGGATTTCTAGGTCAAAGATTTTGTGCATTTGTAAAGTTGATAGATATCGTCAAATTGCCCTCCGTAGAGGTTGTGATTTTCTCTCTTCCTAGCATCGTCTAAGAGTAGTTGTTTCCCTATAGCTTTTCTATCCCAATTTTTAATGAAACTTCTGGATTTTTACCAATCTTATAGGTGAAAATGGTTTCCCAGTGTAACTTAAACAAATAGTTATCATATGATGAAGGAGGTTGAGCCATCATTCTCATGTTTAAGAGCGATTACATTTTCTTTGTTGGGAAATGTCTCCTGTGAACCGTATTCTCTTTTCTGTTGTATTGTTTATGTATCTCTTAAAATTATGTAAAGTACTTCGATTTTTCCAGCTTGTCATTTGTCTTTTAACTTTGTATATTGTGCTTTTCCCCATGCAGATATTTTTGTTTTTTATGTAGTTAAATTTTAAATCTGCCTAATGTGATTTTTAATTCCCTAAATTTATGTAGAATTTTTATTCCAGTGCAGTTTGGGCCCTTGGCTCCTTTCCACATCCCTCTTAACTGTGTATGGAATAAAAGCAAGCAGTGAAATGATTTTTCTGATCTTCCATGACTCTTGTTACAGAGCCAGAGGTCAGCCCCATCCACTGCTTTCTATACATTTTGCTTAATACTAGGTGGTTAATAAATATTAAATGCATGAATGGGAGAGTGGATAAAAGCATGAAGGAAATGCTGAGTTGCTGAATACAGGCCCTGACAATGATGATATGTGAGTCCACAAAGCACAGAGACTAGGTATTTTTGGATTCAATATGTTTATTCATTGGTCAGTGAGTTAACAATGCAGTATACGACATCATTCACTTTGCGAGTGGCCATTAAATGTTAATAGTTACTGTGCAACAGGTAGAATAAAGGAGGGGAAAAAAGGGGTAAATATTCAAGACAAAACCAACAAAAATTCACAACCTTGGACAGGACCAGGCCAGAGCGATTCTGGGACACACATAAGAAGTCCTAATGCCCTCTAGAGTCCGAATCCTCTAGTTTGCGAGGCACGAGGACTTTCCCTTTCACCATTTCTCATCTGTCCCTGTGTCTAGGGGCATAGTGCCATTTTTCTCTGTAGAAGTGGGCACTAGATTTTCAGCCACTATCCCATCACCAGCACTACTCCCACCTACTCGGCAGTTGTTAATGCTGGCCTGTTCTTTGCAGGTAGCTCTTCTCTTGCTCCAGACCAATTTTTAGAACTGACCATTTTATAATAGAACATGCTTTGTCCTATCCTGGAAAGATGGATCCTACTCTCGGCCACTTAACACTGTGGGGCACGGCCAGATAAAGAAATCATGCTAAAATGGGAATGACTGCTATCAATTTACATATGTTCCTCTTTAAACCCAAAGCGTAATTCTCATGTAGGAAGGTTTTATATAACGAGAAAGCTGAATATAGATACATTTTAAGCCTTAGGAATTTGATTCGTAAAAAGGATAGGAATTTGGTTCGTAAGTTCCCGCAGTATTTGGTTCTAGTAATTAGCATTATTTTAAAAACACTTTTTAGAGACAGAATCTGGCTATGTTGCCAAGGCTGGACTTGAATTCCTGGGCTCAATCCATCCTCCTGCCCAGCTTCCCAAGTAGCTTGGACTACAGGTGCAGGCTGTAAGCTGCATTGTTAGGTTTGGTAGTTGTCGTAGATAAATAAATTGTGCCTGTGTCAGAGGCTTTTGAACCAGAGCAACTCCATCTTGAATAGGGGCTGGGTAAAATAAGGCTGATACCTACTGAGTTGCATTCCCAGGAGGTTGGGCATTCTAAGTCACAGGATGAGACACATCCTTGCTGATAAAACATGTTGCGGTAAAGAAGCCGGCCAAAAGCCACCAAAACCAAGATGTTGACAAAAGTGAACTCTAGTCATCCTCACTGCTCATTATACACTAATTATAATACATTAGGATGCTAAGAGACACTCCCACCAGTGCCATGACAGTTTATAAATGCCATGCCAACAACAGGAAGTTACCCTATATGGTCTAAAAAGGGGGAGGAACCCTCAGTTCCGGGAATTGCTTACCCTTTCCTGGAAAACTCATGAATAATCCACCCCTTGTTTAGCATATAAACAATAACCTTTAAAATAAGCTACCAGCAGCCCTCGGCACTGCTTTGCCTGTGGAGTAGCCATTCTTTTGTTCATTTACTTTCTTAATAAACCCGCTTTCACTTTATGGATTTGCCTCGAATTTTTTCTTGTGTGAGACCCAAGAACCCTTTCTTGGAGTCTGGATCAAGACCCCTTTCCAGCACCACATATGCTTTAAACTGAAGATAAAGTGAAAAAAATAAGTCCCATTATAATAATGTCCCTTTATAATCTTAGTGTCAGGAGGAGTTTGGGATTGGGGAGCATGCCAGGAGTCAGGGCTATCAAACCCGAAAAGATCTCTCTGATACTCTGATAGCATCTGGGAGCCTGTGATACCTTAATTCTTCTGCAGGACACACAGTAAATAGCTCACAAGGCTTCCTGGTGCTGTTTTATCTAATCTAATTCCTTTTCGGCCCCCTTGACCACATATGCACTTACTTTTCTCCATGCCTGCCTTTCTGGATCGGAAGTAAGGTTTGTCTCTGCCTTGCTGACATTCTTCACAGCAAATCATCCTCAATAGCCAGGATAGACTTGTGTATTTAAGCTGATAAATATGCATTGTCGTGGAAGCTGTTGCCTTGATTTTGCATGACAGTATACTGTTTACTCCTGTTCGAAGCCTGACACTGGTGGGGGGATGTCTGAGGTCTTTACTAGAAAGTGAAGAGACTTCCCGGAAGGAGCTTCTGATCTGGATGTTGACAAATAAGTAGATACATATCTATATCATTTTTTTTAGGTAACTCTGAGAGGGTATGGAAGTAGGAGAACGTCAGGGTGCCACACACAGGCTGTCAGAAATGCTAAGGCGAAGTTTTTCATAACGCCTGAATACTTCAAATGATTTAACCATTGGAAGAGAGACAGATGATTATAGAATCTTACAATAAGATCAGAGAAGTAGGGAGCTGGAGAGGGCCCTGAGGGTGTGCGGGAGAAATGATTGATTATTGCATGCCTGTTATAGGCACCCTATGCGAGTTGCCTGACATAGATGCTTCTTGGTATTCATGGGGGATTGGTTCTAGGAGCGTAGAATATGCCCAAATCTGAGCATACTCAAGCCCTGCAGTTGCCCTGAGGAATCTGAAGGTACAAAAAGTCAACCCTCCCTATACATGCATTTCACATCCCAGGAATACTGTATTTTTTATTTTTGTTTGGTCGAAAAAAATCTGCTTATAAGTGGATCCATGCAGTTCAAACCCATGTTGTTCAAAAGCCAACTATATATATATGTGTGTGTGTGTGCGCATATATATGTGTGTATATATATGTGTGTGTATATATATATCATATCATATATGTGTGTGTATATATATACACACACACACAAATAATTCCCACAATCTTATGACTTTAGCATTTTTAACATAATCATGGTTTAGGAAACTGAGGTTCGAAAAGATGGAATAATTTTCTCAAAGTCTTGGTACTAATAAGAGTAGAATAAGTCGGCCAGGCGCGGTGGCTCACGCCTGTAATCCCAGCACTTTGGGAGGCCGAGGCGGGCGGATCACGAGGTCAGGAGATCAAGACCATCCTGGCTAACATGATGAAACCCCGTCTCTACTAAAAATACAAAAAATTAGCAGGGTGAGGTGGCGGGTGCCTGTAGTCCCAGCTACTCGGGAAGCTGAGGCAGGAGAATGGTGTGAACCCGGGAGGCGGAGCTTGTAGTGAGCCGAGATCGTGCCACTGCACTCCAGCCTGGGCTACAAAGTGAGACTCCACCTCAAAAAGCTAATTTTTTGTAATTTTACAAGAATAGAATAAGTCAGTCTGTCTCCAGGACTCATCTCACTAAGCTGTCTCCACCTTTCCCACCCATTACATTCTCCTGCTTTAAAGGTGAGCAAACTTAGACATAGGAAGATAAAATGCCTTAACCCATTTCTCAGTCCAGAGCAGCAGGAAGTGAAAGAGGAGGAGAGGAGAATCCTTTCATCTTCATCCTCTCATCCTTCGTGTCTTTAATGATGTGTTTTGATCACCACAGAGATTTTACTGTTAACATAGTTTGAATCCCCTTCATGGCAGGTTCATTTAAGTGATGTGCATTTAATGAGTTGATAGAGTTGTTGCAGTTTGGAGCTCAGATGCTCACATGAGGGAGGGAGGGCAGACTCCCTCCAGTAACTCATTACTCAACATGCCAGCCAATACGCAGGAGCCTTGACTGGGACCCACGTGCGCCTACCTCTGCATGTGTGTTTGTGTGTGTGGATGCGCATGCATGTGTGTATGTTCAGAGATTAAGTAGGAATGATTTTTTTTGGTCTCTTAGTTGATTCCTGGCAGCTAGACCACTCTGCACATCCTAGGGAGCTTAAGGAAGTTAGTGGTCTATAAATCATCCACTCAGCCCCCGAATGAGACTCTCTATTGGAAATGGTAACAGTAACTCCATGAAGAGTAGACTAGGGTTGTGGCCTCATCATTATTGTCATAATATCTTCTGAGTCAAGTCACGCTCTTTGCACTTGCTATCTGAAGCTGGCATTTGGAGATAAGCTTTTGCGATGTGTCATCAAGCCAGGGACTTCTTATGCAGGAAAGGAGTTGTGTTTTCTGGCACGTCTAGCATGATAAAAGCAAGGAAAACAGAACCAAATGGCTTTGGTGGAGTCCAGATCCCTTTCATGTGGTCCAGAGGATAAGGTCTGTGTGGTCCAGCTTGGACAGAAGTTGCCCAGAGGCAATGAAAGGCTCCACAGATACGGGTAAGTTTTAGTAAAATCAGCAGTGATGACTGTGTACCAGAAATGGCTCATAAGTGGGAAGCCACTTTACAATCCTGGCTGTGGCTGAGCCAGTAATTTTAATCAAGTGACCTTATGTGAATCATTTTACTTGTCTGGACCTCCACTTTCTCATCTGTGAAATGGAAATAATGGTATCTGATCTACCTATTTCGTAAGATTGCATCAAGGGTCAAAAGAGCTCATATGTGTAAAACTGCTTTAAGGTATTTATGGCCCTATATGACTACAGGGTATTCTAATTGTCAGGGGCAGTGTCGCATATCCCCCATTCAACCAGCAAAGTCCTGTTGATTCTTCATTCCTTATAATTCTCCCATTGTAGGAGGTGGACTTATGAGGTGGCCTCTAAGATTCTTACCCCTTGGTGCACAAGCTCTGTGTGATCTTCTCCTCTTGACTGTGGGTGGGAACTGTGACTATGATGAGTGATGTGATTTGGCTGTGTTCCCACCCAAATCTCTTCTTGAGTTGTAGCTCCCATAATTCCCACATGTCATGGGAGACACCCAGTGGGAGGTAACTGAATCATGGGGGTGGGTCTTTCCCATGCTGTTCTCGTGATAGTGAATAAGTCTCCTGATATCTGATGGTTTTATAAAGGGGAGTTCCCCCACACAAGTTTGTCCTGCCTACTGCCGTGTAAGATGTCCCTTTGCTCTTTCTTCATCTTCTGCCATGATCATGAGGCCTCCCCAGCTATGTGGACCTGTGAGTCCATTAAAGCTCTTTCCTTTATAAATTACCGACTCTCAGGTATGTCTTTATTAGCAGTGTGAAAGTGAACTAATACCATGAGATAGTCATTACTGTTTTTATGTTAGCTTATTTACCACTCCACCGTAACAGCCTGGAATGGGATCTCTCCTATTGGCCACCATGAGTTCAACTGCAAGGAAATGAATTCTGCCAACCACCAAGTGAGCATAGAAGAAGAATTTGTGCCTCAGATGAGACCCGAAGCCTAGCTGACACCTTGATTTCAGCCTTGTGATATGCTGAGCTGATAACCCAGCTAAGTTCTGTCCAGACTTCTGACTTACAGACCTGTGGGATATTAAATAGATGTTGTATGAAGCTGCTAATATTGTGGTCATTTATTATGCCCAATAGAAAAGTAATACATCCATTTCTTCCTTTTATTTCACTTTTGCTACTATCAATCACATTCCAAAAAGTACCTTATTTTACCTAGACTATTGCCATAGTCTTCCTGGAGCCAGTCTTTTCTTCTCTCCCCTCCTCTCTGGTAATCTATTTCATACTGAGACATGTGACTTCTCTATATTATATATCCTTGATTCTATTGGTGAATTTTTTTTTATAACTTTCATATTTCTAAAATAGGGCTGTGTCTCATGATGGATGTGCACTTTCAGTATAGCGCTTGTTTTCTTCCCCTAAAAGCTCTTATTAAATTGATGATGCATTTTACTAATTGATAGTGTCTAAAAATTGAGGAAATCTGGTAGCTTAGTATTAAACACATCTGTTGTAGCACTAAATAAAATCTAGTGAGAGCTTTCCTTCAGATGTCTTACCAGAGAAGAAAAGAGGGTCCCTGTCTCAAGATCTTCTTGAACAGCATCAACGGTAAAAGACACTGATGACCAGGAGTTTCCCTAGGAAGAAGCTGATGCAGGCGACATTAGTCAACAATACACTGGGACTCAACATCTTTGCAGTTATTTTCTTCTTTCTTATTGCTCCAGGTTGTTGGCATCACAGATTCTTCTGTCACCCCTGATTCCCAAACAATCCCACAGATGGTGACACATTTCTTGTGATTTTCCTATTTATCATGGCTCTGCTCTATCAGAGAGACCATCTGGGATCTCCTCCCAGGGATCCCAGGAGATTCCATTCATTGCTTGACTTAAGCCTTGATTGGATTTATTTTAGGCAGAGGAGAGAGCTCTGGCACAGGAGCAGAAGGCTCAGATATCACTCATCAGCTGTATGACCTTGGTGGTGTCACTCCTTCCTCCCCCAGCCTCAGTTTTCTCATCTGTACAATGAGATGTTCTCTAAGGTTATTGTTATATTCTCTGACTAGCCCCAGAGCATCTTTTGCCTCATTTCAAATCTCCCCCAAAGTCACAGCAGAGAGTGGGTACTACAGTGAAGTCAGTCCATGCCACCAAGGGCTCCTGGGCTCCCTTGGGCATCCCAACGAGACAGTCGGGAGAGGCCCAGGTCCTCTGTTCATCCCATTCTCCTTAGCAGGTAATAGAGCCATCACCCAGACTTCCTACAGCATGTTTTCCTGCACAACCAGACTAACTGACATCCTTCTGTCTCCAAGTTCATTCCTGCAGATGTTTCCAATCCTCATCACTTTATCATAATAGTTATGATAAGCATTTCTACCAAAATGGTAGTAAAAACTCAATTTTCCTGAGCAAAATTAGTAACAAAGTGTTCACGGCTCATGCAACCTGGTTATTAAGCTGTAGCAGGAATTGGCTGCAGCTGTGAAGTAAGATATAATTAAAATCTGAGGCCCTTCACCACGTATCTGGTTTGTGCATTTGCAATGTTGTAGATACATGAATTACTGGGGCTGACCAGCTCATGCTGTCCACTGGGAACCTGTCCAGTGGAATTATATCTATTTGAATGTTGGAGCGAGAGAGAGAGATGCAAGTATATACACTCAGGACAGTGTAGCAGTAAGTTGGGTAGATACATAAGGCATGGAGGTAGAGGGGAAAGACCCCACCCTGACAATCATGGGCTCTAGTTTAGATCTATCATCAACTGTGTGACCTTGGACCAGTCACTTACCTTTCAGATTCTTAGCATCCTCTTTGGTGATATATGAGGGAGTAAATATTCATAAGATGCTTGGCTCTAAAATTCCTGGCTGCTATTCTATTTGTAAAAGATAGAAAGAATGGCCAGGTGCGGTGGCTCATGCCTGTAATCCTAGCACTTTGGAAGGCTGAGGCAGGTGGATTTCTTGAGGCCAGGAGTTCAAGACCGGCCTGGTCAACATGGTGAAACCCCATCTCTACTAAAAATACAAAAGCAGGCCGTGGTGGTGCATGTCTGTAATCTCAGCTACTCGGGAGGCTGAGGCAGGAGAATTGCTTGAACCTGGGAGGTGGAGGCTGCAGTGAGCTGAGATTGCGTCATTGCACTATAGCATGGGAGACAAGAGCAAAACTCCGTGTAAAAAAAAAAAAAAAAGGTAGAACAGGTCCAACATGAATAACTCAGAACCATGAGAGTAGAGGACATCACAGATTCACGAGGGAAAGACAAGACTGAAGGAAATGAAGCCAGGAAACGCTGAGCAGTAGACTTAGTTACTCTGATCAGTCTTTCATTTTTCAGTTTATATAGCTACTAATATCTCATTAACCCTTTTTTTCCCTAAGCAATCATGTTTTTATTAAACTCATATGCAGTACTCTTATCTGTTGAAGCCCTTGGCCGGGCTATTAATGATAATGCTTTTCTTGTTATAAAAGTCAAAGGATGTTTTGTGAGTGGTCTCTGGCCCCTCTACCATACTGCCACCCCTAGACATAGTTGTGTCTTCCAGTTTTTCACGTTCATTTCAATTGAAGGGCGTGTGTGTACAGTGAATATTATGGGTCTCAGAGCCTCCATAGACATCTGATGCTTTGATTTCACTTACATACCTTAGGGCTACTGGAGGAAGCTGATGTTTCTGGAATGTTTCTTATGCCTTACTCATTTATTTGGGCTTCAAAAGATGCTGGTAGTCCTGACTTGGATCCCTCAGAGGCCCTGATTGGTAGCTTGCAGATGAGGTTCTGCTTTGGAGCTGTAGCAGAGGACAGGAACGCTGTGGTTGGCAGGGCATCTAGAATGCAAACATCTATCTGCTGTGTTGGTTAATCTGCTGGGGGAAGCTGTCCTTCAAAATGGAGGATTGGGTTGAGGAAATATAGGCTCATTTCATCTCACCAAGGCTACTGTCTGCCACTACTCTCTGGACACTTTCAGCAGTTTGGCCACGTGTTCAGTAATCTGTCTCCTAAAATCTCAGAGATGGTCCATCCTCTAACTGCTCCTTGTCTCCTGTGTCCTCCCCACAGGAACCATGTTAAGAATACCCCCGGCAGGGTGTGGTAATCCAGGCAATATGGGCTCACGCCTGTAATCCCAGCACTTTGGGAGGCTGAGGCAGATGATCACATAAGGCCAGGAGATTGAGACCAGCCTGGTCAATATGGTGAAACCCCATATCTGTTAAAAATACAAAAATTAGCCAGGCATGGTGGTATGCATTTGTTATCCTAGTTACTTGGGAGGCTGAGGCACAAGAATTGCTTGAACCAGGAGGCGGAGGTGGCAGTTAGCTGAGATCGCATCAGTACAATCTAGCCTGGGTGACAGAATGAGATGCTGTCACAAAAGAATAAAATTAAAATAAGATGAAATAAAATAGAATAAAAGAACACCCCTGTGTTGCTGTGGTTTTCTCTTCACTGCTACACAAACTGTGTGGTGGTAGGTCAGCTTCTTGTTCTCTAAGGGTCTTGGTTTTTCTCATGAGTGTGAGAACTGGGCTAGAGAGAATCTCTAGTTTTCTTGTAGGAAAAGTTATGGTCTGTCATGCTTCCTAGACCGGTGTAGACAGCCGGGGTTGGACTCTAGCAGAACTGGCATAAGCAATTTTAGACCATGTTTTCTCTTGCAGTCATTTGACCCAGGTATTCACGAATTGAAGTTAACGCCTGCCTCAGTCCCTCAAGGTAAAAGCAGGCGAATCTGAAATGGGACAACAAAGAAAAAGAGTGAAGGGTCCCTGAAAAATGTCAAATATCAGGGGTCTGCCCCTGTGCTAGGCATTGTCACCAACATTGCCTCATTTGGTAGCACACAGTGCTTAGGAGCAAAAGCTCTGGGTTCTGATTGCCTGGGTTCAAATCCCGTCTGTAATACTAAGTATCCACCTGGTTTTGGGAACGTGATGTAAGAATTTCACACCTCAGTCTCCGATCAATCTGTAAAATGGGGTAAGAACACCCCGTCACGGAGTTATTGTCAGAAACTAAATATGTACATGCAAAAAACACAGAAAAGAAATGAACATGTAAAGAGTGCTGAATACGTGTTAGCTATTATTACTACTATTCAGTGTTAATCAAACACACACCCGTTTACAAATATGGAAACAGGCTCAGAGAGGTTACACAGCCTACCTGAACTCACTTAGCCCGTTAGTGGCAGAGTTGAGATTCAAACCCCAGTTTATCTGGCATCAAGCTCATATTGATTTTTTCCCACTCTACCTTTAGAGTCGATGAGGGTCTAGAAGAATTATTTTCCCCTTCCATTTTGGCTTTCATAACATTACCATGAAAACATATTAGAGAAATCTGGGACTCACAGTTCAATCCCCAAATGTAGACTTTCATTCAGGAAGGTGGCTGTCATGCTGAAATTTCAATGCCTCCAATGTGGAATTAGGCTGAGCCCAGTCAGAGTCCCGGCTGGGCAGAAATTGAGCCACTCACTTCGATCGGCCCTTTCCACCAGTCAGCGTGGGAGAGGCAGAGAGTGTGCTTCTGTTACAGTCAGATGTTGATCACAGAAATAGATAATTTAGCTTCCTTGAGGCTTTGTTTCTGCATGTGGGAACTAGAGCCTGATCCACTTGCAGGGTTGCAGTCAGCATGGCCTGATAGCTCCCCGTTCGAACTTCTTGGCACGCTGTGGGGGAGACCTCGGCCAGTGTTCATTTCCTTTGCACCCCTTTCTGTCTCTTATGCTAGTTGGTGTGATACATTTTCCCAACAATCTGAAACTGTGTATCTACAATCCTCCAATCATTTCTGTGTTTTCATATATAAAAGTAAAAGCTTATTGAGGATTGTAATTGCTTGGGGACTTCCCTTCTCGAAGTCTCTTTGGGTAACCAAAGTCTCTCTGGCTTCTCGCACTGTTTCTGATGTTAACATTTTAATAACACACTCAGCGTGTTTTTGTTTTATGAATTCTAATATAGATGGAAGTTCTCCCCCAGAGAGGGTTTTAAAGCAGGTGTTTTTAAGTGAATAACTCAATATCTACATGCATATTTCTGTGACTAAAAGCCATTTTTTCTTCTAGACGTCAAACTGCTCTAGTTTTCAGGCAGCTCTGGGGTGGTCACCTGCCTTGTTTAAAGATTCTTTTACCTTTCTCTGAGGAGCTTACTGCACTCTGAAAGCCTTGTGTGTGTGTGTGTGGTGTGTGTTTGTGTATATGTGTTGTACAATCAGAAAAGTTTGTCCACAGCTTAAGGCTGACTTCCACTCCCACATTAATTGGCAAAAAAAATAGCTGTAACATCTATGGATATATCTTTAAAAAGAAGGCCCGAGTAGGTAATAATTCATGTACCTCTTCTGTTGGACTTATTTGCTCCCTTCTTATAGAGAATTGCAGGATCTACCTGATCCGGAGGAACCTTCTGGTCTCATTCCACACATCCTGGACATGAGTTTTTGATCTCAAAGCTTATAGGACAGTGCACAATTGCTGTACCCAGAGAGTTTACTGCGGAGGGGAGAGGAAAGAGAGATGATCACTGGTGTGGAAGTGTGGTCCTAACAGAGCTTCCCAAACTCTTGTATCTAGGGGACTCTCCTGGGAGATCTTAGTAGGCATTTCTCCAAAGTTACGGTCACAAAAGCTTGGGCCATAGCCCAATGCTCCAGCATTCTCAGGGTGTCAGGATACCTATTTATAGATTAGGGAGCTCAAAATTTTGCAATTAGAAGTCCAAGACACAGAGAGGGGAACAACATATACTGGGGCCCGTCATGGGAGCAGGGGGAGGGAGGGCATAATAGTAAATAGCTAATGCATGTGGGGCTTCATACCTTGGTGATGGGTTAATAAGTGCAGCAAACCTCCATGGCACACGTTTACCTATGTAACAAACCTGCACTTCCTGTATATGTGTCCTGGAACTTAATAAAATAAAATAAAGTAAAATAAAAAGTCCAGTTATTGCCTTTTTATAACCAGCATTTCCTAAAGTTATTTCAACAAGGAACACATTTCTTGTTGCACATGTGGTAACATGCCAGGGAACGCCGTTCTGCAGGACATCAGTTGTGAAGTGCTGATATGGAATAGACAGATCCCTGGAAGGAGCATGGATACTCGGTTCATCCATTTTGGAGCTGATGAGAGGGGCCACGTCACCTCTGGTCTTTGAGATCATAGAGCCTGAGAGAATAGAACATCAAGCTGGAAAGGCCTCGAGGCCCAGTCAGCTCAACCTTCCCACCTTGACCTTGCTCAGGGAGGGCAAGAAGCTTTGCTCAAGCTCACAGAGTAAGCGGTAGCGCGTGACAGTGACTGGAACCTGGGTATCGCTACCCATGCGCGTGGGGCTGCAAGCTACCTCCCTAACAGCAAAGACGAAGAAACGTGGAGCAGAGAAAAGAAGGGAGAGGAAACATGCAGAAGGAAAGATACGGAAGAGACAAAGGAAGAATTTTGGATGCGGATTCTTAGACTGGATTACCGGGGGTAGTGGAGGACTGGCAAAGCCTAGAAGTGCACAAAGCATATTGAACAAGCTTCTGGCGAGAGTTAAAGAAAGTATCAGCGTAAAAGGAATTGTGTGTGCCTAGGAAAAGGGTATGGCAAGAGGAGGAGCAGCACCTGCGGAGAGCCCGGAACACTCCACCAAGAATGATTTTTGGAGCCATTTGGCAGAGATTAGGGAAAAGAATAAGTGGACACGCTCCAGTTATGAAGAGAAGACATATGGGGATTTAGATTATGAACAGGCGGAAGAGGAAGAATGAGGAATCATTCTTTGGAGATAAAGACTCTCCGGAACAGAAGCGATGCTGAAATGCGTAAGTCGACGGTAGTGATGGATCCCTTTATTTTTATGGCACTTTACAGTTTATAAAGCACATCCACCTGTGTGGTCTCACATTCCTCTGGCAGCGCATCCAGGTTCTTACATAATGAGAGCTGGGAGAGGAACTGGTGATAAAGCTCCCTGTGAAAAGGAGGCAGGATAGGAGGGAGGAAAGAATGATCATTTGGATTCATTCATTTATGAAAATAAATGGAGAGGCAGTGTGCGCAGTACAGCAGTTAGGCGTGCGGAATCTACAGGCAACTCTCTGAGTTCAAATCCCTGCTCTATCACCTAATAGCTGTGTGACCTTGGTCACATTGCTTAACCTCTCTGTACCCTGGTTTCCTTAGATGCAAAGTGGGGATAATCACAGTACCAATTTCTAGGGGTTTTATAATGATTTGTCTTTCTTCTGCTTATAGGTGTCTGACAGTCAGAGCTAGGAAACCACTTGGGGAAAAAGTGGGAACACCCTTATTAGAAAGTAAATTTCTCTATTGTATTATAGATACTATGTATTTTTAAAATAACATTTGTAGAGGCAATAGATTTGGTGTTTAATCCATTCGGGGGAGGTGCTTTGGAGTTGGTAATGGAAATGAATACGTGTGCAAAGTCCAATACAGGAGGCAATTTAACCATAGGTGTGTCAACTGGAGGACTGAAAGGATCTTCGTGGTATTTCGAGACCTGGACAATGTTCGGATTTTTTGGTCTCTGAGTAAAATGGGGACATGTGTGGGCCCCGCTGCCGGGACCTACTGAGGGGCTTCATCTGCCTGCCCACACTGCACAATGCCAACTGTCTCCAGAATGTTAGTAATGTCTGCATGGGTAGACCTCTCTCACCCGCACCCCTGCAGACACAGCCTCCAGGTTGAACTTTAGTCTGGTGGCTAGAGTTCACTACCAAATGACAGCTTCCTCTCCTTTTCCCTGCCTTCCTCCAATCCACACACCGTGGCTCAGGCCTCCCAAAGCCCATAGATGGAGTCAGAGCATCCCCCGAGCAGGTGTCACCCACTCTTCTTCATTGCAAAATTGCCGTATGAGATTCTGCATAGTGTGTGGTCTGAGCATAACTCGTGCTTGGCACACGGAGAGGCCTCAGTTCATGGCTTTTTTTTTTTTTTTTTTTGATAATTTGGGATTGTGGTATCTTCTGCCCCGAAGGGCTAGCTTAGAAACTCTGTGAACCAAGGAGGGTGGTGAGTGTGCCCAGGGGTACCCCCTAGAGTTCACCCTGAGACCTGGAGTGCCCAGCAACATCTGGACAGGGATCACTCTCCTCCACTCTCAGAGGCGCAGTTTCGGGAGAGGTAGGCGAATAGGACGTCTGGTGACAATACGTCCTCAGAGCTCCTTGAGAAGGTCTAAGTACAGTAATTTGTTGTAATGACTCAAATTTAAAACAATAACCCAGAGGCATAATAGCCTGGGCCAAGAATACCTCCTGCATGTGATGGGCCGTTAATGGGAAATGAATGGTTTGATTTGGTGGCAGAGAATTTTCAAATGGCTTTCACTCTGGATGTGTAACGTGCGGCGTGGAGAGCGAAGTTTCCTATCAGGGTTAATTTGGACCACTTCCTCTCCGCCTGCCGAGAGCCATTCTTCTGATGGAGGCCCCTTTACTGCGCCACTCTCCCGGCAACTTGAAGCAAATCTCTGAGGCCTCACTCCTGTGCTCCTTCTCTCTCATTTTTTTCCCTCCCTCTTCCCTCTCCACTGCCCTCTCAGTGAAGCTGCTACTTCAGAGCCACTCTTCTTAGTGACAGCCAGGGAGTAAATCTATTGTAGCTGTAGGGCATGTGTCAGCCAGGTGAAGAGGTGACAAGACAGTGTGGAAATCTGCCCAGACCAGGGGAGACCTGGCTGGCCATTCCCGAAGCTCCCGTGTGACACAGAAGAGGCAGGTCCAGCAGGCAGTGACTGCAGTGAGGTCTCCCTGCTGAACAGCCGAAGGGCTGGCACTGGAACCCAGCTCCACTCTCCGTCCTCTCTCTCTGGAGGACTTCCCACCTCTGACAGCGTTGACTCAAGAGCCTGGCAACCATCTCTCAGGAAGGCCTGAGTTTAGAGGGCCTCATGTTTCAAAAAAATCGTAGAATCTTAAAAGTCACGGAGCCCAGCTGCTCACCCAGGGAAATGGTTCTCTTTCTTTCCTTTTTAGGCCTCACTCCTCCTTCCTGGTACTGCCTTCCAGGCACCCACTGCGGACCCACTCAGACAGCATCACCAGGACTCCATGTGCCAGCATCAGCTGTGCTTCCCTATCAACACGGCCATCCTCACAGTGCCCTTCACTCTGCAAATGCTCTTAGGGGACTTCCCAAGAAATTAATCTCTAAGGGTTGAATTCCACATTATCATTATGACAGGCCAAAAGGAACACACACACAGACACACAGAGTGACACACACATATATACAAAGACATACATAGATACACACACTGAGAAAGACAGATGCACACACCTACATATGCAGAGACATACACACACACACCCCAACACCTGCACACAGATACAGACACACACAGACACATACACACCAACACCTGCACACAGATACACACACAGACACACACAGAGACATACACAGACACACACCAACACCTACACAGAGATACAGACATACACAGACACACATAGGGACATACACAGACACACACACCAATGCCTACACATGGATACAGACATACACAGACACACATAGGGACATACACAGACACACACACCAACACCTACACACAGATACAGACATATACAGACACACATAGGGACATACACAGACACACACACCAACACCTACACACAGATAGACATACACAAACATAGAGGCACACACATACACACCACTTATACAGACATACACAGACACAACACAGACACACCCAGATACCCACACACACCCAGATACCCACAGACACATACACGGACACAGACAGTTTTTTGTGGAAGGCTTTTACAACTCAGCGCTAAGAACACTGGTCTCATGATTCCTTGCAAGAAAATAATTTCTTTGTTAAGAGTCAACATATTCAGTTCAATACAGCGAATAGCCCCTGTAGTAGGTTGAACCATGTATTCCAAAAAGCCATATTCAAGTCCTAACCACAGTACCAGTGCATGTTACCTTATTTGAAAATAGGGTCTTTGCACATATAATAAGGTGAAGATGAGGTCAAACTGGATTAGCGGGTGATATGGTTTGGCTGTGTCCCCACCTGTATCTCATCTCGAATTGTAATCCGCATAATCCACAAGTGTTGAGGGAGGCACCTGGTGGGAGGTGAATGGATGGATCATGGGGGCAGTTTCCCCCATGCTGTTCTCGTGATAGTGAGGGAGTGCTCGCGAGAGCTGATGGTTTTATAAATGGCAGTTTCGCCTGGGCTTTTCTCTCTCACCTGCTGCCTTGTGAAGAAGGTGCCTGCTTCCTCTTCTGCCATGATTGTAAGTTTCCTGAGGCCTCCCCAGTCACGTGGAACAGTGAGTTAATTAAACCTCTTTCCTTTATAAATTACTTAGTCTCAGGTGTGTCTTTATAGCATGTGGACCCATCCTTATAAGAAGGGGAGAAGAGGGACACATGCACACACACACACACATACACGGAAGTATGCTGCATGATGAAGGCTGAGATGGCAGTGCTGTCAAGGGATGCCAAGGAAGCCACCAGAGGCAGGAAGAGGCAAGCAAAGTTCTCCCCCAGAGCCTTTAGCACAAGATGGCCCTGATGACATCTTGATTCCAGACTGTGTCTTCCAGAACGGTGAGAAAATAGATTTGTGTTGTTTTAAGTCACTAGGTTTGTGACCATTTGTTAAAGCAGGCACAGGAAATGAATGTGGTCCCTAAGTACTCACTGAGTGCCAGGCAGATGCTCTTCCAGAGGCAGGAGACCTAGCAGGGGCTGAAGTGGGCACAGCCCTGGCCTCAGGGAGCTCCCCAGGCTCTCTTCAGAGGGTTCTGGAGTGCTCAGCCCTGATTGAGGTTTGCCCTCATTCCATACCAGCAGCACCCACATCAGCTCCACTTCCCTTTCATGTAGCTGTACTGTGGACTGGGCATCCTCCACCCATCCAGCATGGGGCTGAAAGCTGGTGGAAGGTGGTCCCGTCCCCTCCAGACAATGACTTCTTTAGGAGTGTGGAAAGTATTTGGCTTTGGTGTTGAATAGGTCCTAGTTTTAAATCCTTACTCCATCACTTAGCCGGTAAAACTTCCATTTCCTCATGTGTACAAAGGGAATACTTGGATGTTGACAGGAAACTGAGAGGCAGATTCCAGAGGCAGACAGACGGACCTAGGTGCTTTCATCTCCCTTTCTACTGACCACTTGCAAACAGTGTGATCTTGAGCAAATTGCTTACCTTCCTATGTCTCAATTTCCTCATCTATAAAATAGGAATTTGGATAGCATTCGTCCCATATCAGGGCTGTGAGTATGGACTGTTATACCTGTAAGATGCTTACATGAATTCCTGGAAAATAGAAGATGCTTGATAAAGAGTCGCTGTTATTATCATTTTACTAGTAAGGAAACCAAGTCCCAGAGAGGTGTTAGAGGCTGCGCTGGTCTTGATATCATTCTCAGGCTGATGGATTCTCTGAATAGTACTGGATTGCTCATTAGAAAAGTATTCATCAAGAGGCTGTACTTCATGTCATTAAGAGTCCTGACCTGAAATCAGACAGCCCTAAATGCCGTCTCAAAACTTATTAATTACAAGCTATGTGACCTTGAGCTTGTTACTTAACCTTTGTGGGCCTCAGTGTTTTCACCTATGGAATAGAGATATCAACCTCACTGGGTTGTCAAAGGGGTAACTTTAGAATAAATGTTAATACTTAACCACGCATTGTAAGCATTCATAAATGTTTGTGGCTATTTGTATTTGTTAGGATTAACTTCAGCTGTATCTAACTAAATAATAGTGACTTTAAAAGCCCCCAGATTCATTTCTCTCTGTCAAAGGATTACAGAGACAGGCAGTCCAAGAATAATAAGACTGGGCCACAAAGTCACCAGGGACCCAGGCTCTCCCTGTGTTTCTGCTCTGACATCCTCAGTATGTGGCTTCTATGCTCAAGGTCATAGCATGACCCAGTGTGACTGCTAGAGATGCAGCTATCCTGTCCATTATCTGAACAGCCCAAGGGAGGAGGTGTGTGTGAGGATGCGGGAAACACCTCTTAGTTGAGCTGGCTCCCTTTCTCTTTCTGCAGCTTTATTGAAGTACAGGTGACACCCGTCAGCTCCTTTTAAGGGTCCATCTCTCAAGTCAGCTCTTTGCTTCAATCTCATTGGCTGGGACCTCATCACGTGGTCACATCTCTGCAAAGGAGGCTGGGAAATAGAGTCTTATGGCTGCTGGCCGTCAAATTGAGGCTCCATGACTAAATATAAAGGATAAATGGACATCAGGAAGGCAAATACCAGCCTCTGCCAGATTGTTGTTACAGTTTTTATAGTTGTTATTCTCATATGCCAGGAACGGATCCTTTAGGAATTTTCTGTTTTTAATGCAATGTTATAAATATCGTGAGAGAGGTGCATAGTAAGGGACGTGGAGCACTTGGTGGGGAAGGGTTAACTTGATCTGAGGCGTCAGGGAAAGTTTCACAGAAGTGATGTTCAAGGTGGGCATGATGTTTAAGTGACTTGCTAGGATTACACAAAAGGAATGGAATTCCTAGCAAAAGGCACGCCATACATAAAGTCTCGTTGTTTCATGAGCCTGACGCTCAGTTGCTTGGAATTGGGCTTGTTGGAAATTATGCTACTGAGGGACGGGACAAACTTCCAGGGGTTATCCTGGCACATCTCTGATGCACATAGTCTCCAGGGTAGGTGGTGAGGGGTGCTGAGCCCTGCTATCCATGAAGGTTTCCTGATTCTCAATTCCGATTTCACCAGACAGCAATCTATTTGTTAAATTAAAACCAGCTGGTTATTGAAAGAAACATATTTATTGAGAATTAACTGCCGTGTGCAAAATGGGTATTTACTACCTACTTGTCAAACATCAGTGAATTTGTGTTTAATAGTCATTTTTTTCAATTAACTCACAAAAATGCATCCCATTAATTCTAAATTAAATGCATATTTGCAGAACTCTAATTCACAACATCATCAAATCACGTCTTCCCAGCCAGTTTCTGATGGTTTTGTGTTGATGAAAGAATCTCAATTGTTGTCCTTAGAGACAAACATTTTTTGTATGTATAAGCAGTTGTAACTTGGGTTAGCAGACAAGAGCCTCTTTTCTGTTCACCTCTTCCCTTCACTCCTAAATTCTTCAAGTACTACAAGCACCTGAAGGGTACCTCTAGCTGGAATGATTTTGGATGATCCAAGTTGATGGTTTAAACTTGACCTCTGTCTTTAACCTCCCAGTGCTAGAAGGTCTTGGAAAACTTACCAAGCAGTAGGTCTCCTTTCTCTAAGGTGCAGAACAAGATCACATGGCTGGGAGTCAAAGAATCTGGGGGTTTTTGACTCTTCTTCCTGCCTCTGCCTCTGCCTCTGCCTCTGCCTCTGCCTCTGCCTCTGCCTCTGCCTCTGCCTCTGCCCCTGCCCCTGCCCCTGCCCCTGGCTCTCCGTCTCCTTTCCCTTCCTTTTTGTTGAGGCCGAGTCTCACTACAGGCACGCACCACCATGCCCAGCTTATCTTTTTTTTAGAGACTGGATCTCGGCTATGTTGCCCAGGCTAGTCTCGAACTCCTGGCCTAAAGCAATCTTTCCTACCTCAGCTTTCCCAAGTGGCGGGGATAATAGGTGTGAACCACTATGCCAGGCTAATTCTGAATTTCCTTATGTGCCCTTGGATAAGTTCTTTTCTTCCTTAGAGCATTTGTATCAGAATTAAGCTAAGCAGGTTTCTTCACTGCAGCATTTTGTTAAAGAGAAATTGCTACGTTAATGTGTGCAGAGAACCTCCAGTTGGGAAATGGGTATAGTTTTTCTAAAGTTTCTTTGACCACAGAACATTTTTTGCTACTGGATCATCTGGTGGATGGGTGATATGAGAAATACATTTTGGTAAAGGGTAGGCAGGATGATTTCTAGGGTCATCAGGCTCTAGTATTTTAGAATTTTGTTTCTTAGTCCAGAAACTGGATCCAGCTTCCAAAGGATGACTTGGCAATACAGGCCTCTCTGCCCGCCAGACTCTCCTACTTCTGCCCCCCACTTCTGGCCAGATTAGAGGAGATGTGAAACATTGCCTGGCCTCCTCAGAAGCCCTGCCCTTTGGAAATCTGCCAGACAAGGGTAGGAATGGAGTGATCTCTGGAGCCTGCTCTCTCCCTGCTGCATCCAGCTGCACTTAGCATTCGTCTCCTCGCCTTCCCCAGCATAGCAATTACATGCTCAGCATCCACCTCGGAAATGTGTAAGTGGTAACAAATGCCCTGAGGGTTCATTATCATCCAGCAGTGCAGACAGTACTTGCATGGGGGCATGGGGCAACTTACAGAAGGCAATGATTTCTCTCCTCGCTGGCTGAGCCATGTGGCTGCACATATGCTGAAATTGCAGTGAGAGGGGCTGCACAGCCCACTCTCCTTGGCACACCATTGCTGTGGCTGCTAGTATGGCTGCCTTTGCACAAAGCTGACTACTGCACACCCTCCATACAACTCAGCAGCAATGTGGACTCCCCACCACTGCCATAGCTGGTAGAGAAGTCTCTTCCTAGCCAAAGAGGAGACTTCACTGACAATCCATAATCAAACAAGGCAAATCTCCTAGAAGCCCCAGAAAATGCAAGCCCCCAGGAGTCCTCACAGAGGTTTGCTGATACCCTAACTGTCCCTTCCCAGTCCAGGATCTTTTAGGTCATTAAGATAGTGGGTCTAATGTCTCACGATGCTTTTACATTCTTAGAAATTATTGAGAATCCAAAAGACTCTGCTATATGCTGATTATTATTATTATTATCATTATTTTATTTTTTTGAGACAGGGTCTTGCTCTGTTGCCCAGGCTGAACTGCAGTGATACAATCATGGTTCACTGCAGCCTCCATTCCCTGGGCTCAAGCAGTCATCCAACCTCCGCCTCCTGAGTAGCTGGGACCCCAGGCATGTGACACCATGCCCTACTAATTTTTTATTTTTTGTGGAGATGGGGTCTCACTATGTTGTCCAGGCTGGTCTCAAGCTCCTGGGCTCAAAGTGATCCTCCCATCTTGGCATTCAAAAGTGTTGGGATTACAGGCATGAACTAACCATGCCTGGTCGATATGCTGATCATGTTCATTGGCATTTATTAAAGTAGAAATTATAACTGAGAAACCAAAAAAATTTATTAATTCATTTCAAAATAAGACAAATAAATGCCTTGTGAGTTAATATAAATATACCACTTTTTTTCTTCCATAAAAGAACTATATTTTCCAAAGCAAACAGCACATGTGTCAAGAAGAGTGGCTTTGTTTTACACTTTTGCAAATCTTTGTAATGTCTGGCTTAGTAGAAGATGGCTAGATTTTGTTATTTACTTCCTAGGTCATCTGTCACGATATGTTGTTTTGGTTGAAGTGTATGAAGACAATCGGGTATCATACAGATATATATTTGAGAAAGGGAAGACCTCTCAGGCCGTCCTGAACAGATCTTGGGGATGCCCAAGTGTCCCCAGGCCACACTTTGAGAACCCTGATCTAGTGTATACCTTGTGGGGAGATGATGTGGTGGGGTGGTATTGCATTTAGGTGGTCTACACAGCAGACAAGCAGCCACTTCTCAGATCACATATGCTTCTTTTGCCTGGGCTATTGCTGTAGCCTCCTAGATTGTCTTCTTAACTCTATTTTTCTTCCTTACAATTTTTTTCCTTTTGCAGTTAGGGTCTTACTTTGTTACTCAGGCTGGAGTACAGTGGCACAATCATAGCTCATTACAGCCTCAACCTCTTTGGCTCAAGCAATCCTCCTGCCTCAGCCTCCTGAGTAGCTGGGACTCCAGGTGTGCACCTTTGTGCTTGGCTAATTTTTAAAAATTGTTTTAGAGACAGGATCTCACTATGTTGTCCAGGTTGGTCTTGAACTCCTGGCCTCAAGGGATACTCCCATCTCAGCCTCCCAAAGTATTGGGATTATAGGCATGAGCCGATGTGTCCAAGTCCTATTTGTATCCCTTTATAAGCATCCTCCACACAAAATCCAGAGTGAGCTTTTCAGAGATAAGTTGAATTGTATCACTTCATTGCCCACAAGCTTTGGATGGTTCCCATCACACTTAGACTGAGGTGCCATCTTATTGGCCTGTGTGCCCTGGTCCTTGCCTGAGCATCCTACCTTGTTCCTCAGTTATCTCTCCCTTGCTGGCTTTGCTTTAGCCATTCTGGCCCTTTCTGTCTCTGTGAACATATGGACCAGTCCCCATTTGGGGCTCCTGTCCAATCTGTCCCCCTGTCTGGTTACTCTTCCCCCGGACATTGGCATGGCTGGCTTATTCTTGCATTCAGATTTCAGTTTAAATGTCACCAGCATGGATTCACACTTATTACCCTCTTGTTTTCTTTATAGGCTTTGTCACTATCTGCAATTGTCTTTATTATTTTGTTTACTTTTTTATGATATCTCTCCATATGAGGAGGTAACTTCTATTGGAGCAAGAACTTTATCTTATTTAATACTGTATTTTCAATGCCTTGTACAGCATCTGGCATGTAGTCGATGAGCAGTGAATATATTTGAATGCATGAATGAAAAAATAAAAAATATTTTACTCTAAATCAGACTCAGTTTTGGATTATGACTTTGTCATTTACTAACTCTGTGAACTTGGGGAAGTTTCTTTTTATGATTTTCTTAAAGTGAAAATCACTGTTTCTTAAGTGAAACACTGATAACAATGATCTATTGTACAGGGTTGTTGTGAGCTTAGATAACAAATGTAAAGCACTTGTCACATAAAAATCATTCTGTAATTGGCTCTGTCTTTCCTTCCTCTTCCTAACCTAGCTTGCCAGTAACACTTCTAGCTCCAGAAATGATCATATCCCTCTTTTTTTTCCTGAGCTCCCACCCTTCCTAGACCCTTCTTCTAGTGGCATAGTTGAGTGGAAGCTAGGTCTCTTGACACCTAGACAAGTGCTTTCACTACTGCCTGTTTCTGGACACAGTAAAACTTATAGCCCTGCTGGATGCACTTGGTTGTGGGTCTTCAAACTGTGGCTCCTTGAACACCTGATGAGAATTAACTGGGATATTTGCAAAAGTGCTGGCTGCTGGCTTCTGGCCTCCCTGGAAACCTATTGAATTAAATGATTCAGAGGACAGGATCCAGAAAATGAATTTTCCAGGAGATCCTGGTGCATGCTAAAATGGGGAGAAAACTGGTATGAGAAATGAGCAGAGTACACAAAAAGATTTTCTTTTATTCTTCCCTATCTGTTCACAGCTTTTTAAAGCCTTCTCAAATATTTATTCAGTGGCCTGACTTGTTCTCTCAGTTGGGCCCCTGAAGACACTGACTGTCTGACCAGCTCTACCCCAGGGAGGAAGCTACTCCAGGGGCCCAGGACAGGGTGGGAGCATCCACAAGTGCTGCTCACACCCTATCTTGGGTTTGCTTTCCCAAGACAAAGGGGTGCAGCGGGGTGCAGCAGGGTGCCTAAACAATCCATAGCAGCGGACACAGTGTGGATTCTCGGGATGGTGCATGAAAAAGCTATTTGATAGTTATACCTGATGTAAATGACGAGTTGATGGGTGCAGCAGACCAACATGGCACAAGTATACATATGTAACAAACCTGCACGTTATGCACATGTACCCTACAACTTAAAGTATAATAATAAATAAATTTAAAAAAAAAAAAGAGGGAAAAATTAAACATATAGTCATTGTGAACATAAAAAAAAAAAAAAAGAAAAAAAGAAAAACAATCGCAGCCACTCTTGCCAAATTCTCAGGATTCACTAGAAAAAAGGAATAGTCGTTTCCCATAATTCCATAACTCATTCCACTGAAAGCCATCAAAAATGCATCCTGAAAAGACATTTTCATTAGCAGCTCAGCTAAGAAGACATACATCCTGCCCCACTCAGTTTTTCTCTCCTGATAACCAAAAACAAAGTTCCAGGAACAGAGGGATAAGCTTTCTTGGAGCAAGCTGTCATTCTCCATTTTCAGCATTTTGCCCTGGATTCTAAATGCAACTGCTTTCCCCTGGGGTAGATGGTTTGATCTGAGAGGCAAACATTCTGTTGGAACGTACCTTTTATTGACAGCAGTTAGTGTTGCCACAGCCCTGTGAAGGTGGAAAGAGCTGTTGGAGAGCCAGACGGGGCTGGAGTTGAATCCAGGCCTTTACTCATTAGCTTTGAGATCTTGGACAAATCACTTAATATCTCTGAGCTTCAGTTGCTTGAAACAAATGATAAAAAATATAGACTCACAACATAGTCACAGCACATTTGAAGTTCTCGCACACGCCCAATACCTGGCAATAGCAGTTGCTCAAGTATACTATTTTCATATTGTGGCCAATAATGGAGTCTATCATGTTGCTTAAAGAGTAGTAGGAAGTAGAGAAATGATGTGTGTTCTTCTCCCTGGTGTAGGAGGCAGTAGAACTGGTTTTTGACTTAGCCTTGTCTTAGAACCACGAAGGTGTGACCTCGGTGATGCCACTCTCCCTCTCTGAGTCTCAGTCTCTTCTCCCAGAAAGTGAAGGAGCTGCAGTAGCTAATCTTGAAAGTTCTTCTTTCTAACTTCAGACTTTAGGGTTTCAACACTGATAGCCCAGAACTAGCTGATAGCCCCGACCTGGTTCTCCTCCTGGAAGTCTCTGGTTCTGCTGGCTCTGTGAATATCTTCCAGGGAGATCAGTGGGCTCCTCTGTGAAACGGAAACATCAACATCCTTGCTGCTTTGCTTGGGGTTGTGGTGAAGCTTTAAAGGTACAGCAGCTTTAGGGAAGACTCTAAAAAACTAAGAAACACTATGTAAGTGACGCAGGATGGTTGCTTTTGTCTCTTGTGCCTGGGCTTTTTCTTCCCAGAGCCGAGTACTGGGTGGGGTACTGGAGGCTAGAAGGCAAGCCTGCTGTGAGGGCTGCACACAGACCCTGTCACCTGGGTGTTCTGGCTGCGACTGGCTCTGCTCTGCTCTTCTCTTGGGGCCACTCCAAAGAAGTAGTGACAGGCAGGAGGAACAAGGAGAAGAGGGACAAGAAACAAGAAGTTTCAAAACGGGATTAGAACAAAGGCGGTAAGAGTAGAAGTGGGGAGGAGGAGACTAACAGGAGCCAAGGAAGAGGGGAGGAAAAATGATTCTCCTTACTCTGTCTTAATTTTGCCCAGACATCAGCAAGACCATCATCAGCAGATCGGAACACCTCACTATGACCTCTTAGCTTGATTTAAAAAATAATTCCTAGCCAAACGGTGGTGCCTAAATCTATCCGCAAATGTCAGCAGCCAGGCCTGAAGCCAGAGCTGTGATCTCCCTCGTGTCAATAAATTCTTGAAGTTCCTTCTCCCTTGGAAGCTGGGGTTTCTTCTGATGCCACTGCTTTCTACCCCAGGCTGTCCTTTCATGAGTAATTTCTTTTAACCCGAGGATCACAGCTGTGAGCCATAATGAAAAGATTTCTTCTGGACTGACACTGTGGAGAAGCCGCTGTGCCAGCAGAAGAAAGCCAGGAAAAAATACAGTGAAATCCAATGGCCGACCCATGGCCAGGTAGAGGCAGAGCCGCGGACCGGGGAGGCCTGGCTGTCGTGTGCGCCACCGCTCCAAACAGAGGGATCTTGCAGGTGGTCCAGGAGACACATAGTCTTAGGTCAGTGCTGTTTTATGCCTGCTGGGACTGCAGAGATGCCAGGGACAAGAGGAGCTGCCTTGAAACAAGGAGAGGCAGTAGAAAGTACTGTCACCTGTTCCTGCTAGTTCTTGTTTCTCAGAGTCCCTGCCTTCCACCCCTAAATGGAGGAAATAATACTGAAGTTCATCTCCGTTGTTGACACTTGAGATTTGTTTTTCTTTTTTTCTGAGATGGAGTCTCACTCTGTCACCCAGGCTGGAATCCAGTGGCAGGATCTCGGTTCTCTGCAACTTTCACCTCCTGGGTTCAAGTGATTCTGCTGCCTCAGCCTCCCGACTAGCTGGGATTACAGGCATCTGCCACCACACCTGGCTAATTTTTTGTATTATCAGTAGAGACATGGTTTCACCATGCTGGCCAGGCTGGTCTCAAATGCCTGACCTCAGTTTATCCACCTGTCTAGGCTTCCCAAAGTGCTGGGATTACAGGCATGGACCACTGCACCCAGCTGAGATTTCTACTTTTTATAGGAAAAAGTTGTGCATTCAGATGTTTGCAGGAAGCTCTCTCCATGGCCTTGGGACCTCAGGAGAAGAGGAGCCATGTAGATTTTCAGCCTTGAGCAGCACAGTTCAGACATGGAGGAGGGGGCTCTGTGCTGTCCCCTCAGCCTCTGTCCACACTCACATCAGGGATAGAAAACGGAGGCAGGCTGTGCATGGGAACTTTGAACATTCCTCATCTCATCGTGCTCCCGAATGGCATAGCTGTGAGGTCGTGAACCTCTGGCACTATCCCTTGTTTTGACAAAGTGTGTGCTACGTGGAGAGAGAGAGAAGATGGGTGTACAAATTCAGCTTGGAATGAACATTTCACTTTGGGTGGTGGGGCCAAAATGTGTGACAGCACATTTGAAGTTCCTGCACATGCCCAATGCCTGGCATTAGCAGTTGCTCAAGTAATGCTATTTTCATACTGTTGGCCAATAGTGAAGTCTCCCATGTTGCTTAAACAGTAATAGGAAATAGAAAAATTCCTCTTGGCACTTGGGTTTGCATGGCGTAGATGTGTGTGGGCATGTGTGTGCACACACGTGCCTAGAAACCCTCCTTTTTCAACATGGCAGGACTTCATTATACCGCAGCTTCATTAGTCCTTCTCCATTCTGGAGACTCAAGCTGACCTGGTTCCAGCTTCTCAGAGTCCCTGCCCTCCACTCCCAAATGGAGGGAATAATACCGGAGTTCATCTCTTATTTACACTTGATATTTCTATTTTTTATAAGAGCCTGCCAATCCAGGTTGGATTAATATCCTTTGAGTATGTTTTGGGGCACGTCTCACCAACACAGATGAAAATTTACTTTGGTTCTACAATTGAATGTCCCCCAGGGATGCTGTTTGCACGTTATTTAGGCAGCTCTGTACTTCTTGATGTAATAACATGTTCCTAAAAAGTTGTATAAAACTAGAATTTTGGTAAAATAGGATCATATTTTAATGTAATGGAAGTGTTTGTTGCTCATGGGGATTCTATGATGAATCATTTTACGAAATAGAGGGTTCTTTTTAAAAAACACTAATAGCCGTTCTCAATTTAACTTTTTGTTCTTCCACGTGGTTTTCCACAAACCATATTTTCTGGAATCGAGCTCCTCCTGTAAATGCTAATGGCCAGCTTCAACTTGTTCCTAAGTGGCTAAGGTAGAGTAGTGACAAATTAGTCACTAGCTGACCTCACTCCAGGTGTGAGCTACCTAAGACAGAGCCCTGGACAGAGATTTCGGTCACCCCTTCTAAGTCTCTTCTTGTAACTGCCATGAATTCGCAGTGTGGCCCTGAAAAAGGTCACTAGCTACTGTTCTGTCTTCTGAATAAAAAACTCGGGGTTAGAATGTGTATCATATAGAAACTATTTTATATATCATTTACTAACTCTGAATGCTATGTATTTCCTTGCTTGTATGGGTTGGGGGAAATAAGAGATGCTCACACATCCAAACTCGGAGGGAATCTCTTCTTTATATTCTCTTCTTTCTGTCACAGAGCATTAGCAGATATTAATGGATTGCAAGTGTCAGGGATGAGGGAGGTCCCCTCTCACTTCGGAGTTCAATCCAGCTTAGGGTGCCATTAGCTTCCTGCTGGCACTTGGCTTTGCACAGCAGGTATGCGTGTACATGTGCATGCCCACGTGTGCCTAGAAACCCTTCTTTCCCCATCACAGCAGCGCTTCGTTACACCACAGCTTCCTTAGCAGGATGTTAGGATTCTGGGTCGAAGGCTCTCCTTCAAAATCATCCTCTTAATTTGCAGAAGCAGCAGCAGGGAGACTCTTAAGATGCCGAAAACTAACAGAAGCTGAAGTGATGAAACAGAGGTGACAGGAGCTGGGAGAGTGATGGGGAGGAACACACACTTCATTGTACCCAGAGGTCCAGCCCCATGAGGGGATTCTTGCTGTAAAAGGCTTGAGCACCTGGTATTTATCTGAAGCACTGTGGATTTATTGAGTGTTTCTAGAAAATAAGAAGAAAAGGCTGAGTTGCACTAGTGAAACCAGCATGGTGGAGAGAAATGCAGCCTTTCTGGCAGAGGGAGTGAAGAAGAGCCATGAGATGGCAGAGGATGGTGGGAAGGCTGGGAGGAGCAGCTTCCCAAGAAAAGGGACCTAAAGGGAAGGAGGTGGGAGGAAGAGGAGGTGAAGAAGGAATTGAAGGAAGGGGGAGGAAGAGGAGCAGGGATTGGACAGGATCACAGTTGAAGGGAAGCAACATTACACAGGCTGGAGGAACTGCGATGGAAGACTCAGGAAGGAGTGGAGGAAGAGGCCTCGTCAGCCTTCTGAGTCATCAACGGCTGAAGTGGACACAAGAAAGAGCCCACCAGTCCAAGAGGACAGGTGTTTCCTTCATCTTATCAACAATACCAGTGAGATGAGACATGGTTGTGGGGGGTGTAAACACTTGCCAATCTTCCCCATGGCTTTCTCCAGGCAGTTATGCTGAGGTGAGGTATGCTCCTGCAACTGTACCTACGCATCAGCATCTGTAGGTGTGTGCATTTCATAGCAACGGTTTCATTTGCACCGATATCAGCGTGTCCTGGAAGGGCCAAGAATTGGGAGGCAAATGACTCACTGCACCTCGTCAGCTTCAAGCTCTAGTGCCTTCTACTAACCGTGGAACTTTTGTTTTAGCAGAAGGTGGAAGAAATATTTTTTAAAACTTTTAGGTTCAAGGGTACATGTGAAAGTTTGTTACATAGGCAAACTCATGTCATGCAGGTTTGTTGTACAAATTGCATCATCCAGGTATTAAGCCCAGTACCCAGTAGTTATCTTTTCTGCTCCTCTCCCTCCTCCCACCTTTCAACCTCAAGTAGACACCAGTGCCTGTCATTTCCTTCTTTTTGTTCCTGAATTCTCATTATTTAGCTCCCACTTATAAACGAGAACATGCGGTGTTTGGTTTTCTGTTCCTACCTTAGTTTGCTAAGGATAATAGCCTCCAGTTCCATCCATGTTCCTGCAAAAGACATGATTTTGTAAGAGAAAATAAGAAGAGATAACATCTTGTCTGCCACAGCTGAGAGTCCCAAGTTCTGTTTCCTTCCCCACTTGTTGGAAATAGCCAAAGGCTCCTAGAAAAAGAAGTGCTAGGGCAAGAAGCAAAAAAAAAAAAAAAAAAAAAAGCTATCTGTAGGAAAAATTTCGAAGGCTGTTTGGGGACTGCAGGACAAAATGAAACAGGAAGCAAGAAAGAGGTGAACTTTGTCCATTTCCTCCCTTAACTTGGGACTCAGCTGTGACAGCGATGAGGCTTTTAGGTGTTTTATCTGTGAGTGGCCTCTCTCCAAGAGGAGGAAGGACATGGGAGGTGCTCTTCGGGGACTGTGCCTGACACAGGTTTGTGAATAAAGATAAATCTGCATCTGGGGCTCCCGGAAATTTTTGAGGATAGGTTTGAAATTTCCATAAAGGAAGAAGAACAGGAACTACAAATTACTGATTTATTGTTACTTTATTTCTATCTGCAAGTCGATGAGACCTTGGTGACATTTAAACTACTCATTCACTAACAAACTATTAGAAATTCATGCGTTGTGACTTTTGATTGCTCTTTTATGCCTGCCCCCCTCCCCCCGCCCCAAAGATAGTTTTTTGACTAAGGACTATTTTATGCCTTTGTTATGGGCTGTTAGTCAATGAATGCTGCTCATATTCCAGGCAGGTATTCAGGCATCCACATCTCACACATCACCACAGGAGGCAGCCCTGACAAATATTTTCATGCCCTGACATCTCTGATTGAGGCCAAAGATCTCAATTAAGCAAAAAGATAATTAGAAGAGAATGTACACCAAGGCATCGCCAGTGAATTGGTGAATTCTCCAAAGCTGTGGACATTAGGCAGGTACTGTTGGAAGTTTAACAGAAGTAGTCATAGATGTGAATCCATCCCTCCATATATATTTACTAAATATTTACTGTATCCAGCACTGTGCTAGGCTCTACAGAAGAGCAAACAAAATATGAAATATTGTCCTTGATCTCAAAATTTGCTAATGTAACTTCATTTTGTAAAGAAGAGTCTAAAAAGTAACCCATTTATGGTACTGTAGATTCCCTGACACCTATTATGTAAGTAATATTTCTTTTTGTTTCATGAGAGTGATATGGTATCAACAAACCCTAACTATTGTCTCCAAGTTGATCTCATTAAGATTCATAGAGTCCTTTCCAGAATATATTATATATAATGAAACAAGGAGAAAGAATATGTAAAGTTTGCAAAATTCCTGGGAGAAATCTTTCTCTGTCCACATTATTCTTACTTCCTGCTTAGTGTTTGTATTGGAGAATAAAAACAATTTTGTGCCCCAAACAGGGTAAGAGACTTGGTGGTTGGTTGTTGCCACTGACCTATGGCTTTTGTCCAGAGAAGGCGGGAATGGGGGTCCAGTTACCCAACCCCTTCAGAACAGATGGTCTCTTGCCCAGGGACCTTGGTTATGGAGTGTGAACAGGATTCTCCTAAATGTTTCAACTTCAGAAGACCTGATTGAAAGTCATCTCAATTAAGCAAGGACTGAGAGCAGTGCAAATATTATTTGAACGTTGGTTAACTTTTCCTCAAATGGAAATGAATGAGCAGTAAAGTCACTTTGATGAATCTTACACAAAGCCTCTGTCCCAGAGTTCTGAAACTTTACCTGATGGTCATAAAGAATCACAGTAAGTCCTCTGCCAGGCTGCGTTGGGTTGGGGTGTATGGGTGAAGGGTCCTTTCAAATTTTGTAGATTCCAGTACATTGCATCTACAGGATATGTGTTTAAATGATGGGTAATTGACCCACATAACTCCCCACCCTCCTGCCTCATGGTTAGAATGTGTGTGCATTGGGGATTCTGCATACATTTTCATCACGTATCTACTTTTCTGGTTTTTAAGTAGTATCTTCTCTTTTGTTTTATGCCAACAGTGTTCATGAATAGTGAATGTAGGAAAGCATTATCATTGCTCTGTTTTATTTTCACACTGTATCTCTGTATCAGGCTATACTTTCAATGTACTAACAATTTTCACTAAGGCACAAAGTTCTAATTAAGCTCACACATGATTATTTTCCAGCAAACAGAGCCTAATTGATGAAATTGCTAATTGTACTTCCAGGTGGAGTCAGCAGCCAGTAGTGCATCATTAGTATGCAATATGGCATGGGCTGTTACATGGTGTGATACCAGATTATATGTTTACTATGAACGTATGTATTGTTCTTTAATGACATCTATTTGTTCATTCAAAAAATATTTATTGAACATGGACTCTGTGCCAGTTGTTAGAGTAATAATAGCTGCTGTGGCAAATGAGTTTCCTTACCTAAGAAAAATCAAAGTTAATTATTTTTTTCTCCACATAAAGGTCTAAAATGTTCTGCCATGTGCCTTCCATGTCATGATTCAGGGACCCACGCTCCTTCCATCTTGTGGCTCCCCCATCCGCTAGGTTCTCAGACTCTTTCATTTCCAACTGGTGGTTGTTGAAAGAGTGATGAAGGCATACCCCCACTTACATCTTAACCACTTTCACCTAGAAGTGACACATATCACTATTATTGACGTTTCATTAGCAAGAATTGTCCTGCAACGCACCTGGAGGAAGGGGGCTGGGAAATGCTGTCCCTGGCTGTGCACTTACAGTATCATATCTATTTTCTGAGACTCTTTGCGGGATAGCTGGCTATCTGTGCCACAGCTGGCCATGTCTGCCAAGGTTAGACATTATTTCAGGCTCTAGGGAAGTAGCAGTGAAGAGAAACAGACAAAAATATCTGGCCTCATGGAGCATAAATTCTTGAATTAAAATTCTTAAATTATTCATGGGATGAGACAGACAATAGCTAGGCTATATTAATATGTTGCAAAGCAGTGAGAGCTGCTAAAACTAAGCAGGAAAAGGGGTAGAAAGCATGAGAGAGAAGGGTTTGAGATGGGATAGTGTGGTCATAGAAAGCCACACTTTCTATAAGCATGAGAGAAAAACTAAAGCAGGAAAAGAGGTGGAAAGCATGAGAGAAGGGTTTGAGATGAGATAGTGTCATCATAGGAAGCATCTTGAAAGAAATGATATTTTAAGTAAAGAACCAGAGAGCATAAGGGGTCCAACCAGGTGACTATCTAAAGCAAAAACATTCCAGATAGAGGGAATAGCAGGTAAAAGGACCCTGAAGCTGGTGAAGATAATAGGAGCGAGAATAATAGAAGGTGAGATCAGAGAGGTAATGGTCAGGCCAGACTGTGTTGGGCCATTTAGGTAAAAGTAAAAATCTTGGCTTTTTTTTTGTAACTAATTTTATTGAGGTATGATTTGCATAAAATAAAATATACCCATTCGATAGGTTTTAAAAAATGTACACATGAAGACATTCATGTAATCTCCACTACAATAAAAATAACATTTTTATCATCCTCTAAAAGTATCCCTATTTATAGTTCATCCCTGGCCCCAAGCAATCACTGATATGCCTTCTGTCATCACAGATTAGTCCTTTTTTCTAGGATTTCATATAAATGGAAAGGAACAGTATGTACTCTTCTGTGTCTGTATTCTGTCACACAACGTAATGCTTTTGAGATTCATTCATATTGTTGTCAGTATCACTACTTTATTTCTGTTTACTGCCATTATGTGAATTCTATTTTGTGGATATACCATAATTTATTTAATCTTTCACCTACTGAGAGGCATTTGAGTTGTTGATAGTTTGGGGCTACTATGAATAAATCTGCTGTGAACATAATGTGCATTTATTCTTTTTTGTGGACATGTATTTTCATTTTTCTTGCATCTGGGAGTGGAATTGCTGGAAACCATAGGGTAAGTATTCGCTTAACTTTAAAGAAACTGTCACTGTTTTCTGCATCAGTCATGGCTTTTCACACATCCACCAGCAATGTATATGAGTTTCAGTTGTTCCATATCCTCACCAACTCTTGTTGTTGGCAGTCTTTTAAATTTAAGCCATACTAGTGGGTGTGTAGTAATATATTATTGTAGTCTTAGTTTGCATTAATCTAATGACTGAGAATGTTGAACACCATTTCATGTGCTTTTGATCATTTATACAACTTCTTTTGTTAAGTGTTCAAATCTTTTGCTTGTTAAAATAATTTTTTGTCCTATTGAGTTGAAATAATATTAAAATATTTTTTGGATAAAAGTCCTTTGTCAGATATATGCAGTCCATGAATATTTTCTCATAGCCTGTGGCTTGCCTTTTCTCTTTCCTAATAGCATCTTTCAAAGAGTATGTGTTCTTAGTTTTGATGAAGTAAAATGTATTTAATTTTTTGCATAGTTAATGCTTTTTGTGTTCTAAAGAATCTTTGCTTAGATTTTAAAGATTTTCAAATTCTAAAGATTTCCTTTTGTTTTCTTCTAGAATTTAATTTTTAACATTTTTTTAGTTTTAGATTTAACCTTTAGGTTTATTATCTATTTCAACTTAATTTTGGCATATAGTGTGAATTGAGGATTGAAATTTATTTTTTTACAGTGCAGTTATATAGTTGTTTTAGCACACTATATCAAAAGAAATATTTTTTCCTTTTTGAATTACCATGGCAGCTTTCTTGGAAATCAATTTACCTTGTGGTAAATATAGTAAATTTGTAACTCTGTTTCTGGACTCACTGTTCTGTTCTACTCATCTATAAAGTAATTTTTCACCTGTACCACATTGTCTTGATTACTCTTGCTTTATTGTAAGTCCTGAAATCAAATAGTTTAAGCTTTTCAATTCTACTCCCTTTTTTGAAAATTGATTTACTATTTGGTTCTTTGGAGGTTGTTAATTTCTTTTTTTTTTTCTTTTTCTTTTTTTCTTTTTCTTTTCTTTTCTTTTTTTTTTTAAGACGAAGTCTCGCTCTGTCGCCCAGGCTGGAGTGCAGTGGCGTGATCTCGGCTCACTGCAGGCTCTGCCTCCCGGGTTCGCGCCGTTCTCCTGCCTCAGCCTCCCAAATAGCTGGGACTACGGATGCCCGGCTAATTTTGTGTATTTTTAGTAGAAACGGAGTTTCACCGTATTAGCCAGGATGGTTTCGATCTCCTGACCTCGTGATCCACCCGCCTTAGTCTCCCAAAGTGCTGGGATTACAGGCGTGAGCCACCGCGCCCGGCCTGGAGGTAGTTAATTTGTACCAAGAAGTCTTCTCAGCTTTTAACAGAAGTTGCATTGAATATGTAGATCATCTTGGGGGAAAATTAACATTTTAACTATATAGATCTTTCCAACTGTGAGTGGTATACTCTCTATTTATTTAAGCCTTCTAAATTTCTCCCAGCAATGCTTTGTAGTTTTTAGTGTATAAGTCTTGTATACATTTCGTTAAATTTATACCTATGCATGTCATATTTTTTGGAGCTACTATAAATAGTATTTTTTAAAATTTTATTTTCTAATTCTTCATTGCTGTCATATAGAAATAATCTGATTTTTGAATATTGCTTCTGTATATTGCACTCTTGCTCAATTCACTTCTTAGTGCAATTAGCTTTGTTTGAATTGGGCCTTATACAACATAAGAAGTATTTTGGCTTTTATGCTGATGAATCGTATGGGGATATGAGAGCACAAATTTTTGGATCTTAGTTTTTGAACATGTTAAAGGTAAACATGTAAGGCTGCTAGTTAAATGCATCTGTAAATCAGAGAGGGGTCATGGATGAATATGTGCATTTGAAATCACTAGCTGAGCAATGATAGTTAAGTCATAAAACTTATTCAGATAATCAATATTTAGGAGTTAATGATGAGGAATCAGCAAACCAGTTTGAAAAGGAACAGTCAGAGAGGTATGGGGAAAACCAGATGAGTGTGATACCCTGAAAACCAAAAGAAGACAATGTTTTGAGTAGATTGCTTTGGGAGGACGAGGTGGGCAGATCACTTGAGGTAAGGAGTTCGAGACCAGCCTGGCCAACATGGTGAAACCCCGTCTCTACTAAAAATACAAAAAAAAAATTAGCCAGGCATGGTGGCGCATGCCTGTAATCCCAGCTCTACTTGGGAGGCTGAGGCGGCAGAATAGCTTGAACCTGGGAGGCAGAGGTTGCAGCGAGCCAAGATTGCACCACTGCACTCCAGCCTGGGCGACAGAGTGAGACTCCATCTCAATAAATAAATAAAAATGAAAATAAGTCGGTTGGTCTACTGTATCAAATATTGCTTATAGATCAAGGAAGATGAAGGCTGAGCTAGACCCTTGGAGTAGTAGATGTCATTTGTGACCTTGACAAGCAGCTTTGGTGGAGTGCTGGAAATAAGAGACTGCTTGGAGTAAGTTGAGAAGAGAAATTGGAGACAGTGGGTACAAAGAACTCTTCCAGGGATTTTACTCAAAGGAGAGAAATGAAATGAAAATTGGAGGTAAGTGGAGTCAAGAGAGGGTTTGTGTGTGTGTGTGTGTGTGTGTGTGTGTTGTTTTGGTTTTTGGTAAGAGAAAAACACAGCAGATTTTTATGTTAGTTTGGATGATGTTGAATGACCCAGGCTGATAGGGGAGAGTGAGAGGAGAGTTGCTGGACAAAGGTTTTGAATAGGTGGGAGAGGTTGGGATCTAGGTGACAGGAAAGGCACAGATGGCTCATCCACAGGGACTGGAGAGAAGGGAGGGTAGGTATATGCAGATGGATGTATAGATGGGTGGTAGGAACTTGTGAACATTCTCTTCTTATTGCTTTCATTTTCTCATTGAATTAAGTTAGGTTGGTTCGTTGTTGTAAAACATTTAGAACAGTGCCTGGCCTACAGTCAGTGTGATGTAATTCTTTGTTAATTAGGTGCTTTTTCTGGTTTCCCAGAATCCGATCATAGGATGATGACTGGATACAGATTTTCACCTTTGATGCTTGAGTTTATAGGCTTTGAGCTACAACCAACACCCAGGGTTTGGATTATTGCTTGGTGTTACCTGTGAAGAACTGTGATCTTGTTGGGTAACTGCTGCATGTGGATCTCTGTTCTAGAGTGCAGATAGTGTAAATAGTCTATAAATAGTGTAGACAGGCAATAAATAGTGTAGTAGCCTTCCTTCCTACAAGGCTTCTACACTATTTATTCATGGAATGATAGAAGCACTTCCTCTTCTCCAAATGATGAAGGCCTAGAGGCATGGGCCTGTTGTTTTGTGGTCAAGTGCATGGACAGGCTTATTAGTATTATGAATAGGTAATCTAAGCTAATATATATACACTCAGCATTTACCATGTAAAGCATGTTATGCTAAGTGCTTTCTGTTATTTTCTTTAGCACACTCAACAGGCTTGTGTGCATGGTCTTATAAAAATTATTTATTTGTGGAAACTCAACTCAACCTGCACCAAGCCACTCGATAAAATTAGATACCAGGTTTCTGTCCTCTGATTGTGCCCTTCTGCTCCACCCGCTTACACTGCCTCCGTTGTCAGCTATCACTGGGCCGTGGACAGGAACACTGGGCTATCAGGTGACACCGGCTCTTGTGCCAGGACTACCAGCCACAGGCTGATTGAACTTGGGAAGTGACTCACCTCTTGGGGGATTTTTTCATCTGCATTCTCTGAACTCAGATGATCCATACCATTTCTTCCAGCTGTAACATTCTGAGATTTTAATATTTCCATGGCTGTCATGTTCACTCCCCACATTTTTTAAGTATCTAGGTCAGGGCCTCCCTAGGTGAAAGGGTGATTACAGGTTTAATCAGGGCAGATCCTGAGGCAGCTCCGGACAGCGTGAAGCCACCACTTATTGCTTTCTCTCTGTGCCTTTCCCGCGGGTTACCAGCAGAATTAAATAGCTGACACTCCCCCAGCCTGGGCTCCAGGAAAAGCCACGAGACAGCCTGCTAGGTCAAGACACAGGCTCCTCTGGCTCCTAGAACACTTGTCCAATGGCCTGACGGGCTAGTTTTAGTGCCTGGTATTTATTATCTTTGTAGAACCTTGGCCAGGAGCCTGGAGCCTGGACGTGCGGGGCTGAGTGATTAGACATGGGGCTCTCATACATCTAACTTTAAAAAATCTCAATTACATCAAAAAAAGGGTCCAGGGTAACAGATGGGGTCCTGGGGACGATCGTGTAAATAACAAACAAGTGCACTTGCCATGATGCATGGCTGGTCCCAGGGAGCAGGAGGAGCTGGCGTTGGGGTCTGGGCATGCTCCCCAGCTGAGCATCCTGAGGTGGAACATCCAGCAGGTGGCAGCACTCACAAACAGCACAGCCCGCAATGCCACCTGCAGGGTCCTGGGGGGTGTGGGCTCTGGGTGAGGGGGTTGGGGGTGGCGGTGGTGAGGTGTTCTGCGATTTCACAGGGGCTGGCCAGAGAAGTGTTTTATGAAGCAGGTGGGTGGAGTCAGGAAATGAGTACACGTCCAGAATCTTGCAGAGACAGAGTGGAGAAGGCACAGACCAAGGCAGTTAAGTTTGATTTGGCAGTGACCCCTTGGATGGTACACTGTACCCCTGGAAACATAATTCAATGACAGAGGACACCTTTTCATTGAAAGGGAGATGGAGAGATCTTTAATCCAAACAGCGTTTTTGTAGATTAAGAATCGGAGGCCCTTGGGGAAGAGGCTGCCCAGCTTGGTTGGTAGCTGGCCCTGATCTAGACTCCACAAATGCCTGGATCCCTGGGTTCTTCTTCGTTCCTGCTTCACTCAGCTCAGCTTCCTGTAGTGACCAGCTATGTTTGTGAACAAGAATTTGGTCCCTTGCTTCTGTGGGTGTCCCTGGGATCTGACAAGATGACAAAAAATTTGGGGCTATATGGACCTCCTTGAAGAGTATAAGGCTCCATAGCCTGTGTTTGTCTGGAACGCCATGGCCAGAGAACCATTCTATCCTTTTCTCATATGCACACAATGCACACACATGACACACATGCTTTGCTTTCCTCTCCTTGACGGTGGTCTTTTCTTTCTGCGTGTTCATCGTCACTCATGGTGAAGAATGCTTGTTGAATGGTTCTCTGGCCATTAGGTTGCAGGCAAAGACACACAGGCCAGCGAGGTCCAGTGGTATGAGGAGCTGTGGGGCCCCATCTAAGGGCACTGCTCCTGCAATGTAATGGCCAAGGCTGGAGTCTCTGCTCTGCCACTTCCGGACTTGGGACCTAGAATCAGTCACCTAACTTATCTGAGCCACCTTCGTAGGATGGAGCTAGAATTTGGAAGCAACCAAGTGGCATATTCAATGTGAAGGGGCTTTACATAACCTATAAAGTGCAATGCAAATGTGAAACGTTCTGATTCTAATCTGAAGTCAGGGGAAGTTGTTGTTGGCTGGATTTAGGGATGGAAAAGTATGTGAAATTGGCTTACGGTGGGGCCTCAGAGGATGGGGGCTTGGTGGGAAGAGGAGGTAAAGAGTCAAGAATAAAGACGAGACTCTGTACTCAACACAGCATGTGGAAGGGTTGGGCAGGAACCAGCCTGGGAACAGGAGGAGTTCCAGGTGGGATAGGAATAAAGGTTTGTCAGTGGGCATGCAGAAGATGGGTATGAGGAGCTTGGGTTTGCTTCATGAAATGGGGAGTCACTTGGATAGTCTTGAATGGAGTGATATGACAAACAGCGCTTTGTGTGATCTACTAGGTGGTAGCTAAAAGAATAGATTTATTCAAAGTTAAATATTGAGTGCCTGACACTGTGGTAGATGCTAGGTGTATAATGGTCAGTGAAACTGGATAAAGTTCCTAATTCATGGCACCTAGAGTCTAGTGATGAACTGAGGACATGGGGCTGCTGGAGAATAGGGAGGGAGGTTTCTAGGGTCTATAGGATCCATGCATGAGGTTCCATTCGTACTCAAGATTGATCACCAAGGCCAGGTGCAGTGGCTTACGCCTTAATCCTAGCACTTGGGGAGGCTAAGGTGGGAAGATTGCTTGAGGCCAGGAGTTGGAGACCAGCCTCAGCAGCATAGCAAGATTCCATCTCTAAAAAGAAAAAAACAATAAGTAAATGAGCTGGACATGGTGGTGTGCACCCGTGGTCCCAGCTACTTGAGAGGCTGAGGCAGAAGAATCACTTGAGCCCAGGAGTTGACTGTTACAGGGAGCTATGATTGTGCCACTGCACTCCAGCCTGGGTGACAGAGTGAGACTCTGTCTCTTAAAAAAGAAAAGATTAATCCCCAAGAGAAGGGTGGTGGGCATCTTGTAATGGGGCATTTTCCAAGAAGATGTAAATCCCAACCACGATTGTTAAAGGTATCATCGCTGATATCAGAGCAGACCCAATCGAATTGTGAAGCCTGAGATCTCCATGAAAAGCCTGCGACAGATTCCAGGGCAAGCCATATCTCAAAGGAATGGTTTGCAGTTGCTTTTAGTTCTGCATGTGTTACCTCTTGATGCCCCAATATATTAGACATGGACTTTACCTCTAGAAGTCATCCTTTTTGGGAGCATTGGCTTTATCTCTCTATTCCTCCTAATGATTTATTTCAGTTTGTGCCAGTGCAGTTTTTGAGCATCTCCTTTGTACAGGTTAGAGTCATTTATCTCAGCTCTTGGACACTGGGGGATATGGCAGAATGTGCTATATGAGTGGCAGAAATAAAAGGCCACCATCCAGGAGAGGAAAGCAGACCATGTGTGAGCATTGTGTGTGCATTGTGTGCATATGAGACAAGGATGGGATGGTTCTCTGGCTGTGGAACTGCAGGCAAAGACAGACCATGGGGCCTTATACTCTTTAAGGAGGTTCATAGAGCCCCAAATTGCTTGTCAGGTTGTGAGATCTCAGGGACGTCCACAAGGGCAAGGGGCCAAATTCTTGTTCACAAACATAACTGGTCACTACAGGTAGCTGAGCTGAGTGTAGCAGGAATGGAGAAGGAGCCAGGGAACCAGGGGTCTGGGGACACTAGATCAGGGTCTGCTACCAAGCAAGCTGGGCAGCCTCTTCCCCAAGGACCTCTGTTTCTTAATCTGCAAAAAGGCTGTTTGAATTAAAGATCTCTCCATCTCCCTTTACCAAATATTCAATTTCCTCTTCATTCCCAAATAGCAGGATCCTGCTTTTAGGTGAGCACATTTCCAGGAGGAATAGCTAGGGTGCTCAAAGAATGCTGTTCTAAGCCTTTCTGGCAGCTAGGTGTAGTTACACAGCTAAGTTCTGGTAAAAGAGATGCAAACAGGTGTTGTGTGAGATTCTGGAATAACTTTTTCTTTCTTTCTCCATTCTGATGCTTTTAACATGGCCCCTGGGCAGCCCTCCATAATCAGAGCCAGGGATGCTGGAAAGATCCTAGGTCTCTCATAACCACAGGGCATCCATATAAGACCAAACTTCCTATCTCTCGGGCTCTTTTCCTGGAGAAAGACATAAATTTCTATCTCATTTCTAGTGCCACCATCCAGGCACTGTGAAACCTAATCCTAACGGACACATTGGGATACAAGGTTCTTTTCTTTATTTGAGTCCAAAATTCACCTTCTGATCCTAGTTGAACATCTCTGAACCAAGTCTTGACAGCTGTCCTAGGTCCACAATTATTCTTTACCTCCTCTGGGCACACAGCCTCTGAAATACCTATGGTATTTCTTAAAGGCTTTTGGTTGGGTTTAGAGATGAAGAAACAGGCACAAAGCATATGTGACAATGATTAGCACAGGGTTGGTTGTGTAATGGCTGCTGAAGGAATAAACGTTACCAGAGCCTGGTTTGAAGATTTCTGTCCACTTCCAACCCCTCATGGGTGTGTACTGACACATCTCATCACTTCGATTGTCAATCCCCATCCCTCTTTCTGTTGAATCAATGACTTCAGGAATTTCCACGTTTATTTTATTTATTTGTTTTTACAGTTCCCTCTCTATAGCTTTATTTCTGGGAAAACGGGTCCTGCAAAGCCCCAGCATCCTAGGCGAGTCCTCCAAGTACGCAGCTCCTCTGGTTTCTCAGTACAAAACATGGATTGTGCATAACAGTAGTTCAAAAATTCCTGCAAATACTCTTTCTGCCAGATTGATTCTTGAGCCTATGTGATTTTATGAGAGGGTGTTGCTGCCAAAACTCTGTTATCTCTTTTTCCAGTAGTGTGACATGTAATCCATGATGGTTTATGGATGGGAGTCTGCCTCTTCTTTGCCTCCTGGATGCCTTGTGCATTTTTACAGAGGCCTGATGGTCACAGTGGTTAATGCAATAGGGGGCACCGTGGACACAGAGCAGGCTGGCAGGGGAGCCATTTGCAGGGTGTGAACTATTTGGCATCTTCTATATCACACAGCCCAGGGAGAGGCACCCTTAACACAGGACTAGGTCTCCCCCTCATTACAAATAGAAGCAAGAGGGCACTTTCTATGATGGCATTGACTTTCAACAACAGTATCTGGTTTCAGAAACCTATTCAAAAGGTAAATGAGTACGAGGATTCACTCCATCCAGATGGAATCAGAAGTAAAAAGGTCATTAGTCCTCTACTTTTTAAAAATGTGCATTTTAAAAAACCAATGCTATATGCAAGTACTGGTTTTATAAAAAGAAACATCACATAAATTGATAAAGTGTTGTATGTACACATAATGAAAGGTAATTCAGCTTTAAAAAAGAAGAAAGTCCTGCCATTTACAACAATCTGGATGAACCTAGAAGACGTTACGGTAATCGAAATAAGCCAGTCACAGAAGGACAGATATTGCATGATTCCACGTATATGAGGTATCTGGAATAGTTAAACTCAGAAGCAGAGAATAGAATGGTGTTTGCCAGGGACTGGGGAGGGCATGGAAAGGGAAATTGTTACTGTATGTGTATAAAGTTTTAGTTTTGCAAGATGAATAAGTTTTAGAGATGTGTGCACAACACAGTGCCTATAGTTAGCCATACCGTATTGTACACTTTAAAATGTTAGAGATAGGTTTAGTACCTTGATTGTGGTGATATCACAGGTGTATACATATGTCCAAACTCATTAAAATACATACATTAAATATGTACAATTATATATCATTTGTATCTTAATAAGGCAAATATATAAAATATGTAATAATGTAAATATATATATATGATATGAACCAAAAAAAGACATAAGAAAGAAAACCTTGGACTCTAAGTAGAGTCAATGAAAACACGATTTCCTTAGCACTCACCCCACCCTACCCAGAGGAAACTGTGGTTAGAATGTGTGTGTGTAGGCCAGGTGCGGTGGTTCATGCCTGTAGTCCCAGCATTTTGGGAGGCCAGGGTGGGCAGATCACCTGAAGTCAGAAGTTCGAGAGCAGTCTGGCCAACATGGTGAAACCCCGTCTCTACTAAAAATATGAAAAATTAGCCAGGCGTGGTGGCGCACGCCTGTAGTCCCAGCTACTCCAGAGGCTGAGACACGAGAATCGCTTGAACCCTGGAGGTGGAGGTTGCAGTAAGCTGAGATGGTGCCACTTCTCTCCAACCTGGGTGACAGAGTGAGACTGTCTCAAAAACAAACAAACAAAAGAATGTGAGTGTGTATGCTTTGGAGCTTCTTCTGTCACTGATTAGAATAGATTATCTGGTCCTGATCCTGAATTGAGGCAGAAATGTTATTATTACCAACCCACAGGGCAGCTAACACGTTTATGGCTTGCCTAACACTGGATGGCCTAGTTGGAGGCGAGGTTGAAGCCATCACAAAGTCCAGCAAGAGAGCCAACTCGGTGCCTGTCAGACTGGGATGGGGTCTAACTGGCCTGTAGCTTAGATGTTGCTGCTGTTTCTTTCATTGCATTCATTGAGCACCTACTTTGCTATGGGTACTATATTCCCATGGACATCATTCTATTTAAAATCAAAAATTCCTTAAGAGATATGGATCATTCCTACTTTAGAAAATGAGGCATAGAAAAACAGGATGACTGACTGAAGGTTCATGAATTTTCAGTTAAAAATTTGAACAATGACCTTGCTAAAATCAACCCCCTTTCTTCCTCCTTCAACAGTGTCTTTGCCCAGTGTATGTGTGTGTGTGTGTGTGTGTGGCTGCCTTCCGTTCACAGGTCACACCTTTCCCAGCATCTGGGTTAAGAAAGGATCCTGGAGACCGGGTCTTGGTGCACACACCTTGCTTTGTCACTCTTCACACTTGTCTCCAGGCTACACCAGGAGCTGTGTCGTGCCAGGGCTGCCAAGAGCTGCCTTTTTCTTCTCTGGCTTCTCTCTTTTATTTTTTTTAGAGCCCACTGGGCAGGACTAATATGCAGTAAAACTGATTTGTACACTTTCCAGCCCTGGCTGAGAACAACAGCCGTATACATTAGTTGGGAGGTATTTAATGGATGATTTATAAGATGTTCAAGGTAAAATTGGAGAGATACATGGGGAGCGTTGAGGTGCAACATTCTTGAGGAACAGAGAACATTAAGTGCTTGATTGGCTGGGATGATTTAGAGGGCAGCCCCGGGCAGCCGTCCAGTCATCCCGATGTCGTTCCAGCTGCATCGTGGGCTGCGGCTTCTCTCCCAATGGCTGCAGCCTGCAACGTGGGTCTGGGATAGAGATCAGATCTCAATGGAAACTCGTGCTTCATCTATGACCAAGGCCTGAGGGCTTTCCTTCCCACACCCACTTAGGGGTGCAGCTTGAATTCTGTAGAACGGAGCGTAACACTCAGAGGGCGAGATGTGTCCTGGGGAATGGCCTCTAGCAGGTAAACTGATCTTGATCTTTTTTTTTTTTTAGAGCAGTTTAGTGTAACAGTTCAGGGAAATTCAAAAAGAAACCCTGAATGGGTGCGTGGCATGTTCTAGACAGTTAGGTCTGGGGGAATAGAGATAAGGAAGTCAACAGGGTCCCCAGATTCAGCAAACTCGTTGCTTTTCCTCTCTTGATATTTTCCAAACAAAGCAACGATACCTGCTCTGAGAGAAAATGTCAAATCAGAACTATTTAGAAAAAGCTGTCTCTCTGATCACTGATTCCTAACACAATAAAGACATTGAGACATCATTCGTCTGAAAACTATTCTTCCCGTATTTATTTAGTATGCACACAGCCCCCCTTGCTCACGGTCTTGGTCACTCGTGGTGTCGGTGGGACCCACGGTACCTTGTAGCTTACTCTTGACAAAACTATAACATAGCTAAGTGGCTCCATGCCTCCCCTCTCCAAAGATCCCCTTCCTTTCTTTCTTCTCCCATATCACCCTCCTCCCCCAAACGAACAAGATTCACCGACCCTGCACCATCTGCGGCACCACCACAAAGCTCCTGCTGCTGTAGCATTTCCAAAACTGTCATTTGCATCCAGACTTTTAAGGACAAAATAACTCTGAGACCCAAACAAACGATTTCCCTAGTGGTGGAATTTCTCTCAGTGACAGGAGAAGATACTTGAGAGAAGAAACAAGGAGATGATCCTCCCTGGTCTTGTCACATCCGACTCCATGGATGGGTACCTTTTTTTATTTTTAGAAATGGGGTCTTGCTATGTTTCCCAGGCTGCAGTGCAGTGGCTGTTCACAGGCGTGATCCCACTACTGATCAGCACAGAAATTTAACCGGCTGTTTTCTACTGGGGCCAGTTCACCCCTCCTTAGGCAATCTGGTGGTCCCCTGCCACAGCCTTCTCATTCTCTCTAGCTGCCACTCCCAGACCACTGGGATGGATGACAGAAAGAACCCTGGGTGTTCACTCTTAGAAGGTGCACTCACAACATTTTTGGGGTGTGATCCGTGGCATATCCAAACCTTTGATTCTAGGGGTCCAATCAGAAAACCTGGCTATTGCAAATAGAAATATGAATTTACCCAAAGGATGGAATGGGAAGAAAGTTGTTTATTATAGAAAAACGAAGACATTGGGTCCATTTGCAAACATTCAGGAGAGAAGGAGGTTAGTTCCTGTGCCAGGTGACAGATTTGCTCATGACCATGAGTGGCCATGCACCAGGTGACAGGTTTAGTCATCCACATTCCTGCAGCTTTTTACAGTTGAGAAATTTGAGGACCAGAGAAGTTAAGTGGCTGGGGAAGGCTACCCCACTAGTCAGTGGCAGATTCCAGATTTGTATCCACATTACTTGTTATTAAAGTTTAGGCTTTAATAATAATAATCTCTGGAGTGAGGCCTCTCTGTGGGGAGGAGGGTGCCTGCTGGCCCACCCACCCAGGGCCATGTTTGTGGCTTCCCAAAAGCGCCATCTGTGTGCACAGGGCTGGCCTTCCTGGTCCTTGCCCCTGCTTTCAACTGTAGTGGCACCTTGTCTGCCCCCAACCCTGCAGCTCTGGTTGATGAAGAAAGAATGCAAGCTAATTAGCCACATTCCTGTTTTACGAAGGGTGTAAGAGAGATCCAACAAGAGCTTCCTGTTTTTGAATAATGGCTGCACTGTGGCTTCTCTGTAATCGGCAGCTCCAAGGTCAGAATACACTTCAGACATCATCAATATCCTCAGCAAACAGTTTCCAACCATGGCCAAGGCACTGTGATAGGCCTGGGGAGAGAGGGGAATATCAGACGCTCTTGAGAAGTTAATTTAATTCAATGTAATTGGAGTTTGCTGAGGTCTATGTGTGCTGGATATCGTGAAAGGTGATGAGAAGATTAAGATAGAAGCGAGATTGAAGCGTCTTACTGTCTAGTAGGAGAAGTAGGCTATGCTGATGAAAACTCTATTAAATACGAGATAGCGTATACTTAGAGTCCATATAAGTAGGGATTGAAACACGAAGAAGTCAAATACTAGATGTATTCTCGGAAGACCTGGATTCAACTCAGCGCTTCACCTAGCTGTGCAGTCTTAAGCGAGTCACTTAACCTCTCTGAACCTCACTTTTCTGAACCATAAAGAAAATAGTTACAACATGAGGTTATCCTGAGGTATAAATAAAAGATTACGATTAGTTTAAAATTATTCAACTTTATATCTGACATCTAGATGCAGATAAAATTTTAGACAAATAATTATATATCGGGGGCTGAACATGCTGCTTTATTTTTTTTTAATGGTTTAAAAAAACAACCACTTATTTAGCTCACAGTTTTGTTGGTTGGCAATTTGGGCTGGGCTCAGATGGGCAGCTCTTCTGCTGATCTTGCCTGAACTCTGCTAGATCTCTATGTGTGTCTGTGGTCAGCCAGCAGGTTGGCTTACAGTTGGACAATCTGGAATCTCGAATGGCCATGCTTACATGTCTGGTGGTCAGCAGGCTGTTGACTGATATTTCTGATATTTCTGTCATCATCCAGCAGGCTAGATCAGGTTTGTTCACATACTTAGTTGAGTTCGAATCTAGCAGATTAAAAACCTAGGAAAACCCAATTAAAGTGGCAACAGATGCTTGGGTACTTTAAAGAGAGGATAAAAATAACTCATCATCTTCTGTCTTTCACCACTACAGGGATAGGAGAAATCTATGTGGGTCAGTGTAACCAATGGTCAGGGAAGTCTTCCTTGAGGAGGGAGATTTTGAGCTGGGATTGGGAAGATGATCAGAGTCTAGGGCTGGTGTAGAATGGTGGGTGCTCCAAGGATCTTGGGAGGCTCTTAAGGGAGGAAACATCCTTACTGATCATTGACAGGGAAGGAAACCAGGTCTAATGTAAAGAAGATTTTCCCTTGTCACACTGTAGTCTCCATGCCTGGCCATCAGCAGATGCTTGCCCCAAAGGGTCTCCCCCATTAAAGGGGAGGATGAGGGGGAAGGAGGAGTCTGGGAGAGTGAATATAAGGTTTACTTTGGAAGAATTTTAGATTTACAGAGAAGTTGCAAGATAATACAGATGATTTCTATATATCCTTCACCAAACATCCCTTAGTGTGAATACCTTACTTAACTATTGTACGCTTGTCAAAACTATGCAATTAACACTGGCACAATATTATTAACTAAACTACTCACTGTATTCAGATTTCACTAGTTTTTCCAGTGATGTCCTTTTTTCTTTTTTTTAAGGATCCAGTTCAGGATATCACATTGTATTTGGTCACCATGTCTCCTCATTTCTCGCCAGATCTGTGACAGTTTCTCATTCTTTATTTCCTAAAGTATCCAGGTCACGATAGAGTATTGGCACTTGGAAGAATGCGTTTCAGTTTGGTTTGTCCAATGTTTTCTCATGATTACATGAGGTTTTTGAACTTCAGAAAAAAAGTCACAGGGGTGATGCGTCCTTCCCGTCTCTTCTTAGCAGGGGGTACATTATCTGCACAGCTTTCATTGATGATGCTGACCTTGATCATCTACTGAAGGTGGTGTCTGCCAGATTTATTCCCTATAGAGTTACTTTTTCTTTTCTCTACTCCATTCTTTGGAAGGAAACCACTAGGTCTAGCCCACAGCTAAGGGGAAAGGAATTAAGTTGGGGCTGAAAGAGTGTTTTTAACTTTATATTTTGAAATAATTGTGGATGTGCATCCAATTGTGAGAAATAATTCAGAGAGATGCAGTGTGCGCCTCACTCCTTTTTCCACAGTAGTGATGTCTTGCATCATCATAGCGTGATTTTATAACCAGGAAATTGCCGTTGATAGAATCCACCAACCTTATTAATATTTCCCCATTTTATATGCATGAGTGTGTGTGTGTGTGTGTATGTGTGGTGAGGGAAGGATTTTAGTCCCATGCAGTTTTATGCCTGAATAGATTTGTGTGATCAGCACTGCAGTCAAGACACGGAACAGTTCCATTGTGTTGGGAATCCCTGGCGTTGTCTTTTTATAGCCACAGCAACTTCCCTCTGCCCGCCCACAACGCCTGACCATCACTCATCTGTTTTCCTTTTCTCTAACATTGTCATCTCAAGAATATTATAAACATAGAATCACGTAGTTGGTAACCTTTTGGTATTGGTTTTCTTTTCACTTGCCATCATTCCCTCGAGATCCATCCACATTGTTGCCTATATCCGTAGCTCGTTTCTGGTTATGGCTGAGTCCTATTCTATGGTATGGAGGTACCACCGTTTGTTTAACCTCTCGCCCGGTGAAGGATATTTGGGTGGCTTCCAGTTTTTGGCTATTACAAATAAAGCTGCAATGAACATTCACATGCAGGTTTTGGTGTGAACAACATTTGGATTTCTCTGGGATAAATGCCTATGGAAGATTGATTTTGAACAGAGTCCAGGGCATTCGTGGTTTTGCTCTCTCCTTCTTGATGCCCAATTTGATCTTGGGCTGGTGTCTCGCTACAGCATCTCCACTGCCCCTCCCTGAGGCTACCTAGCGAAACAAGTGAGGCAGTGCAGTTGCCTTTCAAATTGGCACGAGGGGAATCAGTTCTTTCCTTCTTGCTGGGCTGTGATGGGCTGGACTGACAAGGAAGGCAAGCAGAAGCCCTGGTTCTGTGAGGAGTGAACTCAGGGCTTCTACCAAAGATTCACCCTGGGTTCCCTCTGCCCTTGGCTTGCTTGTGGCAACACCATGAGAAATGTACCATCTGAAAAGGCTCAGGGAAGCTGCAGGAACCAGAGTCAGGCCATTTGGGGTGAGCTGTGTGAGCTGGGGTAACTCGCATGGTCTAAATGTTCATTAGCTGCTCGTTTACATGTGGCGCAGTGAACTGACACACTCTCACTCCTCTTCTTTTGGAGTAGAGATTTAAGTGTCAGGTATACTCTAGCGGGGACCTCACCACTAGAAGGCTAAAATACATCCATTTGCAGCTGTTACGGTGACCCTCGCAATGAGAAGTCCACTGCTCCATAGTGCAATAACATTAGGGTTATGGTTTCACAGGGAGCGTTTCACAGGGATCAAAATCCAAATGATTTTGATGAACATCGTTTAAAGGAGCAGAAAAGCCCCATTAGTTGGGACAATGCGCATCCCTTTTGTGAGACCGTGCTGTGTTTTCACCACAAAATAATGCTTTCTTTGATGAAGTGTCTTGATTTTTTGGGTAATTGGTGAGAAAATTAGGCACTGCTCTTGCTGGCGGGTAGTCTGAGCAGAACTGGGCCATCCAACCTTCCCCTCATTCTTGAGACCAGAGTCCTCCTCCTGGAAGCTGGGCCAGCACAGGGCAAGTCTCCTGGCCTGCGGCACTGGAGTTTGTGAGACATGGGGAGAGGACAAGCCAGAGCGCCTCATTCTTCCTTGAACTGGAGCGGAAGGTTTGGGACATGGACTGGCAGCTGCCAGGCGATGACAGAGGGTTGAATAAAGAGTAAGAGAAGCAGGGGGCCAATATGTGAGGTAAAGGACTAGTCTTGGAACCTTCTTCGCTTGCATATGTTGAAATGGGCCTGCTCACCATCACTGACCTTGGTGGGTTTGTGGTCTGGGCAAGACTGAGGCTCTGGTCTTATGGTATGAGTCTCTGTGAAAGACTGTGCTATGGGGCCACTGCCGCTCATCTCTTCCCAAGGTGCAGAGTCCATTTTCAGGGTGAAACCTCTGCTCACCCGGTACCTGACTCCTTCTCCATGGGTTAGCCGGGGACACTGAGAGACAGGTCATATGAGGCACTGCCATGTTTAGATTTCACTTGAAATGAGGGGTTGCCAGAATTAAGATTTTATCTGTATACAGGTCTCCAGAATAAGATGTGCTCACCGCAGGAGGTGCCCAAGGTAATCCACTATGGTGCATAAAAAGAATGGAACTTCTCTCCATATTATTATAAGCTTCGCTTTAAAGAAATTATATGTCTGATTTTCTAATTTTTAGGTCAATAAAATTATACAATTTCATAAATAAATAAATGCTCATATACTAAAAAGAGGGATTATATTAGTGTGGTCCTCAAGCCTGCCTGGTCACCAAGACATTGAGAGATTCTGAAACAAATGTCAAATTCTGGGGCTCACCCTAGAGGCCCTGAAGAAGTTCCATGGGGGAGACAGGAATCTGTATATTTTATTGACTTTCCAAATGATTTTGATGAACAACCAGTTTTGAAGGAGACTGCATAAGATGATCTCTAAGGGAGCAGAGGACGTGCAAACACAAAGGTGGAAGCGGGTCATTATTTTTATACTCAGTATCCTTGTATCATGAAATTCCAAAGCTTTCTGCATGCTCTTGTTGCCTTAATTTTCCCCTTTCAGGCATGGCAGTAAGAAAAATGCTACACAATTTGCAATGCTTTTGAGAGAAGGTGAAGCCCAAGAGGAACATTTCTTCTAAATTTCTTTCTTCTCAGAAATATTTGGAAATTATTCACCTGACAGAAAGGTCAGCTGGAAAGAACAGTTCACCTCAAATTTGGGTTTCCTGGAAAAGCCAAACAATGGAGATTCTCATTGCTTCAGAGCTACATTTTTGAAAGAACCTTCTCTACTCACTCTCTACTAATCTCCCACTAAAATGATACCAGCTGGCAGCTTGATCTGCGGTAGTCTGACTTCCTCTCCCACTGCTGCCCTGAAACAGCTCTGACTCACATCCCCAATGACCTGCTCTTTGTCAGATTCCAAGGCTTTTCCATAGTTCTCATGCTGCGTACCGTGACTCACCCTACACGACTCTCCTGTGTTTTACAGAATGGATCGCTCCCTTCTGCTGTCTCCATGAAACCATTTTCCCATGGATTTTTTGTAATCTCTGGACATTCCTTGTGGTCTCTTCTTCTCGGTGTGTCTTTTTCTGGTCTTTCACAGATTGCTCTCCTCAGTCTCTATTCCTGGAAAGCCACATGCTCTATACCCCATCCTGTGTGATCTGATTCACCCCCTTCCCCGGGCTTCCAGTATCACTTGTACCTGGTGACTTCTTAATCTGAAGCCCAGATCTTTTTTCCTAAATCTCCACTTTAAATTCTACACATCGCAAACTACAGGGATCTTCCTCCCCAAACACACTCTGCCAGCTTTGTTAGGTTTGTGAATGGCATTACATGCAGTTGGCCGAGCTGGAAGTCTAGATGTCATCGTCTCTGGAAGTCTGTTCCTTCTTTATCCCATGCTTACTCCTCTCTTATCCTTTCATTCCTGGACTATAGCAAAACCTCCTAAATGGCTTTCATCTTACCACTCACTGTGCAATTTACAAAGTGATCTTTATATAGCACATATTTCGCCATGTTTTTGCCCAGTTTAAAACATTTGCCAAATTCCATCATCTGTTACCATCTATAACACCAGCTCCTTAAGGCTCTTTGCTGTCTTGCTCTGTCTGGCCTCTCCAGTTTCTTCTGCCGTCCTGCTCCATCTACCAGCCCTTGTTGCAAGCCTTCTGTGCTTCAGCCACACTGGACTTCGAGAGATCGCTAAACATGCCCTGGGTTTCCTGGATGAGGCCAGACTCTGTGCTAGGAATGCCCTGTTTTATAATGTTTTCTCCGCTTGATAAAACCCTACCCATCTTTCAAAACCTGTTTTATTGACGGAATATTTTGTTTCCCCAAAATTCATATGTTGAGGTCCTAATACCCCACGTAGTGTTATTTGGAGATGGGACCTTTGGGAGACTATTGGGTTTAGATGAGGTCGCCAGGGTGAGCCCTAGTCTGATGTAGAGACACCAGAGAACTTGCTCTCTCTTTCTCTCTCTGTCATGTGAAAGTACAGCAGGAAGGTGGCCATCTTCAAGCCAGGGAGAGAGCCCTACCCAGAATCTGACCTTGCTAGCAACCTCATCTCAGACTTCCAGGCTCCAGAAATGTAAGAAAATACATTGCTATCATTTAAGCACAAAGTCTGTGGTATTTTGTTATAGAGCTCAAGCTGACTAAGACAGTCCAGTTCTCACATTCTTTGTGAAGCATTTTTGGACCCTCTGGACAGAATTGAACTCAGAATGCATGAGGCTTCCACATCATTTTGTTCATGGTGCTAATCGAGCGCTTAGCGTATTTTATTATGATTCCACCATCTGCCTCCTTCAGTCCTGCCAGTGAGAAGCAGGGAGTGTGTTTAGTTCATCTTTCTATTCCTAATAGCACAGTAATTGGCACATGGAAACTTCTTTAATACATATTTATAGAACAAATGATGCCTTAAGCTTCCACAAAGAGATAAGAATAATAGTAATCATGAAAACCGTACGAACTAGCATATATATATATATTTATTTATTTTTGAGACAGAGTTTCGCTCTTGTTGCCCAGGCTGGAGTGCAATGCCGCGATCTCAGCTCACTGCAACTTCTGCCTCCCAGGTTCAAGTGATTCTCCTGCCTCAGCCTCCCGAGTTGCTGGGATTACAGGCATGAGCCACCATGCTTGGCTAATTTTGTATTTTTAGTAGAGACAGGGTTTCACCATGTTGGCCAGACTGTGATCCACCCATGTCGGCTTCCCAAAGTGCTAGGATTATAGGTGTGAGCCCTTGCGCCCAGCCCAAACTGGCATTTATTGAAGCCTACTATGTTCACGGCACTTAAAATACATATTTAGACCTCATATTGATTCTATGGAATGGGAATTGTGAGTAATATTGTCCCCATTTGATAGAAGAAAGACTGAGGCACAGAAAGGATCAGGGTCAGTAATTTTCCCTAAGTATGTTTGCAGGAACCACGTGTGAAGTCCCAACAGCCTGACTTCTTTTCCTGTTTCTCTAGTCTAGAGCTGAAGGTTCATTCTTTCCTGAGTAGGGATTGATGAGGAGGGAGAGGGGTTGGTGGCTTCAGGGAAGGAGCAGAAGTGCAGAGAGAGGCTGGGATCTAGAATCAAAGCATCTGCCCTTTGCAATTTAGCTGGGCTGGGCTGGCGTTGCAACTGCAGTTTTCTTATCTCAGGCTGGGGGATTGAAAAAGAGAATAACAGAGACAAAGAGATTTTCCTGACAAGCCAGCACCGGGTTGACACGTCCAGTCTTCACCATCACCTCAGTAAAATCTCCAAGTGAGAGAAGAAGGAGAAAATCACTCTAGGTTTGAGGAGTATTTCCTTTAAAGCATGTAGTCAAATGGCCTCACCACCAGACAAGCAGATCACATACAGATGATTTAGCTGCCATATCACTGAGTTCATGGAGTGAGGAATTCCCATTCCCATCTCCAAGAGGACTGGAACTAAATAAAGTTGAACTGACACCTGACAGTGCGGTGCTCGGGAATCTATCTCAGTTCCTATTTAAAGGTGCAAAGCCTTATTTTAAATTAGTTTCCCAGGGTTTGGATAAGACACTCCAGGGTATCAAAATATAAATTTTCTTGCACTGTAAAAAGCTTCCTTTGCTTAGAAAGTTTCAAAATATTTCTGTACCACATGCTTCTCCACCTCTTGGGAACTGTAAAGCTCAGAATAATAGTAATAATAATTACTATTCTTTCCTTATTTTGTTTTTAAATATAGAGACAGGGTCTCACTGTGTCTCCCAGTTTGGAGTGTAGTGGCATGATTTTAGTTCACTGCAGCCTTGAGCTCCTGGACTCAAGTAATCATCCCACCTCAGCCTCCCACGTAGCTGGGACTACATGCATGCGCCACTATGCCTGGCTAATTTTTAATTTTTTGCTTGTAGACATGAGGTCTCATTATGTTGTGCAGACTGGTCTTGAACTTCTGGCCTTAAGTGATCCTCCCGCCTTGGCCTCCCAAAGCACTGGGATTACAGGCATGGGCCATCATGTAGCGTAATAGTTACTATTATTTCTGCCAGGTACTTTTCTGTATTATCTCATTGAAATATCACCCATCCCTTATGGAGCAGGTAGTATTATTATCCTAAATTTGTAAATGAGAAGACTGAAGCTCAGAGAGGTTAGGTCACTTGCTCAAAGTCACACAGCTAGTGAGGGAGATAAATGAGTATGTTTGCATTCTGCCCAGTCTGTAACTGATGGAACTATAAACTTCTACTTCAACGTTGAGTAACGCAGGCTACCCAAGCTGTGAACTCTGGAATTTAGGGCACCTAGCCCTCTGCTCAGGGTTTCTTTGCCAGGACCCAATTTGGGCTGGAAGGTTTAGTTTGTGGGTGATCTGGGTGGGAGATAGCTGCTTAGTGTATGGCCTTGAAGTAGTTCATATCCACCCTACGTCTCAGTTTTCCCATGTATAGTAAGGGTGACAAACCTCACCCACTAAGTTCTGACACATCTAGCAGGACCACATAATAAACGGGTTTAAGAAATTTCAGGCTGGGTGAGGTGGCTCATGTCTGTAATCCTCACACAGTTTGAGAGGCCGAGGCGGGATGACTGTTTGAGCCCAGGAGTATAAGGCTTCAGTGAACTATAATTGTACCACTGCACTGCAGCCTGGGTGACAGAGCGACACCCTGTCTTTTAAGAAGAAAGAAAGAAATCTCACTGTAAGTGTACAACACACGGTCAGGCCCAGTGAGAGCATCAGCCAGTGCAGGTCTTGGAGGAGTGTTGGTTGGTGCAGCCAGGAACCGTGGTTCCACAGACTGCCTGAGCTCGCCTACAGCCTGGCCCATGGGCACCTGGCTTTCTAGAGCCACGCAGCTTCTCTATCTCCATCTCAGTATTCACTCGGTGTGACGGGTGGCAGAGGAAACTCTGATCCTGTGTTTATTCCCTTTATGCTCCTGGCCCAGTCAGGATTCCTTCCCAACCTGGAGTCTTAATCACACAGAGCAATTACACGAAAACAGAACAACAAATCGGGATCGATACAGACTCGACTGTCGACTGGAAGAAACAAAATTTATGACTTGGCTGGATTATGCTTACCAGCCAAGAATAGCGGTAATTCCAAGCAACCTCACCGACCAGGATCAATCATGGCATTTTATTACTTTGCTAAACCCTGCTAGCTCCCACCCCGCAACCCCCATCTAGTTAGAACCCAATCTCCAAGGAAAATATTGCACTTGTTATCAAATTTTAGAAAGAGAATTTATGGCAAAGGCAGATTGATTTAAAGCCTTCTTCTAAAGGGGAGCAGAGGGAGGTGGAAAGGTAAATTTTGCTTCGTCTTTTAGATTGGTTCTTTTGCTTATCTCTCCGTTTTATGACATAATCTGTTGTAGCATTACCCAGGGTCCTCTGGGCTAAAGCTTCTTGCCTGGCATTAGATAAGGGGGAGATATTGTCTGGGTGTAAAGTTTAAAGCCCGTGGCAAGGGCTCATTTTTCTCATTTCAGGCAAGGGAGAAAGGATATAAAATGAAAAGCAAGCAATCAATAAAGAAGAAAGATAGAGATCTTCCCCAAAAAAGGAAAAAAAGAAATCTTCACCTCACTGACGACTCCTCTAACTAAGACTTTAACAGGCGGATAATGAGCTCACAGATCCTCCGGTTGGGGCAGGGCTGGAGAGCAGACCCCCAATGCCATCATAATCCTCTTGCATCCCCCTCTCCTCTTGCATCCTGCAATAATGGGATGCAACTCCCATTGTGAGCCTTTGGAAGTTTTTGTAGACAACTCAGCCTTGCTTATTCCTGTCAGTCAACCTTTAAAGTAAGAGCAGAATGGTTAATTACTTATCTGGCAATCAGGATGGGGAATTGTGGTGGTTTGTTCAAATCAAGTAATAAATGCTGCAATCCTATCTGCTTAAGTGGAGGTATCTACCCCCTGGTGGCTCATGAGAAAATGAAGGAAAAGGTAAAAGTATTCTTTGGTTAATCCTGGAGTTTATGATAGACTAGTCTGATTTAATGGCTCTACAGTCATTCTGTTGTTAGAAAATCAATATTTTCCTAAGAAAGTGTATGGACTGCCATAAATACACTCCCAGTTATATGAACCTTGGCTACAGAACTTACATACTGCAGAGACCATAATGAGTGGTGAGGAAACAGCCTCCCAAAGCAGCAGGAAAGCAGAGCACCCCATAAAGAAGCCTAAGGACCTGTCTATGGGCTCAGCACCTCGGAGACCCCGAGAAGCTCTCCTGCAACCACTGGGGAGAGAGGGGAATTCTGTGACTGGTTTTCACTGTGGAGTTTCTTTGGGTCACTCATTCTGGAAAAATAGGGGAGATCCTAGATAGGGAACGTATCTTCAGGGCCAGACACAATGCTTTCAAGAGGGATAGAGGGGAAAGAACCCTGAGAGAAAGGCAAACAATGTCATGGGATGAACGCGGGAGTAGCAATTGGAACACTGAGTTTGAATCCTTCTCTACCACTTTCCTGGGTGACCGCAAGCCAGTCATACACCCCAGCTTTACAGAGGAGGAAACTGAGGCTCAGAGGGGTTTATCACAGCTAATACATGGAGCCGTTTTGCGTTTAAAAGAAGGTACATGTTGGACATTGCTGTTTATTCTGGCTCCCCAGCATCAAATCCCGCCTTCTATGTTCAGGAATTTTACATCCCATTGAGTCTTGGTGAGAGTTAGAGCCTTCTTTCTGCTACAGAATCTGAAAATGTGTTTCCCAGCCTCCTTCACAGAAAGGGTATTTTGGCATTTTCTAGCCTCTTTCACAGGTAGGAACCACACCCAGTGCAGCTGTGGTCGAACACACCTGCCCCAGATTGGAATCAGCTGCTTGTGTGGTGAAGCAGCAACAACGGTGGGGAGTCCCCTGGATTCTGGGTGCAGCTGTGGGTGACCACTGTCCAATGGCTGCAGCATGGGCAATGCTAGCTGTGGAGTATGGGGTTCAGCATGGGAGCGTGTTACCTTATAAGGCTATCTGTAGGCCGGGCGCGGTGGTTCACACCTGTAATCCCAGCGCTTTGGGAGGGCGAGGTGCGCGGATCACGAGGTCAGGAGATCGAGACCATCCTGGCTAACACAGTGAAACCCCATCTCTACTAAAAATACAAAAAAAAAAAAAAAAAAAAAATTAGCTGGGCACGGTGGCGGACACCTGTAGTCCCAGCTACTCCAGAAGGTGAGGGAGGAGAATGGTGTGTACCTGGGAGGCGGAGCTTGTAGTGAGCCGAGATCGTGCCACAGTACTCCAACCTGGGTGACACAGCGAGACTCTGTCTCAAAAAAAAAAAAAAAAAAAAAAATACTGTCTGTAGATAGATTTTAAATGTCATATCTGCCTGTGCAGGCTTAGGGGTTTTGTGCACATCGTCATACTTAATTTTGTCACAAAGTGGACTCCTTCATCGGAGGCGATGTTTAGAGGGTTGTTATGAAACATGGGATGCTCTGTAAGGCCTCAGATGGTGGAGCTGACAAATGCACTGTGGGTGGGAAAGGCAATGAAACACCCCAAATACATCTCAGATACACCCATCTGGAATCACCATCTTCTCCAGGAAACAGGGATCCAGTGTGAACATCTTATCACTAAGGGATCATGTGGTCTGCTTGAGAGAGAGCACCATGTCGGGGGCACAGTATCAATAATTCCTATTGTCGACAGGTCAGATGTTCAGAAGAGTGAACGATTAGGCTTGCTAACATGGAACCCATGTTGCTCAGCCCATGCATGCATAGCCTCTACCTCTGCTCTGTGACTGCTCCAGGCACAGGCCCATTGTGCAAGAAATGGCTGAGGATGGGGGCTGAAGCACTTCCACGGGATGCGTCCTCATGTCCACCTGCTGGTTGAGAGCATCTTCTCAGGTGAATGATCTGTTCTCTACACACTCTGTGCCCACTCCCGTGAGTCCACCCTGCTTTATTCCCAGGCCTCTTTGTTTCTGATTGTTCAAAGTGACTCCTCCAAGGCCCCCAAGCAACCATTCAATCCATTCACCACTGCCTAAGAGGAGACAGATATCTTTACCTCGGGCTACTTCACTCTCCATTCAGATGTTTACTGCTCAAAGTTCTCCCCACTGGAGGGTTTTCCATGCGCCACTGTCTTTCAGAACTATTCCTGAGGGGACTGTGTTATGACAGCAGTCCCTTTCACACTCATAGAAAAGTAGCAAGCTGACCCTACCATGAACCAAGCCTAGGTGTTGTACACTCTAGTCAGCTGAGGAGGCCAGAAATAAGAGCCAAAAAAGAGGTTCAGTGCACAGAGGTAGCTGGCATGGGGGTCCAGACCATCCTTCATTGTAGAATGGATTGCTGCTGTGCCCCTTCAACCTTGTAACTTAATGTGTCTGAAAATATCCAGCTCATCTTTGGCACCTACAGTAACATAGTCATGGATATTGCATAGTCAGGTGACTTAGTAGCATGCCAGGAGCTGCCTTTTAAATTGTGAGTAATGTTCTGCTGTAGATGTCTTGCTCCAGAGCCCTAGGATTCTGCACCTCAACTCTGCAATTTAGGCTTTCTAGAAATACCATTGAGCACTCTTATCTGCCACGAATATGTCTAAAAATCATGGAAGCTGATGAATTATACGGGAGAATCATTAGGGCCACTTGTACCACAACATATTGCAAAACCCTGTTTGGCCCTGGTCACCACTCAAAACTGACAATTCTACGTCATCAGGAGTCACAGTAGTATTCCTAAGAGTGACAAGCGCTGTCATCAAAAATCCAAAGAAACCTACAAGTGTTGAGTCTTTTTCTAGGTGGTAAGAGATCCAAGATATAATAATTTATCCTTTACCTTGGAGAGAATGACTTGATATACTGCACCCCACTGGACCTTTAAAATCTTCAGGGATGCAGTCGGCTCCTTGATCTTTGCAGGTTTACTTCTCAATAACTGGTGCACATGTGTCTTTACAAGGTATCCAGAGATCTTGCTATTTTTCACTCATCGAGTCCAATTAATGTGGTTTAAGTGCCACCACTCAGATGTCCCTATTCCAAGCATCCCTTTCCTGACTCTAGTATAGGAAAATTACCAGGGCTGTGAAACCAGCCATATTTATAATTCTGTGACATTTGGAAATCAGATTATGGGCCTGATTTTCAGCAGTCCTCTCTTCATCTGCAGAAGATAAGGCCTTCTTTAAACACTTTCATAAAATGATGAATTTTATACAACCATGATGTGTCTTATTTCACTCTATTTATTATCAGTAATGAAACCCTTGTCACATGGCCAGCAAATGATCTAATTTTAGAATTCCATTCTGAGAGTCTCCTTCTTAATACCACTGGTACCAACTGACTTAATGTAGGTTTTCCAAGAAGACCCTGAGACAAGGATATAAGTACAAAGTACCAATATTTTATTCGAAGGAGACGTCAGCAATGCTGGTAAGTAGACAGTGAATGGGAAAAAGTCAATAAAGACTGTGTTTTCAAGCAAGTTTACACTGTAAGCACCTGGAACATAATTTTTCTGGGCAATATGTTTCCCCGCCCAAATCTCATGTCAAATTGTAATCCCCAGTGTTGGAGGTGGGGCCTGGCAGGAGGTGATTCGATCATAGGGGCGTATTTCTCCCTTGGTGCTATTCTTGTTATAGTGACTGAGTCATTTAAAAGTGTGTGGGACTTCCCTTCTCCTCCCTACCGTGTTGCTCCTGCTCTGGCCGTGTAAGACGTGCCTGCTCCCCTTTTGCCTTCCACTATGATTGGAAGTTTGCTGAGGCCTCCTCAGAAACAGAAGTTGCTGTGCTTCCTGTACAGCCTGCAGAACTGTGAGCCAAGTAAACCTCGTTTCTTTTTTTTTTTATTATTAATGTACTTTAAGTTCTAGGGTACATGTGCACAATGTGCAGGTTTGTTACATATGTATACATGTGCCATGTTGGTGTGCTGCACCCATTAATTCATCATTTACCTTAGGTATCTCTCCTAATGCTCTCTCTCCCTGCGCCCCGCCCACACGACAGGCCCCAGTGTGTGATGTTGCCCTTCCTGTGTCCAAGTGTTCCCATTGTTCAGTTCCCATCTATGAGTGAAAACATGCGGTGTTTGGTTTTCTGTCCTTGTGATAGTTTGCTGAGAATGATGGTTTCCAGCTGCATCCATGTCCCTACAAAGGACATGAACTCATCCTTTTTCATGGCTGCATAGTATTCCAATGATTTATGCCTCTTTTCTTTATAAATTGCCCAGTTTCACCTATTTCTTTATAGCAATGTGATAATGGACTAATACAGCAATCTAGAAGCCAGTGTCGAATACGCACTTCAAGGTTATCTGAGAGGTAAGAGAGAATGGGTATTTATTTATCAATTCCTCTCAGTCATTGTTTGAGGGCACCAATGGCTAGAGTGTGACCCAGTGCATATGGGAAATGGCTGGGTACCCATAGGACTTGCTTAATTTCTGCTCAGCTATCTCTGGGTAGGACCAGGCCAATGGAGGTAGCAGTGTAAGGTGTAGGGAGTGGGGCTATGTCACTGTGTGCCTCTGTGCTGTGCCTAACTTTGAGGGGAAATGTGCCAAAACGAGCTCTCAGGATAGACTTGAATGTAGTAGATATTCAGTAAATTAATCCTGAATATTTGAGATCTGAGGGATTCAGGGAAGAAGGGAGCTACCAGAAGTATAGCAGACAAGAAGACTGACATTGTTAGAGGGCTGGCCTCTGTGGCCCAAGTGCCAGGGCAAGAGAGCCCATGTGCCCTAGATCTGGGGAGACGTCTTTGTACCAGTCCATGATGCCCAGAAAATCATTTAGAAAGGAATGAGTCCATTCTGCCTTTTCTGTCCCGTTGCTTAGGACAGGTAGTCAGTGCAGAGTGGCTCCCTGGGCAGCAAAGTCTAGTTGAATTGTGAGGCTCAGAAGGCCTCGTTATCTCCTCCAGCTGCTTGCCTGGAAGGCTTCTATCCTGGGAAACAAACCTGGGAAATAGGAAGAGAGGAAGTGGCTGGGGAAAGAATGAGCAATTACACATGGCAAGCACCAGCCCCAAACATGCAATTACTTTTCAAACAGGCTATTTACAGCCCGTCAGACAGAGCCTGCGGGGAGTAGGAAGTGTGCAGTCTGAGACTGGACAGGGCTCCAAGAGGCAGGGAAGGGAGCATCAGGGCTGGCTATTGCTGTGTGAGGCAGCGAGACAGTCACACAGCAGGGAGCAGGCAATTGGGAGAGGATGGAAAGGGCAGTCAAGACCCCCTCTCTGATCTGCCGCCTCACCACTGACACTTCTGCAGGAGTCCAGCTCCTCCCTGTCCTGGTCAGTTCCACCAGGTCCGCCCCCTCTCCCAGACTCCACCTTCACTGTCCTCCCCACCCACTGCCCTTCCTTGTCTTTCTCCTGGTCCTCAGCCTAGTTTCTACCGCCCTGGGCAAAACTCCTGTGAGTGCCCCCACCCGCCCCGATGACTTACTTTCTGAACCACTGGAACCTTAATTCTTGTTGCCATTCACTTTCCACAGATTGTTTTGTCAGTGTCATCTGTTCCCAGCTAAAATTCATTGTCTTCTTGTTTTTCATTTGTGTACTCTAGTGACCTTAGTTCAGTGAACAAGATCACTGAGTCACTTCTGACTTAATCACCACAGGCCTCATTTCCTTGTTCATGAAATCGGATTCAAAATAGTACTTTATTCTGAGGGTTGCTGTGATGGTTATAGCAGTGACTTCTAGTTAAGTGCTTAGCACAGGGCCTGGTTTAGAGTGCAAATTCAGTCAACATGGAATGGACACATGTCAGTGGCCATCGCTTGCTAGGGACATGTTTGGTGTTTCTGGGGTTCAGATAAAACCACGATGGTCAGGTCACTCTTTTACTTCTTCCACATTTTGACTCATTTAAGTTAGAATAGGAAAAATGTATATAATTTTAAGATGTATTTTAGAAGAGCTTCTTGCACATCTTTTTGGTCTGGAACTATTTAAATTAGTTCTTCATAGTCAAGACCTAAAGACCTGTATTCCAATATCTGTGTTGGAACTATTTAAATTAGTATGTATAGTCAAGACCTGAAAGTCCTCTTTTGTGCTCGTTAGAGAGGAATTTGAGAACTGTTATATATACCCAATACAGGATTTTGGTCAGCCTCATTTTCAAAAGGAATTGTTCCCCAGAGTCATTTACAATTGTTAGAGTGAGTCAGATCTTCAAAGGCATGTCCGTGTTAGGAGAAGCAACTGGGACCTTATTGCCATGCTGGGTTGACTGTGCTGAAGATGAGAACATTCAATGATGTCATTTAGGGATGGCCTTGACAGATACTGCACCTGCTCCTGTTTTAGGTACGGCTCCTGTTAGTTAGATACCGGACTGGGGCAGCTGTCCCCTTTGCCCAAGTATAAAGCAACTCTGAGCCCCTCGAGGAAAAACACTGGAGAGCAAAAATCAGAGCAGTGCTTACATCTTAGCTCAGACTTCATGTTGCATCTCCTCTGTTTGTCTTCCAGATCCTTCTCTACCCCTCTCCTTGCTCTCAGTTCGGGACATTGACCTCTGAGGACTGTCTCAGTTTGCCCTTTTGCCCTCTGGTTTCTCCTTGGGTTTAGCCGATGGGAGGCACCAACAGGAAATCGGAGAGAGAGGTTGGAATAATTATTCCTTTGGTTCTTTCCTTCTGTCCTGCAGATTGGCACAGATTGATCTCTCTGTGCAAGATGACGGCTTCCCCCAGGCTGCTGTCACCTATAACTTTCTAGGGTCTTTCTAGAGGCTATTTCCTCCCTTGCCTTGAGAGCCAAGGGATGGGAACAGCCATTGTTGCCCTGACATATTTCACTATTTCTCTTAACGCTGCTCATAACTTTGTAAAATAGCCCCTGCATTAGACTTTACTCATTCAGTTGTTCTCCCCCTGACATCTATGAGGCAGAGTGTAGGTTCTGCAGTGAGACTTTCTGGGTTCATACACCACTTAACATTTTAAGTTTCTTTTTAAGAATTTATGTTAAATCTGTAATTGATATATAACAATCATACATATTTAAGGAGTACTGTGTGATGTTTCAATACATATATACATTGTATAATGATCAAATCAGGATAATTAGCATATCCATCACTTTAAACATTTATCATTTCTTTGCAGTGATAACTTTCAAACTCTTCTAGTTCTCCTGAAATACACACTACATTGTTATTTGCTATAATCACCCTACTATGGAATAGAACACAAGAACATATTCTTTCAGTCTAACTATAACTTTGTAACTATTGACCAACCTTTTGCATTACTCCCCTCTGCCTCCCAGCCTCTGGTAATCACTATTTACTCTCTACTTCTATGAAATCAACGTTTTAAGTTCTACATATGAGCTAGACATACCGTGTTTGTCTTTCTGTGCCTGGCCTATTTCACTTAACATAATGTCCTCCAGGTTCATTCACCCTGTTGCAAATGACAGGATTTCATTCTGTTTTATGGCTGAATAGTGTTCTATTGTGTGTGTGTGTGTGTGTGTGTATATATATATATATATAACATTTTATATATATATAACATTTTCTGTATTCATTCATCTGTAGATGGGCATTTAGGTTGATTTCATATCTTGGCTATTGTAAATAGCACTGCAGTAAACACAGAAGTGCAGATTTCTCTTCAATATACTGATTTCATTTCTTTTGGATATACACCTAGTAATGGAATTGCTGAATCATATGATAGTTTACATTTTAATTTTTTGAGGTACTTCCATGCTGTACTATAAAGGCTATAGTTTTTTACATTTCTACCAATAGCACCTAATAATTTCTCTTTCTCCACATCCTCACCAGCTCTTGTCACATTCTGTTTTTCTGATAATAGCCATCCCAACTGGGGCAGAGTGGTATCTCATTGTGGTTTTGAATTGCATTTCCCCGATAATTAATGATGTTGAGTTTTTCATGTATCTGTTGACAATTTCTATGTCTTTTTTTGAGAAATGTCTATTCAGACTTTCCCCCCTTTTTAATCTGATGATTATTGTTATCTGCTATTGAGTTGCTTGAGTTCCTTATATAGACTGGATATTAACTACTCGTTAGATGTGCAGTTTTTCTCTCATCCTGTAGGTTGTTTCTGCACTCCGTTGTTTCCTCTGCTGTGCGGAAACCTTTTAGTTTGATGTAATCCTATTTGCCTATTTTTGCTTCTGTTGCCTGTGGTTTTGAGGTCTTATTTGAAAAATCCTTACTCAGTCCAATTTTATGCAGTGTTTGTCCAATGTTTTCTTGTAGTAGTTTTAAAGTTTCAGGTCTTACATTTAAGTCTTCAATCTATTTAGAGTTGATTTTTGTATATGGTGAGAGATAGGGGTCTAGTTTGTTTGTTTGTTTATTTATTTATTTATTTGTTTAAGACAGAGTCTTGCTCTGTTACCCAGGTTGGAGTGCAGTGGTATGATCTTGGCTCACAGCAACCTCTGCCTCCAGGGTTCAAGTGATTCTCCTGCCTCCGCCTTCTGAATAGCTGGGACTGCAGGTATGCACCACCATGCCAGCCTATTTTTTTTGTTTGTTTGTTATTTTTAGTAGAGACAGGGTTTCACCATGCTGGCCAGACTGGTCTCGAACTCCTGACCTCATGTGATCCACCACCTTTGTCTCTCAAAGTGCTGGGATTACAGGTGTGAGCCACTGAACCCGCCAGGGGTCTAGTTTTATTATTTCGCAGATGTAGATCCACTTTTTAAATTGCCATTTACTGAAGGGATGTCCTTTCTCCAATGTGTGAAAGACATGTGCAGAGTTGAGTGAAGATATTGAACTGTGTAATGGTTAATACTGAGTGTCAACTTGATTGGATTGAAGGATATAAAGTGTTGATCCTGGGTGTGTCTGTGAGGGTGTTGCCAAAAGAGATTAACATTTGAGTCAGTGGACTGGGGAGGGCAGATCCACCCTTAATCTGGTGAGCACAATCTCATCAGCTGCCAGCGAATATAAAGCAGGCAGAAAAACGTGAAAAAAGTCAAGAGACTGGCCTAGCCTCCCAGCTTACATCTTTCTCCCATGCTGGATGCTTCCTGCCCTCGAACATTGGACTCCACGTTTTCCAGTTTTGGGATTCAGACTGGCTCTTCTTACTCCTCAGCTTGCAGACAGCCTATTGTGGGACCTTGTGATCATATAAGTTAATACTTAATAAACTATTCTTTATATATACATACACACATACACACACACATATATACGTATACATATGTATATATGTATGTATATATGTATACGTATACGTATGTATATATGTATATGTATACGTGTGTGTGTATATATACATATACATATATGTGTGTGTGTGTGTGTGTGTGTATGTATCCTATTAGTTCTGTCCCTCTAGAGAACCTGACTAATACAAACTGGTATTGAGTAGACCGACCTAAAGAAAAATTTCCAGGGAATAAGGTTGGGCAGATTAGCTAAGAATACTGAAGTATGCTGGGGAGTAGGAAGGGTATAGAAGTATTCTTTTTTTTTTTTTTTTTTTTTTTGAGACAAGGTCTCACTCTGTCATCCAGGTTGGAGGGCAGTGGTGTGATCATGACTCACTTCAGCCTCAACCTCCCGGGTTCAGATGATCCTCCCAGCTAAGCCTCCTGAGTAGCTGGAACCACAGGTGTGCACCACCATGCCCGGCTCATTTGTTTTTTTTTTTTTGCATTTTCTGTAGAGATGGAATTTTGTCATGTTGCCTGAGCTGGTTTTGAACTCCTGGACTCAAGCAACCCTCCCACCTCAGCCACCCAAAGTGTTGGGAATACAGGCAGGAGACACTGCCCTGCCGGAAGTATTTATTTTTGAGTGTGGTTATTTGAAGAAGTATAGGCAGGACTTTTGGCCAGTGTAATATTCCTCCAAAGTGCTGGAAGGCTGGGATTCCATTAAACTCTCCAATATTCCAGACATAGGTGAAGTCTATTCTAGACTGGAGGTTCTCGTCGCATATTGCCAATTCAATTTTTCCTCAATTTGATTCTTCTTGGAGCTGTTGATGAGCTTCTGTTTCTCTTATAATATGTCTTCTGTGGGACATCTTGGATCCTCCATCTTAGACCTTTCTGACTTACTTACCTGTGGCTTTGGCTATTGCTGCAACAACAGGCTGCATGTACAGGTAGCCTGATCAGAGTGGCCAGAGCCTTGTGGCTTATCTCTTACTTTCTGCTCTTAGGCTTCTCTGTCTCTACCTTGGAGGATGCTATGGGATATTGCTTAGTTGTGCTGGTTCAAATACCCATCTGGAAGAGCTAGGGAGTTAAACAATGTCCGGAAAAAGTCTTTACCAGTGAATAAGGAGCCATTGCGTGAATATTTCTCTCTCCTTACTATGAACAATTCTGAAGCACAGGGTACACAACTCTTCAAGGGCCTGGTGGGACTGAGTCTCAGTTGTTTACAACCATTGAATCAACTCAGTCATATACCCTGGGATTGACTTTTTCTCCTTTCCCTTTTTACTCTTCCCGTTCCCTCCATCCCATTCCATAGGTTTGCCATCCCAAATAAACTACCTACTGGCAAGCCGTTGTCACAAGTTCTGTGTTGTTTTATGCATGATGAATACATTCTAAGCTAAGACATCATTTTATTTGGTTTTCAGTTATTATATGCATTTTATGGTTGCATTTTATGCTGCTTTAATGAACATAGTTTATACTCTCTTAATAATCCACAAATAGCCGGAAGTGAGCCCTTCATAAATAAGGCCACAATTTCAACAGTGAGTCTTAATGGCCATCTTCTTCAGTGAGTTACAAATTCCAGCAAGCTTGGCATCTGTTGAAGCAGGATGGTCCAGTGGAAAGTGCGATCAAGTGGGAGTCAGGAGCATCAGCTCCTTGATCCAGCCCTATCATTCTCTAATTATGTGATTAAAAATACTTGTTTTAACAGCTGTATTAAGATATAACTTATATACCATAATAATCACCCAATTAAGATGTATAATTCAATGGATTTTAGTATTTATAGAGTTATACAACCATCTCTATAATCTAATTTTAAAACATCTTTGCTACCCCCCAAATAAATCTTGTGCCTATTATCAGTCACTCCTCACTCCCCTAATTGTCCCTTCTCACTCGCCAGCTCTTTCCCCCACCTTCCAGATTGAAGCAGCAACTGACTTACTTTCTATTTCTATAGATTTGCCAATTCTGGACATTTTATAAAAATTGGATCAGGCAATTTTGGTCTTTTGTGACTGGATCCTTTCACTGTGCAGAAGTGTTTGATGTTGATCTATATTGTAGTGTTGGCTGGGTGATTCTGAGTAACCACTAACCTCTGTGTCTTGCTTCCTCTTCTGCTCCCTGGAAGAGGTCTCTGAGATCCCTTCCAGCCCTAGAAGTCCCAGACAAGCAATGTTAAGTAGCACAGAAACCTAGAGGAACTATGGGTACAGTGTTTAATTTTTCGGCTATGAGCTAAAAGAAGAGGAACGACGTTTATTGCTGAGCTCCTATTCGACAGTTGATACCCGTGTGTGTGCAGAAACCAATTACCTATGAGGAGTAATTGAAATCATTAATAGCCACAAACAAATGTGTCTATTCTGCAAGTAATTTGCAGTAACATTTAGTAATTGATAGTAATTTTTAGTAATTAAACACTAAGTAATTCATTTGCCAAGCTACGTAGCCATTTTAATGGGGTTCCTTGGTGTTCCCACAGCAAATCTTAATTACTTAACCCAAGCACCAGGAATATTTCTGTCATTTCTGAAAAAATATATAGCGTGTGCTATTCTGGGTAAGCTGCAGTAGAGAGGAAGCCAAGGACTGGGCAGTAGTAATTAAAAGACTGAAGCTATCGTTTGGGCCGATAGCAAGGTTGTGGAGTGAATCCCTGTCTATATCTATATCTCTATCTATCTGTCTCTATCTATCTATCTATCTATCTATCTATCTATCTATCTATCTATCTATCTATCTATCTATCATCTATATTTTGTCTATGCTTCACAGAAAGTCAAAGTGAAATCTGGGTTATAACAACTTATTTATCTCTCCTCCTCTCCTAAATGTTTTGGCCTAGACTTTGCGAGGTTTGTTCAGGCTATTATAAATCCATGCATGAGTTGCTTGTGGCAGGGAGCAATCATAGAAATCCACTTTTTTCTTCAGGATACCATCTGCAGTTCTGATTTTGATATTCCCGGTTATTCCACAACCTAACTTCAATATGCCATTTGTAGTGATTTATTAGTTATAGAGGACAGATAGTTGCTTGCTCAGCATCTTGTCCTCCTTCCTTTTTCTTATCAGTACCCCAACTTTATTCAGGAATCCATCCCTTCTCCCTGCAGCCTATGTGATTGGGGGAAGCTCTTGCTGAGGTGGATCTTGATTAGTCTAAGCTGGTCATGGTGATTCCACTACAGGCTCTTGCTGGAGACCAGTTCAGGAAGTCAGGCTGCTATTGGTCCAGGAGTGATCATGTGACTCTAGCTAGCTCAGTAAGAGAGAAGAAAAGGGCCTTCCTTTAGGGGTAGGAGAGAGACTGTCTTCCCTCTCCCTGCCTGTCTGGGTGTGAGGAAGGGACCGCATTGGCTACAGGGGCTGCAGGCAGCCATCTTGACACCGTGTGGGAAACGAGGTCTCAGAACAAGGTCTACCCAAAGATGGATGGAGTCAAGAGAACTGCAGAGAAACTGAACCTAAGTTCTTCTGTGCCTAGAGTTCTGTTTTCTCAACTTCTAGTCAAGTGAGATAATACATTTTTCTCAGGTTTTTATCAAGTTTAAACATGGATTTCTGCCATTTGCAGCCCCAAGTATCTTGATTCATTTGACACCAGTCATCATCTTTCACCCCAATCCAATTGCTGCCTTCCTGAAAAAAGTCTCCATACTTGGCTCATGTATTATTATCACAGCTCATCCCACTTCTCTCTTTCTGAGGGAGATTCTGTACAAGCAAAACTGTCAACTTTCAACCTCGGCTCCAGGCCCACTTCCTCTGTGAAGCCTTCACTGAGTACCTCAGTCCTCTATGAAATTCTGTAAGTTGTTGTGTGAGCTCCATATTTGACATGCCTCATTTACAGACAGCGTGTACACATCTTCTCAACTACATTCTGCACAGCAGTGATGGTGTCACCTGACCTGACAATCCAGAGGGGAAGATGAACTAGACACCCATAGAAACTAACACCAAGAGGCCTTGTCGAGGTAGAAAAGAGAGAAGTTTGGCAATCACTGCAGACATTGAGAGCAGGAGGAGGTCATTTTGGACAAGTTTAGCTGGGAAGATGGGGAACTTTCTTGAAGACATAGAACCAAAATGGGAGCTTTAAAATGCACAGGATAAAGGTTGTATGTGAATGTATTCTTTTATTCATTCTGTTATTGTTTATTGAACATCTACTCTATACCAAGCATCGTGCCAATTTTTTTCCTCCCATATATCTCATGTTATTCAAATTTCAAAAAAAATCCATGGACTATATATGGTTTCCATTTTACAAATGGAGATACTTGTCATCAGAGAGGTATGTATTTTTTTCTCAAAGTTGGGGATAGGCGTCAAACCTAGATCTGTTCACCCAAAGTTCAAAGCAGTTTCTGTGCCTCACAGCTACAGTCCAACTCTCATCAAATGGGGTCAGCAAATAGCATCAGCAAACATTGTTTCTAAAGGCCAGATAGTAAATAGTTTAGGCTGTATGGGCCAGTCTCTGTTGCAGCTATGCCAGTCTGCTGCTGTAGTACAAAAGCAGCTATAGACCATGTGTAAATAATACAGGTTCCAATAAAACTTTACTTAGAGCATTAAAATATATATTTAACATAATTTTCACATGTCGTAAAACATTATTTCTTTTTTTTTTTTTTGACTTGCAACCACAAAAAAATGTAAAAACAGTCAGTAGGCCAGAGTTGTGGGCCATAGTTTGATGACGCCCCTTGTTTTTTCCTGCCAGGATATTTTTAATTTCATGTAGCAAGAACATTTAACGTAAAATCTACCCTTTTATCAAATTATGAAGTGTACAGCACAGTATTACTAACTCGAGGCATGATGTTGTACAGGAGATCTCCAGAACTTACTCATCTTGCATTATTGAAGCTTTATAACATTGAATAGCCATGCCCCATTCCCTCTCCCTGCAGCCTCTGGCAGCCCTCATTCTACTCTCTGTTCCTATGAGTTTGACTATTTTAGAGACCTCATATAAGTGAAACCCTACAGTATTTGTCCTTCTGTGACTGGCTTATTTTACGTAGCCTAGTGCCCTCCAGGTTCACCTATATTCCCAGGACCTTAAAGCATTGACTATGGAGAATTAGGCAGGGAGGCTGAGGTACAGTTACTTCTCCCACGTCTCCCTCTCTCCCATGCCCAAACCTCACCACTTCACAGAGCTCATGGATGACAGTAGAAACCTCCCCGGCAGCGTGGGCCTTTATATCCGGGTGTGCTCCATTGGCTGGCTCCAACCTGTTTGTCAGCTCCAGACTCTGTTAATTTAGCAATCTGCAGAGGTCCCAGATGAAAAGCTTTCACCTGCTCCCTTTCTAGAGCCTGACATAATTAGCTACATTTCAGCCCCACCTTCTCTTCTCTCCTTTAACGAGCAGTGCCAATCCTGAATCACTTTAAAGGAGCGAGCTGCCCCTTGGTATCAATTAAAAGGGAAATGCTTTGCAATGCATGAACTGTAACAATTATGAACAGGTACAAAGAAAAATCTAGAGGTTCTGGCACTGCTAACAGAGCATAGTACTTTGCAGAGATTGTCTTACACTCTCTTGGAGGAAAAACAAAAACAGGTCCAGCATGCTAGGTCATATGTTACTCCTGAGGGAAAAGGCTGTACTTGAAAATCCACAAGCCAGAGAGTTGGGAGCAGTCCAGTGAGCAGGCCGTTTGTGTGTGCTGAAATATTTCAGCTGGGTCTTCTTGTCCTCTCAGATGAAGAAACCATGTACAGCCCCAGTGAGTCACGTCCGGGGGAAATGATTTACGATGAGTGTTTTAGCTCGGTGTGATGTTACATCTCTCTCATTTTCCTCCCCTGAAGTGAACAATCGTGCAAGCCTTTTCCTAGGCAGGGGGACAGGGAGGTAGTGGGAGGCTTCATTAATCTCTGGGTTCTCCAGGAAAGCCAATTTGATCATCGTGCAATATCAAACACTCTGAGTGTATTGTTGCTTGTTAGCTTGGATGTGTGCCCTCCAGAAACTCCATGCTGGGTAGACTAGTCCATGTGCCAGGGCTAGATGTGAGAGGAGGGGCTGGGAGGGGAGGGATGTGGTTGCCAATCTATTCAAATTATACCTGCAGTCGAGCCTTGTGTGGATCAGGTAGATACCTGTTGACAGAATCACCCAGGCAAAACTGGGATGCTGGCAGGATTATTTTTTGAGTCCTCCAGCTGATTCTTTGAAGCCTTGTCATCTCTTTGAGTCATCCTGTCCTTAATTTTCTGAGATTGGGAAGCAGTCATTTACACATTAGTGTCAGTGCCTTTTGGCACCAGGACATCTGTTTCTCTCTTACTTCTGGTATTAAAGAAAAATTTTTCAACAATACTCTACTTGTTAAAGCATGGTAAGTTATATGGTTTGGCTGTGTCCCTACCCAAAATATCATCTTTAATTATAATTCCCTTAATCCCCCCGTGTCAAAGGAGAGACCAGCTGAAGGTAATAGAATCATGAACGGTGATTTTCCCCATTCTGTTCTCATGAGAGTGAGTGAGTTCTCACGAGATCTGATGGTTTTATAAATGTGTGGTCGTTCCTCCTGTGTTCATTTTCTTCCTGCCGTCTTGCGGGGAGGGTGTCTTGCTTCCCTTGGCCTTCCACCTTGTGTGTGAGCTTCTTGAGGCCTCCCTGGCCGTGCAGAACTGTGAGTAAGTTAAACCTATTTCCTTTATAAAGTACGCAGTCTCAGGCATTTCAATTTAGCAGTGTGAGAACGGACTAATACGGTAAGGAAGACTTTATTCAGGGCAATCACAATAACTATAGAACCACTGCAATGGGGTCTTACAGTGGAGAGAGAGACTGGGCTTGACTCTGAATACGGCATGGACAAGTGGAAATGTACAGCCAAGGAGTAGTGCGGGGGTTAGTGGATGGAAAATTATTAAGAGGAAGCATCAGAGGCACTGTAGTTTGAATGTCTCCTCCAAAATTTCTGTTGAAGTTTAATTGCTATTGTGATAATATTAAGAGATGAGACCTTTAAGAGGTGATTAGGTAATCAGGGCTCCACCTTCATGAGTGGATTAATGTCATTACCATGAGGGTGAGCACCTGACAAAAGGATAAGTTCGTACTTGATTTTCTCTATGTCACACTCTCAGTTCTACTTTATGCCATGAGATGACCCTCGCCACATGCTACACCATGTTCTTCACTTCTCAGCTTCCAGAAAGCTGAGCTAAATACATTCCTATTTCTTAAAATTTACCCAGTCTGTTGTATTATTACAGCAGCAGAAAATAAACTAAGACAAGGGGTAAAGACAATTCTGGATTAACCAATCTCACATGATTCTTGCTGAAGATAGCCCAGGTGATCAGACTTCACCTAAGGAATGGTAGAGGATGAAAACCTGATCAGATAATGAGCATAGCTAGATCTTGACTATGGAGAGTTCTTGCTGAATGGACATGGCAGGGTTCTCTGCTAAAATGGAATTTGACAAGGAAGTTCACAGAAGGGCCTAGGAGAAGGTTCAGAATCTTGACTTAAGTTTAGCCAAGTAAAGAATTTTTCAGCCCACCCTTCTTCAAAGAAAGAAAAAAAAGACATTCTTTTTTCCTTTGAATAATATGCCAGTTTTCTTGTTTATTTGCCTTTTGTTCATTAAGGAGCAGCTGAATCGTCTGTTGGGACTTAGTAGTGGAGGATCTCCTGGATAATGTGAGCCATCAGGTCTTTAATGAGGGGAGTTTAATTTCTGTGAAAATAAAAGAATAAAACAAAGATTAATTGTTGGAACAAATGATAGTTTCTGAGTCCAGGAGGCAGCCAATCAAGAAGATTTCTAGATGGTGAGCTTGAAGCATCTTCAATTGGAGTGAGGACAGGCATTGGCAGTCTAACAGACTTTCTAGCAAACCATTCCAAATGGTTTGCAATTTGAATGTCACAAAAATTATTCACACACAAACTGTTGTGGTGATTTCTCTGAAGTTTATATCAAACTGTCCAGCTTCAGCTTACAGGGCTTCAGGAAAACAGCAGTTTTAATTTTAGTGATTACAAGTCATAAATGTGGAAGAATATCGGAAATATTGTCAAGAGTCATAGATATTGGAGGAAATCGGAAGAATTCAGTATCAAGTCCAGATTGCAGGAAAATAATAAAACCTCAAAGCAAACAAGGCTAGAATCTAATATTGGGTTTACTATAGTTTTCTTCTGAAACACAGTTTTTCTCTACACTGTCACCTCAACTTCTACCAAAAATAAAGTAAGACTGATGTGTTTGCAAAATGAGTTTAGTCTCATTATATATGACTAGATTATTTACATAGTGCAACAAAAATAGTGATAGGCCATACAGGTTAAAGTTTGCTTTGCTGTACTCGAACTTTTGGCAAGAAATCTCAGATTGGACTTGTAAAGGCCTCTCAAGGCTAGGAAACCAAACCAAGGACATACCATCAGGCTGCATATGTGACACCTATAGATGTAGGTAAGATTCTTTCTTCTTGCAGTCTCTAAAATATCATGAGGTTTCTGGGCCTGCTAGAAAATGGCATTACTTACTCACCTATAAGGCTGGAAGCCCTCAGGCTGATTTTGTCAAAGTGTTGCTTTGTTGGCTTTGTAAAGTCAAGCTTAGTTCCTTAAAGTTGTCTAGTCCTATCTGAAAACATGGTATTCCAGTCAAAGCCTTGATAATATAACCACCGTTTGCAATTGTGTATTGTTGCAAGGAGAACAGATTCTTATCGCACTTATGCAAATAACTATTGCCATAAAAATAATGCTTATGAATAGTTTCTGAATTCTGGAGGGATCAGGTAGGGAAAAAAGAATTGTTTCAATTTTGGCTTACAAAGGCATACTTTACCAATTGATGTAAGCTATAGATAGCTTTAAGGGAAAAGGCTTCTTAAATCTGCAAAACAAAACATTTGAAAAACCAGCAATGTTTCAAACAAAATGTAATTAATATTCAGGAGTCCATTTAGTTCCATATAATTCTTTTTCTGCTTGATACTGAATTAGCAGTTTCATGAAGCCATCAATTTCTCCATTAGAGTTCTGGAAATTATTAGTTTAATGGTATGATCTTAATGTTATCAGAAACCTGTGTTCAAAAGTATGTGTCAGGTTATTTTTACGTGAATCTCCTTGAAGGAGAAGCAGTTTTGGACTGCAGCTAATTCAGATGTTTTTATAGAAAAATCAGAACAATAACTGTATATGACAAAGACAGAATGGCCATGGTTAAAAATGAGTTCATTATAAACAGAAATTTACAAGAGAATTTGGCTATTTCTGTGGCATACAGCATATAAACATAATAAACAAAATTATGATGTGTATATTTGATTTCTAGACAGCTCATACAATTTTTGGAAAACTCCTATCAATAACATACCCATAAGTATAACTTAATGTTCAGCATCATTTGACAATGCTTCTTATATTAACATATAAAACAAGTGTAATTAGTTCAGTATATATCTTTTTAAAGGAGAAAGACAGCCTGTGCACTTTCCAGGGGCCCAACTGGAAAATCTCAAGGTTAATTTAAGGTCACAAAGAATTAATTTGAATTTAATTTTGAGAAGTTTGTCAAAAATGTCAACAGGTTTAAAACAATTAAACATGGTCTTGGTTATCTATGTAGTGGAACTGACAGTAAAATATTTTTTTAAAGGGAAATATAGAAGATTACATACTTATGATAAAACACTTAGCTATTTTAACAATGAGAAGACTTGTTTTTTTTAAGTAATAAGACATGATAAAAGACAACATCAAGCATAAAAAAATTACCTGCACAAAAGAGAATATTTGTTTTCTAGGCCAATTACTAAAAAGAAACCTTCACATTCTCAAATGTCATTTTATTAGAGAAGACCAAATTCTAGTTTTGCATCAGTGTACTACTACAACTAATTTTTAATTGACCCTTATAAGTAAAATCATCTAATCTTAGCCAATTTGACCACACAAAATAAGTTTTATTTTCCATGATTGGGTCTAGATTTTTAATGTGTATGTACTATTCAATCTAATTCAGCAGAACTTTAAGGTTTCAAGTTATATTGAAGAAGTTTTTAAATCATTTTTAAGTAGACATAATTTAAAGAATATTTTTGAAAAGTTTACTTAAAAGCTTTTATTTGACTTAGTTACCTAATTCATTCATTCTCAACAACTAAGTTTGAATTACTCATGAAAAATTTGTGAGACACTAAGCAAAGTTACCTCTATTTTTAAGTTTTTCTTGTTATTGTTGACAAATCAGGCAAATATCAAAAACATCACAAAAGCAAATAAACTAAAAAGTTAAAAGTTGTTCTTCTCTTTTTCTCCTTCTTCCATGACTGACATGCATTAAACAGTTAAGGGATTCACTTTCTCTGTGTACTTTTGCCCTTAGGTTGAATTTATAGTTTGATGTCCTTAAACATCTAGCAGAGACAACACAAACATAACTGGCCGGAAAACCTAGGCAAAAATAAATGTCTGTATTATGTTTAGTGCTGATAGATCTGAAGACATTCCTGTTTTTATTTTACCAACAATTTTACAACTAACTCATTTACCCAACGTTTAGCCAACTTACATGAACTAGAAGACAATTAGTTTCTGTGTTAGTTTCTGTTTTTCTGAGACAATACTTTAACCCTTTTCCTGATTAGAGAAAAAACTGCAACTCTCTGCCAGCACTCATTAATTTTATATAAACATGCTCTTCGAGGCAGAAGCATATCTGACTGATTTTCAATGTGAAAATAAAATGTAAAGACGGTTTTTGGAATTACTTTTTAACAGAACAGACATTAGAATCATGTGAATCATCAGAATCATCTATTTCAAAAAATTGAATTCATCAAATGAATCTTCAGCCAACAACTGTTTGAAAACCACATTAACATTACATGTAGAAATGCTTCATTTTCTAGGATTTGACATTTCAGTGGTTGAGAATTACTAAATTTTATGTATGGAAATACATTACCAAAAACAATGCTATAAATAGGATGATGTCTTTTGTTTCCACAGTTGATATACTAGAGCGGTGCAAAAATAATAACAAAAGCAAGATATTTTGGGGCAACGTTATCTTGGAGTAAGTGCTGTGGCAGCACTTACTGCAAGATTCTCAGTGAGTATTCTCAGGACAAAGGGGAAAAGGGTTAAATAAGCACTTATTTTTTAAGCCAATTAAATAGAGCTCTTCTATATATTTTGGCAACATTATCCAGAGGTAGAAAAACACATACACATAACATAGGTATGTACATAAACGTACATACAGGTGCAAGCAGATCTTCTGGCTTTTCATTTTTAAAATTTTAGTTCAGTCAGTAAAACAGAACAATGCAAACCTGTAGGTGTATCTCTATATATTTAAGCAAATTGTGTTTTCAATAAAAATGGGACAAGATGAGGTTACCTATTCAACAAGGGCTGTAGCTTTTTACCAATATTTTTGAAGAAGATCTTACAGGGTTTTCATTTGCCCAATTTCCAAATAATTTATTATTTTTTTCTCTTTTTAGTCTCAGGTACTTGCTTTTGAGTGGCTGCTGAGTCTCTTGAAAACACCCCAGTAGAGGGCAGGGAGCCTAAAGCTCAAGTGAGTGAGGGGCTGGGGTTGGAAAGGACAGGATCTGGCAGGGGTAGACAGAGTTGGGAGAGCGTAAGTCAGCCAGAGCTTGAGAAGAGGGATTTCAGGTGACAGAGAAGTTCCTATGGGAGAAGCAGGGTCCAATAGAGAACACAAAGAAGATAGACCACACAGAGACCCAGAAAGACTTCCTGCCAAGAAAGTCAGGGAAGAGTCCCCACTCAGAACAAGGAGCCAGGGAGAAGACGTTTCAGCTGAGGAGGTGCCTTTGAAAAAGAAGCCTGAGACTCTAACCCGGCTTCGGAGTCTACTCCTACATTCAGAATTAAAATCTGTCTTTCCCAGATTGACAGATATTTGTCCAGAGCAAGAGTTGAGGAGTCTGACTCACCAACGAATCCTGGCTTGGTTAGAAGTGAAGATAAAAACTTGAAAGGTACCCACCTAGGATCCTAGGTGACAGGCCTAGGAGTCCAATAACAAATCTGATCTTATCTCAGTCATGGCATCATAATGGTTAAAGAGAAAAATATTCAATGATGCTTATTAAAGCCCAGCAAGAAAGGCTTTTTACAGGACCATCATGATAGATATAGAGACCACTGCAACAAAGTCTTGCAGTAGGGGAGAGGAATTAGGCTCAACTCCAAACACAGCATAGGCAAGTGGGAGTTTATATCCAAGGGCCAGTCTGGTGGCTAGGGGCTGGAAAATTACTAAGAGGAAACATCAGGGTAAGGGAGATTCTGACTAAACTTACCTAACAGGATTCGTGCTCAAGACAGGCCAGGGTGACTAAAAATCACCTGGGAGACGGAGGATGAAGAACTGAGCAGATATTGAGGATAATCAGATACTGAGGGTGGAGGGTCCTTGCCAAAGTGACTTAGCAAATTTCCATGCTGACCCGGATCTTATGTGTAAGTGCACAGAAGGGCTTAGGAAATGGTTCAGAAACCTGACTAAAGTTTATGTAAGTGAAGAACGTTTGTAACTGGAAATAAGTTCTCTTTCAAAAAGTACCTAATGAAGGCATTTTAAAGGTCTAAAATGGTTCCTCATATCCTCTAAAGTCATTCAAAGTACACAACAGCCTACTGCTTCCAGGGATCAGGCTGGTTCTAATACCCCAATATGGTGGGTTCACAGTTGCTCTCCCAGAATGGATTGCGCAAGGATGCAGGAGCAGCTATTATTTCCCATGGGAGGTACCTGGTGGAGCAACAGATGCCACCCTGGAGTTGGGTGACCGAGATTTACCTTCTCCTCTCAGTATAAGGAAGCACGTTTATCTGAAGTTGATAGAGTGCTTTTCAGTTGGCAAAACACATTATTTTTCATGGATCCCCTACCCACTAGCAACCTTGAGACATCAACAGAACTGGAAAATAATAGCTTCCATTAACTGTATATATTAGTATTATCTATATTCTATGGGAAGGTAAAATTTTTACCTTCCCATAGAAATAGGCTGATAATGTGGTAAATAATAATGGTTGCCATGTGCCTGGCCCTGTTTGGATGCCATGTTTTTGTTGTTTCTGTTTGTTGTTGTGTTGCAGTGTTTTGTTTTGTTTTTGAGATGGAGTCTTGTTCTGTTACCCAGGCTGGAGGGCAGTGGCATGATCTCAGCTCACTGCAGCCTCCGCCTCCTGGGTTCAAGCTATTATCCTGCCTCATCCTACCTGGTAACTGGGACTACAGGCATGCACCACTGCCCTGGGCTACTTTCTGTATTTTTAGTAGAGACAGGGTTTCACCATGTTAGCCAGGCTGGTCTTGAACTCCTGACTTGAGGTGATCTGCTTGCCTTGGCCTCCCAGTGCTGGGATTACAGGCATGAGCTACCGTGCCCAGCCTTGGATGCTGCGTTTTAGATGCCCTCATCAATCCTCTCTAGTATTGCATAAGGAAATAGAGATTCAGAGGGATTAAATAGCCTCCAATATCCCTTGGTAAGAGGAGGTAGCAGAAGGGAGATTGGAATCTGCATCTAACTTACTCCTGAGTCAGAAGTGGTGAAGCAGAGCAGGTGACACTAAGCTTGTCCCCATGTGTCACACACAGAGAATCATAGTGATCATTTATGGCAGGTACTCACACCCCAATGGTAGAGAAGCTAACTGTCCTGAACCACAGCTCAGAATTCTTCCTCTTGGGGCAAATTCTTGATAGAACTTGTAACTGGTTTCTCCAGGAAACCTAACACCACCAGGATTTTTGTATGGACTCATGGCAGTGGCTGCCAAGAAAGAGCTATGTATTGATCTTGTCATTCATAATTAATGACAACCACAAATTAATAACCACATGCACACAAATTGATTTTCAGAGGTGCAATAATTAGATTTAATGCCTGCCACAGCATGTATTTATGTATTTAATTATCACCTTCATTATGAATTTTAATGAACTTTCAAGATATTCACATACAATTAGATATGTGACTTCTTTCTCATTTATAGATGGATTTTATTCACTCAGATCATGGAGTTGACTTTGCTTGGTAAAGAACACTAAATTTTCTAGATTCTATTCCTATTTCTCTTTTTCCCACATAGACAAGTTGCTTTGGCAAAGACATGAGTATCTTTCCTCAAGATCTTTTGTTAGAGAGAAGGAAGTAGAGGAGGAAGTCTCAGACTCATTGCTACAGTAACTCACTGTGTGACCTCAGGGAAGTCACTTCATCTCTCTGGGCCCAAGCTTTCTTTTATTTTTGTTTTTATTTTTTATTTTTTTGAGACGAAGTCTCGATCTGTTGCCCAGTCTGGAACGCAATGGTGCAATCTCAGCTCATTGCAACACTGCATTCTCCGCCTACTGGGTTCAAGTGATTCTCCTGCCTCAGCCTCCTGAGTAGCTGGGATTACAGGGACATGCCACCACACCCAGCTAATTTTTGTGGCTTTAGTAGAGATGGGGTTTCACCATGTTAGGAAGGCTGATCTGGAATTCCTTGCCTCAGGTGATCTGCCAGCCTCAGCTTCCCAAAATCCTTGGGATTCCAGGGATGAGCCACTGTGCCCGGCCAGCTTTCTTATCTGTAAAGTGACAAGAAGAGAGGGAATGGAGGTAGAGACTTCGTAATATCTGAAATGGGAATTAGAAGGTAGAGAGTTTGTAATATCTCCCGCTCAGATTACCGGAGACCTCAAATTACCAAGGACTGTTTCTACAAGCAAGAGAGTGAGGCTAGGGTGGTAGGCATCATTTCCTTGGCCTTCCCCAGCTTGAAACATGGACTCTGTCTTGGCGGGGTATGCGTCTGCATGTTCTGTTGTGGGTCTGGCTGTTCTTACAGAGACAGCACTTGGGCTCCAGCCGGGATTACTACCACAGCATTCAATCGCAATTTGAAGCCTGGGCCACCAGGAAATTGCAGACAATTTGGATGAAAATGGTTGGAAAATTGCAGTGTTTAGGCCTCTTCTACCAGCCCCTTCATTTTTTTTTCTTACTTTCTTTTTTATTTCTTTTTCTTTCCCTTCTCTCCCGCTCCCCACTCCTGAAATTACTTTAAAAGCAGAGGAACAACAGGCTAGACTGGCTAGATTTTTTCCCCAGTCTGCAATGTATTTTGTAAACAAACATGTAAATTGATACAGAATTTAACCACCCTCAGACAAAGTGGCTAAAAGACGTGGAGAGGGGAAAAAGGCTCTATGTGAGATCCTGGATTAACTGGAATGCGGGGGTAATGCTGGTCTTGATTAATGGTATTTCTGATTAGCTATGTGTTAGCCAGGAAACCTTTATCTTGTTGCAAATTGCTCTAAAATGAGCCCACTTACCTCTCTTAGTATTTAACTAAATATTTAAAGGTTTTCATACCCTCTCTCATTTTAAAAGACTTTAAGGAACCTTCCTTATTAATAGTCAACTAATGATTTTTAATTGGTAATTGGGATTCATGGTTATGGTGCTAAAGGCATTCATCATAGTCCAGCCCAATATATGGAAATGTATAAAGTATGGGAGATAAATTGTACAGATGTCAGAGTTGCAGCAGACATCAAAGGTTCTCATCAACTTGCTCACCTAGTATATGCTTCTCTTTTATAGTGTCTAGTTGATTTGTAGCTTTTACTTAAATACCACCTCCTGAGGCAGCACATTCTACTTTTGGACAGATTTAGCTATCATAAGTTTTCTCCATTATGTTGAACTAAAATTTGTTTTCCTACATTCACTCACTCATTGGTTCGAATTCTATCCCCTGGGTCAACACAGAGCAAACAGCTTTCTATATCCTCATGCCAGCACTTCATGTATTTGAAGAAATTTTGTGTTTTCTCTCTTTCAGTGGGATGTTCCTCAATTCCTACAGAGACAGGGTAGGGGGGTTGGTAGAATTCCAACCCAGGAGACAGCCTGGTGTGCAGCTCTCTGCTTAGCGTGTGTGTGAAAAAGACAGGCAGAGACCGACCAACCTTGGGGAAACTTCCTCAGTCCCTTTGGCTCCACTCCCCAGTCCAAGAGATAAAGATGATAACAGTAGAAACTCCTGGCCGGGCGCGGTGGCTCACACCTGTAATCCTAGCACTTTGGGAGGCTGAGGCAGGTGGATCGTGAGGTCAGGAGATCCAGACTGTCCTGGCTAACACAGTGAAACCCCGTCTCTAGTAAAAATACAAAAAATAAAAATAAAAAAAAAAATTAGCCGGGCGTGGTGGCAGGCACCTGTAGTCCCAGCTACTCGGGAGGCTGAGGCAGGAGAATGGCATGAACCCAGGAGGTAGAGCTTGCAGTGAGCTGAGATCGCGCTACTGCACTCCAGCCCGGGTGACAGAGCGAGACTCCATCTCAAAACAAACAAAAAAACAGTATAATAGCATTGCTCTGAGGACTAATCAAGTAATATAAATAAAGTGCTTAGAACAGTACCTGGCATATAAGTATGGTTGAAACATTTCCTATTATGGCATTGTTCTATTGTGTTTTTCCTTTTTAAAATATTTAATTGTGGCAGAAATACACATAAAATTGACCATTCTTAGCCATTTTTAAGTATACATTTCAGTAGTGTTAATTGCATTTACATTGTGTACAACCAATCTCCAGAACACTTTTCATTTTACAAAACTGAGACTTTGTATCCATCAAACAAGAAGTCTTCCTGTCTTCCCCCACCCTCCTGGCAACCACCTTTCTACTTTCTGGCTCTATGGAGTTGTCTATTCTAAGTATCTCATTTAGATAGAATCATAAAATGTTTGTCTTTTTGATACTGCCCTGTTTCACTTGGCATAATGTCCTAACGTTTCATCCATGTCCTAGGATGTGTCAGAATTCGATTCCTTTATAAGGCTGAATAATACACCATGTACAAACCTGGGGAGATTTTTAAACCACCAATGAATGCTCAGGCCCAATGCAGACTAAGTCAGAATCTTGGTGGGTGGGGGTGGGGACCCAGGTGTCAGTGTGTTTAAAATGGTCCCTACAGAATTCTGATCTGTAGCTGGATTGAGAACCACTGATGGCTCATGAACACTTGAAGCTCATTAAGTCATTACTTTTCCCCCACTCATGCATTGCTCCTGGATTCCCTTCTAACAGAAGGGAATAAATCAGTGTCTTCCAAACTTTGCTGTGCATTCCAATCACCAGGGTTTTTTGTTTTTAAAATCCTGCCTCCTGGGTCACATTGCATACCAATGAAGTCCCAATATCTGCTGGTCAGATCCTGGCATCAGTATTTCTAAAGATTCTAGGTAATTCCAATGGGCAGCAAAATTTGAGATCCACTGCATAACCATGGACCAATTCTTTCAGGCTAGAAACTTGAGGGTTGCCTTTGATTCCTCCTTTTCTCACCCTTCAAATCTAAATTCTCATCAAGCCCACTTGATCTTATCTCCTCACACTGTGATTCTCCAAGTGTGGTCTCTGGACTGCATAAAGTAACCAGTGCATCCAGGTTTGCCTGGGACTTTTCTGGTTTTCATTTTGCAAATCCCCAGGTCCTGGAATCTCTCGCAGTCCCAGGCAAACCTATGTGGTTGGTCACCCTACCAGACCAGCAGCATCAACATTACCTGGAAATGTCAACGATCAGGGCCCAGCCAGGGACCTACTGATTCACAAACTCTGGGATGGGACTCAGCACGCTGTGCTGTCACATGCCCTCTAGACAAGTCTGATGAACACTCAAGTTTGAGAAAGGTTGAAGTTGCTGCTGCTACTAAAGATGAGAGCTAACACTTAAGGAGAACCTACTCTGCAGTGGGTGCGTCCTCGTCTGCATGGACACTGTGACCTTCAGATAGCCAGGTGGGAAGGGGTCTTCAAAAACTGTCAGGTTCAAGGTCAGGTTCCAGCCCATGCTGAGGTCTAAAGGGAGTGGGTGGATGAGCAAATAGCTGAAAGAACAGTCGGGGGACCCTAGGCAGGTGAAATATGGCTTTATTCAGCAGCTCGCTCATGAGCAGCTTACTTACACTAGCTCTTTTATACTGTTCTCTCATCCCCAGCTTTCTCACACTGTCAGCCCTGTCTTGACTGCATGAGCCAGCCCTGTGGCTCCTCACAGCAGCTAGCTCCCACACACAGCTGCTCAGCTGGTTCTCCCTTGGCTTCAGGGTCAGTAGCTTAACTCTTTCTCTAGTGAGCCAAGCTGTGTCCTGCACCTACCCCTCCCACCCCAGTCTGTCTGCAAAGACAGAGAGCTCTGATTGTCTTTCTCTGGGCACAAGCTCATGCAGAGTGTCAGCAGGGTGACACCTTTTACAGACAATAGTGGTGTAGGGCCAAGAGATGGCCTTCCCATGTTAGGGCTACATGGCTGTGATAACAAGTAGAGTTATACACCTGTACTCTAAACTCTGACATGCAGGATGTAAACGTACTACCTTAGCCTATCCTTGACCAAAGCACAGATATGTTCCTTACTGGAACCAGCCTGCACACTGGGAGGAGTGCACGCTGGGCGAGAGCCACAGGATTTTGCACCATTTGCAGCAGGGAGGAGCCTGGCCCCTCCTTCCCTGGGTAGAACCTGGAATTCAATCTGTGAGTGGGAAGTACATACTAGGTGGACTCTCAGTCCGCTGAGTCCCTGTTCCCCCCTCCATTTTTTTCCTTTTTGCCCAGTAAACCCCTTTGTTCTCACACTTCGAATTGTCTGTGAGACTAATCTGTTGTGGCCATGTGACATGGACCCTGTCTGTAGCTGAAACTAAGAAAAAACTCCTGCAACAGTCCGATGTTTCCTCAGTCAGACACTGCAAGCTGTGATGTTGGGGTGAGTACAGGACATTTGGCAATATTTGCAGACAGTGTTGGCTGTCACAATAAGAGAGGGGGATGCTGTATGCAGACACACTTGACAGCAATAACTTAACCATACCCTGAGACTGACTGCATGGTGACGCACCTAACAGCAATAACTTAATCACACCCTGAGAATCACCTGAGGTCTAAAAAGTATGTGTGTTGGGAGTTCTAAGCTGAGGAATCCATGAGTAGCCAACCTGGAGATTCATTCCTTATCTCTGAGGACCATCCAAACCCCTGGCCCATCTCATAGAGCACAGGCCATACAGAGGATCAAGGCTCTTTGTTTTGTGTTAAATGAAGGTTGCCAGGTGGAGGTTGCTGAGGGAGGGTGCTAAGTGAAAATGCTATATGAACTGCATGTTTTTTACGAGTGGTGGTGGTTTTCCTGTCTAGCCTTACATATGGCCACTGGTCTGCCCTGTATGTCAGTACTCTTGATAAACCCTAGTTCATGGCATTATTTAAGGCCTTAAGTGCCTTGTGGGCTGTCTTTTCTGAAGACTCTAGTTTATTTCTGTTATTTTCAAAGTGTAATATTCAGCAACTTTTTATTGATCATTTACTATGTAATAGATCCTGGGATATACAAGTAAAGTAGGTGCTGCCATCATGGAGAGATATGTCTCCTAGGAGAGACACATACAAAAATACTTTAATAAACCTATTATATGTGCTACAAAATGAAATTAGGGGATGCCATAAGAGTGAAATTCAAGGGTACTCAATTGAGAGTGGAAAAGTGAGATATTTGGCACTGGAAGAATAGGTAGAAATGAACCAGCTGGCCCAGGGACTGTCTTACTGTGCCTGTAATCCCAGCACTTTAGGAGGCCACAGTGGGTGGATCACTTGAGCCCAAGAGTTTGAGGTCAGCCTGGGCAACATAGACCCCATCTATACAAACTAGCCAGGCATAGGCGTGCACACCTGTAGTCCCAGCTACTCAGGAAGCTGCGAAGATGGCTTGAGCTTGGGAGGCAGAGGTCGAAGTGAGCAGAGATTATGGCATCACACTCGAGCCTTGGCAACAGAGCCAGACCCTGTCTCAAAAAAAAAAAAAAAAAAAAAAAAGTGAAAAGAAAAGAACCAGTTGAAGCAAGAATAGAGAGGACTGAGGCGAAGAGAAGGCCCTGGGGTCAGAAGTTGGAATATGTGAGGAAATAAAGCGATGTTTCTGGAAAGTAATGACTCGGGGAGAAAGTTGTGTGATGAGACTGGAGCTGTAGACAAGAGGTCTCAGGTCATGTGGGACTTTACAGACCATAGTAACAAGTTTGTTTTTGAGCAGCTCATATTTTGAGAAAATATGAGCAATGATTAAATTTATATTAGAAATAGTTGCCCTGGGACAGTAGATACAGAAGACAAGTAGGGGGCTATTAACTATTAAGAGTCCAGGCAAGAAATCATGGTGAAATACACCAGAAGTGTGGCAGTGGAGATAGAGAAAAGTCAGTTTTGAGAGAAGCCTAGCTAGAAGGAATAAGTGGACTGTTCATGGATTAGATGTGAAGCAGGAAGGTGCATCTGCAAGAGGTCTCCTGAGTTTCCGTCATGATCAACTGGGAGGATGGGAAAGGGATGTTGTTTTGAGATGGGCCTTGCTGGAGCAGATGTCAGGATTGAGGCTCCTGTGCTGTGCAGTGCTCTGGTGGGAGTTGCCAAGGCAGCCTTTGATATATGGTTCTCAGGCCCTAGAGCCCGGAGATACAAGATTGGTAGATAGATGGAAACTGTAGTCATAGTGAAACAGGGGAGTTGCCTGGTCCCCCTTGCGGGATGTGTGGTGGGTGTGACTCACCTGTTTGGTCACCACCGCTGCTGAAACCCCTGAGGGGAGGGGGAGATGCAGATGGACAGGTGCAGGAGCCCATGTGGGCATGTGTTACAGTGGGTCCTTTTAGCCCTGCTGTCCGTGGTTGGCTTGAGTGTAAACCAGCTCAATGGACCCTCTGCCTTTTCACAAGGGCAGAGGGCCAGTGTGAGAGCTTTCTGTATCCCAAATTCTTGCCTAGCATTCACTGAAGAATTGGGTCACACATGAGATTGAAGGAGGAATTTGGGGTTTTCTTGAGTGATGGAGGTGGCTCTCAGCAGGATGGATGGGGAGCTGGAAGGGGAGATGGAGTGAGAAGATGATCGTCCTCTGGAGCCTGGCTGTGTAGCAGCTGAACCTCTCCAACCACCCCCAGCCAAACTCCTCTTGGTGTTCAGACGTTCCTCCTCTTCTGTCTTTCTCTGCCATGTTGTTCTTCCATCTGTCTGCTTGTCTCCTCATCTTGTCTGCCACTGCAGCCTGGGGTTTGGGGTTTATATTGGTACAGGATGGAAGGCATGGTGGGCCAAAGGCAACTTTTTGGGTGTGAAAAGAGGAATGCCTGTCCTCATTTAGGGCTGCAGGTCTCCAGGCTTGAGGGTGGGGCCTTTGCTCGGGAGCCACCCTCTTTTACCCTGTGTTTCCCTGTCTCCTGTCTGTAACAATAGGGGATGTGGAATCAGCTAGGGAGAGAGAAGAGGGAAATGGGCATGGGGAGAGCCCTGGAAGGTCAGCAGGTAAGGGCTGGGTGGAAAATTATGAGACTGGAATGGGGTTGAGAAGTTGACCGGCAAGGAAGAAAACTAAGAGAATTGTCTGTAGTGATTGAGAAACCCAGACAAGAGTGTTTCAGGAAGAGGGGAGAAAGTGGTTAACAGGGTTGTTGAGAGCCACTAAGAGGTCAAGTGACAGGAATGCTGAAAAGTGTCCAGTGGATTTAGTGATATGGGGATCATTGGTGACGTTGAGAGTTGTTTTGGTGGTGAAGTGGAGGCAAAAGTCATATTGGACTGGATTGAGGCATGAATGGGAAGTGAGGAATTGCAGAAGCCAAGTATAAACAATTTTGGGGATGGGGGAAATGTCTGGCTGTGAGAAGAAACCTAGAAGGGGATTAGATGTAGAGATTACAAATATTCTTAATTTCGTTAATGGAAAGATTAGATCATGGATTTAAGAGGGTGGGGAGGTTAACGGTGCAGGAGAAAGGTAGTAACTGATGACATTATTTACGACTGCTGAGAAGGACAAGACATGGGGTCCAGGATACTCCCTGATGACGGGAGGGTACAGGACTCATTGGAGATGCAGTTGTTGATTTCCAGGGAGAAGTTGAGGATGGATGGCTTGCATAGTCTCAACAAAGTAGGTTTTAGGTTAGGCATGAGGATCATGGTAAGGAGGGTGGGGGAGTGGGACGAACAGTAAGGTGTCCCAACCTCTGCCAGATGCTGCAAAAGTATTCTTGTTTCTTGAGCTGTGATTGGCTCTGGAGGTGGCATGTTATTGAGCTCACTGTCCTGCCTATCATCAGTGTATCCTCCGAGCTGCTAAGCCACAGCTTCCTTACCCTGAACTTACATAATTGGAATTTCTGATTAAAATAAATGCACGTAAACGTGTATGTGTGTCTTTTTTTTTTTTTTTTTGGAGCCATATCTTCTCCTAAAAGCAAAGATTGACTTTTAGGAGGAATATATATTCCTCACAAAAGCCTGCAGTGGGTGTGCGTGTAATGTGTATATGTGTAATGTGTGTGTGTGCAATGTGTGTGTGTGTAATGTGTGTGTATGTGTATTGTATGTTGTGTGTGTAGTGGGTGTGGGGAGGGTGTGTGGGGTGTGTGTGTATATAAGATATCCCATAGCATAAATATGTATGTATCACACATAAATATGATATTTCCTTTATATAGGAATATAGGACCATAGACTGGGATAGATTCCAGTGAAAGGATTAACGGTGCCCCTTTTACCTCTGAAAGCATCCTGCTTGTACGGTATACTGTCGTTCAGCATTTTAGGAATGGAGTCAGAAAGCAGAAATCATTTCTCTTCACTGAGTGTTCAGGTGAATTGGTTCTCAAGAAATCCAAGTTTGATGATATCCCGAAGCCTTTTCCTCCTCCTCCCTCTTCCCATGAAGTATGAGCCCTGGGGTTAGACTGGATAAACAGATAAGTCTCTCCTGTTCTTCCACGCTAACTGTGACTACCTGCCCTACCAAAACACACAGGTGTGGCATACCTTTAAAGTACTGAAAACTGAAAGCATTTGTATTTAGCACACAGTGATGAATCACGGATGCTCAGGAAGGAGACAGGCCATTCTTGCTCCCAGGATTTTGTTCCTGGCCCTACAGTGGTCCCCAAGACTAACTGGATAGTGTATCTTGGTAATTCATGTGCTCTTGGTCCTCATGCCTTATTGATCTCTCTTGCTTTTGGACACCACACATCTGAGAGCACTTTGCTACCGTAAAGCAGCCACAAGCACAGTCCATCGATCTATAAAAGCCTATTGAAACAGAGGCTTGTCTGGCTGGGTTTGAGAAACCTCAGCAGAGTTATTTCCTCCCGGCTCAGACACAGCCAGGGATGCTTCCGAAGGAGAAGGGGCAGATGTACACCCTCCCAGCCCATTCACTCCAGGACTTGTTTCAGAAGCCCTGGCTTCCTGGCGGTGTTCCAGGCGGGGGCCAGGGAGTGCTGGGAGGGTCCCAGAGGGTTGTATTGGAGGCAGGAGTCGTAGTCGGTGGCCTAGACTTTTTAAAGGCAAAATGAATAAAAACCAAGGCATGAATGAGTTAAAGCAGGAAAGAAGCAGTCAGTGCCTGAGCCCCAGCACCCTGGCGCTGGGTTGCCAGTGAAAGAAAGGCGGGGAGGCGAGGTTCAGGGATCCCAGGGGGAGCACGGCAGTTACTCAGCTATGGGGCTCCAGCAAAACAAAGCTCTAGGTGGATTTCAGTTGAACAAATAATTCTTGTATGTGAGTGATAAAGCCTTGGAAATAGCCCCAGGCCATACGTTAGCTCAGAGCAGCAGTCAGGGGCTGGGAGCCTCTTCCAAGAACAACATTTTCTCTCTTGGTGGAAGGGAGAGGGGTCTTCTCAGATTGTCTTTGAAAGCACAGGAGGCTTCCTCAGTGTCTCTGCGCTTCAGAGGACTAGACCCTCAGTAGTGTGCCATCAACGTTCCTGCTCCGGGGGTCCTCGGCACCCTCGGGTGCTCTGCAGCCACAGATAGTCAAGTACAGAAAAGAACTGGATGCTGGCCTGGGAGAATCAAGGTTTGATGAGGCTGGGAAGGCCGCCTTTAGCTAACAGGTCTTGTGTACCCCAGCCAGCTCCAAAAGCCACATTTTGAGAAGAGCAGATATGGGGAGGATGTCAAGGTGGCACAGAAGTCATCAAAGTCCATTACAAGCCGCATTCTGAGACCAATTCAGGGGAACCTCTGTGAGCTGAGGACAGCTGTGAGATTCCTTGCTCCTGAAGGCATTTTCTGGGTCAGCTGTGGGGTAGTGGGCATGGTGGTGTCTGGTCCAGCTCCAGAACTTATTTGCTGGACACACAAAGAGGAATCACCCAGTCTCTCTGATCTTCCAATTTGCATCTACAAGCTGGGAATTATCATCCCTGCCTTCCTTACCTGACATACATTTTAAAACCGAGCTAAGAAGGCTGAGCAGGTGGCGGTGCTAATAAGATAGGAACGGTTCTCTTTCTAGAATGTCAGTGCTGATGTGACCTCATCAAACCTTGGTCTTTTCCCAAGTTACTGGGGGCAGACCTGGGATTCCAACAAGGTTTTCTTTCACATGGCTAAAGCTTATCTTAGTGCGGTTATAAAATGTGTTCTGAGCAAAGCTGTGATCACAGGCATTTTGTTTTTCATTGTTGTAATTCCCAGCTCCAATCTTGCAGAGCACACCGGCCTCAGTGCCCTGCACATAGTAAGGCCTTGAGAAAACTTTGTGGCATAGCTGAGCATCGGGGCTCAGGAGGCCAGTTGAGGGTGTGCGTATGGCAGTTTGTCACTTTGAGACTCGGTTAATCCCAGCTTGGCTCCCCTTTGGCTTTGCCCTAGAGACCTTCATCCCCAAATCCCTCTGAAACAAAGGCTTGGACCCAGGTCCTGGGCAGGACAAAAGGAACATAGGGAAGCTGCAGTTACAGCTGTTTTTTTTTTCTTTTTGTTTGTTTTTGAGACAGAGTCTCACTTTGTCACCCAGGCTGGAGTGCAGTGGCACAATCTTGGCTCACTGCAAGCTCCAACTCCTGGGTTTGTGCCATTCTCCTGCCTCAGCCTCCTGAATAGCTGGGACTACAGACACCTGACACCATGCCTGGCTCATTTTTCTATTTTTAGTAGAGACGGGTTTTCACCATGTTGGCTAGTATGGTCTCAATCTCCTGACTTAGTGATCTGCCCACCTCGGCCTCCCAAAATGCTGGGATTACAGGCGTGAGCCACTGTGCCCAGCCTACAGCTGGTTTGTTTATGACCAGTACTATTCCACTGCCTGTCTATATCCAGGGATGTTTGGGTGGGGATGCCGAAACAATTGGCTTGGGGAAGTTAAGGGCAGGCAAGTGGACTTAGCATGTAATGGCGTGGGGATGTGGTCGCTCATGCTGTTTCCTTCTGCAAACAAAGTGTTGACAGTATGAATGAGCAAAAGAGAAGGCAGCTGAAGGGACTCACAGGGGCATGATCCAGAGCCTCTGAGTGGGAGAGAGTGACTTCATTTAATGTCAACTGTCAACTGACATGCTGTCACAGCCAATGGATTCCCATTCAGAATGGGGGCTGCAAACTCCCAAGTTTGATATCTTGCTGCAAATGCACTGGGCCAGGAGGGTGGCCTCTTGGAGAGGGTAATCCTCCCAGCTCCAGGGCCTTCCCCAGTCCCTGGGAACTCCAGGCTGCCATCGGGGCTCCTGCAGTTTCTGCAGGGATAAAGATCTTCTGTGCTTTTCTTGTCTCTAGTTGTGAATGTGGCTAAAAGCAGTGAGATCTGTATTCCTTCTGTGAGATGCACACTAGATGGATATATTAATAAAGCCTGGGTTGGAAAGAGGCCAGAGTGGGTGGGGTAGGCTCCAAAAGGGTGGTCAGCTGTGGGGCTGAGCCAGGTTCCTGTGGTCAGAATAGTAGAGTGGGAGGAAGGTTGGTATAAGAATGTGAGTGAAAAGTGTGTGTGTAGTGGTCCAAGACAGGTAAGACAAACGACCTCGAAAATAGCAGGGTGCTGAGTGGGTGGGGAGCAGGTGTAACAATACCAGAAGAGCATAAGGCTTCCCAGGAGCTGGAACAAATGGGCGTTTCCAGGTGAGAACAGCGGGACCCTGACACAGCTGTCTAGGAAATTACAGTTTTCTTAGACCTTATTAGCATCCCAGAATAAAAACCCGAAGAACCAATCACTGTTCAGTGGACAGCTCTGCCCTGAGCTGCCCTCGCTCTCCTCCAGGCCAGGCTCTGCCGCCTTTTCAGACTGTTACTTCCCAGCAGAGGCAGGTGGGTTTGTCTGTCTGGATTAGATGAAGTGTGAGGTCAACCTCCCAAGGCCTCTCCCCCAGTTGGTGTGTTTCTCTGAGCTCCCATGTTCTCAGCCTCTTAGACGGTGAGTGAGGCTGGGAAAAGCTGTTGAGTTTGAATCGTTTTAGCCAGCCTTCCTTGAACTAAGGCACCTACAGCTGTAAAACAGGATGATGCTACCAGTATAGCTATTGTGGAGATGAAATCAGAGATAATGCTTCATAATTTTTAAATTCTTTTTAAATTTTTGTTTTAGAGACAGGGTCTTGCTCTTTCACCCAGGGTGGAGTGCAGTGGTGTGATTATAGCTCACTGTAGCCCCGAAGTCCTGGGTTCAAGTGATCTTCCCCACGTGGCCTCCAGAGTAGCTGGGACTACAGATGTGTACCACCACACCCGGTTAATTGTTAAAATTTTTTGTAGAGATGGTGATACGGTTTGGCTCTGTGTTCCCACCTAAATCTCATGTCAAATTGTAATCCCCATGTGTTAAAGGAGGGGCCTGGTGGGAGGTGATTGAATCATGGGGGCGGACTTCCCTTTTGCTGCTCTCCTGACAGTTCTCCCAAGATCTGGTTGTTTGAAAGTGTGTAGCACCTCCTACTTCGTGCTATCTCTCCTGCTCTGGCCACGTAAAGATTGTGTCTGCTTTTCCTTCACCTTCTGCCATGATTGCAAGTTTCCTGAGGTCTTCCCAGCCATGCCTCCTGGATAACCTGTAGAACTGTGAGTCGATTAAACCTCTTTTCTTTGTAAGTTATCCAGTCTCAGGTAGTTCTTCATAGTAGTATGAGAACAGACTAATAAGGATGGAGTCTTACTGTATTACCTAGGCTGATATCAACTCCTGGGCTCTAGTGATCCTCCTACCTTGGCCTCCCAAAGCTCTGAGACTACAGGCATGTGCCGCCGTGCCCAGCTAATTTTTTTTTTTTTTTGAGATGGAGTCTCGCACTGTTGCCCAGGGTGGAGTGCGGTGGTGGGATATCTGTTCGCTGCAACCTCCACCTCCCAGGTTTAAGCGATTCTCCTGCCCCAGCCCCCCAAGTACTTGGGATTACAGGTTCCCGCCACCAAGCCTGGCTTTTTTTTTTTTTTTTTTTTTTTGTATTTTTAGTAGAGATGGGAATTTCACTGTGTTGGCCAGGCTGGTCTTGAACTCCTGACCTCTCGATCTGCCTGCCTTGGCCTCCCAAAGTGCTGGGATTATAGGTGTGAGTCACTGAGCCTGGCCGCCCAGCTAACTTAAAAAAATTTTTGTAGTGGTGGAGTCTTGCTGTGTTACCAGGCTGGAGTGCCGTGGTTCAATCATAACACATTGCGGCCTCAAACTTTTGGGCTTGAGTGATCCTGCCACCTTGGCCTCCTGAGTAGCTGGAACTATAGGCATGTGCAGTTGTGTGCAGCTCCATAATTTTAAAAAATTAGGCCTTTGTGAGGGTTAATTGAGGCTAATGCACAAGGGCACTTCCAAAATAGTAAAGGTGAAGGAAATGCTTAATCTCAATTGAGAGGGTTGGACTCTATAACCTCTAGGACACATTCCAGCTTTTGGACTCTAAGGGTCTCCCTGGCCTCTGTTTCTATGCCTTCTGCTTGGTACTTTTTTTTTTTTTTTCCCCTAGATGTCCTCATCTCCCACCTGTAGGACATTCCCACCTGCCACTCAGGTTCAATCCAAGCTGAGCCGCCACATGAAAGAACTTTGAAGGGAAAATCAACTGTTTATCAAATTAGCTGAATTCTCAAAGCCTGGCTACTACACAAGGAATCAGTTGCTAATTAATGAACAGCCAACACAGCTCCATTGCTGATTTGCATAAATATGTATTGTCAAACTGTTAGGTAAACAAAAGCTGGATAACTGCCACGGAGCCAGAGTGATTATGCCGGGCCCTCCTAGTGAGACTTTGCAGTAGGGATTATGGTCTCCATAATTTTTTTAAAAGTCATCCTTTTATTTTTCCTTTTCCACGCCCTCCCTCCTCACTCTGGTTAAGGTTCAGGTCTCTTTGCATTATCAGCTACCAAACACAACAGGATGCAAACCAAGGCAGGGCTGGCCCTCCAATGAGCAAGATGACTTTCCTCTGCCACTTCACATTGCCTGGGTCTCTTGCATCTGGTTTAGAGATGGAGGGAGACACTACTATGAAGTTGTCCCTGTCCCCACCCGCATCTCAGATGAAGATACAAGAGGCATGGGGGTCTAGCCATAAAACTTGTCTGATGGATGGTTTTAATCCTTGCGAATTACAGCTAATTGGAGCTGTCAATCATTTAAAACCCTGAAACTGACTCAGGGAGGTCAGGCGATTCAAACTTACCCAAATGTACAGATAAAAATTAGATGCATTGAAGTTAGTAAGTATGAAGAAAGGGGGAAACTCTCACTTCCCTGTGCATAAAGAATCTCAGAAGACGCAGCTGTGCTGAAGTCAGACTTGACCTAGAGAAGTGAGATCTGGCAGCCTCAGCCCTCCTCAGTTTCTAATAGTAAGCAGTGGCAACGTGAACGGTACCTGACAGTTCACTTCAGAAAATATTTATCGAGTGTCTGTGTGGTGCTGGGTGCTGTAGGAGTCAGGGTTCTGGCCTTGGAGGAGATCTCTGTTTTGCTGGGGAGACAAATACAACCAAATATCTAACTGAGGTTGGGTGAGCACCTAACTAGTCTGTGGTAGGGCTCACTTTTGCAGCCCCTAGAGTATCTCTCAGTTTATTGATGAAAGGGTCCTACTGATGAAGTGAATCTATCTTTGGGGAGGAATTTTCCATTTGGGGTGGATGTTTTCTGGTCTATCTGTCTTCCTGCCACAGCATGAAGTCAGGCAGGTCTGTGTTCATGTGCTCACCTGGGATGGCACTTCTGGCTCCTGAAAAATGAGGATGCTGATTCCCTCCTCACCAAGTCCCAGTGGACGAAGCCAGGAAAGCAGCTGAGCAGGGCTTCTGGGGGAGAAAGTCCGAGGCCTTGCAAAGGAGAGCAGTTTCCTCTGGGCCAGTTTGCAGAGTCGAGGTTGCCTGTGTGCTGAGTCTTGAGCTCCCATATAGAGGTTCTGATGCCTGCAAATATCTATCAGCACCCCCAGTATCTACCAGACTCATCTCATGAGTCTGAGATGCTGAAATCTCCACTCAGTTGGGAAAGGAATGGGAGTTTACCTATGGTGAATGTCTATTCTACTGGGCAATTTGTATCTGTTGTTACCTTTATTTCTTAAAAAATCATGTAATTCAGTTACTAATGTACCCACTTTATAGCTAAAGAACTGGAATTCAGAGGGCATAAATGACTTGTCCAAGGCATCACTGCAGATGTCTGAGTCAGGATGTACACCGAGCTCGGTCTGAATCCAGAACTCGGCTCTTGTGCCCCACTCCTCGCTGTTGTCTTTGTTTACTGTAGAACCCTACCCTGTCACTAATAGTAATGGTAACTCTGACCCCAGCTTCCATTGATGAATTGGGTAGCAGTTAATCCACTGGGCAGACATGGCTCCCGGTGGAAATGGCGTAATTCTGAAGCCCACTTCCACAAGGCCGGGAAGCAGTGGCCTCATGGTTCAACCAGCTGGCTGGGAAATCTGCAGACCTGAGGGCACACACTACAGAACTTTGCCCACCTGCATGTGGACCCATCTGGCCGGCGGTAGAAAGCCCACTGTGAGGTACCATGGGGCAGTTCAGGGTGGCAGAGGGTTTGCTTTGGAGACCTAAAAGTAGATGGTACCCTAAGAAAATGGGGTGGACTATGGGTATTTCTGTGGCTTCCAGAAGCCACAATGCACAGCTTATGTGCAGGGGCTAGAGGAAGTTCCAGCACATTCCCTTCCCCAGGAGGTCCTCTGCTCCAGAAGTGAAATGGCTCTACGGAGGAATCCGAGTCCCCCTTTACAACCCCCGCTGACGGGATCCATAAGCCCTGACCAACATGTATACAGGGAGGAAAAATCAATGTAGTAAAAGAGAAAGGAGAGAACTTCAAGGAATTTGCCAGTCTTCATATGGCCCATGTCAATGCCCGGCCCATTAGTCATCTGTGTGAAAAGACCCAGGAAGCCACAGGAAAGGATGTGGAAAAGAAGTCATTAAAAAACCTTTAAAACTTTTGGCTAGGAATGGTGGCTCATGCCTGTAACTCCAGCACTTTGTGGGGCTGAGGTAGGTAGATCACTTGAGGCCAGGAGTTTGAAACCAGCCTGGCCAACATGGTGAAACCCTGTCTCTACTAATAATACAAAAGTTAGCTGGGCACAGTGGTGCGTGCTTTAATCCCAGCTACTCAGGTGGCTGAGGCAGGAGAATCGCTTGAACCCTGGAGGAGGCGGAGGTTGCAGTGAGCCGAGATTGCACCACTGCACTCCAGCCTGGGCTACAGAGTGAGATTCCATCAAAAAAAAAAAAAAAAAAAAAAAAGGTTTAGAACTTTTAATAAAACAGAATAAAACAGTAAAGTTTCTAACACTTACATGTGCAAATACACATAACACACACACAAGCGCAAAGCCAAAGCCAATATCTCCATTTGGACATTGAAGAAAGGAAGTCTTAGAGAAGAGGGAAACTGCAGCACAATCTTGCTGAGGTCTGACAGCATGGATGGGGAAGGCATATTTAAAATATCTGAGATTAGGAAAAATACGGAGAAAAAACCTCTCAGTCTCCATAGGCCCTCAAAAATGCAGGACTAACAGGGAATGTCATACTGAAAAAGGGTTTTTGAGTGAAAGAGTCTCTTCACTCAGAGTTTAGTCTTTTTGCAGGTGGCAAAACAGAAAAAGAACAAAATTCATCAGGTGTCAGCTGGAAAACCTGCTGGGCAGGGTGGCCACGTGGGTTCTATGAGTCTGGGTTTCTCTCCTTGTTGGATCTGTGACTTTAAAGTCACCTGGCCTCTCAGAACCTTCGTCATGTCTTCTGACGGCATGTGTGGAGTGTCTGCCTGGTTCATTCACATCTGTTCCCTTTCGGAAACTGGCTGTGAGCGCCTCCAGCCAGGATGGGCCAAGATACCTGTGTATGAGAAGAACCCCAAAGTAGAAGACCCTGAGTTAGCAGAGACTAGAGCTTAGGCTCAGAGGTGTACTCCTGGCCATGTCCAGCCTCTGCTTGCTGTGTTGAAAGAACGTTATTCTATGCAGACTCTGATGGGACCTAACAAGTCTCAGGGAACCAGGGACAGAGGTCATGCTTCAAGGGAGGGTACTTTTGGGCTGACATCTGGGTTTCCCTGCTACCCCCATAAACTACAGCCAAATGGCCTCTAGCCCAGCCCAGAGCCCTCTTGGCAGCTTGGCCAACTACCACCAGCAGCAGTAGTCTCCCAGCAACTGGTCCCCAAGAGCTGAGCTCTTTCTCTTCGGGACAAAGGTGACACAACCTCCAGAAGCTGTCACTCAGAAGCAGATACGAGAGATCAAAGAGGACGCCCGAGGAGAGGCTCCAGGGCTTGTTAGATTCAGCCTCCTAAAAGTTCAGTGAAGTCAAGGACAGCATGGAGGACCAAAGTCTTTATAAGCTTGTGCTTTGCCAAGAGCACTGGGCCAAAGCATGCCTCCTGTGTGGTTTCTGTGTACCTTGACAGAGTCAGAGATGGCCACTGTTAAGGGTATAGGGCTGGCTAGATACTATTTGAAGTAGGTACACAAAGCAACATCCTGAGACAAAACAACAGTGTGTGCAAGCATGTTTAGAATGTTAATTCCCTGAGTTCCCCCAGAGTTGCAAATCCATCATCTGGCTTCAGTGGAAAAGAAGTCTGATATATTGGCAATTTTTCCCCAACGGCTTATACCAGTGCATCTTTTCTCTTCCTTCATGCCGTGTTTATAGTCAGAGGCTCACAGTCCAATTCTTGGTCACTTTCCATCTTGTATTCTTTGCACTTTATTTTTCATGCCAGCAAGGTTTTTCTTTCCCAAATAGACACTTAGTTCCCTGAAGGTATATTCCATGACTGGCAGTAATGTAGTGCTTGGCACTAGAGCATTCCATATTTTTCAAAGCCTTTTCCTGCCTTCCATGAATTCAGCCATGGCAGGATAAGCATGGCCATGCCCACGTAACAGACATGGACACTGATGCATGGGAGGAGGAGTCGCTTGATGGCGCACATGCTACTCTTTGGAACCAGAAATGAGACTTCATGTTATTGGCTGAATGTCTGCTACCCAGTGGCCCCTATTAGGACTTCATGTTCATTTCTTAGCACTGTCCCCCATAAACAGAAAAGACTCAATCAAGAATCACTTGATTATTTAGCTTTTAAAGTATTTCTCTATGTTTAATTGTTTGAAACCTCAGTGTGGCCAATTAATAATAACTGCAAATGTGTGACCCCTTCTTCAACCGTGAAATGGGGTGTAATTGCTATCCTCTTGAATTTGGGCTAGATTCAGTGGTTTGCCATAACCAATAGAACATGGTGGAATTGACACTGCAGATCATCTGAGAAGTCAGAAAAGATCATAGAGTTTCCACTTTGCTAGTTAGAACACTTGCTCTTGGAGCATTGAGCCATCATGTAAGAAGAGTGATTACTTTGAGGTTGCCATGCCAGAGAGGCCAAGAGCAGTGTTTCACTCAGGGCAGCAGTCCTAGCTAAGCCCAGTTTCTGAGCCATCCCTGCCAAGGTGCTAGGTATGTGAGTGAGGTCACATTGGGACCCCCAGATCAGACCATCCACCAGTAAGTGTCCATCATTTATGGTACATGAGACAGAAAACTCAACATGAATTCCTGTTTTGGGGTAGTTTGTTTCATAACAGTAGATGACCCAGAAAATTCTTCTGTCTTCCCCTGAGCCCACTGAGAATAGCGTATCAATGGCTGAATAGAAACTGGGCTTACAAAGGCTCACTGCTTAATTCCATATGTTAGATTCCTGCAGTATTATTTTAGCTTTCCTCACCTTTTGCTGGAGGAAATTGTGTGGACATACTGAATTCTCCCAGAGAATTAGGTTCTGTTTAGAAACATGCTTACAATTATGAGTTGTGCAATTGGCTCTGAGAGTGTCCACATAAAATTACGCAGTTTTGAGCGCGTCCATGTTTTCAACTCTGGGTTTAGTCATATGTATCATTCAGTTCCAACTTGGGTGCTTTATCTGCCATGAAATCTTTTATTTATTTATTTTTTGCTCCTACTCTGAAGAGAGCACTCTCTTCTATGCTCTCGGGCCAGTATGTCTACATATCTACATTTTTATTACTCTGATTATATTTTGCCTTTTCCTTGACTCTTTTTTTTTTTTTTTCTGAGATGGAATCTCACTCTGTTACCCAGGCTGGAGTGTGTAGTGGTGCAATCTAGGCTCACTGCAACCTCTGCTTCCTGGGTTCAAGTGATTCTCCCACCTCAGCCTCCCGAATAACTGGGATTACAGGTGCTCACCACTATGCCCAACTGATTTTTTGTATTTTTAGTAGGGAAGGGGTTTCACCATGTTGGCCCCAGGCTGGTCTTGAACTCCTGATCTAGTGATTCACCTGCCTCGGCCTCCCAAAGTGCTGGGATTACAGGTGTGAGCCACTGCTCCCAGCCCCGTGACTCTTTTTAAACCAAAGTATCTCTTCTGATGCTCAAGGTTCTTAAGTCAGTTGACCTTTGCTTTTTGATCTTATTTTCTTACGACCCTTACTTATCTCTTATTGTGTAAGAGATACTGCTATGTGTTCATATGCCTCTTTCCTCCTAGTACATGGAAAGACCTGATGCTCTGCCCTTAGAACCGTGAGATTGATGCCTTGTCAAAGGGATATAAGGAGAAGTGATGCATGTCTCTTTCAGGTCAGCACTTGGAAGCCCTCCGCTATTCCTCGGCCTGCCCCTGCAGCTTTGGAAGCTAATGTGTCCCAGATAGCATAAGCTACATGACAGAGGAGGGTGGTCTCATTCACATTAAGCTTGGTATGAGTGAGGAATAAGCCTTTATTTTGTTAACGCACTGAGAGTTTGGGGATTTATTTGTAACTACAGAATGGCTTATTGTGTTCTGACTAATAAAATGATACAACCACAATCATAATAGCTATAGCTCACATTTGCTGAGTGTCTCTTATGATTCAAGTGTTCTGTTAAGTGTTTTATATATTTAATATCTTAAAATACTTTCAACAACTGTGTATACCAAGCAGTATTAGCCAAATTCTCATTTCATAGTTGGAGAAATTTATACTTGGGATGATTACAATAATTATTAGTAATTGGCTCAGCTAGGACTTGAACCCACGTTTTTCTGATGACACAGTGATTTTTCTATTCTGCTCTATAGACTCTATTCCTGTGTCTGTAAATTCCAGGTAGTTTTGAACTGGGCCTTGTTCAGAGCAGGAGCTCTAGATGAATGTTTCTGATGTTTGTTTGATTCAAATTAAAATAAGCGTAAGATCTATTTTTAAGGAACTTACTATAAAGTTGTTTCATTTAAATCTTCCATTTCTATCATTTCTGGGTTATCTTCTGAATATTGAAATCAGTTTCTTTAGATGTTAAGAGGGCTCAAAACCACAAAGTTCACCTTTCCCTCCTCCTCAGCCCTACTCTGATGCAGCCATGAGATAGTGGAGGAGTTTCTCCCTTGAATTCTGAGCCCCAGAACCACAGATTAAGCAAAACACAACTGTGGGGTACTATGGTCTGAATGTCTATGCCCTTCTAGATTTATATGTTGAAATGCTATTACCTAAGACGATGCTATTAGGAGATGGGGCCTTTAGAGGTGATTAGGGTGTGGGGCCAGAGCCCTCATGAATCGGATTAGTGCCCTTATAAGATAGGCCCCATAGAAACCCCTCACCCTGTCCACCACATGAGCACACAGCAAGAGGGAACCATCTAAGAGGAAGCAGGTCTTCACCAGACACTGAATCTATGGCACATTGATCTTGGACTTCTAGCCTCCAGAACTGTAAGAAACAAATGTCTGTTGTTTATGAGCCACCCTGTGGCATCTGTTGTATCACCTGAACACTAAAATTGTTGGTGATTAGGGTTTTCACCCAAACTTAAACCTAGTCTTTTTCCCTGCTTGTGCCAGATTGCCTGGTAGCCTCCCTGTTCAGGAATAGTTTTGGATTCTGAGGCAAGAGCATGGCAGTTGTTTTCCAGATGATATAAGTTGCATTCAGATTTCTGCCCCACCAAGGGGCATGTGTCTTGAGATGGCCCCACTGATGGAACTTTGGGAGGGGTTTGCCTGAATCCCGCTGGCAGCCAGAGCCAAGTGTGTTGCAGCAAGGTCTGTGGTGTATAGTTTATGGTAGCAATTATGGAGCCAGATTCTTAAGTAGTCATGATACCTTCAGTTATGGGCAGAGTTGGGGAGGTCAACACAATAAGTGTTTGCATTTTCAGGGCCCTGGGAGTCCATAAAGATCACTGGAGTATATTATTTCACTCCTACTCTGCCTTCTTGGCCTTCTTCTCTGATTTAAAACATTCTCAGGGTATAAAATTAAACACACAGCATCAGCGAAACTAGCACAACAGAATAAAAGCGGGGGATAAAACCCTTGAAGATATAATGTAATTGTGAAAGGCAGGGCCTGCCACTCTTGCTCTTGAACAAAAGTTGCAGTTCTAATTGTAGATTTCTGAAAATATATAAATGTTGAAATACCATTAAGCATATAGAAAATTTGCAAATACTATAAAAATAACTTATTTTCACTGAACCTTTTAAGACAAGTTGCTGACTTAATGCCCCATCACCCCAAATTCTTTAGTTGTATTTCCTATATACAAGGATGTTATTCTAAACCACAAAACAACTATCAAAACAGGAAGGGGACACGGGTACCTGATTACCATTTAATCCTCAAACCCCATTCACATTTCTGCAGTTGCCCACTTATGTCTTTCCGCAAGGAGGATCCAATCCAGAATCATGCATTGCATTTATACATATCTCCTTCTATCTAGAAGGGTTCCTCTATCTTTCTTGGACTTTGATGACCTTCACTCTTTTGAAGACAGTTCAGGTATCTTGCTAATGTCCTCCATTTTATTTATCTTTTTAATTTCAATAGCTTTTCTGGGGCGTACAGGTGGTTTTTGGTTACATAGGTAAGTTCTTCAGTGGTGATTTCTGAGATTTTGGTGCATTCATCACCTTAGCAGTGTACATTGTACCCAATATGTAGCCTTTTATCCCTCACCCCCCATGCACCCTTCCCTCAAATCTCCAAAGTCCATTATGTCGTACCCAAATTTGGGCATCCTCATGGCTTAGCTCTCACTTATAAGTGAGAACACATGATATTTGATTTTCCAATCCTGAGTTACTTCACTTAGAGTAATAGCCTTCCAGCTCCTTTCAAATTGCTGTAAAGGCCATTATTTTGTGTTTTATGGCGAGTAGTATTCCATGGTGTATATATACCACATTTTCTTTGTACACTTATTGGTTGATGGGCATTTAGGTTGGTTCCGTATTTTTGCTATTGTGAATTGTGCTGCTATAAGCATGCATGTGCAAGTGTCTCTTTCATATAATGACTTTTTTTGTTTTGTGTAGGTATCCAGTAGTGGGATTGCTGGATCGAATAGTAGTTCTACTTTTAGCTCCTTACAGTCTCCATGCTGTTTTCCATAGCAGTTGTACTAGTTTAGATTCCCACTACCAGTGTAAAAGTGTTGCCTTTTCACCACATCCACACCAACATCTATTACTTTTTGACTTTTTAATTATGGAGAATGATCTTTATTTTGGGTTTGTGTAATGTTTTCTCAAGGTGAGATTCAGAAGTGTGCTGGAAATGAGACTGCCATCTTATTGCATCTTTTTAAAAAATGTTTAATTTTGTTTTTTATTATACTTTAAGTTCTGGGATACATGTGCAGTGCACGTAGGTTTATTACATAGGTATACATGTGCCACAGTGGTTTGCTGCACCCATCAATCCATCTTCTACATGAGGTATTTCTCCTAGTGTTATCCCTCCCCTAGCCCATGGGGTTAGGATCCGCTGAGCTAGACCGCTTGGCTCCCTGGCTTCAGGCCCCTTTCCAAGGGAGTGAACGGTTCTGTGTTGCTGGTGTTCCAGGTGCCAGTGGGATATGAAAAAATACTCCTGCAGCTAGGTGGGCGTCTGCCCAAATGGCCGCCCAGTTTTGTGCTTGAAACCCAGGGCCCTGGTGGCATAAGCACCCTAGGTAATCTGCTGGTCTGTGGGTTTTGACCATGGGAAATGCCTACTATCTGGGCTGGATAGCACCGTCCTTCACAGCACAATCCCTCATGGCTTCCCTTGGCTAGGGGAGGGAGTTCCCCAAACCCTTGCACATCCAGGGTGAGGCAGTGCCCCCATCCTGCTTCAGCTGATCCTCTGTGGGCTGTAACCACTGTCTAACCCGTCCCAATGAGATAAGCCGGGTACCTCTGTTGGAAATGCAGAAATCACCCACCTTCTGCGTTGATCTCACTGGGAGCTGCAGATCGGAGCTGTTCCTATTCAGTCATCTTGCCAGCCACCTCCTTATTGCATCTTATCATATGACACATGGTTGTGATAGTTCTCATCTTTGATAATCATTTTATTAAGATGATGCCTTCTAGGCATCTTCACTTTAAAGTTACCCTTTTCCCATTTGTAATTAATAAATATCTAATGAGTTAGTTAAATAATCTGTAAATATCCTGTTTCTTATTGAGCATTTTATTTATTTATTTTGATGTTCCCACTGGCCAAAACTAGGACCAGTTGAACATCAAAATAAATGATGAAAGTCACAAGTTATTAAGTCATTGAGTAAAATAGAAAAGGCAATTCCATGTTGATAGAAGGTGGCTTGTGTGTTCTTGTGCTATGCCACCATCCTTTTAGTAGCTCCTTGGTTTATTCCTTGGTTGATGATACAACCAGATATTCCAGATTTGTCTTGTGTTTTTTTTTCACCTTAGTCCTGTAGTCAGCCATTTCTCCATGGAACCATGATGGTGTTTTTTTTTGTGTGTGCAAAATAGTGTACAGAAGTCAAGGAAGGGCCACTAGACATGTTCACTGCTTTGGGGTTGACACTGACTCCCAGACCTCCCAGTGAATGAAGCTAGGGACACACACACACACACACACACACACGCATGCACACCCACTGCCCCACTACATCTATATTAATGTCTGTATCTACAAATACTAAAAATGGAGAGTTCACAGTGATGTCTCTAATTTCAAATCAATACCACAGGGTTGATTTTTTTTCTCCTTTCCATGTTGTAACTCTCTTCTTTTTCCAGTGAGGAACTTGGTTTCTATTATCCTTGATATATTTGCTTACATGTTCATTCATCCTGGGTATAACCAGTCTCCCATCAATGCTGCTGTCTCCTCCCCTAACCTGGTAAATGCCCATTTTTCACTGTTTAGGCTCCAATATCTCGTCCTGGTTCACACCCTTCGCTGATGTCTCTTCAGCCTACTCAGGTGTAACACCTTACATTTGATTGTCCCAACACAGACCATGCAGGCCAGCCCTGAGCATAGACTTCCTCTCCATTCTTCTTGGGCTCTGAGACCCACACTGGCTCACCTCCATGTTGGACTTTCATTTTTCTTAAACAGTTTATACCCAGAAACTTCATACTGGGCTGATCCCTTCACCTTGCTTGATACTACTTTAGGACTGCAGTGTTTGAGAAGGTGAAGGAAAATAGACCTGCAATCCCAAGACCGAGAAAATACAAGTTTACCTGGGTCTGTTGACTTTTTCTGCTCTTCCTCTCTGGAGCAGGTGGTGATGAGGAAGTTGAGGACTGCACCTAATCATCACAGGAATGCTCTGGGGCACAAGTGTTGCTGGGCCCAGGCAGAGTGAGCATGAGGCCCCCTTCAGATGGCCCTGGACCTCTTTCCTCATTTGGTCTTCTCCATTAGACGGAAGAGGATCCCAATGACATTTTTTGGGGCTACTATGTAGCACCTGTTGTCTAAATCAGTGTGCGCCTCCACTCAATGAGTCGGTATTATCCTTATAGTTTTTCAGATAAAAAGTTAGAAAACTTATATGGCTACTCATGTCCACCAAGGGTCAGAAGCAGGATTTGGTGTTGGGGCTGTCTGCCTCCAACTCTGTTTACCTCCTTTTCTCTTGTAATGGAGGCATACCAGAGTTGCTTAATCAATGTTAATATTAATGTCTGTGTGAAGAAAACATAAAATAAGAACTCTGGGGCTCTGGTGAGTTAAGACTTAAGCCCTATGGCCAGGGAATATTCTTTTTCTTTCTGAGATGTTATGGTAGGCATTTGGTTCAAGAAAAGCTGAGAAGTATTTTCTTGGACATCTTCATGAGATTATGATCTTATAAAGAATAAGAAAATAATATGTATTGGGCATTTACTAGGTGTATGACTCCATTCTAAAACTTTATACCTATCAATTTATTTAAGGGTCACTATGAGGTGACGTGTACTATTTTCTTCTATTTATAGATAAGAACTTAAGGCACAGAGAGTATAGGTAGCACCTAAGGTTATTATATTAGTCCATTCTCATGCTGCTAAAAAAGACATACACAAGATGGGGTAATTTACAAAGGAAAGAGGTTTAAAGGACTCACAGTTCCACATGGCTGGGGAGGCCTCACAATCATGGCAGAAAATGAAGGAAGAGCAAAAAGACACCTTACATGGCAGCAGGCAAGCAAGCTTGTGCAAGGGAGCTCCCATTGATAAAACCATCAGATCTCATGAGACTTAGTACCACAAGAACAGTATGAGAGAAACTGCCCCCAGGATTCAATTATTTCCATCTGGCCCCGCCCTGGACATGCTGGGATTATTACAATTCAAGGTGAGAGCTGGGTGGGGACACAGCCAAATCATATCAGTTACAGAACTGGAGAGAAGAAGAACCAGCGTTTGAGTGCAGGCTGATTGGTACTTGGGTTCAGTTCTTGACTGAGCAATAGGTTCTATTGATTCAGACTTCTCAACTACTGGGTTCTAGAATTTAGCTGAATGTGCTTTTCATGAAAAGACACATCACAATTAAGCCAAGGGATATAAAAGCACTTTGCAAGATGGAAAAATTATCCAATGTTATGTTCATATTATTACTTACTGAGTTTTTGTTAAATGTTTCCTTTTAGCTGTTTTTGAGACAGGCATTAAAGTATTAATTCAGAAATTGTTAAGTCAGAATGAGTGGGTCTGGGTATTTACTGAATGCCACGTGCCAGGCATAATAATCTCATAATAATCTAGCCACCCAGTGAACCACCCAAGTGAACCAATATTACAATACCCTGTAGTAATTACTATGGCAGATGTAAGCAGAGGATGTGGCAGGAGTAAAAAGGAAGGGTACAGAAAAGATTCTCAAAAGGGAGAATCTGGGGTCAGAGTCTTGGCCGGATGTCAGTTTCACGCTTCATGGTTCAAGTGAGTGAACTTCCTTAAAGAGACTTTTTACAGGGACATGGTCGAGATTAAAGAAGCCACAAAGAGACGTTGAGGCGCCCAGAGTCTAGCAATCATGGGACACTCTTAACACTTTGAGGCTGAAAGGTCAAGGAAAGGAAATGGTTTTACCAGAGCCCAGTAAGAACTCGAGCTACAAAGGAGGGGGTGGCAGCTAGGAGCATGGCCTCAGGGAGATGCAGCTTTCACCAGATACAAGGGGGCAGGCAAAAAATACTCCAACCACTTTTTAATTCCATCTTCTCAACTCCTGTGGCTGTTTCCTAGAAATAAAACCCAAATGAAAGTCAGCTGTTAAAAGGATCTAAGTAGGGCACTCTCTAGGGATCAGCCATCCTGGCACAGAGCCGGAAAGGTCAGAAAGTGGACCTGGGGTGAGAATAACCTGCATATCATAGAAGGCTTCCTAAAAAAGGTGGTTCCTTAATTAACGCTGAAGTATAGAGAAGAGTTTTCTAGGTAAACATGGAAGGGGAAGAAGATATGCCAGGCAGAGAGTCTGTCCTGTTTAAAGGCATGATCCTGTCGGGAAACTATGATGTCTTCATGATGAATGGGGTGGGAAGGGTAAGAAAGATGCCGTGGTAGAATTACATTTTGCCCCAACCATATCTTCTTATCACCACTGTTCTTTCTTTGTGTTTAAAACATAAAAAATCATATTTGTTGGAGAGAAAAAAAATCACATCTTTTTTTTTCTTTAGCCCATTATTTTTCTTTTTTCTTTTTTTTTAATTATACTTTTAAGTTTTGAGGTACATGTGCAGAACGTGCACATTTGTTACATAGGTGTACACATACCATGGTGGTTTGCTGCACCCATCAATCTGCCACCTACATTAGGAATTTCTCTTAATGCTATCCCTCCCCTAGCTCCCGATCCGCCGACAGGCCCCAGTGTGTGATGTTCCCCTCTCTGTGTTCATGTGTTCTCCTTGTTCAACTCCCACTTATGAATGAGAACATGCGGTGTTTGGTTTTCTGTTCTTGTGATAGTTTGCTGAGAATGATGGTTTCCAGCCTCATGTTTCTGCAAGGACATGAACTCATCCTTTCTTATGGATGTATATGTGCCATATTTTCTTTATCCAGTCTATCATTGATGGACTTTTGGGTTGGTTCCAAGTCTTTGCTATTGTGAATAGTGCTGCAATAAACATATGTGCCTGTGTCTTTATAGGAAAATGATTTATAATCCTTTGGGTATATACCCAGTAATACGATTGCTGGGTCAAATGGTATTTCTAGTTCTAGATCCTCGAGGAATCGCCACACTGTCTTCTACAATGATTGAACTAATTTACACTCCCACCAACAGCGTAAAAGCGTTCCTATTTCTCCACATCCTCTCCAGCATCCGTTGTATTCCTGACTTTTCAATGATCGCCATTCTAACTGGCCTGAGATTGTATCTCCTTGTAGTTTTGATTTGCATTTCTCTAATGACCGGTGATGATGAGCTTTTTTTTATATGTTTGTTGGCTGCATAAATGTCTTTTTTTGAGAAGTGTCTGTTCATATCCTTTGCCCACTTTTTGATGGAGTTTGTTTTTTCTTGTAAGTGTAAGTTATTTGCCGATTCTGGATATTAGCCCTTTGTGAGATAGATAGATTGCAAAAATGTTCTCCAATTCTGTAGGTTGCCTGTTCACTCTGATGATAATTTCTTTTGCTGTGCAGAAACTCTTTAGTTTAATCAGATCCCATTTGTCAGTTTTGTTGCCATTGCTTTTGGTGTTTTAGACATGAAGTCCTTGCTGATGCCTATGTCCTGAATGGTATTGCCTAGGTTTTCTTCTAGGGTTTTTATGGTTTTAGGTCTGGCATTTAAGTCTTTAATCCATCTTGAGTTGATTTTTGTATAAGGTGTAAGGAAGGGATCCAGTTCCAGTTTTTTGCATATGGCTAGCCAGGTTTCCCAGCACCATTTATTAATTAGGGAATCTTTTCCCCATTGCTTGTTTTTGTCAGGTTTGTCAAAGAGCAGATGGTTGTAGATGTGTGGCATTATTTCTGAGGGCTCTGTTCTGTTCCATTGGTCTATATCTCTGTTTTGATACCAGTACTATGCTGTTTTGGTTACTGTAGCCTTGTGGTATAGTTTGAAGTCAGGTAGTATGATGTCTCCAGCTTTGTTCTTTTTGCTTAGGATTGGCTTGGCTGTGAAGGCTCTTTTATGGTTCCATATGAAGTTTAAAGTAGTTTCTTCTGTGAAGAAGGTCAATGGTAGCTTGATCTGGATAGCATTGAATCTATAAATTACTTTGGCAGTATGGCCATTTTCATGATATTGATTCTTCCTATCCGTGAGCTTGGAATGTTTTTTCCATTTGTTTGTGTCCTCTCTTATTTCCTTGAGCAGTGGGTTTGTAGTTCTCTTTAAAGAGGTCTTTCACATCCCTTTTAAGTTGAATTCCTAGGTATTTTATTCTATTTGTAGCAATTGTGAATGGGAGTTTACTCATGATTTAGCTCTCTGTGTGTCTATTGTTGGTGTATAGGAATGCTTGTGATTTTTGCACGTTGATTTTTTTTATCCTGAGACTTTGCTGAAGTTGGCTTACCAGCTTAGGGAGATTTTGGGCTGAGAAGATGGGGTTTTCTAAATATACAATCATGTCATCCGCAAGCAGAGAAAATTTGACTTCCTCTTTTCCTATTTGAATACTTTATTTCTTTCTCTTGCCTGATTGCCCTGGCCAGAACTTCCAATACCATGTTGAATAGGAGTGGTGAAAGAGGGCATCCTTGTCTTGTGCTGTTTTCCAAAGGGAATGCTTCCAGCTTTTGCCAATTCAGTAGATAATGGCTGTGGGTTTGTCACAAATGGCTCTTATTATTTTGAGATACTTTCCATTGATTCCTAGTTTATTGAGAGTTTTTAGCATGAAGGGCTGTTGAATTTTGTTGAAGGCTTTTTCTGCATCTGTTGAGATAATCATGTGGCTTTTGTCATTGGTTCTGTTTATGTGATGGATTATGTTTATTGATTTGCATATGTTGAACCAGCCTTGCATCCCAGGTGTGTAGCTGGCTTGATTGTGGTGGATAAGTTTTTTGATGTGCTGCTGGATTTGGTTTGCTAGTATTTTATTGAATATTTTTGCATCGATGTTTATCAGGGATATTGGCCTAACATTTTCCTTTTTTGTTATGTTTCTGCCAGGCTTGGGTATCAGGATGATGCTGGCCTCATAAAATGAGTTAGGGAGAATTCCCTCTTTTTCAGTTGTTTGGAATAGTTTCAGAAGGAATGGTACCAGCTCCTCTTTGTACCTCTGGTAGAATTCGGCTGTGAATCTGTCTGGTCCTCGACTTCTTTTTGGTCGGTAGGCTATTAATTACTGCTCCAATTTTAGAACTTGTTATTGGTCTATTCAGGGATTCAACTTCTTCCTGGTTTAAACTTGGGTGAGTGTATGTGTCCAGGAATTTATCCACTTCTAGGTTTTCTAGTTTATTTGCATAGATGTGTTTATAGTATTCTCTGATGGCAGTGTGTATTTCTATGGGATTGGTGGTGATATCCCCTTCATCATTTTTTATTGCATCTATTTGAGTCTTCTCTCTTGTCTTCTTTATTAGTCTGGTTAGCAGTCTATCAATTTTGTTGATCTTTTCAAAAACCAGGTCCTGGATTCATTGATTTTCTTTTTTCAAGGGTTTTTCATGTCTTTATCTCCTTCAGTTCTCCTCTGATTTAGTTATTTCTTGTCTCGGTGTTCTACATGTTCAGAGAACTTCCTTGGTGATGAACTATAGAAATGATCCCTGAAAGTATAGCCTTACATCATGACTATGATAGAAGGGATCTCAAAAGGATCAGCCCCTGGATCAGTCTGGCAACTTTCTGAGCCATGCAGCATAGGTGGCATCTGGGTTCCACCTAGAGTTAAATATCCTGCTGAGTTCTTTGTTTTACATTGAAATTTATATTCATCTTTCATAACTCACTGTCTTAGTCCCCTTGGGCTGCTGTAACAAAGTACCATAGACTTAGAACCAACAGAAATTCATTTCCCACAGTGCTGGTGGCTAGAAGTCTGAGATGAAGGCACCCATAGACTCTGTGTCTGGTGAGGGCTTGCTCTTGACTTGGTAGACGGCACCTTCTTGCTGTGTCCTCACATGGTGGAAGGGACAAGGCAGCTCTCTAGGTCCTCGTTTATAAGGGCACTAATCCCATTCATGACAGATTTGCCTTCATGACCTTATCATCTCCCAAAGGCCCTACCTCCTAACACCGTCACCTTTGGGGATTAGGATTTCAACCTATGAAGTTTAGAAAGACATATTTGGACGACAGCACCCATCATCTTCTTCTACCAAGGCTTTTAATTTTATTTTTTTTAAGAGACAGTGTTTTACTCTATCGCCCAGGCTGGAGTGCAATGATGTGATCATAGCTCACTGCAGCTTTGAACTCCTGTGCTCAAGCGACCCTCTTGCCTCAGCCTCCTGAGTGGCCAGAAGTACAGACATGAACCACCATGCACAGCTAAATTTTGTAGTTTTTACAGAGATAGGGTATCATTATGTTGCCCAGGGTTGCATCAAAGTGATCCTTCCAGCTTGGCCTCCTAAAGCCTGGAATTCTAGGCATAAGCCACAGCACTCAGCCTCCTACCCAGGCTCTTAACCTTCTAGTAGTTTTAATACAGTGTTGTGGAAGGCCAAGGTCTAGACTATTTTGAAGGGTTATTTTCAGCTTCAAGTTCTTTGGCTTTCGTACCACGTCTGTCCTAATGCCTTAGAATTCCTTCCCCTTGCTAATACCAAGCCTAGCCCTCTCATTCTGCTTTTATGTCAAGAACCAGTGTAGGCCATAATAACTAGGGCAGTCTGCCCAGGGCCTGGAAAAGTAACAACAGCGTCCTGGCCATTTCCTTTCTTTCCATTCTACACACTCCTTATTCATGTGAAACTTACAGTGCTGATTATCTTCCTTGAGTGTTTTCTTCTACTTGCCTTCTTAGAAGTCCTAGTGACTTGAAGTATCAATCATTTACCCATCACCCTAATGCTTTATGAAAAGATACCTTCAGTGTTCTCCTTATACAGATAAAAAAAGTGAGACATAGATACCTGATGTCACACCCTTAGAAAGTGTAGAGTGAATGTTAAGGTCAGTCTGACACAGAACACACACTCTTCACACTCTTTTCTTTTTCTTTCTTTCTTTTTTTTTTGAGATAGAGTCTCGCTCTCTCACTCAGGCTGGAGTGCAATGGCACAATCTCGGCTCAATGCAACCTCCGCCTCCCGGGTTCAAGCGATTTTCCTGCCTCAGCCTCCCCAATAGCTGGGATTACAGGTGCGTGCCACCATGCCTGGCTAATTTTGTATTTTTTTTTTTTTTTTTTTTGAGAGGGAGTCTCACTCAGTCACCCAGGCTGGAGTGCAGTGGCGCCATCTCTGCTCAGTGCAAGCTCCGCCTCCCGGGTTCACGCCATTCTCCTGCCTCAGCCTCCCGAGTAGCTGGGACTACAGGCGCCCGCCACCACGCCCGGCTAATTTTTTGTATTTTTAGTAGAGACGGGGTTTCACCGTGTTAGCCAGGATGGTCTTGATCTCCCGACCTCGTGATCCGCCTGCCTCGGCCTCCCAAAGTGCTGGGATTAGAGGCATGAGCCACCACGCCCCACGTAATTTTGTATTTTTAGTAGAGATCGTGTTTCACCATGTTGGCCAGGCTGGTCTCAATCTCCTGACCTTAAGTGGTCTGCCTGCCTCTGCCTCCCAAAGTGCTGGGATTACAGGTGTGTGCCACTGTACCCGGTCACTCTTTGCACTATTGACTCTATGCTGGACTTCATCTCTAAACAGACTTCACAAACAGATTTGCTTTTCTGACTTCTGTAATTTCCCTCCTATGTAGAACTGTGCTTTTGCTTCAGTATTCTTTCTGAATCACTGAGTACTCCTTCTTGTTTGAGATATCTTTATTTTCTTTTTAAAAATCTTAAATGTTGTATTTTATGTTAGAGACAGGGTCTTGCTATGTTGCCCAGGGTGGAGTGCAGTGGTGATTTACAGGTGGGATCATTGCCTACTACAGTCTTTAACTTCTGACCTTTAGTGATCTTCTGTCTCAGCCCCCCATTGCTGGGACTGTGCCACCACACCTGGCTGTTCTCTTTAATATTATGTCTTGCTGTTTCTGCTTCCTCAATCTCAGATTCAATCTGAAGTCTCCTCTTACTCTTTCCACCTCTGACCCCATTATAAGCCTTTCCACAGCCCTGAGTCCAGCTGTCACCAGGCACATGATTTTCTTGTTAATGGTGTGCGGTACTGAGCATGTTCAGTGGAATCAGCTGTTAAGGCCTCCCAAACTGAAAGTCCTACCCCTAATTCCAGCTGCAGCACCAGAAGTAAGATGGTCTGAGACGTTGGTACCAAGTCCCTGTTACCGTGCCTCTTCTTTACATTCTACTTCAACTGATTTGGATCTCTTGCCCCTGTATATCCCAATGGATTGGATGTCCAACGACCTGGTTTGCCTGGGACAGTTAGGGTTTATGCTCACTGTTCTGGTGTAATAATTAGTGGTTCCCTCGTGGACTCTCAAAAGCGTCCTAGTTTGAAGGTTAGATCATGTGATCCTTGTACCTCTTGGCCCCTCTGAATGAAAAAACATATTCGTTGTGATGAACGGGACAGGGCCTGACATTTCATAGAATTACAAATTGAAGGTGAGATAATACATGTGGGCAACACATGATAGGCCTGACTTTCTTAAAATAGAAAGGAAGCAACAGCTTGCACCTCTCTTTTTCAAAGCAGCTCCAGGTAATGTGATCAAATACTCAGCCAACTGTTAATGACATAGCCTGGAACTCGGTTGCAGATAGATCTTTTTAGAGTAGTAGACCAACCAGACCCATCTGGTGATGAAAAAGCCTTCCCTTGATCACCTGTCAGAGGCAGAGTGATACACATAGATGTGCCTCTGTGAAGCCACTCCCTTTTCACTCTGAGCATGTGCAAAGCTTACCTGGGATGCCAGTGGTGCTGCTGTGCTGGACCTGGACTGTGAAGGGCTCCAGGATGTGGCTGGGAAGAAATGACTCCATTATCTCAGCAGAGCAGAGCGCTTGTGTTCCATTTGGCCTGGCAGCTGCTGTTTGGTTGTAGGGTGGCAATCCTAGGCCTCCCTCTCCTGCTTCAGGGCTTACCCTATGGCTTGCCCATCTGTCCAGGACAAAGCCCCAGGGAACAGGGCCAGGTAACAGAACAAGGAAGGTCCTACTGGGTGAAATGCCATAGAAATGCATTTCAGAGAGGGTCCTCCTGCACTGGGTTACTGACTTTTCTGCCAGTGGCTACTAAAAAATGAATTCTTCAAAGTGTTTTTCGCTGGCTCTTATAGGTGAATTGACTGGAAGGAACAATGAACAAAAACTGTGAGCTGCACATCATTAAGTCTCTGAGGGAGAAGAAAAATTAAGCAGCCCTCTCTCTAAGTTGATTTTTTTGTTTGTTTGTTTTGAGACAGAGTTTCACTCTTGTTGCCCAAGCTGGAGTGCAATGGGGCCATCTTGGCTCACTGCAACCTCCGCCTCTCAGGTTCAAGCGATTCTCCTTCCTCAACCTCCCAAGTAGCTGGGATTACAGGCATATGCCACCACGTCTGGCTAAGTTTGTATTTTTAGTAGAGACGGGGTTTGTCTGTTAGTCAGGCTGGTCTCGAACTCCTGGCCTCAGGTGATCTGCCCGCCTTTGCCTCCCAAAGTGCTAGGATTACAGGTGTGAGCCACCACGCCCAGCCTCTCTAAAGTGATTTTAAAGGTCAGATATCCTGAACCTGTGACCTTGTCCCTGATGATTTGAATTATAAAAAGTTTTCCTAAGGAATGAAAGACAAAAAAAAAAAAAAAAAAAAAAAGAGGCTTTTTTTTTCAGACCTTGCAAATCAGATGAAAAGAATTTTGTTTGAGGACTAGTGGGGAATGGAAGAGAAGGTGGGAAAGTTATAGTACGATAATTGGAAGGAGAAAGAACTAGAAGCAGATAATTTGTACAAGTAGAGGAGCAGGTAGGAGAGCTGGGAGAAAGGAGGAATAAGAGTGCATGCAGGCCATGTGTGGCCTGGAACTGACCTTTCACAGGGATCAGCAGGGTTGCTAGGCCAGGAAAGGATGTAAGGGGCTCTTCAGGACCCAAGTCAATTTCCACAATTCTCTGCCATGCCCCAAATTCCTAGCTTGCTTGCTCTATTTTATTACAGCATCAAAAGTCTCTGCTAAAATAGAAATTCCACTGCTACCTGTGAATAGTTTGGTGTAAAATATACGTTGAATGGCTTTAGACCCTTGTTTTGGACCCTCTGAAATATTTTGGAAAGGGAAGACCAGGGTGTCAGTGGAATGGACTGTCATCTGAGTGTAGCTGAAGGCTCTGGAAACCCTGGGGGAGAATGGAGCCTTGGACCTCTATGTACAGGAATTCTGAGAATAACTTTTAATGGCTTCATCATTTTATGAATATCTACAGTGAGGTTAGAACAGGCCGCCATTCATCTGTAGACTTATTTCATTTATTTATTCATTATATGCCTGCTATGGACTATATGGGAGGCTTGCTTGTGCTTTGGTGGTTAAGGCAGACAGAGAATAGTTAGAAACACTTCCGAGAAGGGCAGAGAACCAGCTGGAACAAATGCATTTGTTTTTCTAGAGGGCAAGCAAGGAAGAAAGTGAGGCAGTTTCCTGTCCAGAACACTGGCCTCCTAGGGCAGCGAGGGGTTCGTTGGCACCGTCAACACTGACTAAGAGCAGCGTAGCCAAGATCAGGTATAGTGGGTTGAACAGTGTCCCCCCAAAATTCATGTCCACCTGGAACCTCAAAATACGACCTTAACTGGAAATGGAGTCTTTGCAGATGTGGTAAATTAAGACGAGGTCATTCTGTATTAGTGTGGATCATAAATTGAATGACTGGTGTCTTTATGGAGAAAATAGAGGGAGATTTAGACACAGAGACACAAAGGAGACATAGGGATGAAGGCCACATGACAACTGAGGCAGAAGTTGCAGTGTTGCTGCCACAAGCCAAGGAAGGCCAAGGACTGCCAGCAAGCACCGGAAGCTAAAAGAGGAGCATGAGATGCTTTCCTGGGGGAGAGCTTCCAGAACCATTCCTGTGGACTCCTTCATTTTGGACTTCGGGCCTTCAGAACTGTGAGAGAATAAAGTTTTGTTTTAAGCCACCCAGGTTGTGGCACATCGTTATGGCAGCCCTGGGGAATCCATGTATCAGGCTGTAAGGCTAGTCTTCCTGTCCCAGGGTTGGTTCGGGAAGAGTAAGGAGACACCAAGATGGTACTGGGTTAGTGTGAGAGCTCAAGACCAACAGAGCGTCTGAGACCAGGGAGGGCTCCCAGCAAGTGAAGGTGTGGCACAGATGCCAGAATGGCAGAGATGCAATTTCTCCCACAGCATTCTTTAGAAACGAAGCAGTCATTTGTGAAGCCCTTGCCTGCCCTTGGGTGCTGCAGCCTGTTTTATGGGCATTGTGCCCTCAGGCCAATTGCATATGTGCGTCAACTGATTTTTCACATGGATCCTCCTGCTGTAAAAAGTCTTGGCCGGGTATGGTGGCTCATGCCTGTAATCTCAGCATTTTGGAAGGCTAAGGCAGGAGGATCATTTGAGCTCAGGAGTTCAAGAACAGCCTGGGCAGCATCACAAAACCCTGCCTCTCTTTTAAAACATTAAAAAAAGTTTCTCTTTCCAGAAATCCTTGCAGTCAGACACCTTCAGAGGATCTGAGTTTTAGAGGGGGAACATGGCTAAAAGCAAGTTGATAGCCTAGAACTTTCCTCAGGTTGCGATTACTTGGAGGCCTCTTAGGAGGGCAAATAGGGATAGTGCTGAGTTGCGCTTTGTTCCGCTGCAAAGAAAAACCATGGGGATGTGCATCTGTAGCTTGCCTGAAGTGAAGTAAGTCACTCTTAAAAAGTTACTCATGAGTTCTAGGTTTATGATAATGTGGAGGCAGAGAGGGCTGCAACGGGGGTAAGTTCGGTCACCATGTTGATGGTGGTTGAATGCTCCCTGGAGGCTTTAATTTTCCTTGGAAAAATCGCTCTAAAGAGGATATGAGCTTTTTCACTTTTGACTCCTCGCCATCCAATGCTGGAGCAGTGAGTTCCCAGAAAAGCCTGGACATAGCGGACATAAAACATTTAAGCACTGAAAGGGCACTGGGAAAGCCTATTCAAACTTAAGTGACTTTGGATTTGATACCCTGATTATCTACTAGACAGAATTATAAGAAGTAAATGGTAAGGCCTATAGCAGTTTGGAACAGGGAATTGTTGGAAAGCCCTATTAAGCCTGAGAGGGCTTATTAGGGATGCTACCCAATACTTGGATTCAAAGCTACATTTAACTAGGCTTCTTCCACCCTTCTTTCTGAATCTTTACTTGAGCCCTGGAGGTGGGGAGTATTTCATAGCAGGATAAAGTTGTATTTGCTAATTCTTGAGGATTAGCAGGAAGAGTATTAATGAGATCTTGATCAGGGCCTGCTGTGGTTATGGGGGTGAGATTTGGCTTTTTTTTTTTCTTTTCTGACTTTTTACAATATTTCTTAACACTCAAGATTCTATCCAATTTGAAATAGATACATTCAGTACTCTGGGGCCAGCAACAGGCTTAGCATGTTACACACAAGACACAGTCTGGAGAGGCAAAAGTTGAGTGTAGAAAGCCTTGTTCAGACAGCAATGCCCTTAGACCTTGGGCCTTGCCTCAGGCCTATACTTCAGGGGACCCCATGCTTTGGAGTTTCTTGTTGACATTTTCTAAAACTCCCTCTGATGCCTTGGACAAACTGGGTCTGTCAGTGCACGCCAGGAAGAGAACTCAGAGTTCAGACAAGGGCTCCCCACCACCTTGGTTCCCATTTCTACCTTCTCCATCACTCTCTGACCCTCCGCATCCCTCACTCAACACACACACACACACACACACACACACACACACACACACACCACAACACAACACATCACATACAACACAACACACATACCCATACCCCCTGGTACCACACCACACACATACCCCACACACACTACCCACCTCCCCAAACACCACACATGTACCACACACAAAACACACACACCATGCACAAACCACACAAAACACACTCCCCACACACACACTCCCATACACACCACACACACCCACACGCACATGCCACACCTATGCCACACCCATGCCACACCCATGCCACACCCACACCACACCCCTCCCCAAACACACCACACATGCCCCACATACATACCACACACACACCACACACACTCTCCCCACACATACCGCACACACTATACACAACACACACCACACTACACACACATAGACCACACATACACAACACACAACACACACCCCACAATACAAAATACACAACACTCATTCTGACTTCGGTAGAACATTTACTAAAACACACAGCACACACACCACACAAATACAGCACACATCACACATACACACACACCACACAAAGACACCACACGCATACCACACACACACACTTGCCTTAGGGATATATATGTATAGCTTGATCAGATGTACCAAGGAACATTTGCAATGGTCCCCAGGCCTTGTGGCTGGGACCCAGTTCCAAGAGGAGCCTGGTGTGTGGACTTCTGCCAGCTGGTGTTGCATTTTTCTTGCAGGACCACAGAAGATTGGTTCTGACTTGCTGACTTTGGATGACCCTCATTTATGTCCGAGACAGGCTGAGTTCAGTGCTCTGTCCTTCAGTGGTCCAATTCCAACCCTTTGTTAAGTCACGCACGTGTGTCCCTGTGTTGGCGCTCACCCATTTCATGTTCTTTTCGTGGTGACACCTCCTGTCTACAGGACACAAGGGCAGTGGGACACAGTGGCAACGGAGATTGCCAGCCTTTCCCTTCAGCCTGAGCCAGTGAGCTAGAAGACATAACTGGAGAGACTCCTTTTACATTTTATTATCCTGTGACAATGTGTCTAGACCCAGAGATGAGTGAGAGGATGGGAGATGGAAGCTGGTCTGGATCTCTAAGTAAGAAAGACCCCTGTAGGGGAATGTTTGATCTAATAGGGGATACATAGAAGCATAAGGTAAGAAGACACAGCTTTGAACCACACAGCCAAGTTAGCCTTTGGGAGTCCTGAGAGCAAGGACTGGGGCCACTAGCTGCAGTGCTCAGTTTCAAGCAAAGAGTTGTTGTCTTTGGGAATATGAGGAAAGGTAGCACTCTCAGTCTGGGAGAGCTTGAATTATTGGCAGACCATCACAAACAGGAACGAAAACCATGAGAAAACGTGGGGGTGAGCGATGTTAAGAATAGGGTACCTGGTGCATTTTCTAGGCTTAAGCCTGTGGCAAAGTCTTGGCTGGATTAGACATGATGATAGCATGTGTTAAATTGCAGTCCTGGCATCTAAAATCTCTCCTGAAGTAGGAAGACTATGGATGCAGTTAGAGGCAATATCAGTTACTGGAGTGGAGAATGGTAATTGGGAAGAGCAATGTCAGTAGTTCTTTTTCTGCATAAGCTGTGGCCAAGGAGGGGAGGCTTTAAACCCAGAGGTAATCCTGCCACTGGTGATGCGGCCTCCGGTCAAGTCCATTTCACCACAAGTTGTGCCTTGCTGGAGTACATCCAGGGAAAGAACATAAGCTTTGGGGCCAGTAAGATCAAGGAGCCTTAAGATCTTAGACAATCTCTCTCCAAGCCTTAGTTTACTAATCTAATGAGATGGAGAAAGCAAAACACCTTCCATGTTTCATTAAGGAATGAACAAGTGGGTAAGGAAGTGCTTTGTTATCTGTAAGTCTTCCTCTGATACCTTGAACCTTAAACAATCTCTCTACATGCAGGTTGTTGTCCTTAGTTTTCCCCTTAATCTCTTTCTCCTTTTGAGGGCACATTTCAGCTCCGGAGTCTATGGAGCCTCTCCCCAGAGACCTCTTTCTTCAGCAAAAGTGTGTTCCTTCCCCTCTTCAGTTGCACAGATCAGTAGAGAACTTGGCCCTGAGGAGTAGCTGAGATGTGAGCCCTTTGATTTCCTCTTCCCTTTAATGTTTTCAAAGATCAGGAAGATTGCCGCTTTCTTTTGAAAGCAGCTCTGGTGCTAGCAGAAAACACAGAAGCAAGTAAAAGCCAGGGCCGATTCCAATCCAGGCTGACCTGAAGACCAAGTTCTACGTGGAGGTCTGGGGAGTCTCCTACAGGTTGGAGATCTACAAGCTGGCAAAAGAGAGGGCTGCTCAGGAAACTTCTTGGTAATGTGGATTGAAGTGAAATGGTCTCTTGGGAGAAGTCAGGAGCTGTAATCAGCATCTGGTGAGCCCAGATGACCATGACAAGGTCCCCTGTTTTGTTTCAGCCCTTGGGTGGCATTTATTGACAAACTCCTCTGCCGCCTCTGAGTGCTGGAAGTGGCACTGCACGTTAGAGCTTGCTGAGCACTTTCAGCTGGCTGCAGAGTCAGCTTTGGCATCTATAGAGTAAGACATAGAGAAAAAAGGGCTTCTGCTCCTGTGGGAGTCTGCACATCATCCCCTCCCACACGTGATAGATACAGGAGAATTCTACATGACCAAGGGTCAGCACTGGGATTAGGTTTTCCACTCTTTTCAAAGCAGGTTTTCTAAAGATCTGGGGTCTCTATGGGCTTCCCTCAGCCTTTAGGGTCTGGTGCAACTCCGCTGCGTAGATTCAGACCTTGATTTTGAGGTGACAGCTTTTTTGACTCATGCATTCCAGATAAAATACATTATTCTGCAGTCCCACCTTCCTTATCCTTTGAAAGTACCAGTGCTCCCCATCAACCTATGACTAAAAATGTCACATAATACAGATCAAGAAATAAGTATACATGCTATGAGTAAGCTGTATCAATGTGTTATGTCTACATAAAATACACAGTAGAGGGACTAAATTAGCAATGTTTCTATCTATGGTAGTATTTGGATAAAAATACTTCTCTATTAATGCATGCACCAAGAAGTAGAAGCATCCACAAGTCCTCCTCTTCCTCTTCTACCAACATGTGTGGAAAATTGGGGCCAGTCACAGTGGCTCACGCCTGTAATCCCAGCACTTTGGGGGGCTAAGGTGGGCAGACTGCCTGAGGCCAGGAGTTCGAGACCAGCCTGGCCAATATGGTAAAACCACATCTCTACTAAAAATACGAGAATTAGCTGGGCGTGGTGGTGTGTGCATATAATCCCAGTGACTTGGGAAGCTGAGGCAGGAGAATCACTTGAACCCAGGAGGTGGAGGTTGCAGTAAGCCATGATTACGCCACTGCACTCCTGCTTGGGGGGTAGAGTAACATTTCATCTCAAAAAGAAAAGAGAAAGAAAATTGGGCTGAGCGCCAACTAAAGGCACATGGGCTGTATATGCCCCATGTGTGGGTGGGTTGGGCTGGTTCTCCAGGGCCTCATTTCCCAGGACTCAGTGCTGTTCATGAGCAGCAGGAAAGCGTGGGAAGCAGAGGTCAGGGAAGTTGAGAGGGGTGCAGGGCCGCAGGGAAGCTGAATGAGCAGCACAGATGGTGGTGGCGAGGGGAGCCCAGAGAAGGCTTTACCGATGGTTTCCCCCTATTTCCTGCAGAGCGTTCCTAACATAAAATAGGCATCTGCTCCTTATTGGACATCACATATGATTGGAAATACAGGGTTTCCCCACACCCTCCCCTCCACATTGCATTCTGTCTGACGAATTATGGGTGTTTATTCCCACTGATGTTTTATCTAAGTGCCTCTTCAATCCATTTGCTTTGTGACTGAAAAGAAAAAAATCTTTAGAAAAGTTGGATAACTTCATAAATTTTCATCTATAGAGAAAGCAATATATGAAAAGCCTTTCCAATTGTGCTTGTAACATATTTTCTCTGCTTTGTTGCTTATCCATTCCACTTTGGGGTCCCAGAAATGTGTCATCAGCAATTGTTTCCTGGGTTTGGGCATTTTCTACTCTCTCTAGTAGAAAAGGTCTTGTGCATGTTTTTCATTATATATATAACTTTCTTTGTCCTATGTTGGATATAAGTAATTGTTTGAAAGTAAAGAGTATCATTCTAATACATTGTAGGTGGCAGTGAAAAGTGGCACAAAGCCTCTTGTAAATCAGTGTAACTGACTGTATCAAGAGGCTTTAATGTTCATCAGTACCCTTTAAAAATTTCACTTCTTAGTATCTGTGCTAAAGAAACAATCTAAATATCAAAAGCATACATAACAATAATGTTCCCTACATTGTTTTAGATACACGTGTAGACATACACAAATACATATTTAAAAACTATAAACAACTTAAATGTTCAACAAGTACAGGGCGTTTATGTAAATTCATAAATCTATTTGACAGAATATTCTAATAGCAATCAAAATGGTATTCAAAATAGAAGACTACAACATAAAAACATGAAAACACATGTCTCATAATTTAAATGACAACCCCCAGATATGCAGTTACATATCTGGCATGCATATGACTACTTATAAATATGCATATTACAAAAAAGTAGGAAGGGACCAAGCCATCTTGTTAATCATGATTGGGTTTAGATACTTGTAGAAAGAATAATTTCTATACTTTCTCTTCTTCCTATTTTTATGGTTTCTTTTCCCTAAAGAGTTTAAATGAGTATGACTACTTTCAATTGAAAATCAACCCATAAACAAAAAGGAAACACAGTCTTCATGTGTTTCTTGGTCAGCGTGGTGATAAATCTTTGTGGGCTCGTAGTAAGCAGAGACTTTTGGTAGCGTATATTTAGATAAACAATTGCATTTATATAAGAAAACAGAGAGGCATTATAGAAAGACCACTGGCTTGGGATTAGGGAGATGGGTCCCAGTCCTGATTTTACGATGGATGGTATAACACTGGCCAAGTCATTTTTCTCCTCTGGTCTGCTGTGTTCTGTCTATAAAATAAGGGGGTCGTACTTGAAACCTCTATGGTTCCCAGGAGCTCTCTAACATTTTGTGATGTAGAAACTAAACATGTAGAGATTTGAGACCAATAACTCCAGTAGAATGCTACTGGACAGACCTTCTGCAAATCCAGTACTTCGGGTCCTACTTAGTGTTAGCGTGCCATGCTTTACATCCTGAACTTCCATTGTCATCTGGTGACAAGATTCTCATGGCAATTAAAACCTCACTCTTGTATATAGCAGTAATTAAAAATGAGAAAGATGGAAAGGAGAAGGAAAAGAATGGAAAGTTGTGGTAATTTCAGTGTGAGCTATGCTGCCAAATTGAATTTAGCCCCCAGACTGGAATACATATTAGATATCAGTATTTTACAGATGGGGAAATATATCTGAGAGGCCTACTGGATGCACAGACGTCCATATTCATGGACACAGTCACAGGGCTAGGGAGGAACCAAGATGGGTCTCAAACCTGGAGACTCCCACTTCAGTGTATGCATTGCTGGAGTTATTACTGTTTACAGCAAAATCAGATTACATTCAATTCATAACTATTGAATACCTGAATAACTAGAAATAACAATGTTACTTTACATGGACAGAGAGCTTTAAGATTTCTGAAATGCCCAGAACCATACTAATTATCATGGCTATACAATTGGGGTTTATGCAACAAAACTCATTACAGATACTCGGTTCCACAAAAGCGATTGAAAGTTCCCCAATTCTATTATTTAAACTATATTCCTCCTAGTGCCTCTCAAATCTACAAATAGAATTAAAATCTTTTGCTATTCATTCATGCATTCAACAGGTGTTTCTTGGGCACACTCCTCAGGGCTGGGAATAACGGGTGGGCCTGGTTCGTTTATTCATGGAGCTTTTGTTCCCTAGTTCTCCCTCTTTGCCAGTGGAGGGCATTCCTGGACTTGACCTCAAGAGGTCAAAGTTACATGCATGAAGCAACAAGAGGGGGAAATAAAATGAGATTGACCATCCATGCTAAGTGGTGTTTGTAACTCCAGATGCTCCTGATTCCAGTGAAGGCCAAACCCACAGGCTGAAACATGTGAAATCTAGGTTGAGCTCAGGAGGAAGAAAGCAGAGGCCATACAAACAAAAGCTGGACTTTCCATGGCAGCAGCGGAAAGGAACAGAGATAATATTTATTAAACCCTGACTGTACTCATGCATCTTACTGTGCATGTGTGTTCTAGAATTTGTTATTATTATCCCCGTTTTATAAATGAGGGAGCCAGAACTCAGCAGGGTTATGGGTGTTGGATAAACCAAACCTGCACATACCCTTTTCTTATTCAATAGGCCAGTTCAGGTTTAGCCATTAGACCTTTAGGCAAATGCGGTACTTCCATGATCAATAGGCAGTACGAACCAAGGCATGGAGGAAGGGTTGAGCAAGACAACAGAAAAGGACCTGTCTTCCAGTACAGACTTCATTAATCTCTCAATCCTACGAGTATCAGACTTTCAGTTACCCACCCTGCCTCAAAAATATGTTTTATGTTGTCTTTAATAGAGGACTCATGTCTTATTGATCCCAGCCTGCATGCTGGCCCTACAGCGTGCAGCCTCAGATGAGAGAGAGAAGAAATCAATTTGGATCCTAGAGTGCAGAACTGTTTCCAGGTTTACTGGATTATCTTTTTTTCTCATTCCTCTAAACTGTGAAAGACTACCCCATGTCCTAACTCTGAATATGGGCCATGCGGCCATAGCAGCACTTCCTGGGGTATGCAGTTATGATATCCAACAAATCAGGTCTGACTCCTTTCCCAGATCAGATAGCTTAGGGAGCTCACAGTCGACCAGATGGAATGCAGTCATGTCACAGGGCAGGAGTGGGTAGGTGATGCTGATGAGCTGTCTTTTGTGTACACTATCATCTGGTTTGAATGGGTTTTTTTCCCCCAAATGCCAAAGCCTCCATACCCAGGACTTCTTGCCATCATCAGTTCAGAAAGAATTTCTTGAGCTCCCACTTAGTGTCGTCACTGCACTCTGTGCAATATATAGAATTACAAGACAAGGGCCAAGCTTGCAAGGAGTCACCATGAAATAATTCAGAACTTCCAGGCCAAAGGGATAGATCAGTGAGGGACGGAATAGAGGGCAGAGCAGGTGAGCTTGCATTTAATCAGATGGATAATATTTGAGGAGACTGTGGGAAGAGGAGTGTGTCTGTGCATAGATTTCTTCTCTACTCAATTTAGGAATTCCACTGATAAGTTACTCAAATCCAGTTTCAATGGCCACAACTTATTATATATACAGTAAAGCTCTATTCAGTCATTTATCGAGCACCAGCTGTTGCCAAGTCACTGTGTGTTACACCACAGACACAAAAATGAGTAAGTCACGCCCCCCGATCTAAGGAGATGCTGTACCACTATCTAAAGGGGAAATCATTCATTGTGCTGTAGTTGTTGGTGACTGAGTCTAAATTCTATAATTGGTGAATATATAAAGTACAGTGGGAACATGAGTGACTATTTCTGGGGACAAAGACAAGTCAGCAGAAACTATAGAGAGAAGTTGACATTTGAACCTGGACTTGAAAAATGTATAAGCATTCATGGGTGGAATAAAGCATTCCTAGCAGAGGAAACCAACTGAGCAAAAGAGCAGGGGTGTGGAAGCACTTGGTAGGATTAGGGAACAGAAGAGTCTTGTGTAGACAGGGTTCAGGGGAGGTTGGAAGGTACTGGCTAGACATAAGGCTGCAAATCATACATGAAACACACAGAAATCTATCTAGGAGTGAAAGAGGCAGGGGCTTACTTAGGTGAGAGATGATGAAAGGCAGTGAGAGTCTGGGCCAGGTGAAGGACATTGGAGATGGAATGAAGGGGGATATATTAAACTCGTATTTTGGAGATTAATCAGCAGTCCTTAAAAACTAATTGGATAAGAAAGGCATTGTATTTGCTGTTGGCGCCTTGTGCAGATCCTCCACGGGGCAGGTACATCTATCCCCAGCTGCTGTAAGTGTTGATTGCCAAGTCCTCACAGTGAGCCCTTTTCTGGGACACCTGCAAGATGTGCGACCCTCCCTCACTGGAGCCTGTAGCCAATGGCTGACTGACATAGGAGTACAAAAAGCTGGCATCCTGGCCTCAAGGTGACACTGGTCTCCAGCTGAGGCCACCTCCTTGTTCAGCTCCTCCCCTGCTCCACCCTTCTTCCCTCCCTCCTTTTCTCCTGAGATCACTTTCTTAATCAGCCATCTACAGAAGAACCCCCATCTCAGGTTCCACTTTTAGGGAGCTCATCTTCAGACAGGATTGTAAGAAAGGGGGAAAAGGCAATATGAATCCCGGGTTTCCTTTTGGGTAAGTGGGTGGCTGGAGATGCTGAAGACTGAATAGGAGGAGGCTTAGAAGAGGATGAGGTTTGTGAGAGCAGAGAAGCTGTTTTGTTTACTGGAGAAGCAGATGTCATATCCAGGAAGCAGGTGGATACCTGCGGGTCTGCAGCCGGGAGAGAGCTCTAAATGTCACCAAACGTGACTAAATGACAGCTGAAACTATGAGGTTGGTGAGGAAGAAAAAGAATGGTCTCAGGATGAACTTGGAGGAATGTGAGCATTATACACTGAGCGGAAAACTGGCAGGCAGCAGCGGAGCCATGCTCTTTTCTGTTTATTATCTCCAGTGAACTTGTGTTTGTGTTTGCTGTTACTACTGCTGGTAATCGGTTTTCAGATTGTGACCCAGTACACGTGGGTGTGTGCCTGTGTGTGTGTGTTGTTTCTAGAGTCACACAATAAAGTTCCATGCAGTCAAACTTACCCTTACTATTACATATGATGCACTAGAATATTTGCTGTTCTATTCTGATAAAAATGCTAATGTGGAATCTGCTAAATTAATTTTTTCAGCCACTGATTGGTCACATACCGCAGTTAAAAAACATTTCAAATGGTTATTTATAAGCTAAAAGAAACCAACCTATTTAGTTTTCTCTAACTAGTTGTGAGTGTGAAAAGCGTAACTGTGTCTTTTGACTCCTGCTTTAGAAATTAGCACCTTTTACTTTGTTTTTCTATTTTCTATTTCCCTATTTTTTAATTTTTTTACTTTTTATTTATTTTTTATTTTTTAATTATGCTTTAAGTTCTAGGGTACATGTGCACAACGTGCAGGTTTGTTACATGTGTATACATGTGAGATCACTTGGACACAGGAAGGGGAACATCACACACCAGGGCCTATTGTGGGGAGAGGGGAGGGGAGAGGAATAGCATTAGGAGATATACCTAATGTAGATGACGAGTCTATTTCCCTATTTTCAATTGCACTCTGATATTTTATTCCTGTATTGTTAAATCTGTATTTCTACATTTTATAAATGCTGTTAAAATTATCTTTGATAGTTTCAATCAGTGTAATAGTTATATTAACAGACCCAATTTTGTGGAACATGTATGTGTACATTTACGTATTCACATATATATGTTTATGTATATGTATGCAAAAGACCAGAAAGCAGTATGTTAAATATTAATTATCCCAAGCTATGTGTTTTGCAGGAGGTTTTTGCTTGGTGCATCCTTATAATTTATTTTCTAAACAAAGAACCAGCAATTATTTTAACCAGTAATAAACTCATGAAATAAAAGAACTTAAAGAAAATTTACTGATAATATCGTTGCATAATTTCATTTTTTATAATTATGTAATTTACTTAATTTTTTAGTCACAACTATATTTTACTTGGTAATATATTCCATATCTTTAAGTTTGGAAAGTTATTTCCCATCTGGAAGTCAGATAATATCCCAGTTTTTCTGGGTTTTAATAATTTAATTTTTAATAGTTTTTATATTTTATTTTTTATTCTTTTAAAATGTATTGTTGTCTATGTTGTACACATCCAGTCTCCAACAGCAGGATCAGGGGCTCCAAGGATGGCCTATGAGAAACAGTGTCTGAAGTAGTGTTTCTGGAAGAGTCACCCCTCTGGCTATGCGCAAATCCATGGCTCCGACTCCAGACTGTGGAATCAAAGTTTCTGGGTATGGAGCCAAGGAATCTGCATCTTTTTCAAGTCTTTATCCTTACCCTCTTCCAATCCAGCAATTACTATTTATCCTAAATGTTGAGACCTGCCCTGCTAAAGGAAAATAAAGAGAAGTCCCAGTTTGGCCAATGACTACCGCTATACACATGGGGCAAACTGCATCACTATTTAGAGGATCATTTTCTCAACTCTGAAATGATGGATTTAGATTAACTGTGTTAGAGTCTTTCAATGCTAAAAGATTGTCTTGCAGTTCATTTTTTTTTTTTTCTAAAATGGGAATAATACCTTTGTTCTGCCTATGTAATAATAGTAGGATGCATGAAGGTCAAATGAGTTAATGTTCACTAAAGCTTTATTATGTTATTATTTGAAAATTTTGTTGCTTTTCATCCCTTAGAATGAATGAAACAAACCAATTTTTATTGGCTTCTGGCTTATTCAGTCCTCCAGCAATCTAGATGCTCTTTTCAAAGTTTAAGATAAGTTTTCCTTCTGCTTCATCATGGCAGAGACTAGGCACATGTTCATGAAACCCATTTATTCTCCAAATCTCCCAGTCTGTCTTGCCATTAGGAGTGGCTGTGTGATTGAATTCCAGCTACTGGGACGTGATAAATGCTCAGCCTCCAAAATACCTTTCATTAAATTTTCATTGCTTTCTCTTCCCTTTCCTTAGAGATGAATGACAGTGCCACAAATGACCATAGACCACACCACCCCTGGTTGTTGCTGGCTTTGGATTGGACTCTTAGTGAGCAAGAAATAAATTTTTATTGCCTCAAGTCACAGAAATTTTGGGATTTGTCTATTACACTAGTCAATTTTACCTTAACAAACATAGTTGCCATCCCCATTAGACATAGAGAATATTTGTGCTCATTTGCATGATGAGATGATTTCTTTCCTGCATAAATGGTGACCAGATGACAACATTTCTCAGAACTATGGATAATACACATCTGCCTTCAGTTACTAATGGTTGTCATTAGGGTGAAACTATCTGTCTTAGTTCAAATGTTACCTCCTTACAAAGGCTCTCCTGGCCTCTCTCTTCAAAGTATTCTATAACTCCCACTCCAGGTAATTTTATCCCATTAATAATTTCAGTCCATTTTCATGCTGCTGATAAAGACATATCCAAAAATGGGAAGAAGAAGAGGTTTAATGGACTTACGGTTCCAAGTGACCGGGAAAGTCTCGCAATCATTGTGGAAGGCAAGGAGAGGAGCAAGTCACATATTACATGGATGGCAGCAAACAGCTTGTGCAGGGAGACTCCTATGTTTTAAAACCATTAGATCTCCTGAGACTGATTCACTATTACAAGAACAGCACGGGAAAGACCCCCCTCCATGATGCAGTTATCTCCCACCAGGTCCCTCCCACAACATGTGGAAATTCAATATGAGATTTGGATGGGGACACAGCCAAACTCTCTCAGTGGATAATATTTTAAATATCCAGGGTTCAGCTGATTCTCCTGCCTTAGCCTCCTGAGTAGCTGGCATTAGAGGCATGTGCCACCACATCCTGCTAATTGGGGTATTTTTAGTAGAAATGGGGTTTCACCATATTGGCCAGGCTGGTCTCAAACTCCTGACCTCAAGTGACCCACCCACCTCGGCCTTCCAAAGTGCTATGATTACAGCACTTTGGAGCCACTGCACTTGGTCCCAGGTAATATTTTTAATGGAATCTATCAATTCCTGGAATGTATCACACATTTTCCTGACTTGTTTGTTACTTGTCTCTTCCATGAGAATGAAAACTCCGTGATGGCAGGATTCTTCTCTTAGTCACTGATACATTCTTAGAGCCTAGAATTAGGCCTGACACACAGTCAGCATTCAGTTGTTTGAATAAGTATTTACAGTATTAGTTCACTATATGTCTGCTGTATTAAGCACCACAGGTGACCTCTTGCTTATCCCACATCACTTATGTTGCCTTGAGGTTGTTCTCGAAGTTCATGTGCTATACGCTGACTTCATGATTTTGCGTGTACAATGCAGATACCCTTTGAGTTAGCAAACTAAACTGGACCAAAGAGGGGTGGGAGAGAGAGCACAAAGAGAATAGGGAGGATCGCTGCAAAAGACACTAGGAAAAGACTTGTGAGTGTGTGACTTCATGCCTGTGTGAGTTTATGTGTTTGTTTATGTACATGTGTGTACATATGTGTCAGAGGAAGATAATATGTAGAATTCTCCAACTAGGAATTTTCTCAATAAATTATTATGAAAACATTTAAAATGCCTTTTTGTCCTTGAATAAATGATTTTAATCATATATTCATACTCTCTATATTCTTAAAATAGAATGCTATCATTTCCTGAGGCTCTGCCTGTGTTTGGCTGCTAATTTCTTTCCCAGACCGATTCTGAATCCTCTGCGATTTTACGAAGTGACGAAGCAAACCCTATAGACCTTTTGAATTCCTGTTTTCTGTGAACTCTGCAGATGTTGGTATATGCGTCTCCCTATTAATTTTGCAGAGATTTCTCATCAGAAAGGTGTCATACAGACTTGAGTTTAAAGGGCCAGATTTTCTACCCTCCCGGAGGAGCTGTCAGTGGTGCTGAAAGAGTTGACAGGCTAATTCTCAGTCTTTGGATGTTTTCAGTACCTATGTGCACTTGGGAAGGTGGCCTGCTGGGGTAGGTTGTTCTAATGCCAGTTACACAGTTGTGACTCTACCCTCCTACGTGTGCTGTGGAAAACCCATTGCGTTTCCTGCTATTCAGGTGATAGATGAGCTAATTTTATAGGGGAGCGTTAAGACTCAGGCTTGTTGAGCATTTAAAAGGCTTCATGGTTCTGTTGCTGGGTACCTGGGTACTTAAGTCACTAAATCTAAGCTCTTAAATCTAATAGAATAATGTAAAAGACAACTGACAACATTTTCAAGAAAGATGTAAATTCCTTCAAACCATGCTTGTACAACAGTTTACTTCCAGTCCCATCTGGCTGAGCTACTAAGAATTGTAACCCCCAAACCAAGCTGTATTTATTTACTAAGATCAAGCTCTACCTCTTCATCAGTGAGAGTGTCACGAATGTTGTAACCTTACACAGAGCACAGAAGAAAGTCTGGGGTTCCATCAATGGGCTTTTTCTTGTTGGCCTGACAACTGACTTATGGAAATAAAGAAGATAACATAAGGAAAGAAAGTGGTGTAGAGTAGGGGTCAGGATATGGTTCAGGGAACCTTTATAGCCTTTTCTTAACCAAAAACTGTATTAGTAATATAGCTACGTTTAGACACCCTTTATCACCCATCTGGCTATTTTGCTGGCCAAGGCCTCTGAATGTGTGTGTTGGTGTGTGTCCAAGATTTACATGCGTGGAAGTATGAGAGAAAAGGTCTGATGAATGATATAAACTGGGAAACAGGTTACAGTAATTACACAAACTAACCAGTCTTAATCATAATCGAAGTGTACCTCCAGATATGCCATCGTTACTTTGGGAGAGGAAGTAGCTGAATCTGGTCTCTCTGCTCGACAGGGAGGGAATAATCTGGGGCATGAGAGTGGTGGTTCAGAAGCATAGGCTGAATGAAATAGGGATCAAGAGAACAGGAAGCATTTTGAATAAGTGAATATGACAGTGGGATGGTTTCCTATGGCCTGGATCTGTTAGGAATATATTCACTGGCCAAGAGTATCAAGAGGAAGAGAATTGAAAGAATTGAAGCATCTTTCAGGTACTGTGTGGGGTGGAGGAGGTATTAATCATATGTTACTTTATTCCTCTTTTTCCATACAACAACAAAGATTGGGGAGTGCTTCATTAGCCAGGGTAGGGCTAGAGTAGGAGGTATCATTTTCAGGCGTAGACTCTTGAATTCTCATATATTTTATAGTTTACCTACAGCCATGCTATCTCATGGTCCACACAGCAATTTTGAGAGACTGTCCATCCTTACTTTTCAGATAAGAAAACTGGCTTCTAAGGATAAAATGACCTCCTCAGAGTCATGCGGCTAGTAAGTATGACTCTGTGGCTGCGATAAAGAACTTTCGACTTCAAAATCAGTGCTCCTTTCATTATATTTACTGACCACTATTAACAAAAATAAAAGCTTACATATCTAAATTTGCCTTTACATTTATTTTAATGGTAAGACAAACATTTGGCCAAATGTGTAATTATCACCCTCAACATTAATCTCGGAAAAGAAATTTCAGAAGTTTTAAAATTGTCTTATTCTTCTCATATCATTCCCAGCCATGGACACAATAATAATATTTTAACTTCATTGAGCATCTACTATGTGCCAGGCACTGTGGCCAATGCATCATAAGCATCATTTTATTTAATTAAAACAATTCCATGTAGTAGATACTACTATTATCTCAATTTTACAGTGAGGAAATTGACTTCTAGACAAGGTTAGTGACTTATCCAAGGTCATCACTAGTGAAAGTAATGACGTTTACTGAGTACTTGCAACACAGCAGACATCCATCAGAGTACATTACGAGTATTAGGTGGCTTAATACATTCAGCCCCATAAATAGGGCATTTGAGTTTGCCCAAGAGAGTCATAGTTTACTCTTGCTGTTCCAGCATAATTATCAACAGTGCTCCTTTCTACTCTTAAAAGTGTCCTTGTTTGAAGGATGTCATTTATATCTGTGAGGTGCAAAGTATTCTTTTTGCATTGTTTTTGAGGCAGAGTTCTCTGTCACCCAGGCTGAGTGCAGTGGCGCACTTGCTCACTGCAAGTTCCACCTCCCAGGTCACAGACATTCTGTCTCAGCCTCCCGAGAAGGCTGGGACTACAGGTGCTCGCCAATCAAGGCCTGTGCCTAATTTTTGTATTTTTAGTAGAGACGGGTTTTGCTTGGGTAAGGCAGGTGATGGTCTGATCTCAACCTCAAGGAACCATCTGCCTTGACCTCCCAACATGTTGGGATTACAGGTGTGAGCCACCATGCCCGGCCTGTATTGCCCTTTTATGAATGAGTAAATGAGATCAGTTTTCTAGGGCTAAGTAACTTGCCTTAGGCCACCTGACTAAGCAGCAGCCACACCAAGATAAAAACCCAAGTAATCAAATCAGTTTTCCTTGTAATCCTCATCTTATGCATTGTCTTCTCTATTTGCCTTTCATTCACCACCACTTTTGTACAATAACCAATCCCTGTCTTGACTCAGTGCTCTCCTTAGAGTCTTCCCACAGAGCATGGTCCCCATCCTGGCATGTGGCTCCTCTCCTTTCTTTCTCTTCAAGCAACATACACCCCAAATCTGCATATTTCACAGAGCTCCTCCTCTCCTGGAAGAGCAAGATAACCTAAAAATAAGGTAAGAGGGTCAGGCTGCGTCACGCCCACCCCAGCACTTTGGGAGGCCGAGGCAGGCGGATAATCTGAGGCCAGGAGTTGGAGGACAGCTTGGCTGACATGGTGAAACCCTGCTCTATTAAAAATTTAAAAATCAGCCAGGCATGGTGGCCTGCACCCATAGTCCCCGCTACTCAAGGGACTGAGGCAGGAGAATCGCCTTGAACCTGGGAGGCCGAGGTTGTAGTGAGTGGAGAATCACACCACTGCACTCCAGCCAGGGAGACAGAGTATGTCTCAAAAGGTACTATGTAAAATATATATATTTTTTCTGGGTACATCTATTATTTTACTTAATTTTATCCTTAAAACGTTTCTTTGGGTTGCATATCTATATTTCTATTACTCAAATGAGAAAAGAGAGGCTTAGAGGGGTTAAAGAGTCAGCCCAAGATCATGTAGGTAGGAAATGAGGTTGTTAGAACTTGGTTCAGTTCTGCCTCATTCCAAGATTCGTATAATTTCAGTGTGGACACTGCACTCAAACACAAAGTATTCTCCAAGGTCCTGACACAGCTCTTGGACTGTAGCTCTTTAATCTTAATAATGAAATTCTATTCAGTGTGGAGCTCATGTCATCCTTCTGAGGTTTAGAGGATAACACCTGCTTTTAAGCTGAGGACCCTGGCGTCTTTACCCTGTGATAATTTCAGGCATCATGACAGTCTCAACAGGGTGAAAGGCACTTCTCACTGTGGTAAATTGCACTCCCTGAGATAAGGCAAGGAGATCCAAGAGAAGCTTACCTATAGTCAGTGAGCCAGAGAGGGGCTCTCTCTCTCTCCCTCCATTATTTCTCGAAGTCCCAATTCAGACCATTGAGCTGAGTTGCTGCACACTGGCCTGAGATGCAGTCCCTGGACTCTGCATATGATATTCCCCAGGCCACGTGCTATGCTGATTAACAGGGGATGGTGTGTCTCTCATTTCATACTCCATTAAGGAAGGATGAAACAGGCCAAGGTTGCAAATGATGACAGTAATGAGGTTGCGGTTATTTCACTTTGTCTCTCCCTTGCTCCCCACGTGCTGTCTCTCTGAGGACCTCACCAGTGAATCCAAACAGATTCTGACACATGGGACATGCTTGAGCCACTATGAGAAGGCTTCTCTATAGATGGCTGGGGCAAAGCCATCTCCTCGCAAACCCAGGGGACAGGCTGGGCGACTGCTCTGATTCTTTTGGGAGGTGAGGTTTTGAGTCCCTCTCTGTGAATTCCTTAATGAGGCAGCCACGCTGCGGGAGTGATCTGTGTGTGGATTGTTGAAGCATAAAAGATACCAAGTGGGTGGTTTGAGCGGAAAATGAAAGGGTTTTTTGTGCTCTGGCAGCTAATGAAATCAGAAAGAGAAATGGAACTTACCCAATGTTGAGAGACTAGGAAAAAAAATACCCAGATTATTTTTTCTTTAAAAAAATGAGAGCAGCTCATAGAAATGTCAAAATATCTTTTCATTCAGGTCCAACAAAGGAAAGGGATAATGTGGTTTCAGTTGCATTTGTTGGCCAAAATTTTGAAGCTGTGTTCATCCTGTCTATAATTTTTATAGTAATTCTGCCATTCAGAAGACTAGGGAACACGCACATCTGTGTGAGGTATTAACATGGGTTAGGACTGAAGATAATATGCCCATGGAGTTAGTACAAGCTTGGGATACACAGAGCTATGCCCATGCGGACACACATAATACATCCATAAAGACGGGACATGCCAGTGACGCCACACACGTTGCTTCTATGGCAAGGACAAGCACTTAGCAAATGCGTGAATTATTCCTCTGGCTCAACTCAACACAGACCGAGAAAGAATAATTTCAGAAAGTAGGTCACAAGTTTCACATCTGGATCACTCATGAGCTTTCAGCCATGAAATAATTTTTAAATTTTAAAAAATGTTTTTATAGATTTATGGGACACAAGTCCAATTTTATTACATGGCTCTGTCGCACAGTGGTAAAGTCAGGACTTTTGGTGTAACTATCACCCATATAATGTACATGGTACACATTAGGTAATTTCTCATTCCTCATGCCCCTCCCACCCTCCCACCTTTTGAAGTCTCCAGTGTTTCCTGTTCCACTCTCTATGTCTGAATAATATTTCATGGTGTGTGTGGGTGTGTGTGTGTGTGTATCTCAAAATTAATGGGTACAATATACGTTATTGGGGTAATGGTTACATGAAAGCTCTAAAAGACTGAGTTGAACATCAAATTGGAATTTTAGAAAATGTATCCTAATCAGTCTGCAGGTTGGCAGTATTGTACATATATATGTATTATATTATATATATATAATGTTTACTTTATCCGATCCATTGATGGATGCTAAGTAGATACCATATCTTTGCTATTGTGAATAGAGCTGTGATAAATATGGGAGTTCAGGTATCTTTTTGATATAACGATTTCTTTTTCTTTGCGTAGATACCCCTTAGTGAAATTACTGGATCAAATAGTAGTTTTGTTTTTAGTTCTATGAGAAATCTCTGTACTGAGCAATAAAACAGTTTATGACCGATTTCCATCTGAAAGTGTGTCTTGAAGCTGTTCCTATTTACTCTCTCCTTGTGGCCTTTCTTGGCATTGATCAAGCTAAAACTTGCTCACTCATTTGCTGTCCTGTGCTTTTTCCCCCTTGGCTCACTTTTTCTTGAACTTCTGACCTTTATCCAAATGCTTCCTGCTGTGCCTTGGGAAGTGTGGTCCATCATTTAAAAAATTTAAAATCTTTTCAGCATATCCTAAAATAAAATCGGGCATTTTCCCTGATGATACCGTTGTCCTTGCACTTTCTCAGGTGGAACTTGTTCATCCTCTTAAGATCTCAGTTACAAAGAAGGAGGTATCCTTGACCTGTCAATAATTTATTTCTGCCACCAAGCTTTATTCCTGCACCCATGTGTGAAACCTTTATCCAGAGATGTATGCTTTCAACACTGTCTGCCCCACTTTTTCCCACCACTCCTTTCCAGCAACTTTTGGGGCTAGTCCTTCACATTCTTCAAGGGGAATGATTTCTGCCTGGAAGTACTCCTCTCCATAACCTCTGCTTTCATTCTGAAGGGCTGCAATGCCTATACTAATTCCTTGACTTCCACAATTAGTGATTGACATTCCAACTCCCCACTCAAACTCGCTGTCATGGCCACATGGTGATAGACTCTGCCTCTGCAATCTAAAACTCTAATGCCCCATTCTTAATCCAGTTTTTTTTTCCTCCACCTCAAACCTTCAATTTGTTTAGTTTCATCACATGTTTCTGTACAGTGGACACCTTAGCTCTAAGGAAAGTTTGGCAGAGATCCCCTTGACCTCCTCCCTAATTGTCAGATCCTCCTCTTTCTTCTTCCTCTTTGATCTCTCATTTAAACCAGTAGATCATACCTTTTATCATAAAATTGTCTTCTCCTTTGCAGTTGATATTGTAGCCTACACATTTTTTTATCCTCTTCCTTCCTGTTGCATGTCTTGGATATCTCCTCTTCCCACTGTATAAAGGAATGCTTTCTGAGTCATATTTTGGCCATTCTTACCTCTTTATATATTCCCTATGAAATCTCACTTATTCTCATGACTGTAGCTTTCTTTTGAAACACCTTTCTCTGGACTCTAGTCCAACATATCCAACTGTCTGTCACATGAACCTGAAATGTCTACATTAGAAACATGCTAAATTTTTTGAACTTCAGAATGACTTCCAGCATGTTTTCCTGATCAAAGTTCTCAATATCAGTTCAGTCATTCAAGTTTAGAAACAGCGTTTTTCTTGTTTTCTCACCTCATCCCTTTCAACCGAAGAATTAGTCATTAAGTTGTGACAATTTTAGTTCTTACAGCGTTCTCAAATTCTTCCTCTCTCCTTCCTCTGCACAGCTGCCACTGTAGCTTCAGCACTCACCATCTTTTTTTCCCAAATACTGCAACACACTTCTAACTGGATTTGCATCTATGTTCCCTACTGGCACAGAGTCAATTTCCTGAAGCATAGATTCATTTATGAATTTTCTCTAATTGAAGCCCGGTGGTGCCCCTCCACCCATCACTACGAAGTCAAACTTCAGAACACATATGTAAAGATACTTTGTGATCTTTTATGATGTGGTCTCTGCCCACTTAACTAACTTCATTCTCCACTGCACTAAACATGGTAGTGATACCAAACCATCTGTTGTTACCAAAACATGGCACAGGGCTTTACATCCACACGCACCATTGCATATGCAGCTCTTTTTTGTTCTAAAATATTCTTCCTCCTCTGTCCTACCATCAAAACCCTATTTGTCTTTCAAGACTCACTTCAATGATAGCCTCTCTAGTCAGGTTACCTCTTGAGTACCATCTAGCACTGTTGTCCCTCTTTTAATCTCTGACTCCACGAGTGGTGAAATTTCTATATTTCCCCAAATGTGTCATGTTCTCTTTCGTGCCTTTCACTGTTCCCTTTGCTCTCACTATCCTTTCTCACCTAGTTAAACTCCTACTCAAGCATTAATCTCAGAGTAGATTCTATTTCCTTTGAAAGCTCTTTCTTCCTTCTGCTTCCAGTGTAAATTGAATCCTCCTTTGTTATGGTTCCAGTATGGCCTATATCTCCCTTTTTGTAATAAAACACTTACAGTCCTCCCACCCCCCCGCTTTAATATTTGAGTTTCACAAAAATTGTTACATCCTTAGGAAAGGAGACTTGTCTTTGTATTATTGCTTTATCTTAGGAATTCAGCACATTGCTTGGCACATATTAGATGCTCAATAAATATTTGCTGAATGTTGATGGAATTAAGTTTACCGATGATGCCTGCATAGAAATGACCATGCTGTCTTTTGAACCACCCTCCCCAACTGTACTTTCATACACGCCATGTCTGAATTCCTTTTAATAACTGCAGATCATGGAACTAGAAACCTCTGAAAGACTGAGTTGGACTTCAAATTGAAATTTAAGAAATCTGTCTCAGTCATCAGTTTGCAGGGTGGCAGCAATCAGAGGCAGGAGAACTGACCAAGCAGCATGGCCAGGCAGGCTACTGCACTTTCTCCAGGCCTGGGGCAGAGCCGCTGGTGCCCTCACAGGGTGCTTCTAGGAGTTCTTAAAGGGCTAAGCAGGCTCAGACACTGCAGTTTTGCTTTTGAGGTGGTGGTAGTGGTGAATATGGTTGATCTGTCCTTACCTGTTGACCTCCTCTTGAAATTCAACCCCTGTGAACAAGGGGCTTTATTTTAACCAGTTTTGCATCTTAAGCCCTCACTACATTGTGCCCTTTGTGGAAGAAATATATGTGTAGTTACTCTCCTCATCTAAAAGCTGATTGTTTGCAGCTTTATTTACAAATAAAAGCTTATTCTTCATGCCTTGATTAAAAAGATTTGTGTAAGAATGTGCTGAACTTGACATAGTGTTTTAAAATGCAAGTTTTATGAAATTCAATCTGTGAAATCCAAACACAACCGCAGCCTACTAGTGGCTTGTAATCAAAGAATAACCTGCTAGTTAAATGAACCATTAGCTTTGAAAATTGAAGCATAAACAGATGAATTTGCTGTGTGTATGTTCCCGCTCTGACTATTAGCCCAGGAGTTAGCCAGAAAAGTATACACTAGGCTGAATGAATGGATAGAACTCCAAACGGAAGAAACTCCAAATGGAAATAACTGCTATGACCAGTGGTGCCTTGTCATAGCTGAAGGGTACACGGTGTAACTAACTGCTATGACTGGTGGAAGTAGGATACTGATACAAATTCACTTCTCTTCTGTGTCATGTAATGGATTTCCGTTGAGAGGCATACCAAGGAAGTGAGAGGTAATGGTAGTGGTCTTCAACTTGGTAGAGGCAATAATGATGTGTGTCGTCGACAGATGATTTAAAAACAATAATATTGACTAAAAATTGGTTAACTTTTTGTCATGACCATGCGTTGGCAGTTCTAACCAATGTCAGCGATAAAACACCCTTCCTTTCAATAATTCTTTTGTTGTTCTATATTCTAAATATAGCAGTTACTGTTGAATTTTAATCATATATGCGAGCTTCAAATGAGCACATTTTTATAACATACCTTTTAACAAACATTGTAATCCATATAGAAGTTAATTTGTGGAACTTCCAGTACACTGTCGGCCTCTGACACATGAGGACTGAGTACACCTGTTTATTTCCAGAGTGAATATTTAACAGTTACAAACCGTCAAATGTGCTGTGGTACACAGTCAGTGGGAGAACATAATTTTGTGTTTGAACAGTGGATAAGAAATAATAATAGCACAGTGATTGTAAAGATAAACATAACTTGAGCCACATCAGTTCTGTCTTTCTATCTGATCCTTTGGAATTTTTTGTGGTTATAATTTAAAATAGTAAAACAGAATGAGAATTGGGGGTTTCAATAATTCTTTTTTGGTAAGTCCAAATTTTTGTTAATATGTGACGTATATTTATTTTATCTCATAATTGCCAAAATAACTTTGTTGTACAAAGGAGAAAGAGAAGGATGTTAAAACATAATCTGCTTCAGGTCTCAGGTAGGTCAAATATACTAGGTTTTCCACTGTTTCCTCACTCCTGCCTTTCTCCTCTCTTCCTGGCATTGTGAGAGGTCCTAAATACACATGATCATATCTTCCCTTGGGCCTTTCATACTTGGAGGAGGAGCAGAGTCTGGCTCAACAACTCTGCCACTAGGTATCCCAGGCTGTTTGCATTCTGACTTCCTATTTTCACACTAAGGTTATTGGGTCCCTTTCTCAACTTGACACCTCTGCTCCATATATTTGGGTTGATCCCTTCTGTATTTTTCAGATGTGCCACATTAGTGCTTCCCTATCTTCTTGGTCATACTCTCTGCAATGTCCCCTCACTTCCTCATCCTCTTACTCAAATCATTCACAGATCCACCATGATGCCCTTTCTGAATGCTTTGTTACCTCAATCACTCTCCCTGCTGGAACCTCCCATAGCATTTGGTGTCTGCACTGCTCTTGCTTTTATTGACTGCTAGTTTCCCTTTTTAATTTAATTGTGGTGAAATAGACACCATAAAATGTATTCTCACCCATTTTTAAGTGTACAGTTCAGTGGCTTAATGCCACTTCATCCACATTGTTTTGCAACCATCATTCTCATTCTCCAGAGCTCTTTTGATCTTGCAAAACTGAAACTTCATACCCATTAAACAAAAATTACCCATTTCCTCCTGCTGCCAGCCCCTGGCAACTACGATGCTATTTTCTGTCTCTAGATAAGTCTCTATATAAGATCCTCATATAAGTGGAATGATACAGTATTTGTCTTTTTGTGACTTGCTTATTTCACTTAGTACAATGTCCTCAAGTTATATCCATGTTGCAGTGTGTGAAAGGATTTATTTCCTTTTTAAGGCTGAATAATAGTCTGTTCTATATACCACCTTTTGTTTATTCATTCATCCATTCATGGACATTTGAGTTAATTCTACTTCTTGGCTATTGTGATTAGTACTGCTGTAAACATGGGTGTGGAAATACCTCTTGAAGACCCTATTTTTTATTTTGGGTGATATATACCCAGTAGCAGATTTGTGGATCATATGGCAATTCTATTTCTAATCTTTTGAGGAGCTGACATGCTGCTTTCTATAATGTTTGTACCATTTTACTTTCCCATCAACAGTGCACAAGGGTTCCAACTTCTCCCTATTTTTATCATAATTTATCTATTTTTTGTTTACTTATTTGTTGGTTTTTAATAGTAGCCATCCTAATGGGTGTGAGGTGGTATCTCATTGTAGTTTTGATGCATTTCTGAAATGATAGTGACATCGAGCTTCTTTTTGTGTGCTTCTAGGCCTTTTGTACATGTCTCTGAAGAAATGTCTATTCAAGTCCTTTGATCATTTTTAAATGGAGTTACTTGGTTTTTCTTGTAGAAGTTCTTTATGTATTATGAGTGTTAACCTCTTATTAGACATATGATTTGCAAATATTTTCTATCATTCCATAGGTTAGCTTTTAACTCTGTTGGTAATATGCTTCAATGCACAGAGGTTTTAATTATTGTGTAGCACAATTTATTTTTTCTCTTGTTTTCTGTGTTTTTGATGTCATATTCAAGAAATTTTTGCCAAACCCAATGTCATGAAGTTCTTCCCTTGTGTTTTCTTCTAAGAGTTGTTATAAGTTTAGCTGTTTTGTCCATTGTGAGTTAGTTTTTGTTTATGGTGTTTGAGATTGGTTCAACCTCCTTCTTTTGCATGTGGATATCCACTTTTCCAAACACCACTTGTTGGAAAAAAAAAAAAAAAAAAAAAAAAAAAACTGCCCCTTCCTCATTCAATGGTCTTGGCACCCTTGTCAAAAATCATTTGGCCATATATGAAAGGGTTTATTTCTGGGCTCTCTATTCTATTCTATTACAAATGGGGAACAAATGGGGAAACCAACATTTATGGAGGTCAGCTATGTTGCCCAAGTGTACATAATTAGTAAATGACCAAACTGAGATTCAAACTCCATTTTATCTCACTTAAAAGCCCGCATTCTTTTTGTTCTACCAAGCTGATCCTTGACAGGAGGAACCAGGTCTCTCTGAACTTACATTTTATTTTCCTTTCTACACTATCAAGCATAGTTGGGCCCACTCAAATGTTCAATAGCTTGTTGATGTGTCCATTGTCTACATATAAATCCATTTCTAAATGCCCTAAGAGCTTTTCTCCTCCCTGTTGAAAAGTGAAGCTGGACTTTTCAGGCAGGTAATACACTGTCACCTTGCCAAACATAATGCTTGATGTGGGCTACAGGCCCTCTCTTTGGGCCCCTAAGCGTGGCTCTCTAAATTATTCATCCTCCGGCTTGCATTCTCCACGCTCTGTCTCCAGCAATCACAGCCACTTATGTATGGGTTCCTACTACCTGATTCATAGCAGCAGAGGTGTCTTTGCTGCTTTCTTCTCCTTGTTTGTGTCTTGGGTCACCCTAATAGCAGAGGCACTTTGCCCTAGAGAAACAAGGGAATCTACTGAAAACCCATTTCGCTCCAAGGACTACTTTTCTTCTTGGCCAGAGTGGAAAAAAAGCAATCTGTGGGAGCCAAATTGATTATTTTGTCTAAAGAAAAGGGTAAGAATAACTGCTCAGGCTAGATCCCCATTCCCAGAACAAAAATCTTGAAAGTACCAATAGCCTTGGTCCATAGGTGGACTAGGAAAAGATACAATCCTGCCCTTGGCATACCCCCTATCTTGGGTTCTGAACTTTGCAGTAGGGCAGAAGTAAGGTTACAGAGAAATAAACTCTCTCTCATTAGGATAACTCCACATGCCCCTATTTTCTGAGACATTTTAATTGCAAACAATTAAGTTTGTGCGTCATAAGACTAAATGATTACTGTGTGTTGGACCATTTGTTTGATTTTTGTTTCAGAAAAGATGGTCACCATAATAGGAAAAATAAATCAAGGAGTCAAAAGTACTTTCACGCTATAACTCTTACTACAGTCCTCTGTGGGGATGTATGTGTATGTGCCTGCAAAGTAATTATGTATTTGTGTGTTTGTGTACCGTAATATCTCCAGATGCTGATTACAATTTAAACCCATGGGAAGCAATAACTTCTGGTGTCTGTTATCTTTCCCTACATGTGCACATACACTTTGGGTTGGCTATTTTTGGCCAGCTCACCTAGAGGATCAAGAATGAGTATATGACCTATGTACAGGGCTTTTCATGAGACTCCCTGCCTGGATATGAAATGGAGACAGGTGGGAAGATGGACATATTTCATTCTCCATCTGGGAAAAACCAGATTCCTTCTGAGGTCCCAGAGAGCTGGCTTCAGCTGGGGGGTGTTGACATTTGCCCTTCAACATCTGAACTTCCTGCTCTGACTCACTGCCTTTTCTTCTCTGTCTGTGGAGGGAGCTGGGCTCTGAGGGAACCTGAGGTTGGAAAGTATGAGACCATGGCAATGAGGAGACAGAAGGAAAGTGTTAACCTGTGTGGGGGTAGAGGAAAGAGCCTGCAGTTTGGAGTCAGGCAACTCTGCCTTAGCCACTTCATATTTGTGTGGCCTTGGCAAGTTGCTTAACCTTGTGATACTCAGAATCTTCCTTTGCAAAATGAACATGGTTCTTCTCAGGGTCCTTGTAACAATCAGGAAGAACCTACATAAAGTGGTTGGCGCATTGTAAGAGCTCAAGAAGTGGAAGTTATTACTATTATTAGGATTGGTCTAGTCAACAGTCTTGTATAGATGAGAATATGGGAGCCCAGAGAGGTGACATAAGTTGTCCAATGTCATGCAGTCAGTTGATAAGAGAGTCAGGACTGGAGCCTAGTGATTCTCTCTCTGAATCACTTTGCCTCCTAAGATTTGCAGCAGTGGGAGATATTAGAACTAAAACATAGTCTTTGTCATTCTTGAGGACTCTATAATCGAATGAAAGACAGATATATGAAAAAAATCCACAAGGGTACTTAAATAAAAAATGGAGAAATGAATACGTGCATGTGTGTTTGCCCAAATACAGAGTGGGAGAAAGTCTCTGCAGTTAGAGCACTGAAGAACAGCACAGCATGTATCTGGCTCCCGATTGTAGGTAAGAGAAGTGGAGTAATTTTCTGTCCTAATTTTCTTGGAATTTATAAAGCCTGTAATTGTAGAAGTCATTTTGACTCACCTGTATTTGTACATGTTCACTTTTTTTTTTTTTTTTTTTTAAATAAACTGATGTATTCTCCCAGTGGCTTCTCAAGACAGGTTCTGTAGAATGTAACCTGGCTTCTCTGGACACACACCATTTGTCTTTACTACAAGGAGAAACTGACCCTCCTTGTCCTCTAAGTGACTTGGAGTTCCCCACAGAGGGTAAGGAAGTGGACAGACAGGGCAAACATCTCTTCTGCTTCCCATCCTGGCCCATATAGCACAATGCCTGGCACACTGTAGGTGCTTCATCAACATTAGCTCATGAGATTACACGTGGGTCAGGCTCCCCTGTCCTCCTGCTCAAAGGCGCTCTCCTCCCTACAGCATGGAGACCAGTCTAGGAAATGTTTCCTCGACATGTGGTTTACGTAAGACATGAAAAGCTTTTGCCAGGGGATGGCCATATTGAAAATTCCTTCTTTCCAGCCTGATTGGTCTTACCAGGTCTGCTGGAACCTCCCTTGAATTTTTCCAACTTCTAACCCTCCTCCCAGCCTCATCAGCCAATGTGATTCTATAGGTTGTGGAAGATGTCCGGCCTTCCTCATGGATCTCCTCAGGCCATCCAGACAGTGTCACGTTTTCTTTTCCTGAAAACTTTGTATCTCTGGCATACAACTATGTGACACCTTTTGTAGCAAACTTATCCTCATCCATGTGTGTGTTTTCTCCATGACTAAGCCTACTGATACCTTGAGAAGAGGGACTTCCACCCTCTGGATCCCTCACAGACCCTCACGTGGATGCAGGTGGCCTATAATAGGTGCTTAACAATCTTTTGTTTAAGGATCCCTCTGGACCAGGGTGGTGCCTCACACCTGAAATCCCAGCACTTGGGGAGTCTGAGTTGGGAGGACCACTTGAGCCCAGAAGTTCAAGACCAAGCTGGGTAACATAGTGAAACCCCATCTCTACAAAAGATCAAAACTTAGCCAGGGGTGGTGGCTCACACCTGTGGTACCAGCTCTTTGGGAGGCTGAGGTGGGAAGATAGCTTGAATCTGGGTTGAGGCTTCAGTTAGCCATGATTATGTCACAGCACTCCATCCCGAATGACAGAGTGACATGCTTTATGTCTCTTTTTTTTTTTTTTTTGAGAAAGTGTCTAGCTCTGTTGCCCAGGCTGGAGTACAGTGGTGCAGTCTTGCTCACTGCAACATCTGTCTCCCAGGTTCAAGCAATTCTCCTGCCTCAGCCTCCCCGGTAGCTGGGATTACAGGCATGCATCACCACACCTGGCTAATTTCTGTATTTTTAGCAGAGATGGATTTTCACCAGGTTGGCCAGGCTGGCCTCAAACTCCTGACCTCAAGTGATCCACCTGCCTTGGCCTCCCAAAGTGCTGGGAGGAACAGGCTTGAACCACCAGTCCTGGCAGTGAGACTGTTTCTCAAAAAGTAAAAATAAATCAAGAGCCCTCTAGTTCTTGGACGGTATGGCTACTAACATCTTAAACTAATCATGTTGTAAGTGACCTTATTTCTATTTATGCTTTTCCTTAAAGGAAGCTTAGAGCCAGATGTAGGGTCAGTTTCTAGCAACTGCATGTGACTGTACCATCTTCACTGTACACAGCAGCACCTCCACTTCTTTGCACTCCTCTATACTTTTTTTTGAGACAGAGTCTCACTCTGTCACCCAGGTTGGAGTGCAGTGGTGCGATCTCAGCTCAATGCAACCTCCACCTACCGGCTTCAAGTGATTCTCCTGCCTCAGCCTCCTGAGTAGCTGGGATTACAGGTGCCCACCACTAGGCCCAGCTAATTTTTGTATTTTTAGTAGAAACAGGTTTCACCATATTGGCCAGGCTGGTCTTGAACTCCTGACCTCAAGTGATCTACCTGTTTTGGCCTCCCAAAGTGCTGAGATTGCAGGCATGAGCCACCATGCCTGGCCTATACTTATTTTTTTAAAAAAATCATTTATTTCTCTGTGTGTCTCTTTCATGTGTAGACTTATGTCAAGAGGTTACGAATGAATGCATATGAATTATAAAGTAATCTACTTGAAGGTATCTATGGTTAAAAATGAGCTACCCATATTAAGCTGGTAATTTTGCACTGAAATAAAAAATGAGGCCATAATCCAAAGTGGCAATTCAAGTAACAGGATGGTTGAATTGGGCCTCTTGGTGTCCTCCTGGTTTTTTGCAGGTGTAAATGCCTTTTGCAGCTGGGGCTAGGGTTGCTGATGCTTAGAGTACAAAAGAAGTCACAACTGAGGTTAGGCTTTTCTTCCTTTGCCTTCATCCTATGCAACAGCCTTTCAGCCCTTAAGGAGCTGTCCCTGGCTGGCCGTTCAGGGCCATCCACAAAGCTGCACACATCTGTTTTACTTGACACCACACAGTGGAGAAAGAAGAACTTTCTAGTGATGGGCATGAATCACAAAATTTGGTTTTTCTAATTCTCTACCAGTCCCAGGAACCCAGGCAGAAGCCTCAAGGAGATATTTGAACAAGGAGAAAATAAATACAAGAGGGGCAGTGGTTTCATGACAGTAGAATCCCAAAATGTCAGAGAAGACATCCTCATTTTACAGATGAGTAAAACAGAGGCTTGGAGAGGGGAGATGACTAACCCTATATCACATGGTGAATGGTTACCAGAACCAAGGCTGATAATCACCTGTCATGAAGACTGAGGAGACTCCTCTGGGTCTACAGCATCTCCTGCCATAGGATTCAAAATTCTGAACAGAATCTTCTGGTTCTGTCCCTTGACTGCCTCTAGGCTATGCCCTTGCTGTTTATTTAAGGCTCAAACCCAATTCTCTACCACTCTATTGAGTACTGGAAATTTGCATTTTAACAAGCACTCTAGGTGATGGCTGGAAACATTTAAGCCTCAGAACCTCAGGTGCAAGGGGACATGCCACTGGAAGCCAGCCACAGGCTCTCCATCTCCCTCCAGGTAGGCCCGGGACACTGAGTAACAGGCTGACTGACCATGCACCAGCAGGCCTGACATGATGCACTACCTGGGGAAGGACTGTCAGGACAGGGGCAGCTCCAGAAGCATTTGCAAATAAAACCTACTATGTGACCCTATGTGTTGAGAGAAACTAGCTTCTTTTCTTAGTGCTTGATCAAAAAGCCCAGTTTTGCTGTGTTGCTAACACGAAGCCCAAAATGCTGTTGCTCTGTCCACCACCTCCACTCTCTCCTCCTCTTTCCCCCAAACCCAAGACTCCCGCCCAACCTCAGGATTTCCTTTTATACACTTCTTACCTTATTTGTCTTTGAGCCCTTGTTTAGCCTCCTCTTAACTCCCACTCAGACAACTGGGGGATTTAATATTTTCTCCCAAGGGCAATACAAAAATAGTGATGACAGTGATTACAGGGTGGCCGTGCTCCGACCCTGGCTTTGACAAAGCCTTGCAGGTAAATGTCAGCATTTACCAGGACACACCTGCTTTACTTGCCCAGTTGGCTTTAGATTATGAAAGCAATTTCTTTTCTTCACTTAAAATTAGTTGCACCTCTCCCTGAGGCAGATGGCCATTTCTAAGGTTGGGCCTGATGCTGGTGCATGTATAGCTGGTTCACACTTCCATCAGGCCACTCACGTGTATGGAGCTCACACTGGCCTATGTATGCTTCGTCTGTCAGAGGCAGCTTACAAAGGAAAGAAGGCCTCGCCTGAGAGTCATGGAGAGAGAAGCGAAGAGTAGAAGAAAGGAGAAGCCTCCATTTCTCTGCTGACGCTAATTAAATGATTTGGGAGAGATGGCTGCACCGTGAGCTTGAGAGCCAGAGACCCCCAGTTTCCCTGGGCTGTATTGCCCAGTGAAGGATGGAGGGATTCGTTAAGTTGTGATTCAGTGAGGAGGAGACCAGCTAAGTGCTGGCAGCAGGGGAGGGATTACCAAGTAATGGCACTGGAGCTGTTTTGTTCTCAGTCATAGATGTAATTATCTCTCTAATAGGGACCTTGATAAGCCGATCAAGATAAGTAAATATCATGTGAGGTCTGTTTATCAGCTGGGCTGAAGGACTTCACTGCATACAAAGGGAGAAATATACAGAAAGATATTAATGTATGTGTACATGTGCAGGCATCTATATACGTAAACCTCATTCACATTCACTGGCACAAGAACACATACAGTTACACTCAGTCACACAAAGAGATATATATATGTAAAGACATACACATACAACTATATGAATATGTGCATGTGCCAACATGCCATCTTACACACATGGGTGCATGGTAATGTGTACATTCCAATTAGTCCTACACACAGGTGTAAATAGGTACATTAGCTCACACATGCAAATCAGAATAAAATGGAATAAAATCAGAATGTGTCCATGGCATGGTGGCCACTTGACTTATTGGAGACCACACTGAGCCAAGGATGAGGTTTTTTGTTTTTTTGTTTTTAAATTATACTTTAAGTTCTAGGGTACATGTGCACAATGTGCAGGTTTGTTACATATGTATACATGTGCCATGTTGGTGTGCTGCACCCATGAATTTGTCAGCACCCATCGCCTCATCATTTACATCAGTTATAACTCTGAATGCCATCCCTCCCCCGCCCCATAATAGGCCCCAGTGTGTGATGTTCCCCTTCCCATGTCCAAGTGATCTCATTGTTCATGTCCCACCTATGAGTGAGAACTGTGGTGTTTGGTTTTCTGTTCTTGTGATAGTTTGCTGAGAATGATGGTTTCCAGCTGCACCCATATCCCTACAAAGGACCCGAACTCATCCTTTTTTATGGCTTCATAGTATTCCATGGTGTATATGTGCCACATTTTCTTAATCCAGTCTGTCATTGATGGACATTTGGGTTGATTCCAAGTCCTTGCTATTGTGAATAGTGCCACAATAAACATACATGTGCATGTGTCTTTATAGCAGCGTGATTTATAATCCTTTGGGTATATACCCAGTAATGGGATGGCTGGGTCAAATGGTATTTCTAGTTCTAGATCCTTGAGGAATCGCCATACTGTTTTCCACAATGGCTGAACTAGTTTACAATCCCACCAACAGTGTAAAAGTGTTCCTATTTCTCCACATCCTCTCCAGGACCTGTTGTTTCCTGACTTTTTAATGATTGCCATTCTAACTGGTGTGAGATGGTATCTCATTGTGGTTTTGATTTGTATTTCTCTGATGGCCAGTGATGACGAGCATTTTTTCATGTGTCTGTTGGCTGGATGAATGTCTTCTTTTGAGAAGTGTCTGTTCATATCCTTTGCCCACTTTTTGATGGGGTTGTTTGTTTTTTTCCTGTAAATTTGTTTGAGCTCTTTGTAGGTTCTGGATATTAGCCCTTTGTCAGATAAGCAGATTGCAAAAATTTTCTCCCATTCTGTAGGTTGCCTGTTCACTCTGATGGTAGTTTCTTTTGCTGTGCAGAAGCTCTTTAATTTAATTAGATCCCATTTGTCAATTTTGGCTTTTGTTGCCATTGCTTTTGGTGTTTTAGACATGAAGTCCTTACCCAGGCCTATGTCCTGAATGGTATTACCTAGGTTTTCTTCTAGGGTTTTTATGGTATTAGGTCTAACATTTAAGTCTCTAATCCATCTTGAATTAATTTTTGTATAAGGAGTAAGGACAGTATCTAGTTTCAGCTTTTTGCTTATGGCTAGCCAATGTTCCCAGCGCCATTTATTAAATAGGGAATCCTTTCCCCATTTCTTGTTTTTCTCAGGTTTGTCAAAGATCAGATGGCTGTAGATGTGTGGTATTATTTCTGAGGGCTCTGTTCTGTTCCATTGGTCTATATCTCTGTTTTGGTACCAGTACCATGCTGTTTTGGTTACTGTAGCCTTGTAGTATAGTTTGAAGTCAGGTAGCGTGATGCCTCCAGCTTTGTTCTTTTGACTTAGGATTGTCTTGGCAATGCAGGCTCTTTTTTGGTTCCATATGAACTTTAAAGCAGTTTTTCCAGTTCTATGAAGAAAGTCATTGGTAGCTTGATGGGGATGGCATTGAATCTGTAAAATACCTTGGGCAATATGGCCATTTTCACGAAATTTATTCTTCCTATCCATGAGCATGGTATGTTATTCTATTTGTTTGTGTCTTCTTTTATTTCACTGAGCAGTGGTTTGTAGTTCTCCTTGAAGAGGTCCTTTATATCCCTCGTAAGTTGGCTGCCTAGGTATTTTATTCTCTTTGAAGCAATTGTGAATGGAAGTTCATTCCTGATTTGGCTCTCTGTTTGTCTGTTACTGGTGTATAAGAATGCTTGTGATTTTTGCACATTAATTTTGTATCCTGAGACTTTGCTGAAATTGCTTATCAGCTTAAGGAAATTTTGGGCTGAGACAATGGAGTTTTCTAAATATACAATCATGTCATCTGCAAACAGGGACAATTGGACTTATTCTTTTCCTAACTGAACACTCTTTATTTCTTTCTCTTGCCTGATTGCCCTAGCCAGAACTTCCAACACTATGTTGAATAGGAGTGGTGAGAGAGGGCATCCCTGTCTTGTGCCGGTTTTCGAAGGGAATGCTTCCAGTTTTTGCCCATTCAGTATGATATTGGCTGTGGGTTTGTCATAAATAGCTCTTATGATTTTGAGATATGTTCCATCAATACCGAATTTATTGAGAGTTTTTAGCATGAAGGGCTGTTGAATTTTGTCAAAGGCCTTTTCTGCATCTATTGAGATAATCATGTGGTTTTTGTCTTTGGTTCTGTTTATATGCTGGATTACGTTTATTGATTTGCGAATGTTGAACCAGCCTTGCATCCCAGGGATGAAGCCCACTTGATCATGGTGGATAAGCTTTTTGATATGTTGCTGGATCCAGTTTGCCAGTATTTTATTGAGGATTTTTGCATCGATGTTCATCAGGGATATTGGTCTAAAAATCTGTGTCTCTGCCAGGTTTTGGTATCAGGATGATGTTGGCCTCATAAAATGAGTTAGGGAGGATTTCCCCTTTTTCTATGTCTTGGAATAGTTTCAGAAGGAATGGTACCAGCTCCTCCTTGTACCTCTGGTAGAATTCAGCTGTGAATCCATCTGGTCTGGGACTTTTTTTGGTTGGTAGGTTATTAATTATTGCCTCAATTTCAGAGCCTGCTATTGGTCTATTCAGGGATTCAAATTCTTCCTGATTTAGTCTTGGGAGAGTGTAAGTGTCCAGGAAATTATCCATTTCTTCTAGGTTTTCTAGTTTATTTGCATAGAGGTGTTTATAGTATTCTCTGATGGTAGTTTGTATTTCCATGGGGTCGGTGGTGATATCCCCTTTATCATTTTTTATTGCATCTATTTGATTCTTCTCTCTTTTCTTCTTTGTTAGTCTTGCTAGCGGTCTGTCAATTTTGTTGATCTTTTCAAAAAACCAGCTCCTGGATTCATTGATTTTTTTGGAGGGTTTTTTGTGTTTCTGTCTCCTTCAGTTCTGCTCTGATCTTAGTTATTTCTTGCCTTCTGCTAGCTTTTGAATGTGTTTGCTCTAGCTTCTCTAGTTCTTTTAATTGTGATGTTAGGGTGTCAATTTTAGATCTTTCCTGCTTTCTCTTGTGGGCATTTAGTGCTATAAATTTCCCTCTACACACTGCTTTAAATGTGTCCCAGAGATTCTGGTATGTTGTATCTTTGTTCTCATTGGTTTCAAAGAACATCTTTATTTCTGCCTTCATTTCGTTGTGTACCCCGTAGTCATTCAGGAGCAGGTTGTTCAGTTTCCATGTAGTTGAGCAATTTTGATTGAGTTTCTTAGTCCTGAGTTCTAGTTTAATTGCACTGTGGTCTGAGAGACAGTTTGTTATACTTTCTGTTCTTGTACATTTGCTGAGGAGTGCTTTACTTCCAACTATGTGGTCAATTTTGGAATAAGTATGATGTGGTGCTGAGAAGAATGTATATTCTGTTGATTTGGGGTGGAGCATTCTGTAGATGTCTATTAGGTCTGCTTGGTGCAGAGTTGAGTTCAATTCCTGGATATCCTTGTTAACTTTCTGTCTCATTGATCTGTCTAATGTTGACTGTGGGGTGTTGAGGTCTCCCATTATTATTGTGTGGGAGTCTAAGTCTCTTTGTAAGTCTCTAAGGACTTGATTTATGAGTCTGGGTGCTCCTGTATTGGGTGCATATATATTTAGGATAGTCAGCTCTTCCTGTTGAATCGATCCCTTTAGTATTATGTAATGGCCTTCTTTGTCTCTTTTGATCTTTGATGGTTTAAAGTCTGTTTTATCAGAGACTAGGATTGCAACCCCTGTTTTTTTTTTTTTGTTCTCCATTTGCTTAGTAGATCTTTCTCCATCCCTTTATTTTGAGCCTATATGTGTCTCTGCATGTGAGATGGGTCTCCTGAATACAGCACCCTGATGGGTCTTGACTCTTTATCCAATTTGCCATTCTGTGTCTTTTAATTGGTCCATTTACATTTAAGGTTAATATTGTTATGTGTGAACTTGATCCTGTCATTGTGATATTAGCTGGTTATTTTGCTCATTAGTTGATGCAATTTCTTCCTAGCATAGATGGTCTTTACATTTTAGCATGTTTTTGCAGTGGCTGGTACTGGTTGTTCCTTTCCATGTTTAGTGCTTCCTTCAGGGTCTCTTGTAGCGCAGGCCTGGTGGTGACAAAATCTCTAAGCATTTGCTTGTCTGTGAAGGATTTTATTTCCCCTTCACTTATGAAACTTAGTTTGGCTGGATATGAAATTATGGGTTGAGAATTCTTTTCTTTAAGAATGTTGAATATTGGCCCCCACTCTCTTCTGGCTTGTAGAGTTTCTGCTGAGAGATCTGCTGTTAGTCTGATGGGCTTCCCTTTGTGGGTAACCCGACCTTTCTCTCTGGCTGCCCTTAAGATTTTTTCCTTCATTTCAACTTTGGTGAATCTGACAATTATGTGTCTTGGAGTTGCTCTTCTCGACGAGTATCTTTGTGGCGTTCTCTGTCTTTCCTGAATTTGAATGTTGGCCTGCCTAACTAGGTTGGGGAAGTTCTCCTGGATGATATCCTGAAGAATGTTTTCCAGCTCGGTTCCATTTTCCCCCTCAATTTCAGGCACACCAATCAGACGTAATTTGGTCTTTTCACATAATACCATATTTCTTGGAGGCTTTATTCATTTCTTTTTCCTCTTTTTTCTCTACACTTCTCTTCTCGCTTCATTTCATTCATTTGATCTTCAATCATTGATACTCTTTCTTCCAGTTGATCGAGTCGGTTACTGAAACTTGTACATTTGTCACGTATTTTTTGTGTCATGCTTTTTATCTCTGTCAGTTCGTTTATGGCCTTCTTTGCATTGATTATTCTAGTTATCCATTCTTCCGTTCTTTTTTCAAGATTTTTAGTTTCTTTGTGCTGGGTACGTAATTCCTCCTTTAGCTCTGAGAAGTTTGATCGATTGAAGCCTTCTTCTCTCAACTCGTCAAAGTCATTTTCTGTCCAGCTTTGATCCGTTGCTGGCAATGAGCTGCATTCCTTTGGAGGGGGAGATGCGCTCTGATTTTTTGAACTTCCAGCTTTTCTGCACTGCTTTCTTCCCATCTTTGTGGTTTTATCTGCCTTTGATATTTGATGATGGTGATGCACTGATGGGGTTTTGGTGTGGGTGTCCTTTCTGTTAGTTTTCCTTCTAACAGTCAGGACCCTCAGCTGTAAGTCTGTTGGAGATTGCTTGAGGTCCACTCCAGACCCTGTTTGCCTGGGTATCAGCAGCGGAGGCTACAGAAATTAGAATATTGCTGAACAACGAGTGTAGTTGTCAGATTCTTGCTCTGGAAGCTTCGTCTCAGGGGTGTACCCCGCCATATGAGGTGTGAGGTGTCAGTCTGCACCTAGTGGGGGATATCTCCGAGTTAGGCTACTCAGGGGTCAGGGACCCACTTGAGCAGGCAGTCTGTCCATTCTCAGATCTCAACCTCTGTGCTGGAAGATCCATTGCTCTCTTCAAACTGTCAGACAGGGTCATTTATCTCTGCCACGGTTTCTGCTGCTTTTTGTTTAGCTATGCCCTGTCCCCAGAGATGGAGTCTACAGAGACAGGCAGGCCCCCTTGAGATGCGGTGGGCTCCACCCAGTTCGAGCTTCCTGGTGGCTTTGTTTACCTACTTAAGCCTCAGCAATGGTGGGTGCCACTCCCCCAGCCTCACTGCTCCCTTGCAGTTAGATCTCAGACTGCTGTGCTAGCAATAAGGGAGGCTCCGTCGGCATGGTACCCTCCCAGCCAGGTGTGGGATATAATCTCCTGGTGTGCCGTTTGCTAAGACCCTTGGTAAAGCACAGTATTAGGGTAGGAGTGACCCAGTTTTCCAGGTGTTGTGTGTCTCAGTTTCTGTTGGCTAGGAAAAGGGATTCCCTTCTCCCTTGCACTTCCCAGGTGGGGTGATGGCTCGCCCTGCTTCAGCTCTTGCTGGTCGGGCTGCACCAGCTGACCAGCACTGATTGTCCAGCACTCCCCAGTGAGATGAACCCGGTACCTCAGTTGAAAATGCAGAAATCACCCGTCCTCTGTGTTGCTCACGCTGGGAGCTGAAGGCTGGAACTGCTCCTATTCGGCCATCTTGCTCCAGGATTGTAGGATGAGGTTTTAAGTGTCATGAGGGCAGTGGCCAAGTATCCTGGTCCTCACAGAACCCAAGAGCTGGGTGCATAGTGGCTGCACAATACAGTCTTCCGGGCTGATGGACTCCATGGCTTATCTGTCATGGTTTGATTATGACAGCCATGGCAAAATTGTCTTCTCTCCCATCCTTTAGTGTGAACAGCTAGAGTTTCTTGGAGCTCCTCCTTGGCTGAGATTACAATGTGCTTATGTAGCCTCTCCCTTATTCTCCAAATCGCTACTCCCAGAATTGTACCTTACAGTCCAGTATAAAATTTTATTTTCATTCCTGCTTCAAAAGAAAATGAAAGATCCATGCTAGTCAGTGTGCTTTGGGTTTCTTTGGAAAAGGAGTTTGCATCCTTGGCATAGAGAGAGACCAAATGCCACATCTGTGGGATTCAGGGCCTTGGGGGTGATGCCCATGCCCATGGGTCTCTACAGCCCACCTGGCATCTCCATCAGGCCTCTCCAAAGAAGGTCCCAGTCCCCATCACAGCAATAAGGAAACCCGAGGTGGTGTCCCTGTGGGCCAGGCAATAACTGTTGATACGGCAGTGGTTCACTAACAAGTACACATCATTATTAAATATTATCATTCAAAAGAGTGCACATTCTGTGTTTGCTTGGTCCCTGTGAGACAAAGTAAAACCACACTCACACTCTCTGTGTTGCTGGAGGAAGGGAATGCTTGCTCCCTGTGCCACAGGAGTTAGCATTTCTACTGAAGCAGCAAAGTTCAGGGACCCACGTGAAGGAGCCTCAAAAGAGTTCCCTTTCTCTGTGCAGTTCTAGAGTGTGATGAACTCCTGTCTTCATTTCCCATGCACTTGTTATTGATTCTGGCATAGACTACTCAGTGCTCTAGGAGGAAGAAAAATGAATTGGGATGGTAATTTTGAACTTTTAATTTCATCCTTTTCCTTCTCCTCCTCCACGAACTTTCTCTGTTCCTCTCTCTTATTTGTCTGTCGTCCCCTTCCTTCCCCTCCCCTCCCCTCCCCTCCTCTCCTCTGTCCTCTCTCCTCTCTCCTCTCTCCTCTCTCCTCTCTCCTCTCTCTTCTCCTCATACACTCTGAAAACCAACAGGGTAGCTACCGAGCTGTAGCCTTTGTAGCCACACTCTTAAGATGTGGAATCCCTAGGACTATGGCTTCACTCTCCTCTGATCCCCATCTTTAACATGAGCCTCTTGTTAGCCTGTCTCTTGAAGAGTGGGAGTGCAGCAGTGGCATCAGGAACTCTGAGGGCTTGTTCCAGGAGTGACTGTACTGATGTTCTCACTAAACTGGTTTTCACTTCCTCAGCTTCCACCCATTGTCTGCTGGTCTCTTGCAGGTTCTCCCTGCTGTCCCTCCTCACACCCATTTCATAAAAGCTCTTTTCCGATTCTACAAAACCAAGGCACTCATTGTTCCCGAATTTTCCTCTGGCACACTGTTCTAGGGTGTAAATGCCTCCAGAAAGCCAAACTTCCTGTATTCATCAAAGCACCAGAAACACAGAGGATGCCTCTCCTTACTGATTTCACTCATTTTCTTTAAGAAATGGTGTTAGACATGGAATATATTGGCCCTTTTGGGGAGGGCATAGACAATGGCAGTCTATGACCGTTCTGTTTCATGACCCCACCTCTTCCAAGACCTGACTATTGTCAGAGATGCTCAGCTGTTGTGGGATAATATGGTAGGTGCAAAGCAAAGAGAGTTGGGAAGAAATAATGGATGCTAAAAATGACCTTGTTACACAAATTTAATTACAAGCAGTTATGTTTATGTATTCTCAATACTCATTCCTGGGAAGCACCATTATCCGGAAAGAAAAGCGCCTTAGAACAGCTGAAAGTATACAGGTTAGGGACACAGATTGAATTCAACGTAATGGGTATGTTTTTGAGGATGGGTAAATGTTAAAATGTATGTGAATAAAGCTTTAGCTGATTTCTTTAAAATTCAGTGTGTGTTATTCAGTAAGTTAGTTAACACCTATTTTATAAAATGGTATCATGAACTATGTCAGTCCTCAGCTTATTTCTTCTTATGAAATGCTTAATATTTTCTAGATCTGATTAATGAAGAACAAAATGATACCATAGCTATAACAATGTTTTACCAGTGTGTACCTTTCTCTTTAAATAGAGGAGAAAATCTTGGTCATAAAGTCTCAGAAAATTAATGGCATCATTTCTGAAATTATATTCATAATTCTGATTTAATGATTTTCAAAAGCTGAGAGATTCAATTCATACATGTGCCCATATTTACCAAAGGACTAACAAGAGTTTGATACTTCTTGCTCCATAAATAACACACATTTGCTGAGATTACACTGAATTATTTCAAATTAAGTAGTGAGAAGCAGCATAAGGATTTATTGTTGTTTTTATAAATTATAAGAATAGACTGTATTCGCTTTGTATCAGCATAAACTTGATTTGACTGCTTTTAGTATTCTACCTTAAAAAACACAGTTCCACGATATATTGCTGAGTAATTTTTAACAATATTTCTGAAATGTCTATTAGTCCGTTTACTTAAATTCAAAAATGAAGTCAGACATTTTATGACATAAAGTGACTCTGATTGGGCTGATCATTTGATAGTCATGGCTGATGTTATTAACTAGGTTATTCGGCAGACATGGCCCCATTTACAAGTGAGCTAAGTCTATATTTAAAGAATAAGATGAGATAAGAGAAGTTTATTGTAAACATTATATATATATATATATATATTTTTTTTTTTTGAGACGGAGTCTGGCTGTGTTGCCCAGGCTGGAGTGCAGTGGCCGGATCTCAGCTCACTGCAAGCTCTGCCTCCCGGGTTCACGCCATTCTCCTGCCTCAGCCTCCCGAGTAGCTGGGACTACAGGCGCCCGCCACCTTGCCCGGCTAGTTTTTTGTATTTTTTTTTTTTTAGTAGAGGCGGGGTTTCCACCGTGTTAGCCAGGATGGTCTGGATCTCCTGACCTGCGTGATCCAGCCCGTCTCGGCCTCCCCAAAGTGCTGGGATTACAGGCTTGAGCCACCGCACCCGGCAACATTATGTTGTTAAAGACGTACTGAAGTTAATATTTTCAATTTTATCAGTTCTATCTGGGCATTTTGTGCTAAAAAATGTGCATCTCCCTGGAAAACAATGGGCACAAATAATAGTATCTTAGTAAGTTTTGGTAAAGTCGTTTTGGTATTTCTCCCAGGTATGGAGACAGTGAATGATTCTAATAGGTTTTTTCTTTAAGTGAATAAATGAAAATGTACTTAAACTTATGGTTTGGATCCGTGTCCCTGCCCAAATCTCTTGTTAAACCATCATCCTCAGTGCTGGTTGGAGGTGATTGGACCGTAGAGATGGTTTTCTCATGGTTTAACACCAACCTCCTTGGTGATTTCGTAGTGATAGTAAGTTCTTCTGAGATCTGGTTGTTTAAAAGTGTGTGGCACCTCGTCCGTCTCTCTCTTCCTCCTGCTCTGGCCATGTGAAGTATTGGCTCCCCGTTTGCCTTCTGCTGTGATTGAAAGTTTCCTGAGGCCTTCCCAGAAGAAGCCGCTATGCTTCCGTGCTTCCTGTACAGCCTGAAGAATTGCAAGCAAATTGAACCTCTTTTCTTTATAAATTACCCAGTCACAGATACTTCTTCGTAGCAATGCAAAAAGGAACTGGTACACACACACACATGCACACCCCTTTTCAATTCTGGTGGTTTCCAATGCTTTGCTGTCAGTATAAGCAAAGAGTTGCCTAATCAAACTGTCCTGTGATAGATCACTAAAAATAATTTTTAATAATAGTTCAAGTGATTTTCAGCTTATAGAAGGAATTTTAGAAACTGATATTGCTATAACAAAACTTCCAATCCCGTCTCTTTCAAAAGGACACATCTTCTGAGAGCTAACGCCTACTGAAACGTAAGAAGTAGAGAGGTGTGGAACATGAATAAAAATCTTTCTGGGGCATAGGAGCAGTAACATTTGAACACAATTGAGCTGGAAGGTCCCTTTCAGCTCTGATAATCTGTGCCTGTCACTCACATCTATGTCCCTTTTATAGTTCTCGAGATCCCTTCTCTGCTCCCCAGGAACCCCAGCTGACCCCAGCCTCTGCCAGCCCCACTGCCATGGCTTACATAGTCCTTCCTGTCTCTGTATGAACCATGCTCCATACCTTCCCTGCCCTCTCCACCCTTCTTATCCAAATCACTCTCCTCCCAGCCCTGCCTCTTCACTTGTTTTCTAACCATATTAATGTTAAAAAAATATTGATGGTTAACCTCTACCTCTCCAAACCTTCTACCCTCTATCTACAAGGATTGAAAGGGAGCCTTAGATACCACTCCTAGCCACCCCATCAAACAGATTGGGCCACTTTTGACTCTCTTGAGTCTACCCAGGCTGATCTCATGTCCCTGTGTATGAGAATCACCGTGAGAAGCCCCAGACCTATGCCACTTCTGTCTTCTGTAGCCCATTTTCTGTTCCCATCTCCCACCTTGTCCTCCCCAACTCTTGAACACTTGTGTCTGCTAGAATACGTGGTCCATCAGCAGCAACCTCCCCCCGCCCCATTCTAAACCTCTTGTCTGAATTCTCCCTTCATTTTCTTGCCCTAACTAAAGCCTAGGTTTCCCCCAAGAACAGGGCTTTTCTGGACCTTTCTGGAGTGAGGGCTATTTATTTGCCCTTATCCCTTATACCACAGGATGTGGAGGAAAGCTAAAGATCCTCTCTTCTCTTCATTGTTGCTTCTAATCTGTCCTCTCCTCTCTTTCCTTTAAACATGCAGATCTGAATCTTGTGTCTTCAGAGTATGCCGCCCACTCCTCTTCTAACTACAGTTAACTTCTAATCCCAGAGTTATGCCTCTTAGTTTTCAATGATTTTAGCTGTTGGCTTACTGTTTCTCTGACTCTCTTTCTATCTTAATTCTGGGTGATTTCCATATATACATGCATAATCCCTTTAACTCTTGACCTTCTAGTTCCTTGAATTTCTTTTTTCTCTAATGAATGCATTCTTTCTGTTCTACTCCACCACTTGATCTCATGGCTGGATTCTGCCCTATCCTTACTAACAGCCTACTTTCTGACCTCACCATTTATTTTTCTAGCTCATTTCTTCTAGTACTCTGACTTCAATCAACCCTTGATACTCAGCTTAAAATACATTATTCTACTCATTGTACCCATCCCTTGTATTTGCCCCTTAACTTCTTTGTCCCGTTTTAATACTCTTTCGGGAGAACTAAGATCCTAAGCAAACTCTCCACAACCTCTGCACCTACACTCATGCAGCTAATCTGAAACAGAGAAAACACATAATCATGCTGACCGTCTTATGGGCTACTTTAAGTTGTCTTAAAAGAAACACTTCAGCCAAAATTAAATTTAAAAGAGTTTAATTAAGCAATGAACAATTCGCAAACTGGGCAGTCCCCCAAATCACAGGAGATTCAGAGAGACACCAGCGCAGCCACATGGTGGAAGAAGATTTATAGACAAAAAACAGGAAGTGATGTACAGAAATCAGAAATGAGGTGCAGAAATAATGGGATTGGTTGCAGCTCAGCGTTTGCCTTATTTGAATACTCGGCAGCATAGGGGTGATTGAAGTATGGCTGCTGGGATTGGCCAAGACTCAGCTATTGTTACAGATGTGTATTCCCAAGTTAGGTTTTCAATCTTGTCTACCTGTTAAGTAAGGTTGCAGTTCATCCACAAGGAGTCAGTTATAGAAGTACAGAGTCCTTCTTGGGCCATATGTAACTCACTTTAACAGTTGAGTCACAGTGTTCCCTGGCATTCATACTACATTCCATCTATTTGCCTCTATCTTAAAACCTTCACCATATGTTCCTTCACCATCATTCTCAGCTGACAACATTGCGTCAATTTTGTCAGTGAAGTAGGAAGCAATCAGAGGAGAATCTCCACATGTTTCTACCATGACATCTACCCATCTACCAGCATCTACACCCATAAGCTTCCCAAGCGTCAGTGGAGGTGAACTCTACATGTACCCCTCTAAGGCCACAACACCACACATTTCACCCACCCCCACCTACTGAAGGTTATTGTTCCAGCATTTCTCTCTCTTCCCCCTATACCATCCATATTTCTATTTCTAGTAAATCACTATCATTATCATGCCCAATGTGCCTATTTCTCCCATCTTAAAAAAGTCCCTTAAACCAACCAACGTGGCCTTCAGTCAGTGAACGAATAAATTGTGGTACATCCAAATAATGGAATATTATTCAATGCTAAGAAGAAATGAGTTATTAAACCGAAAATACATGAAGAATCCTTAAATGCAAATTACTAAGTGAAAGAAGCCAATCTGAGAAGGCTATATGCTGTATGATTCTAACTTTATGACATTCTATAAAAGGCAAAGCTATGGAAACAGTAAAAAGATCAGTTGTTTCAAGGAGGTGGGATGAATCATTGTGACAGAGAGGATTTTTAGGGGAGTGAAACTACTCTTTATGATACTATAATGGTGGGTGCATGCCATTAGACTTTTGTGCAAACCCATAGAATGTACAACAAGAGTGATCCCTAATGAATACTGTTGACTTTGGGTTATAATGACATGTCAGTTTAAGTTTATTGATTGTAACAAATGCACCACTCTGGTGGCGGAATTGATCATGTGGGAAGCTGTGCATGAATGGGAGAAAGGGGTATATGGGATATCTCTCTACCTTCTACCCAATTTTGCAGGTAACTCAAAACTGTTCTAAAAAATAAAGTCTTTAAAAATATGTCTTTTGATCTCACCGCACCTTGCATTTCTCTGCTCCACTTTAGAGTAATACTCCTCAAAATAATTGCCTCTACCCACTACCTCCAATTCTTGTCCTCCTATTTTCTGTTAATCCCATGTCAAACAAGATTTTGCCTTCAACCCCTCTACCAAAACTACCCACATTTAAGGTCACAATGACTTCAATGCTACTAAATCCACATCAATTCTTAAAACTGATATTTAACCTCTCAGTAAACATTTCATGGTTATTTATTCCTTACTCCTGAAAACACATTCATCCCGTAGCTTCCTAAACACCACACACTTGATTTTACTCTTACTTTTCTGGTCATATTTTAATCTTTTTTTCTGTTTTCTTCTTTTCTACCTTGTCTTTTATTATTGGAGTGCGTCAGGGCTCAATTCTTGGACGTTGTTCTTTTCCATTACATTTACTGCCTGGCTGATGTCATCCTATCCTATAGCTTTAAATCCCACCAATGTGCTCATAACCTATATCTCCGGTACAGATATGGCCACTTAATTCTTGATTCCAACTGCTTATTCAGTAGTGATTATAAGAGTTAAAGAGGAAAGAAACATGAAATGTGGCTTAACAGTCAAAGACAGGTTTTCTTTAGATAAAACCCGAGAGGAGTTTCTGGCCGATTTTGGTCAGGAGTGTTTTCTCTTAGAGACTAAGAGTATATATTGCTTTTAGGGTGAGGGGCTTACTTCAAGCTTGGAATGTTTCTGTGTGAGGGAAAAGTTTTGTGGTGGGGTTGGAATGTCTCAGGGAGGTGGGGAGGTTATTTTGGGGCCAACATCTTTCGGGCTGGAGGGGAATTACTTGAGGCTAGCATGTCTTTGGTCAGGGAGGAGTTTGGAATGTTTCTGGTTGAAGATGTTGTTTGTGGTTTATGGTCATGATGACCTTAGCCATTAGACTGATGCCCTTTGGATTTAGGTGGTTTTTCAGTAAGGTGAACTTTAGAATGAGGGGCTTGTCCAAGATGGCGATGCTCAGCTCTGGCAGTGATGTCTAATAGAAATAGCGAACTTAACGTGTCCAAGTGATGTTTCCCCACACCCTCTTTGCCATTCTTTTCTCTATCAGAGCTCATGGCAACTCCATCCCTCCATCAAAATAGGCTGAAATACCTAGGTACCATTCCTGATTCTGTGCCCTACCTTTCATGAAATCATGTTAGTTCTTCCTTTAAAATATATCCAGCATCTGGCCCCTTCTCACCAACTCTTCTGCCACCACTCTCATCTTGCCCGAATTTTTGTAATAGATTCCTAATGGCTTATTTGTTCTAATTCCTACCTATCCCTTTATAGTCTATTCTTAATATGATAGCCAGAGTGAGCCATTCCCATGGTCCAAGGCTCAAAACCCTGCCATAGCTCTTCAGGTCATTTCAGCTGGAGCCTAAGTACTTAGTAATACTACGCCCTGCATGGGGTAACAATCTGACCCATTACCTCTCTGACATTACCTCCAGTGACTCTCCTCTCAATCTTCTGTAGCCCCTTCCTCAAATAGGTCAGGCCATTTGTACTGGCTATTTCCTCTGCCTGGAGCATTCTTCCCCCAGGTAACAGCAAGGCTTATTTCCTCTCCATGATCAAATTTTTTGTTCAAAACTGTCTATTTAAGGTCGACTCTGACTATCCAGTTTTAAATTGTGCTCCCCTTACCATGCTGAATTTTTTCAGGGCAATTTTTTCAACTTTTTTGTGTTTCTTTTATATATTGTCTTTCCCCCTAAATGCATGCTTTATTAAAGGAGATATATATATATATATATATATTTATTTATTTATGTGTGTATATATTTTTTATATATATATTTATGTGTGTATATATATGTGTATATATATTTATGTATATATATATTTTTATGTGTATGTATGTATATATTTATATTTATTAGAGAATTATATATAGACACACATATATAGTCTGTCTTCATTGTTGTATAATAAATGTAAGTATATACATATATGTATATAAATATATAAAAATAAATATATAAATATATATTATATATAAGTATATAAATGTGTGTGTGTGTGTGTGTATAGTCTTCATTGTTGTAACCTTAAGGCCTGGCTATTGTCTAAAAATATTAAGTGCTCAGTGAATACAATTGATCATCATTATCCATGAATTCTGTCTTTGCAAATTCACCTACTTGATAGAACTTAATTATAACCCCCAAATTCACATATTCTACTTTTGTAGATATTCAGATACACACACAGAGTGGTGAAAAAGTTGAGTCACCTGGCACAGAAGTTCCCAGCTCAGGGGAACAAGGCGATGCTCTGCCATCTTGCTTCAGCTCTCATACTATGAGAGAGGGTCTTCTCATGGTCTATTTGGTGTCATCTTTTTCATGTTTTTATGGTTTTGGTTGGTGTTTTTGCTGTTGAAACTGCTGTCCAAGCAGAGTGCTAAAGTGCTGTCTACTGTTTCAAACTGCAAGAAGTCTGTGATGCACTTTATGGAAAAAAATAAATGTTAGATAAGTTTTGTTCATGTGCGAGTTATAGTGCTGTTGGTGTGAATCCAATGTGAATCCAATCCACACACACACACAGAAAGGTGTCTTTAAACAGAAGTACATATAGAACAAGGTTGTGTATTGATTGATTGACAATAAGGTTGTGACCACAGGCTTGCAGGAACCTCACATTGTATTTCCCCTAGGAGCAATGGCTCAATATTTGCTAACTCAGTGTTTGCAGAGACTTTATAGAGCATACCTATCAAAAAACTAAGAATACTTAGAATAAACTTGATTTCTTTAATTGAATGAAATATATTTGCATTTTAAAAGAGGTCTGTTGTTAAATAAAACTAATCTCTCTTGCAGTTTCAGGCATTTAGGATGGTAATCAGACCAGTCTCATGTATTTAACAATTGACTAGGCATCCATTGTCTTACTTGCTACTTCTAAAGACCCTACTGAATGGACCAGAGAAAGATATTGGTTCTCATTTTACAGATGGAGAGTGAAGTTCCAGAGGAGTTTTGAGGCCCTCCTGAACTGAAGCTCACCATACATGAGGAAGCTATTACTCCACAGACGGCGGACCTTGCTAGTCTAGCTCTTTACATCAGGCTTTCAGGAGTCCCAGGCTTGCTAAAGGGTGACCTCGGTGGTTTTAGTCTGAGTCTCTTATCAGGACAGACTGAGCTCCTCAGCCTCCATGCATCACCTCATCCCACCTCTACTTAGTTCTTTCTTATTTCTTCTTTGGACCACAGTTCTTTGTCCAATTCTGGCCTCCTTATTTCACTCTCTGGTTCTTCAGCTTCTGATGTCTTCTTTTTCTCTTCTCATTCTGCTTTGTTTTTGTTTTTAGTCTCTAATTAGATAACTGCTTTCTTCTGAGACATAGATGAACTACAAATTCAGTAACAATCAGATACTGACCATAGCCACAGTCTTCTATAGATTTAAATCCAGCAATAGCATGAACTATAACACAGTTATCCATCACAAAGTCACAGCACCATGCACTCTCCTACACAAAATAGGCACCAAAATACTTATTAAATTGAGTTGAATAGTCAGGCGAACTGTTAAACATGAGTCTCTAGTGAATATCTGGAATGAAGAGATGAGGTAGTGTTTACTGAGGGGATAAATCATTTGGGTCTCTTTCTTCCCAGATCCCCAAAACAAGTCCTATAAATGTCCTCAGAGCCTCACTCTCTGGCTGTACAAGCTGAGAGATGCCCAAGACCCTGATTTAGAACCATTCCCAAAGGGTGCCTCCTATTCCTCTAAATTCTAGATTTTTCCCATCATAACTCCTTCCAACATGGTTCTGGATTCAAATGGGATTGCCAAGTGGAAGTATCTGGAGATCTGGCAACACTTGTTGATCAGCCCTGATATGAACAGCTCTAAATAACACACTATAAACTGTTTACTTTTCTGGCTGTAATTGCTTAAAGAAACAAACTTACAAACTTGATAACATTTAACAGTAAGAACTCTGTTTACTGGAAATTCACACCTGTACCCTTTATTCTACCCCTTCTCAGAAAGGAATGGAATAGTAATTTTTTGAAATTGAAGCTGTTAGAATAGGTGATACACTTGGGGAGTTTGTAAGCACACACAGTGTGGATGTGTGTGTGTATGAGGACACCAGCTCACACATTCCTGAACCACCATCTGTACTGTTTGTATTCATTGATCAATCACAGAACTTTATGGGATGAGTCCTAATATATTCCACCTTTTTGAAATTTATTGCAATGTGAATTCCCTGACAGGGGACTTTCTGTTATGTTCCCAGAAAAAGATATGAAAGTGCCTGTTAGTTGAGCACATTTAGAGTGGCTCCAGCCATGAGAATAGATCTCAGATTAAGAGGAGCCCTTGTGTTCAAGGCCATGTCCCTAGAAGACCACAAAGGTTTAGGGGCAAGAGAATGGGGTTGAGGCCTAACTCTGTCTCTTTCTCCAACCCTATCTCCTTATATGCCCACTGCCACATCTATCTCCACATCCACTGTGTGTCTGCAGGGGCACATTCACAATATTTAATGGCCGTGGTAGCCTGGGCAGTCACCCATCAAAATATACACAGGCTGTGGCACTCCAAAAGAGCCCTGAGGTCCCCTCCTATGACAGGAACTACCAATGTGATTATTGAATCTTGGGGAAATTGGAAGGTCCCAGAGGACAGTGGCTCTTTATCAGCTGGTTCAGAGGCATTTCAATATTTTAACAAGTACAACCACATCACATCATACAGATCACAGAACTGCTTAGCTGTATTTGTGCAATATATTGGCCTCAGCCTTCAAAATTGACTCAGATAGTTATCTTCACAGGAGGGTATGCTGGAGGCTTTCCAGAATCATTTATCCTGTGCAAGAAATGGAGAGAGCTGAGTCTTAATTTCAGTTTGGCTACTAACTTGCCTATGAGCTTATTAAGCCAGTCACTTAACCTTGTGAGCCACAGTTCACTCATATGCAAACAAAACAAAACAAAATAACCAACTGGCTGGTTTCTTTACAGATTTATCCAGATCTTCATTCTGGAAAGGAAGAATAATGAGAGGAAGGATGATGAGAGACGAGGCAGAAGGATGGTAAGAGCTAAGATTTGGATCGCAGCCAATGATAACAGTGTCTTTCATCTGTACAGGATTTTACAGTTTCTTGAGCATTTTCATTATACTAAAACAAACTGTTTCCAGAGCACTAGTGTGTGTGTGTATTCTTCACAACAGAAAGCTCAGAGCTCATAGCATAGCCTAAGAGAAGAGACTGACACACATATGAAATAAGAGTAGAAAAAGATTGATGAGTGCTCGGGTGGTCAGGGAAGTTTGCATTGAGGAGGTGGGATGGGTGCTGGACCTCATCACATCCAACTGTGATGGCTTTTTATACTGTAGGATTTCTGTCTGTGTATAATATTCCTGGGTCATGATTTTTTTGCCTCAGAACTTGGAAGTATTGCCCCTTTCTTTTCTGACACTGGATGTTTCTCTGGAGAGAGTTGAAGACAGCTTTGGTTTCTCTTCTTGCTTTTTCTGCAAGTATAACTAAGTAATTCCTTTCTTAATCCTTGAAGTTCAAGAATATAACCAGGATATCTCTTGGGTTTAGTCATTCTGTACAAGTGTTTTCTGTGAATGGATGTGCTTTTATAATTTACCCTCTTTTATTCAGTTCTTTCTTCATTTAAGGAAATTTAGCTTTAAAATATCTTTGAATAATTCTTGTCTGTATTTTTTGAGTTCTCTATTTCAGGAACACTTTTTTATCCATATGTTGTATCATTTCTGTCTTCCCTTGATATCTGTTACTTTATCTGTAATCATCCTATCTTCCCCTTTCCTTCCCTTTGCATTCACTCAGGAATTTCATTTCGAGGCTTTAATTAAAATTTCAGCCACGTCTATTCTGTTCTTGGCTGCTCTAATTATTCGTTTCGTAAATGATACTGTTGTGGTCCTCAATCAGTTCCCTTAGTTCTGCAATGTGCCTTTTCTTCTTATTCTGTTCTCTTGGCATGTTGTCTTAAATCCCTTTATAAAACAGAGAATTCATGTTATTAATATTATCAAGTTATTCCATGGCCTGAAGCACTTGCTAGAACTTTTCTTCTGTTCCTTGGGTTACGTTTTCTGCTGAGTTGTTTCTCTGTCTCCTGTAGCCCATGCTTTCCTTCAGGGGTTTCCTGTGATAGGTTCCACAGCCAACTTATCCTCTTGCTCATGTAAGCATGAGGAACTCCGACTGCCTTGGTACATTGGGGCAAATGCTTCTAAACATGTTTCCCTTCTTATTGAGACAGTTTTGGTTTCCCCTTTAGCCAAATTCTAATGGTATTATGTTCTTACTGCTTTTCAGTTACCCAGTGCTTCAGAGCCGGTTGAAAAGTTGAGTGGGAGCTGTGAGAAAGTTTGTTAGGTAATCTGGGCCATAGTCTTCTGAGATTTTTTTTAAAAATACACCATTAGAGACTCCCAAATCTGATCAAGGGTACATCTTTCTTATGGCAGGAAATACCTTGTGCTTTGGAGTATTCCCCTAATTTAGACTAGAATCCTAAAAATGGTAAATCTATGTAGTTTTTCTGCCTCTACTAAAATGGAATGTCAGTTAGGATTAACTTGCCCTTGTTTTCTTATGTACACCACGCAGCTAATAATATCACAGGGATTTTTGAGGCTTAAATAGAATATTGCATGTGCTGGGTTATTGTCATGGCCTAGTAGATACTCAAAATATGTTAGGAGTGATGATTTTACAGCCTTAGTAAATGGATATTCTCTTTAAGAGAATGTGTCTTTATCTCTGCCCAGGGCTACGTACTCACACCTTAATTCTATGTGTTTTCAAATGGGGTTGTATTCTTGAGATTTTTATTAACAACATTATTTGCCTTGTGTGACCTGTTGGGTGTGTGAAGGATGAAGGATGGAGTTAGGACTTGTGATGAGCAATGCCCAACCCAAATATTCTCTTTATTTTCTTGGAAACCACTACTCAAAATTTATGACATGAGATTTTATCTTATTTATTTTTGGTTGCTGCTGATGAAAATGTCATCGATGTTAGTTTCAATAGGTAATAGCACGGGATATTGTTTATCTTCCTCCATTCATCATGTCTATCTATAAGTACAAACAGGGTTCTGGAGGCAGATGGGAGAGAGGCAGGCAGTGCAGGCAGAGGCCTGAAAGAGGGAAGGAGCAGAGGTAGGGATGGGCAAGAGGAGGTAGTGCAGGCAGGGACTGGTTTGCAAGGAAGGGAGTCATGGGTGATGAGCCACAGTGGAAGGAATTTAGACTTTTGTGGCTAGTCATAGAATTTTTTTTTCTTCAGATGGAGTCTCGCTCTGTTGCCAGGCTAGAGTGCAATAGCACAATCCCGGCTCACTTCAACCTCCGTCTCCTGGATTCAAGTCCTGTGTTCACCTGATTCTCCCGCATTCAGGTGATTCTCCTGTGTTCAAGCAATTCTCCTGCCTCAGCTTCCTGAGTAGCTGGGACTACAGGTGCATGCCACCACACCCAGCTAATTTTTGTATATTTTTTACTAGAGACAGGGTTTCACCATGTTGGCCAGGATGATCTCAATCTCTTGACCTTGTGATCCAGCTGCCACGGCCTCCCAATGTGTAGTCATAGGATTATGGAGCCCAGGAATAGGAACTGAGATTGGTGGTAGAGCTAGGACTAATATTTGGATTGTTAGTCTTCACCTACAGTGCTCTCCTGTGAGTTCGTCTGTTGGCATGCTATCTCTCCAGCAGTGAAACTGTTGGCTTTCATGACCACATGGCCCTGAGGTTCTGGCTGAGGTGAAGACACACTTCTTGCTATTTCTTCCTCTTTAGTAAAATAGAGACCACAGGATGAGGAGATAGATGCAGAAGATGCCACAGTTCTGCCTGTTTTTTATTTAAGGTTCTTGTTTTGCTAGAGATAGATGTGGCTGGGAGATTACCTGGTTCTATGAGTCCAAGTTTCATCTTGCTTCTGTAATTTGGGGACCAGGCTGCTCCCAGAGCCACTTCTAATGACACACCCATAACTCAGAGTTGTAATGTTGATCTGGGCATCAGAGATGAAGATAATTACTTCATGACTTTTAAGTACTGTGATTTTGCTCATGAAGTCCAGGTAATAGTTCTCCTAAATTGAGAGATCCCAAGGTCATTGACTCCAAAGCCAGGATTGAAGCCTGGTGTATAATAGGTGCTCAGTAGATGTTTCTTAATTAAGAGAGGAAAAGATAGACCAGTTAGCCCCCCGAAGTTAGAGAATATCCTTCGGGTCCCCTGCTTTCCTCCCACCCTATCGCCCTCTCTAATTTAGAGTCAAATTCTTCCCAAGAAGCTTGAATCTGCCAGAGGAGTGAGGAATCATCCAGCAGGAGGGTTATTTTAAATCTTTAATAGACATATTACCTTACATTATGGCTTCATCATCCGCCCCTCAGCGTGAGCACAAAGAGAACATCCATCACAATTAGTGTAACATCCCAAACACATAAAAAAGATGAAAATGTGCAGCTACATTGGGTATAAAGGAGCCCAGCCTTTCTGAGCAGAGTTTCTTTGGACCTCGGGCACACAGTCAGACGAGGATGCTGCCCTCCCATGGGCCCAGTAGCAGATGAGGGTCTGCTCCAAGCCCAGTGGGTTATTTCTGTCTATCCTCCTCCAGAAAAGCAGAGCCTTCCAGAACTGAGCTGAGGCTGTCACTGTCCTCCACAAAGCTCTGCTCTCATTTCTATTACTGGCCACTCAGAGGACATTGGCCAAAACTTGTGGTCCCTGGGTCCAGGGCAATCAGAAAAAAAAAACAGTTTTATGTACTGAGTCAAATTCTGTATGAAGATCTACTTCTATTAGCTCATGGAAGTCCTATGAGCAGTATGTGAAGTATTGCTGTTCTTTTTGCAGAGAAGGAAGAGTCTTAAAGATTTTATGTGTTATACAGAAAGTAATAAGTGACTCATACACCCATCAGTCTGACGACAAAGGTTATTTTCTTAGAATGTGGTTACTGGTCAAGACAAGTGTTCATAGAACTGAAGTTGGAAGGAAAGATGATGCCACTCTCATTTTGGAGGCAAGAGCAGTGCCAGTCATGCGCTGCCAACACCTGGTGTCCTTTTCCCTTTCTCTTTCTTTTGCCCTTCACCTCCATACAATTCTTCATAATGCCCTCCAAACTATTGCTTATATGTTTCAGTGTTTGCATAAATTTATGTATGCGTATATGCAATTATTTATCTCCCTTTGGGGCTCATGCACAGTTGAGTTAATCACACACTTCAGTTCTCAGCACTATCAACATCATTCACCACAAGCTTGTCTCCCATTTATTTTCTCCTGTTACAGTCCCTGATTCTCATTCCTACTCACCTCACCTGCCTGGACACCTGCTCTGATGTGCTGGATATGTGTCCTTCTAGCATTGTGTGTGTTCATGTGCTTTGGTTGACATAAACAATATTTTATAATAGGCTTTATTTTGCTTCTATTTTGTTTCCGTTTAGATTTAGCTACATTTGCTCTGCAGGCATCTAGCTCATTGCTTTGAACTCCTGAGTGCTGAGATGCTATGCCTCCACACATTTTATTTGTCCCGCCCTCCCTGGAGACAGGCACTCTAGATTGCCTTTGACTCTTGGCCACCTCAGACAATACAATGATTTAACCAATATCAACATCCTTGTCCCCTTGGGATCTGTATTAAACTTTACCTGGCTATTCTCAGTTCTTTGATTTTCTACAATCGTCCTGCTTGTTTATGTTCTCATCACCCCTTGTCTGGGTCATTACAAAGATCATCCTGCCCAGACTCCCACCTCTCCTGACAGTAAATTCTGCTCTTATTTAAGGCTCAGATAAGCCAGTTGCCCACCTGTGCTTGGTCTCTTCTCAGTTCCTCCATGATATAATTTCTGTACTAGTCATTTGGTGTAGAAACCACAATCTGAGATGATAGATGATTAACTGTAGCAAATGCAGTGGCTTTCTACCTGGTTAGGTTTTGTTCTCAGCTGCAGAGGGAGTAGCCTATTCATCTCATCATAGAGCCCAGTACTCTGTGTAGTACATTTACAGTATACCTAAAGGACTCTACAGGTACACACACTAGAGTATAAGTTTGTGACTCAATGCTACCCTCTGCCTCTGTGCCAGGGAAGGAGTCCCTACTCATCTGGCTTAGAAGCAGGTAGATGGAAGCTCATCACCAGCAGATGGGTGGGGTCATAGAGAGCGAGTGAGGGTGGGTCAGGAAGCAATAAAGAGGCTTTTCAAGCTTTCTGGTGCTGCCAGGTACTAATTTTGACACAAAGTGCTAATAGGCATGAATTATGAATTTGCCTCAATCCTTGGTGACAGACATGTGCATACAAGCCTCGTTGATCCTACATGCAAGTGTGTGTGTATGTGTGTGTGTGTGTGTACATGCATGTGTGTGTGTGGTGGGGCAGGGAAGGAAAGGATGGAGGCATGGAGGAGCTGGCATACACCATAGCTACTTTGGAAAAACAGGGCACAAAGTAGGGCTCAGATGTAGACCCCCCCCAGCTGCCCTTCCTCCCTCTTCCCTGAGATATACTGAATGGCAGGTGCAGCTGGAAGTATCAGGAAGGGGTTCTGCCTTTCAAGCAGCCAAAGCAAAATGTACTGAGCAGTAAGGCCAGAGGTATGTGAGGCAGGACAGCCTTTTTCTTGGGATGTTCATTCATTTGAGTTTTAATCATGCCTATAATATCACTTTCATTTTCTGATCATTTTCCTGAATCCCAAGATTTCTTCATTCACTTTGTTCTTCTCTAAACATGCCTGAATGCATTCACCCTGTCCCTTTCTAAAGGGGTTACTAATTTGGAAGTTTCTTAGCCAGGTCTCCTTTAGCCAAGTCAGAATGAGTTGTTAACGCTCTGGACTTCAGTATCTTCTTGGTAAATGTGGATTAAGCATCTTTTCTAGAGCAATTTCATAAGGAAGCTGTAAGAACCAAACAGAATAGTAGGTGTGAAAGTGCTATGTACATTATAGCTATAAATAAAATATGCATTGCCGTCTGTATTCCACTTTTGTTTTATCTTAATTTTTTCCTTCCTTTTCACTTGTATTGATAAGACAGGGATTGGCTTTTCTCTTAGACTAGTGCTCCGTTCCCCGGCCCCAAACCTGTACAACTCTGCCACTGCACAAACACACCTCCTTTACTATTCACTAGGGAACAGTAAAGTTTATGCCAGCAGACTCCTAAATCTGTCATAATCCATAGAAGGAGACTTGGCCCAAGAAGGGAGATAGAAGGGGTAGTGGGATAGAGATGCTAAATTGACCTACACGATAAGGAATTGATAGAAGGGAAGGAGAGAAAGAGAATGGAAGCTGTTCAGCTGGGGATCTGCGGGGAGTTCTAGGGACTGTGTGCGGAGGACTCTGTAGGATGGGAGGGAATTGGGTAGTAGAAGAAAGGGCTTTAAAAGGAGTTACTGTGACTTCTTAATTAGATCCCTTTCACAGTCTTCAAGAGATGTAAATAATGCTTGTGATTCCTTCCTAATTACTATTTGGTAGTGGGACTTGGCTCTTTAAAGATGAGTCCCTGCAGAGACTGTGTAATATAACAGATCATTTATCACATCATGATGAATTTAAAGCTATTCAAGTTATTATTTTTTATATTTGTAACTAGGCAGAACATGTGTGGACCACCTGCGAAGTGATGGTGTGTGGTGGTTGAGGGTGGGCAGTCGGGAGGGCAGTGCCCTTGGTCCTTTTTGCTAGGGTTCCTGTGCAGGCTGGATGGCCATACCCAAGAACCCGCTACCTAGGCTCCAGGTCTCGGCCAGCTTGTGGATTTCAGCTGGGAGTCTCTTGACAGCTGTTAGCATTTCCAGGGCCACATATTGGGCCACATGACTGTGGCCCTGCCAGCTAAAGAGCACCTTGATGTTGTCACCATGACAATCAGAACTACTCAGCAAACATGGGATGCAGGGGGGAGTAGCTCTGTCAGAGTGATGACCCCAAGTCCTAGCCCCTGTTCCACTGCCATGCTGTAGTGAGAGGAATGGGGATGATATCCGCTAACATGGATGAGGGGGAAGCTGGGACTGTGAAAGTCCCGTGGAGGTGAGTGAGTGAATGATGACGACATTAGATGCAGTCATGTGATGTTGGATCCCTGTCCATTGTCGGGGAAGGAGGCCAGTTCTTGAGCTGATGCTCTGGTCAGTGTCCCATGGGAGGACGTCTTTGAACCTTGCAGACAGCATGGATTCCTCAATCCTGGGAGAACCTGGCTTCTTTAGGATAAGCACCTTCTTTATCATACTGCTTTCCTACAGTCATCCCCAGTCATAAGTTTTGATAAGGATCATAACCAGAAGCTATGTAAAGCAGCCATCAGAAATGATGTAAGTATGTGTCCGCAGCATTTTCCAGGGATGGGCAGGTGGCTGATCTGAGATGGTCTGGAATTGTTCTGACCAATCCCTCTCATCCTTTCACCTTAAAATCCTCCTCTACACCCACCCACACCAGATGTCAGTAACACCTGAATAATGGTCTTCTGAGCTGGTTCTCAGTCTGGTCTGTACTTCATTCAGGTCTCATGCAGCAAAGGTATGTTCTAATTTACAGTAGAGCATAATGGTTAGGGACAGAGATTTTGGAGCCCACCCACTCACGTTGAGATCCCAGCTCTATCAGTTACAATCTGTGTGACATTAAGACACTGCTTAACCTCTCTGGGCCTGTAAGATTGAGTTAATGGCAGTATCAAACTCACTAGTGTTTGGTGTGAAGATTCAATGAGTTAGTACTTGTAGAATTAGATGAGGCCTGGTATACAGGCAGGTTTGAGAAATTATCGTAGGCATAGCTAAGTGTAGAACAATGATTCTGAAAACATGGTCTACAGTGACCTGTATCAGAGTCTCAGTAGGGCCAGGAGAGGGGAAAGGAGCCTATTAAGAGTGAAGATATTTGGGCTCTGCCCCAGATAGGGGAACCAGAATCTCCAGGAATAGTGCCAAGTATTGACACTGACAACCAGCAGTCCAGGCGATTCTTAACTAAAGTTGGAGAACCATTGTGATGGGTAGAATTTTACAGATGCCCTGCCCCACCCCTACCACAAAACACCTGCTACTGGTTATCTGAACATGAATCTAGGTGCTTCTAGGAAGGGATTTTGCAGATGGAATTACAGCCCTTAGTCAGTTCACTTTAAAATGTGGAGATTATCTGGGTGGGCCTGCTGTAACCATAGGAGCCCTTTAAAAGGCAAAAGACATCAAACAGATTTGACAGAAGGGGTTATTCTAACCCTTACTGGTTGTGAAATAGAGCAGGGCACATGAGGAGGAATGAAGGCAGCCTTCAGAGACTGAGAGACAAGCTCTTGGTTGACAGCCAGCAAAGACCTGCGACCTCAGTCCTACAACCACAAGGACCTGAATTCTGGTGACCAACCATTGTTAGGTTTCTCCAGAGGGACAGGACTAATAGGATATCTGTATATATGAAAGGGAGTTTATTAAGGAGAATTGCCTCACAGGATCACAAGGTAAGTCTCACGATAGGCCATCTGCATGCTGAGGAGCTAGGAAGCCAGTAGTGGCTCAGTCTGAGTCCCAAAGCCTCAAAAGTAGGGAAACTGACAGTACAGCCTTTAGCCTGTGGTCAAAGGCCCAAGAGTCCCCAGTAAACCACTTGTGTAGTACAAGAGTCTGAAGGCCAAAGATCCTGGAGTCTGATTTTCAAGGGCAGGAAGTATCTAGCATGGGAGAAAGATGAAAGCCGGAAGACTCAGCGAGTCAGCTTATCCCACCTTATTCTGTCTGTTTTTTCTAGTCACCTAGCAGCTGAATGGATGGTGCCCACCCACACTGAGGATGGGTCTTCCTCTCCCAGTCCTCTGATTCAAATGTTACCCTCCTTTAGCAACACCCTCACCGACACACCCAGAAACAACACTTTGCATCATTCAATCCAATCAAGTTGACACTTCGTATTAACCATCACACCAATTGAATGAGCTTGTGAAAAGAATGCAGCTCTACTGACACCTCAAGATCCAAAGCAGAGGACCAAGTCCAGCCACCCAGGACTTCTTACCTACAGAACTGTGAGACGATAAATGGGTGCTGTCCTCAGTGGCTAAGCTGGTGTCAATTACACAGCATTAGAGAACTAACATCATCACTGGTGTTTGTAAGAGTTATAAACACCACTTTGTTAGACTTGTATTTGTTCTCTAAGTTTGTAAGACTTGTAAGACTGTAAGAAAGACACTTGGCTTGGGATATCCTACTGGATATTACATCCTCTGGCAAGTTACCGAACCTTTTTTTCTTCCTCCATAAAATAGTGACAATAAACTTAACAGAATTGTTGTGAAAAGAAGGTGAAATCAGATACACAAAAAGGCTGTTGCAGGGTAAAATGCTGTTTATACAAAATAGAAATTCCAAAATTTTTCATTGCCAAATATATTCTCTCCTTTGAGGTTTATTCAAAACAGCAGCAAACAAGCTTCTGCGTAAACTGGAGGGGTCCCCTGTAATGTTACTTGGTTCTGAGGCTCAATGGATTACAGACCTAACTTTGATATGTACTCCCTTCACACTGCCTACAGTCACAAGCCTTGGGCCATTTTTGCCCAGCGGCTGTGGGTCTCTGAGAAGCTGTTGCTGCACCTGCTAGAATGGCTCATCTTCTTTTGGAGTTGTTGTCTCCACATTCAGAGTGCAGTGCTGCAGAGATTCCTTCGATCAGCCTGCAGTCCTTAGGCAGACGCTCTGTGCCTCTCTGGTGGGTATGAGTGAGCCATATGGAAAACACTTTTTCTCAGATGTTGTCATACTCCCAATACCACCAGATTCACTATTCTCATTTAAGGAACATGTGTGTCTTGTGCAAATACTTTGAATAAGCCATTGGGTGAGGGGAGGATACCTTAAGGACACGAGAGAATCACAGAGGGTTGTTCCCGATCAGTTAGTGAGCCATTTATCAGTGAAGTATGAAGGTATATCCAATGCTGATGGGATGGTATACTAGAAATGATTTTAGAAGCTCTTCTCTAAAGGGGAGAGGACATGAGATCATTGCCTTTAGGAGAGAAGCTGCGAGGAAGGAACATAGGCAAGAGCAGAAGGCTGTGCATCTCACATCTCCAAGGGCCACCATCACATAGAATGTGATGTGCAGCCTTCTTAGAAATGTCTGATGGAAAGTTTCATGACAGTTCTGCTTTATTGTGTGCTATGTAAAATCTCTTCCTTCTTGACCTATGAAATCTAAGTGAAATCTGCATGATTTTTTAATGTACTGTTTTGGAGGAGACAGACAACTACTATCCCCAGACTCAAGCTGGGCATGAGAAAGGAGCCAGGACCCAGTATAGGGAGGCCAGAAATCAGGTGCAATTCTTGAGCACCTCACTGTGTGTCAGGGATTGTGCTGAGCTATATAGAGGTATACATACATACTCCACACACAATTTTAATTCTTCATCACCCTCTTGAAATATGTTTGTATTCCTGTTCAACAGGGGAGAGAGCATAGAGATATTGAGTGATGTACCAATCCAACATAGCAGTCGGTGGCAGCGCTGGGACTCAATCCCAGTGCACATGCTTCCAACTGCACTGCGTTGTCTGCCTTAAAAATGAAATGAAATACAGGCAAGAGACTTCCCGTTTTCTCATTTCGTCAATAACTTCCAGAAATCCTGATGCGAGAGCACTTGGAAGGAGTCAAGCCCCAGGGACCTTAGGCCAGCTCTCTCACCAGTGTCATCAATCTTAAAGGAAGACTCAGGGCTCAGAGCGAGGTGTACCTGCTGAGTGACATTGTCAAAGTGGTTTGGGGAAAACATTTCGCTTTCTCTTCTTAATACTGTCTAACTGGGGGAAACAAATATCTTCCCCTTTTCACCCTTTAAAAGAGAAATCTATGCCCAGAATTTTCAAACAGCAGCTCAAGAAACAAATAATCTTTGTCCCTCTAATTTATCATTTTCTAACTTGATAATAGTCACCATCCAGCGGGCTACTGTATTATAACAAAGTATGTCAGATGGGTCTCGAAGCTTAATGAATACAGATAAATTAAACTCCAAAAACTTCAGATTTAAACACAACTGCCCACCCCCATACTCTTTTTTGGGTATATTTCTGAGCCATTAAAGAAATTATTTTCTCTTGCATTTGCCCGGTAACTGAGGTCAGGCTTGAATGTGTAAGCAGTGCATGGCTTGGCCATCTGACTTTGCATCAGCACAGGCAGAAATTATCTCTTAAAGTGAGGTGGCTTCTCCCTCCAGTTTTTTGTTGAAGATATAAGAGTATTTTATAGAAACATCAGGCAGGGACCTGCCTTTAAAATAATCATATGACTTAGAGCAAAAATAAATAATAATGCCTGGGAAGGAAAGGGAAGAAACAGTGTTGGGCCCTCTATTGAGCTGTCACGAGCTGCTGACAGAGCAGTTTGGTGACTAGAGGGAGCAGTGGCTGTTGGGAGGGAAGAGGATAGTGAGGACTGAGCAGGGACTGGGTTATATGAGAGGAAAGGAAGCCAGCGTTTTGGAGACCTTGAAGTAACAAGAAGCATCCCCCTTGCACCTGTAGAGAACCATGCCCATGACTGACAGTAACACCTCACCATTGGTGGAGGGACCCAGGGAGACCAGTAGGTGAGGAGGAGCATGTCTGAAGGCAGACGGGGAGAGCATGCAGGCCCTGCATGGGGAGGAGTTGAGAGTATAGGCTCACCTTCAGGCAGACCTAGGGTGCCTCTCACTTACTTGCAGTGAGACCCTGGGTAAGTTCTTGCCCATGCTTGTTCCTCTAGCTATAAAGTGGGCATGGTTGCTCACTGTAGTTTTTATGAGGATCACATAAAACCCATCGGTGTAGCCCAATGCCTGATATCCAGCAGGTTATCCACAAATAACAGGTGGATTTATTACTAAGGTTAATTCCAGTTATCAATGGAAGCCTTGGATTCCGGGATCAGGAGATAGGGACTGCATGGCACCTATGGAGACAACATGAGTGACACTCATTACATCCAATTTGCAGAGGCTCCCTGAGGGCAGGGGCCTCCACTCAAATCCTGAGAAGCCAAACTCTTCCCGGGACCATCCCAAAGAAGTCAGCCAAGGCAGGTGTGGTGCCAAAGGGAGGCATTCATCCATTCGGCCATAGTCACTAACCCCTTGCCAGGCACAGAGGGTGGAGTGGGGAATAAAAAATAGAGACATTTCTCCTGGCTAACACAGTGAAACCCCATCTCTACTAAAAAATACAAAAAACTAGCCGGGCGAGGTGGCGGGCACCTGTAGTCCCAGCTACTCGGGAGGCTGAGGCAGGAGAATGGCAAGAACCCGGGAGGCGGAGCTTGCAGTGAGCTGAGATCCGGCCACTGCACTCCAGCCCAGGCGACAGAGCGAGACTCAGTCTCAAAAAAAAAAAAAAGAGACATTTCACAATCTCTGACTTGAATTCGCTTACAGTTCCAGCCAGGGAGACAAAATGCCTAGATGGGGAAAAGGGACAACAAAACAAAACTTTCTATAGTATCAGGAAAGCAGTAAGACTGATAAAAATACAGGAATGCTGAGAATGATGGTTTCCATCTTCATCCATGTCCCTATAAAGGACATGAACTCATCCTTTTTTATGACTGCATAGTGTTCCATGGTGTATATGTGGCACATTTTCTTTTTTTTCTTTTTCTTTCTTTCTTTCTTTCCTTTTTTTTTTTTTTTTTTTTTTTTTTTTTTTTAAGTTCTAGGGTACTAGGAAGTGGCACCTCACACACCAGGGCCTGTTGTGGGGTCGGGGGATGGGGGAGGGATAGCATTAGGAGATATACCTAATGTAAATGACAAGTTAATGGGTGCAGCACACCAACGTGGCACATGTATACATATGTAACAAACCTGCACGTTGTGCACATGTACCCTAGAACTTAAAGTATAAAAAAAAAAAAAATACAGGAATGCCTCAAGGCTGATATGTGTTAAACCCAACAGGTCATTCATTCCTGGTGTGAGCAAAGAGGAAGATGAAATAAATAGGAAGCTTCCAGAGGGCAGGGGTCACTTTGCAGCCTGATTTCAGCTGACCTTTTCTACCCTTGTCCCTGTCCCACAGACCAAGTGAGAACCAGGTCAGGATCTCAGGCCTTTGGTGAGTGCCGGGATATCCATCCCAGTCATTGAGATTGACTCTGTGAGCTTTAGGCCTGGCATGAAGATGTTGAGGACAGGCAAGGGAAGAGGCCAGGGAAGGCTGCCAGGAGTCATAAGGGACACTGCTCTGGGAGGCAGAAGTTCTAACACTAGCTCTTCTTCTCCCAACTCACCATGAGAATTTGACAAAGAACTTTGTCCTCTGCAGAGTTCTAGTTCCTCATGCATAAAAACCTGTATAAAGCTGGCCATAGTGGTGGCTCATGCCTGTAATCCCAGCACTGTAGGAGGCTGAGGTAGGAGGATTGCTTCAGCTCAGGAGAACTGAGAGCTGAGACCAGCCTGGGCAATATAGTGAGATCTCATCTCCACAGAAGAATTTAAAAATTAGCCAAGCATGGTGGTGTGTGCTTGCAGTCCCAACTACTCCGGTGGCTGAGGTGGAAAGATCACTTGAGCCCAGGAGGTGGAGGTTGCAGTGAGCCAAAATTGCACCACAGCGCTCCAGCCTGGGTGACAGAGCAAAATCCTGTCTCAAAAGCAAGCAAACAAACAAAAAACAACAAAGAAAAACTTGGATAAGTCATGCTGAACTATCCGTTCTCTTAATTTTTCCCAACTGTGATACTTGAGTATATCAGGTGTGGAAGATTAGGTTCCTAGAAGTCACATTTCATCCCCACGGGGTCTCCTCTGACCCTGGTTTTAAGGATTCCCTCCTAGACTCCATGTCTCTTGCTCTGCCAGCTTCACCTGTCCCCTCAGGGACTCCGGCTGTCCCTGGCATCCACAGCTGGCTGCTGCGGGGCAAGGGAAAGGTCAGATGCCTCTGGTCAATTTTTAATCATAGGTGGCAGATGTTGAAGCCCGGGATTTATGAATGCTTTTCATCTTAACCAACCTGCTGCTGGCTCCCAGCTACTCTCTCTCACCTGCTGCATATGATTTATACATCTGTCACCCACTGCGGTAAGCCAGAGGCTGAGCTGCAGAATTTCCAGTGGCCTCGCCCCTTCTCAAATGCATTCTAGTTCTTTTGTGCTATAACAATAAGCTCATTTGTTGAAAGGAGTCTGTTCCTTTGGAAAACCACTCCCATACCACACTCCTTTCCCAGCTCAGCAGCTTTTCTCCTCTTCATAATCCAGAGTTCTCCCTCTCATCTAGCTCTCTAGAGAATTGCAATTTCCCTTCATGAAGCTTGCACAGATGGATTTAGAAGAGTCAAGGCCAAGTGAATTTCAAGGGTTGCTGGGAGAGAGAGACCTGCCTCTGATTTCCCCTCGCTTTTTTTTTTTTTTTTCCCCACCCAGGCTGGAGTACAGTGGTGCAATCTTGGCTCACTGCAACCTCTGACTCCTGGGTTCAAGCAATCCTCCTGCCTCAGCCTTTCAAGTATCTGGGATTACAACCGGGGACCACCACACCAGACCAATTTTTGTACCTTTAGTAGAGACGGAGTTTCACCATGTTGGCCAGGCTGGTCTCAAACTCCTGACCTCAAGTGATCTGCCCACCTTGGCCTCCCAAAGTGCTGGGATTATAGGCATGAGCCACCACGCCCGGCTCCACCTCTCTCCTTGAACCTCAGGCACCAGGTCCACACTTCCTCCCTTTTATGGCTGAGATGCATCACATTTAAATGGGGTCTCAGAGACAGACCCCAGGTTCTTGGAAAAGATTTCTAAAGTGATTTTAATGAATCATGGTATTCCTCGATAGCTGGCACCAACCCTAGTCTGGTGAGAAAGAGGTCTGTGTCTTTTGGCTAAGAAAGTGCTACCCATCCTCCTTTCCCCATTTATGTTCTTGAAATGAGGATAGCTGATGAGGTGCAAGGTTAAGAGAAGGGTCAGGCTCTTGAGGAGATGATCCCACCAGTTATGTTCCTCTCTGAATCTCATTTGGCCATGGGACCTTCAAGGTAGAGGGAAGAATGGAAAGAGGATATCTATTAACCCTTAATTGTAGAGCTAGACATTTTACATCCCTAGCGCAAAAGAGTTTCCATGGGACAGGCAGGTAATATCAAAGAGTGAATTGAATTTCAGTATAAGTGAGAGAATAAGGAATGGTGAGGTCTATAGCAATCTGGAGAAAATAAGTTCTGTACACAAGAAATGGTTACTACTTAGTTTTAAGGGGTTAATTTCTTACAGAAATAAAGGCATAAGGTTGCCAGATCTTCTGGTATTTCAAGAGCATATAGAAATATAGGTTTTTAAAATGTGCACTGTCTTACTTATAAGCAATTAGCCAATAATTCGAAAAATAGAAAACATTATGCAGGATTCTGCAGGCTAAGCAAAGTACATCTGCTAGCCAGATTGCTCCAAAGAGCTACCGATTTCAACTTTTCTTTTACTTGTTTGATCTTACTACTTTCAACAACGCTAGAAGATGGGTTTTATGATCTCTTCCCAGAGTGGAAGAAACTGAAGATCAGAAATGTCAAGGACTTTGCCTGGAGCCATACAGATGGAGGAGACGGGGCTTAGAAATAGGCCTGCCTTGGCCAGGTGTGGTGGCTCACTCCTGTAATCCCAGCGCTTTGGGAGGCCCAGGTGGATGGGTGACTTGACATCAAGAGTTTGAGACCAGCCTGGCCAACATGGTAAAACCCTGTCTCTACTAAAAACACAAAAATTAGCCAGGTGTGGTGGCACGTACCCATAGTCCTAGCTACTTGGGAGGCTGAGGTGGGAGAATCACTTGAACCCAGGAGGCAGAGGTTGTAGCGAGCCAAGATCAACCCACTGCACTCCATCCTGGGCAACAGAGTGCTACCCTGTCTTGAGGAAAAAAAAAAAAGAAAGAGAAATGGGCCTGCCTGGATCTTCTGCAAAAGTCTTCCCCTCCCTACAGGGAGGAAGCTCTCTGAATGTCTGCTGAGTGCCCTGCCCAGATTGTGCAGAATGAGGCAAGCACGGATATTTCCACTTTCCCGTCGTCCCTCACATGCTCCAAGGCTTTCTAGGACTTGTAAATCTTTCTGTATATTTGCCAGATTTGACCCCTAAGTACTTGAGAACTTCAGAAGCATCTGCAGAAAAATGTACTTGTTTCTGAGTCATTGTCCTTGCTAGGGCTCATTTAAGTGCAGCTTGTTAAGTCCTAAATAATGTTAATTTTTCTTTTACCTACTTATTGTGTACCCACTACCTGACTTTTTTTTTTTTTTTTTTTTTCCTCATGTGGTGTCTCTGTCAGCCAGGCAGGAGTGCAGTGGCACTATCTTGGCTTACTGTAACCTCCGCCTCCCAGGTTCAAGCAATTCTCCCACCTCAACCTCCCAAGTAGCTGGGATTACAGGTGTGTGCTACCATGCCCAGCTAAGTTTTATATTTTTAGTAGAGACAGGGTCTCACCGTGTTGGCCAGGCTGGTCTCGAACTCCTGACCTCAAGTGATCCGCCTGCCTTGGCCTCCCAAAGTGCTGGGATCACAGACATGAGCCTCTGTGCCCGGCCTTGACTTTTATATAAAGAGAATGAAGACAAATTCCTAGAAGTTCCAAGTCAACCAATACATACAGAATCCAATCAGATTTTCTTGGTTGCCACATAGATTTGCAGCTTGCAGGGGACTGGGGAGCTGGCGTTTCCTGAAATGTGCCTGGCACTGTGCTTTGCTTCTCTATGATTTTATTTAACCTAATTCTCTATGATCCTGTGGATTGGGAATTATTGGCCTCAATTTACAAATGAGATAATTAAGCTCATAAAATTTAAGTAGCATGCCTAAGGTCACAAAGTGCAGATAGAGGCAGGATTTGGGCCTTGAGCTGCCCAACCTCAAATACTGCAACATGTTACCTAGGAATCTTACAGTAAATCTGTCTGTGCTGATCATGAAACAAGTTGCTGAGAAATTCTGTTTTTAAATTCTGCTGTTCCACTGGGCCAGAAAGAAAGGAAAATAAAATACAGTTTGGATTAACAATATAAATGTGGGCTTTGTATACGTAGAACTAAATGCAGGAGAAAACCTCACCTTAACCCTTCTTGAAATTTATTATTCATCATTCTCTCAAAAAATGTATCAATAATACATTGTGAGTTAGCACAAAAATTATAAATTGTACTACTTTATGAGAATGGAGGAATCTGTAATTGTATAATTCCATTACCTCTTACACTTTGTGCTGGTGTTGTCTAAATTGCATTATTATATAAGCTACAAGCCCATGGTTCATTGCTATTGTTTTTGCTTTAAAAAGTTAATAATCATTTGTGTTGTATATGGCGTATTTATATGTCAACTTAGAATTTCACCCAGTGGATGTATACTTCATTATTTATATATAAAAACACATTATATATGGAATATATAAATATGTTTATGTATATAAATATAATTGTAATTATACATATAATTATATGATTATGTGTTCACATATAAATATCTATTATATATATTAATGTGGTATATAACATGTATTAAATACTTTAAATGTAATTATATATTTACAAAAAATATATGTAGTATGTTATATATAACATACTATATATAATATATATATTCACTCTATAGAATTCTAAGTTGACAGTTTTTTTTTTTTTTCAGCACTTTATTCACCATGAATATTCCAGTGGATGTAACTGGAGGTCATTATCTTAAGTGAAACAAGCCAGGCACAGAAAGTCAAATATTGCATGTTCTCACTTATAAGTGGGTGTTAAAAACTGTGTACACATGTAAACAGAGTGGAGTGATAGGCAATGGAAACTCAGTGGGGCGATGGGGTGGGACAGGGTAGACGACAAGACCAGCCTGGCCAATGTGGTAAATTAATGGGTACAATGTATATACACTGTTGGCTGGGCACGGTGGCTCACGCCTGTAATCCCAGGGCCTTGACAGACCAAGGTGGATCACTTGAAGTCAAGAGTTTGAGACTAGCCTGGTCAAATTGGTGAAACCCTGTCTCTACTAAAAATACAAAAATTAACCAGGCATGATGGCGCCTGCCTGTGATCGCAGCTACTCAGGAGGCTGAGGCAGGAGAATCACTTGAACCTGGGAGGTGGAGGTTGCAGTGAGCCAAGATCACACCACTGCACTCCAGCCTGGGTGACAGAGTGAGACTCTGTCTCAAAACAAACAAACACTATTGACTTAGGCTACACTGAATTTATAAAAAAAAATTTCTTCAATAATAAATTAAACTTAGCTTAATAAAAAGTAAATAAAGTCTCATTCCATTGGCTTCTGTTCATCATTATTTACGGTGAAAAGTCAGTCATTATTTTTATCACTGTTCCCCAGTACGTGTCTTTTTTCTTTGACTGCTCTTAGATCGCTTTTTACTACTTACTTTAGGCTGTTTGATTACAGTGTACCTGGGGTGGAGGGGCTCTTTGTAATTACCCTACTTAGGGTTGATTGACCTTCTTAGATCTACAGGTTGATTCCTTTGAATAGTTTATTAGCCTTTGTATCCTCAAATGTTTCTCCTGCTTTGCCATCTCCCTTGTCTCTTCTGGGAATAACATTACTTATAGTTTAAAACATTTGCTATTGTATGCCAGATCTGGGATGCTCTGTTCTGTTTTTCTTTCACCCATTTTGTCTTTGTGTTTTCATCTGAACACTTTCCATTGATGTGTCTTTAAGTTCATTGATCTTTGCCCTTTCCATGTTCACTCTTCTGCTAATCCATTTAATAAATTATTTCCAATATTGATTTTATTTCTTGCATTTTGACTTGGCTGTTTTTTATAGCTTCCATGTCTCCACTGAAATTTCCCATCTCTTCCCACATGTCTTCTCCTTTCCACTAGACCCTTCAGGATTTTTATCATAACCCCTTTAGCATCTCTGTCTGGTAACTCCAACATCTAGATCATCTCTGGTACTGTTTTCTATTGTCTGTTCCTGTTTTGACTTTGTATTACCATTTTCTTACCTTTTTGTGCTCTCATTACATACAAAAGAACACTATATTCTGAAGGAAGTAATGTTTGCTTCCAGAAAGGTGCACACCTGTGTTTCTGTGATGCTGTGAGAGTGGGGGCTAAGTCAGTCTCACCTGAGTTAGACTAGATTGAGATAATTCTGTTGTAGTTTTAATTTTATTCAGTTCACAACTGGCTTCAAATATCTTGAGGACAGGATAGGCACTTTTCCTGTTTTATCAGAAATGGAGATCTCAGCACAGGTGAGGTTCTGGGGATATGGCTCTGACTCACAGCTGAGCCACCAGCTTTCAAATATGTGGAAGGCCTCTCCTTGCCTTACAACTAGGCTGACAAATCCTTGGTCATTAATGCATTCTCTTTGCCGTCAAGTCCTGCCCACTGCTCTCTGCACCTTGGGAGTTTGCTTTCAGTCCTGTTGCCATTCTTCCAGTCTTCGGAGGTCTTGGGAAGATCTGGAATGCCTTGGGAGTTCTTTCTTATTTTTAGTTCATTTAGATTTCTTGGTGTTATTAGTTCTATAATGGCTATTAGTACTGTGTTTTCTCTTGGTAATTAGGTGGAAGTGATAATCTTATAACTTTGAAAATCTAAGTCAAAAGTGAGCGCATTGTGCTCGTTGTTGTTATTGATGGTGCCTTTTTCCTGTATAGTTGGATATCATATAGGAAAGCAAGATTTATATCTAATAAGCTTACTCTGTGTGGTGTCTAGAGCCATGATGCATATTTTTTACCATGGTCCCAAATAATATCCTCCTTACAGGTAATACTGTCTGTCACAACCTTCATGATTCCACAGTTTTGCCCACACTTCTTAGCACTCCTTTATGAGTCTCCCACCTCCTTGGGACTCATTTTCAATTCTGGCAGCTGAATTAGGTGTGGGGTCTTGTCTCTCTCTCCTGCTTATGTGTGTGTGTAAACACACACATCCACACTCACCAGGAAGATACAACAATTTATCCACTCTGGAATCTGGCTTCTGAGTCAGTGTTTTCATGCCATTCCCACTGACATGTAGGATTAGTTCCTGTGTCGTGTCAACAAAGCATCTCACCATAGACCAACTTTCTTAACACATTTAGAAAAGCCAGGAAAAGAAGTAATTTGGAACCTGAAAAACTTGAAAGGGGCACAACTGACTTTTAGCCTTTTCTCTGGAAATATTGTAGGGCCTGGAGGACTTGTCTCAGGTTTGGAATCGACCTATATCCCAAGGATATGACTGGTGAAGGACAGCCAGGGATGAATGTTGCTAGGCCTTTAAAATGGCCCTGAGCTGAGCAGGTCAACACCTATGGGAAAAGGGGAGGCAAAAATGTAGTCAGTTCATGGCAAGAGCCTGGAAACAGGTAAGGGACAGGGAGGAGGTAACGGGGAATCCGACGTAACTGTGCCAGCTGTGGCTCCCTGGCCCAGAACTGATGGCTCTGATTGTTTCCCACTGGATGCCACTATTTGCCATAAAACACTAGGACCCCGCTATTCAGTCCAAATCATTTCATTTCAATTCAATGCAATTCAGTTTCATTCAATCTGACATATTAAGTATGAATTAAGTAACTACTCTATGTCTAATGCTGTGTTAGTCACTGTGATGATTGCAGAAAAAGCATTGTGCAAAATGGCTCTGTTCTCAAGGAGACTGTGAGTATAATCCTACTATAGAAATAAGAATGACTCATTATCCAGCTAAAATTAGAGAACAAAGTAAGAGAACTGGACTGAAAGATCAGGGTTTTAATTCCAGATCCACAACTTAGTGATAAGGCCATTTAATCTTTCTGTACCTCACTTTCTTCCTCTGTAAAATGAGGGATTGTAATAGATCAGTGGTTCTCAAACTTACTGCATTTAATATCCCTTTTATAACAAATAATTTGTAATGCCTCATTTACCAAACTGAAATGAAATTTGCAGATTTTATACTTAGATATGTAATAAAAATCAGTATAATACCCTAACTATAATATAAAGAAGGAATAAAAAGCAAGCATTTTAAATTAAATAATACGCACTTTAGTATGTAAATTTTCAGATATAGCTACACTAGAAGACGTAATGAAGTACTTGGGTAGTTGCACCTACTTACAATGAATAAGTTCAGGTTTAAGAGACATTGAGAAGATCAGAAGCAGTCTGTGCCGGAAGTACATGAGATAAAGGAGCAGAGGTATACATACTCATATTCTAGAACTAAAACCCATGTAAGGGTAACGAGTAACAGGTTAGACTTACTTGTACATAACAAGGGAAAGTAGGAAACAGCTTTAATTGAAGCAAGGACAATGTGCCAACTCTAATTACAAGCTACATGGAGAAGTAGGGAAAATGGATATTCTTACAGATGAGCTGGGCCTTATTTATAAACATGGTGTCAAAATAATGCCTGATGTTCTGACAGGGGATGGGAGAGTGGCAGGGCATCCCGGAACACACACCTTCCGCGTGAAGTCCCACCATATGTCAAGGTGTGCATTCATGCATTGAGTCTCTCGTTTTCTGGTGGGGAGCTTGAGATTTATATAGGATATGAGGCAGTTCCTTGTTTTGCAGAACTGTGCCCAGCACTGTCAGACTTCTGTTCCCTTTCCAGCACATGCTAATAGTGCTCTGTAATTATTGTGGCAACCAAGAATACCCCCATGTGTTTTCAAAATACCTCTCCCATGAAGAGGTTATCGTGTGTGAATCTCCATCAGTCTACTATTCTGAAAATTCAGAGTCAAATGAGTGGGATGGATAATAAACTCAGTGGCAAGTCATGATAGGGATGATCAGTGAGAACAGAACCATCTTGATAGAAGAAGCAGAGCTCAGATTGGTCCAGAAGGATGAGCAGAATTTAGCAAGAGTGGAAGAAAATGTTGATAATGGACGGGCATGTTGGCTCACACCTATAATCCTAGCAGTTGGGAGGACAAGGCAGCAGGATTGTTTAAGCCCTGGAGTTTGAGACTAGCCTGGGCTTAAATGGTGGCTAGTTTCCACAAAAGAAAAAAGAAAATAGCCAGGTGTGGTGGTGTGCACCTGCGGTCTCAGACACTTGGGAGGCTGAGGTCAGGGGATTGCTTATGCCCAGAAGGTTGAGGCTGCAGTCAGCCATGATCACACCACTGCACACCACCCTGGGTGACAGAGTGAGACCCTGTCTCAAAATAAATAAATATATAGAAAAACTAAAAATGTTGATCGAGATTGCAGGGAAGGGTCCTAAAGAACATAAATATTAATATGTTGAAAATCCCTGAACCTTCTCTTCTCAAACTCTAATATCGAGACTCTACATTATACCTACATGTTCAGTGCAGCTGATCACAAATTGAGAGGGGCTCTAAGTACATTAAAAGGAATATACTGCACTCATTAACACTCCCCAGTTTTAGACTTTTCATGAGTTCAAATTTACTTTAAAATGGCAATGATTCTGAATTACAGAGATTTCCAGTCAACCAAAGAAAAAATTTCAAAACACGGTCACATTGGGGAAAGTAAAGAAGAGGGGTTCCAAACCCAGGGCTCCTGGGACCCCTTGACTCTTCTTGATTTGCGGAGTATCAATGAGAGTTTCCATTCTGAAAATACACAGCTCCTCTCTAACTAACTGACACTCCATTGAATGTCTCTGCAGATAATGCCGAGATTTAGACTTTTAAGTGCAGCTTGGGAACCTTTTTGTTGCAAACAGTTTTGATGATAGCTCTTAAGACTCTGAGGAAATACAGCATCATGCTCAAGTGCCTTAATAGCTGGAGGAGCAACAGAATCAAGCACACCTGAGATGACCCTCACTGTTGGCACTTCAGAGGAGCAGTTGTGGGTGGCGGGCACAGTTAGAAAAACAAGAGAGCTTCGGGAAGAAGCTTTGGCTGCCTCAGCAGTGAGGCCCGTCCCTGGGGATGTGAGAGAGTTGTGTACCTCAACATCCCAGGAGAAGGGAAAGAAATCAACCAGACCTCATGGTGTTGTGGACTTCATAACCACATCTCCTACACTTCTCCCTAAGATACTGCAGGAGGGATTCAAAGCTTCAGAACCCTCTCTCCTGGCCATGTGACAAATCAGGATAGTAGCAATGTTGGGGAAATCTGGGTCCTATGTTCATTTTTTCCAGGTGTCTCTTTAAACCCACTCGTCACTGTGGGATTTCTGTGAAATGCACAAAGGAAGAAAAAGGGAGGATGCTATAGAAAGAAGGAGGCATGCAAAGAGAACAGGAACCAGGAGTTACAATGAGACAGAATTGGAATGAGCGTTGTGTGCAGAGTCGGATCCCTGGTTCCTGGTTTGGCTGGTCATCACTGTCTCTGTAATCTCCCCAGTCCTGCAGCATCACATCAGACCCTGCCAATCACATCTGATGTTGTTCACCCTTTGGTGTCTGTACCCCAGTATCGCCTTTCCTTTTCAGTTCCTCAAACCCCCTTCACTCCTTTGAACCAATTCACTCTACATGCACTGACCTCTCAGGGGGCAGACTCCCCAGACCACTCGTTGGTCAGTCTATACCTTTTCTCTGACTAACACCTACTCAAGGAGTAGACGTTGCTCCTAGAGAGTAATTGACGAGTGTTTTTGTTTGTTTTTTTTCTGAGATGAAGTTGTGCTCATGTTGCCCAGGCTGGAGTACAATGGCCCAGTCTTGGCTCATTGCAACCTCCACCTCCAGGGTTCAAGTGATTCTCCTGCCTTAGCCTCCAGAGAAGCTGGGATTACAGGCATGCGCCGCCACGCCTGGCTAATTTTTGTATTTTTAGTAGAGGAGGTTTCTCCATGTTGGTTAACCTGGTCTTGAACTCCTGACCTCAGGTGATCCACCCGCCTTGGCCTCCCAGAGTGTTGGGATGACAGGCATGAGCCACCACGCCCTGTTTCAAGGGAGTTTATTAAAGAAAATATGGGCAGATTTAGGGGAACCAAAAAGGCATGGTGAGCCACAGGAACTGGCCCAGGAGGAAGTCTTCATTTCCCATAAGCCTATAGGGACAACCAGAGGAGCTGGCAGTGGTTCTCTTGGAGATGTGGCTGTGGGAAGATGCTGCATGAGAGGCAGCAGCTGCTGCCAAAGCAACCTCTGGACCCTGGGAGGTTGCGGGACAAACAGCGACTATAGAACTAGAACTTCCTTGAACAGAGCAGCCGTCAGCAACCCTGGAAGAAGTGGCTCTGAAGATTTGCAAGGGCAGGTAATGGGCAAATCTCATGCAAGTGTAGATAACTGGCAATATCGTTTATACCCAGTCCCCAGTGGCAATGGATTCTGGAAAGTAAAGTTGTATGTAAGCTTTCCAACCACTCTAAATAAAAGGAGAATTCAGAGGATGAAATAACCATTCTAAGTACCCCACCTGTATGCCTTTACTAATAAATTCTGTCTGCCTGAACTCCACTTTGCAGATACTGCAAAGTTCTCACCCTCACTTCCTCTCAGTCTTTGTTCAAATGCCGCTTTTCCAGGGTGGCTCTCTTTCCTGTCCCTGTGAAGTGGTGCCCACTTCCTATCTATTCTCTCCTCACTTGTTCTGAAATGAAAGCCGCTATTTATTCATTTATTTCTTTCTCCCCCGACCAGAATGTTAGCCCATCTGAGCTGGCGTTTTTGTTGTTGTTGTCGTTTATCTTCACTGTCTGTGTCTCAGTAAATATTCGTTGAAAGTATGTTGAATCAATAAACCTGGAGAAGAGGAGGCTCGGGCCAGACTTTGAAGGGGTATTATAAGATGCACTGGAGAGTTAGATGTATTCTTTTCACAGAGGTGATGTTGCAAAGGAATGGAGGCAGAGAAGGAAGGTGATACTGCCTGTGATTATGAAAGTGGTCACTCGGGCAGCAGCTGAGAAGGCAGCCTGGGGAGGGGAGCAGTGGGAGGCAGCTGATCATGAAGGGCGTGGGTCAGTCAGTCATTTGAGCAGGACCTGCTGGATGCATATCCCTCTGCCAGGCTCTGAGGAGTGTGTAAGTGGCCTGGGGGAGGGTGCTGAGCTCTGACAGCATAAAAGGAACAATCTCTGTCACCTGAGGAGCCAGCAGTTCTATTCGGAGAAATTATAGTCAATTACATGCATAAAATGTGTAGAGCACATTCAGAAGTTCAAATTAACACAGCAGGAGTCCACCGGGTCCCGTGGACACCCTCTAGAAAAGAAGAACTGTCTTTGGACATGCTTGACCTAGAAGACTTCCTGGGAGCCATGAGCATGCGTGGTGCACCAGCAGAAAATTCTGGATAGCAGGAAATGCAAGAATCTGCCTGGGAACTTGTGGCCAGTTGACGAGACACTGTCTAGACGCTGCCTGGCACATGGGAGGAGCTCATATTCACTCTCTTTCAAACTTGTTGAATCAGCAACTGAAAAATGCAAACCCTATGCAATTTTCTGAGTGCTCTTGTCCCACTCTGTTTAGCCCACAACTCTCTGTGTCTTCCTGTTTGAAAGGCTCTTTCTTTGGCGTTAGTTTTCCTCTCTGGCTTCTCTTCCTTCTTGGATAGGGTCGACATCCTTTGTCCTATTTTTTCCCCTTATCTCACTGTTGCTCACAAAGGCATAGTTCCTCTGATAGCTGCTTCTAGGAACAAGACCCCTCCAAATCAATGACTTCTTTTGTCAACTTGAATCAACCTTGCCAACAGCTCCTTAGGATGCTCCACTGTGAGGGATGATCTAAAACCAAATGGTTTTTCTACCCATGATAAATTCACATGCGCATTTCTTTAGGCTATGGTGCCCAGTTGTTAGGCCAAACACCAGTCTAGATGTTTTTATGAAGGTGTTTTTTTTTAGATGTGATTAACATTTGCAGTAGAGGACTTTGAGTAAAGCAGTTTACCCTGCATAATGGGGGTGGGTCTCATCTTAAACCAGCTATCAGTGTTAAGAAAAAACTGCGAGGCCCACTGAGATGGGAGGAATTCTGCCTCTGATGATCTTTGGACTCAAGACTGCAACACTTGACCCTTCCTGCTTGTAGATTTCAGACTTGCCATCCTCTATAATCTTGTGAGCCAATTTCTTAAAATAAATCTCTCTCTTAAAATAAATATATACATCTTCTTAGCTGTGTTTCTCTGGAGAATGGAATGCTGATATACCAGCTCCTATTGCTTCTGCCTGGACTCAATGTCTCTGATGAGGCAGGACCATCTGACCAGTGACTTTACTCACCCTTTCTCCTCCTGCTCACCCCTGACATCCAGTCATTACCAGATCTTGTCAGTTTTACCTTCTAAACTTATTTTAAATCCTACCCATTTTTTTTCTATTTTCATCACTATGTCCCTATAAAAGTTATTATCTTCTCTAGTAAGACCTACTACTCTACCCCACTGCTGAGTCTCCCTGCAATCTCTTGCCTCCTCCAATCCGCACGGTGGTGGTCTTTCTAAATGATAAACCTGATCTTATGGAACTGTTCAATGGCTCCCCTTGGTCTCTATGATAAAATAGGTCCTAGATGATCTAGCTTTGCTACATCTCTTATCCCATCTCCAGCTCTATCCAATCCCCACCACCTTACTCTGCTTCTTGAAGAAGCCATGACTTGCTATGCCTCAGGGCCTTTGCACGTGCTATCCCCTTATCCTGGAATACAACCTGCCTACATTTTCCCTCCGGCTAATTCCTCCTCATCACTCAGATGTCATTTCCTCCAGGAAGTATTTTCTGACCCCTCCAATCTACGTCAGATTCTGCTTCCATATGGCTCCATCACACTTATCACTTATTATTACCTGTTTGATTTTCTGCCTCCCTGAAGGCTGGGATTGCATCTTGCTCACTACATATTACGTCCCTGGTGTCTAGTGTTTAATAGATGCTCAATACATTTATATTGAATGGATAATATCTAAATACATTCCAATCTGTTTTTTACTGTCCCTATCTACAAAAATGTTATTAAAAATGGAGTCTATTCAGTGTCTTCCTAACTTCTTAATAAGTTAGTGTATAAGAGAGTCTAATCTCTCAGCCTTTAGTGATCTCTCACACTGCTGCTGGTTCTGATACTCTTTCTTTGTTCACAGCCTTCAATAATTTGCCATGTCTGGTGTCATTCTAGGTCTTCCTGCTTGCGCATTTCAGGTGTGCCATGTCTGGTGTCATCCTAGTCATGAGATGACTGTCCATTCCTAGGACCCCATATTGTAGCCCCACAAATCTCCTGGCCATTGGCTGTCTTGGCATTCCTCCCCTATGGTGGTTTCCTCATGTTGTCTTTTCTTGGTGGGGGGATGGGGGGGGAAGCCTTTCCAGACTCCGAACTCCCTTTATCCTCTTCCTTGGATTGTAGTTAATTATCCTCTTTTCTAAACACCACATGATTTACATAAGGGAAAGAGTCAGCAGATATAAGACCTTAAATAAGCTAGCTCATTTTTAGAGGGTCAGTATCCTCACCTGTAAAATAGGACTGATAATACCCACAGCACTGTAATAACAGCTTTCACTTATCCAGTTACAGCACGTGCTGAGTAACCTTCTAAGCATGCTGCACGTGTTAACTTACTGAACCATTACAACAAAACCCTCTTTAGTGCTGGAACTGAGGCAGAGAGAACTGAAGCAACTTTCCCAACGTCACAGAACTAGAAGTTGCAGAACAGGGATTCAAGCCTGGCAGCCTACTTCCAGGCTTGAGCTCTCATGACATTGCTACACTGCCTATTAGTAAAAGTGAGATAGTGAATAAAGGTGCTTAGTCCAGAATGCTGCTCTAGCAAGCAGAGTGGGTGCCTTGGGGTCAGGTGGATTTGAGTGTCATTCTTCCACATAGCCACAAAGTCACAAGCCGACTGACCTTGAACTGGTTATTTATCTAATAGACACCTCATCTGAAAAATTAGCATATTACTAGTATTTCATAGAATTTGTTCTGCATGTTGGAAAACAATCCATAAACAGTATTCTTAGAATAGTGCCTGGCACATGGCAAAATCTTCATTGATGTGCATTTTATAATTATGTCTAATAATAATCTTTATTATCACAGTCTGCTCTGTGCTATAGTCGCTTGTGTGTTTAATTTTAATCCATCTTGTGAGGTCGTAGTCTTTTTGTTCATGGCGTATGTTTTAGGTCCTTGCGCACAGTAGATGCTCAGTGTTTGTTAAATGAGTAAATAGATGATCTTTTCATTGTGATTCACTTAAGAGATTGTAGAAAGTTTGGTGAGCTGTAAAAAGGTTTTGGTCCAATTCCGTCTTAGGGGATGAAAAGGGTTCCCTAAGATGGAAGTGGTGATGTCAATGGACAATGCCAATTACAACTTTTTCCCCTGCTCTGTCTACTATTCCCACTGAAAGAGTTCATGGCTAGAGGGCTGGGACTGGATCTCTTTTTATCCTGTTGAGGCAAGGTGGGTAATACCCATCCCCCAGCTGGGTCTGAAGGACTCAGATACTTCCCTGAACTGAAGAAATTACATTGACTTTTTCAGACACAAAAGAGGCTTTTGGTATTGCCGTTGTTATATGTAGCCAGGAATAGTTGGGGGGGGGCGGGGGTACAGAAACAGGAGGGGATTCTGGAGAGAATCAGGGCTTTAGAGAAACTCACCTGGAGCCCTGACTCACCATCAAGAGCATGATTCTGGGAAAATCATGTAAACGCAGGTGGGGCGGGTCCATTTTCCTTTTTTGCCATATGTGAGATCCCATATGAATGTACTGGGGAAGCATCTTAAGGCCCTCCTTGGTTTATCACTGCTGCCCTTGTGCTAAATGTGGGTCTCCTGGGAGTCTAAATCATTGTTGTCTCACTGACTGCGAAGGCAGAGACAAGCCCTATAGGAAACGGAGCTCATAGGAGGAGGTGAAGTGAAAGTATCAGGTGATGTTAATGCTTGAAGGAGTCTTAAGGATCAGCTGGCCCAGCAATTCTCCAATTCCTGCTGCCTCCACAATTTCTGCCATATCTGCATTCCATCTGCAGTTATTGATGCAGTATTTTCCTTTAATACCGGTCGCCTTTTTACTTAAATATGTATAGAAAAAAAAACCTTGTACTATTACTGTAAATGTAAAACCAATATCACTTCCTATAAATAGAAGGCAAAAAAAGGAAATACAATGAAAACTCAGCGATGTCATTAAATTCTAGCGAGGTACTGCTGCTTGTCAAGGTTCTAAGCCTGAGGCCTGCCTTCTCTCCCTTGAAAAGGTAAATTAGCAGACATTAGAGGTGTTAACTGAAAACTCAGAACCAAGCTGGGACTTGAAGGATTGAATGATAATTGAAAAGGAGATCAATTTCTCACTAAGGATTAAATGTAACGTAATACTATATTTATGCTCCCTCTAAAATGATCTCCACTGCTCTACATTTTAGAGAAAAGGTGACTTTGGTCCAACCTTGTCATTTTACCAATGATGAAATTGAGATGCAAGTGGATCATGTCTGTTCACACCACCGAGGAGCTTTTCAGCCCAGACTTCTGACCATGATGTCTTGGTCACCTAAGGGTCACATCGCAACCGCCACCGCCACCGCCGCGAGACATGTGGGGATTCCATAAGTCCAAAAGTATTTTCAGCCACCTCAAGGCATTTGGATCTATTATTTCACTCAGGTTTGGAAGTGGCCCCATGAGATGAACAGGACTTGTCTGATTCTTGCCATGGTATAGATGTGGAAGTGAGATTACCTGCTATTTCAAGGTCTCTCGGCTGGCAGGTGGCACACCAAGGCCCCAACACTGCCCCCCTAGTTTAGTTCCTTTCTGCTACATCACTCAGCCTCTCAGAGAAGCTGGCATGACCTCCCTTCATCTCCATCTGCTTTGTGATTGAAATTTATATAACCACACTGATTGTATTCTCTGTGAACAAGATACTATAGGCCTTTACAAGGTTTGAGTTCTCAAGTTCACGTTCTCATTATTCTATCCAAGGCATCTGGGAAAGGAAAATAAACTTTTCAAGCATAACCTCATCTCTTCAATCTAACCTCAAGCATGAAGCAGGAAGATGGCATAACAACAGCCAGGGAGTCAGCAGGTCTTGCTGCAAGCAGGCTGAGTGGCTGAGTGATTGTGCCACCGGACTAGGGCTGATGAGTGAATGATGTCAGCAGAACAGCAGGCTCTAACCTGCATAGTTTGAGGGGGTCACATCCACATGTAGCCACATCAGGACTCCCCTTCTCGCCTCCACCCCACCTACTGCACAGTATTCCCATTCCTATCTTTCAGTGACATTCACTTTTTATAAAACGAATTACATACGTGCTGGACTTTTTAGTATGTAGGTTAAGTAACTGCAATCCATCTTCAATGCTTTTCCGAAAACTACCAGATAAGGTCGAAACTAATTAGCCTGGCATCCAAGCCTTTTCATGATGTGGCTAAGTGATTGTTCTGGTCTACATGGGCCGACCTTCCAAGCTCCTCTGTCTGCCTCCTCAGGCCTTACTCAGCCTTCCAGAGCACACTCTTGCTCTACTCCTGTATTAGCCCATTTTCATGCTGCTATAAAGAACTGCCCGAGATTCAGTGATTTATAAAGGAAAGAGGTTTAATTGACTCAGGATTCAGCATGGCTGGGGAGGCCTCAGGAAACTTAAAATCATGGCAGAAGGGGAAGCAAGGCACCTTCTTCACAAGGTGGCAGGAAGGAGAAGTTCCAGCAGGGGAAGTGCCAGACGCTTATAAAACCATCAGATCTCATGAGAACACACTATCATGGGAACAGCATGGGAGAAACCCACCTGCATGATTCTTATGCCTCCACCTGGTGTCTCCCTTGGCACAAGGGGATTATGGTGATTACAATTCGAGGTGAGATTTGGGTGGGGACACAGAGCCAAACCATATTAACTCTCTTGAGCCCCAAGAGCCAGGTGAGCAAGGGATGGTGCTGTCCATTAGCTTATTTCTTACTTTGTGAAGAAGTTAGTTGTGTTATGTCTCTTTGCATCTCTTTATTTTCATCTGCTACTTACATAGTTGAGTCTTAAGTGTTTAGTAGTAGGTATTCAGTTACCTGTATTTTGTTTTTTTGGTCACAATGTGTTGTGTTCTGTGCATTCTGCTGCCGACTGCTCTGAAGTAGATGTTCCATACACATGTGGACAGGAACTGCATTCCTAGCCAAGGTATAATTACCAAGTGTTAAGAGTTTTAGGAACCACACAAAGCAGTTTCAGTTTGGGAGTTGTATTGATTCCACTCCCAGGTGGTGAAACAGAAAGTTGCAGCACCCATCACACTATGCTATTGCATCCCTTTTGTTTTCTCCTGACCTGAAGGAAACAACTCCTTTCTGCAGAGGCCTCAGGATAGGAGAAGGGATATGGTTTAGCAAACCCAGCCCCATCTCCCCAGCCTTTGCAATCCCTCTTCTTGCTTGCTGGAGTCCTTTCTGTTCCACCAGAGAGGAGGAAGCTGAGAGCTTCAATTCCCCCTCTCCTCTTTAATTCTTTCCTACGCTTCATTCTTCCTTCTTTGCTTTCCCCCATCTTTGGGACTGTGGTTGGCTACCAAGTCTATTCCCTGTGGCCTTGTGGAAACTTGGGGAGTAAGGCAAATACACTGCCGGGGCCAAGAAATCAGGGAGCAAATTCCAAGTGAGTATTGGAGTCCCTCATGGGAAGAGGTACTGCTGCCTGGGCTGTAATTGTCATGGAGGCTGTTGTCATGGTGACTCCACTAGCAGGCAGAGAGAAAGGGTGCAAAAGACTCGGGAATGAGAGAGAGAGGGAGGAGGGGAAAGAAGGGGAAAGGAGGTGAAAGGGGAGATGGCAGAAAGCAAAAGGAGGGAGGAAGAGAGGAAGGGAGAGACAGGCAGAGGGGAGGGAGTTTCTGGGAGGATGTGGAAGGTTTGATTGGGGGAGACAGCAGGAGCTAGGTGGGTAATGGTGGTTGTTGCAGGAGGGGATAAAATGTGAAAGGCCAGTGAAGGGAGAGGTGAAGAGGTGGGAAGGAGGAGAGGTGATGAGTAGAGATGGGGAGAGTGGAGGAGCCTGAGGAAAAGATGAAAGAAGGGGCTTTAGAATGAGCAGGGGGTGGTGTGCGGAGGGGAAAGGAGGGGAGCCAGCCAGGCTCTCAGAGTAATTCTTAATTATGGCCCGATGTTTCCCATCTCTATCTGCTCTTTGATCTCGTGTGTTACACATTAAATATGAGCAACCAAATGGCTGCATCTCATGTTGAAAAACTCGATGAGGCAAGACTTCAAAGCGAGCAGTGGAGCAAAACAGGCGTCTTGCCTGGCTTTTTGTAGCACGGTTTTGCTGGCCCAATTAGGTTAAATGGAGCCCTGAAATCCCCTCTTGATTGGAGCCGGGCTCCTGTTCTTGCTCCCACCACTGGCTGCCAGACTTAATGAGATTAATGACCCAGGCTGGTCAGCCACCAATTGACCCCTCTCCGGGCACTGCAGACCCACAGAGGGGCTTCCCAGAAGCTGGTACATGGACCAGGCCCTCACAGGCTCTGCCTCTGCATTCCCGGGGAGGCCTGGGGCTGGATAGGATCCGTCCTCCATGTGGCTGGGAAGCAACTGGCTGTATAGCCACTGTGACAGGTGCCTGGAGTAGCAGGAGGAGTCCTTGAGCCCTGATCTTAGCCTCCCTCTCTAGATTTCCATTCTAGGTGCATGAGGTCCCAGAGGCAGCCATATCCACTCATCCAGGAAGTCAGACTTAGGCTCTCATCTACCAAGAGCAGTGATCTAGCTGCTGTCTCTCCACCTTAGTTTTCTCCTCTTTCAATGCAGGGACCAGACTAGATACTTTCCAGGCACCTTACAGGGTGCCTCTGCCAGGCGATTTCTGGAACATCCTTGTGTCCCTGGAAGGAATGCTTTTTCCCATCCTAAACTGGAGGTGTTCAGCCTGCTCGGAGCCTTTTTTCTACTCCAGGGCCGTTTCTCTTCCCTTTCCCCAAAATTCCTCCAGAACTCTCATATTACCTGAACCACGCCCACCCGATGGAAGGGGAGACAACTGATAGCTTATTTAAACTGGGTTGGGGGAAATTAAATGAGAGAGTTTGTATTTTGAAAAAGCACATCTGGAGAGAAGGCAATCATTCACTCAAAGGAAGGTCTCTGAGGACCCAGTTGTTGAATTTTACGTGTAGGAGGAGGCAGAACTGCGGGTGGCCCTCAAATCTTGCCAAATAGGGGAATTCTTACCCTTTCTATGATCTTTTCTTCTATGTGTGTGTTGGCGGCAGGGGGGATTACTCTGGGCATTATGGGCTGAGACTGTGAAGTTTGGCTTATGCTTTTAGGCATACACATCTCTCCCTCATCATTGCCCATTTTCTAGAAATGGGACTTGTGCTCAGCAGTAACTGATCTAGGCACATTGGGGTGGCAGGAGTAGGGAAGGTGAAGATCTGCGTCACAGGAGCTCACTGGCAGGGTGGACACAGCACACAGCTGCCGACGAGAACAATTCCATCTTCTGGAGCATCCTGAGAACAAGGCTGGCCTCGTTTCCTGGTTGGGCTCATCGTTCACACCCTTGAGGCTCTGGCCCCTAAGAGACTTTCCCAGGCATCTTTTCTGGTGCCCTCCCTTCTGGAGCCATGTCTGAGCGGCAGAGTGAGCCACCGCGTGCCAGCCCCACTGATGGCTGCCGGCAATGACAGATGTTATTTTACAGAATGTGGCCCCAGAGATGTGACATGTGTAGTTCCTAAGTGCCACCGGGGAAACCTGGGGAAGGAGGGAGCGAGGAACGAGGCTCTACCCTTGGCTGGTTTTCTCCAGCTGATGGGGTGATGGGGTGCAGGGAATATGGAAGTGGAAAGTTGCTTTTCTTTTCTTGGTATCTGGGAGATTTCAGTGTTCAGGCAGCCCTGTGTTGGCCTCTGAGCCCATGAACGGATTGATGAGATCTGACCAGGGACAGGGGATCTCCAGATACTTGTTTCTCAGTGTGGGGACCTGGGGAAAAGTGATGATGCTTCCATGTCTTCCTGGAGGCCTCTGACAAATCAAGCCAAGCCAGAAAGAGAAGGGGTGAGTGCATCTTTCCTGGTCCAGGCTCAGAAAACACGGCGTCTGGAAGTTCCACATTGTAAAGCTTCCCGGCATATAGGTTCCTTCACAGCACAACACTTAAGAACGGGCTGCCTGGGTCAAAGTCTGGGTCTTCCTGACCGGGCATGGTAGCTCACACCTGCAATCCCAGCACTTTGGGAAGCCATGGTGAGTGGATCACCTGAGGTCAGGAGTTTGAGATGAGTCTGGCCAACATGGCGAAACTCCATTTCTACTAAAAGTACAAAAATTAGCTGGGGGTGGTGGCTCATGCCTGTAATCCCAGCTATTTGGGAGGCTGAGGCAGGAGAATCACTTGAACTCAGGAGGTGGAGGTTGCAGTGAGCCAAGGTCGTGCCATTGCACTCCAGCCTGGGTGACAGAGCAAGACTTCATCTCAAAAACAAACAAACAAAAAAAGCTTAGTCTTCCAGAGTGATCTGGGACTAGTTAAATAATGCTCCATGCCTCAGTTTCCACATTTGTGAAAAGCGAGGCTAATGGTTGACCCCTGCCATACCCGTTACGAGGATTAGAGCACTACAACAGTGCCTGGCACTTACTATTCAATGAGAAATATCTTTTATTTTTGCGTCTGTTATTTCATTTGGTTCTTAGTCACTGACGGTGCTAGGGAACTTTAAGCTCTTTTTATAGAAAGAGGAGAAAGGTAAGACTTTGCTTAGCTCGCATATGGTGGAATTTTGTCCTTTTCCTTTTCATATGATGCCAGGTACACTAGGGAAGTGGAATCTTCAGTCTTGGTACATGTGGTAGCTGTTAGTTTTAGACACCAATTATTTCTAGTTCTAGCTCCTTCTGGACACATGGTAGGATTGCAATAAAAGTTATGGCCATGTGACTTGCTTTGACCAATAACATGTGAGCAGACATTGCGTGTGTCACATCTGAGTGGAAGTTCTAGAATCTGGAGTACACCTTGCCTGGTCCCCTTCCACTGCTGCAGTGATTATGTGAGCCCCTGCTGAGACCTGAGAAACACAAATGAGAAGAATGCCCCAGAAGCCCTCACTGGACACAGGTGAAGGAGAATATACCTTGGTTGGTTAATCACTGAGATATGGGAGTCACTTGTTAGTGCCACACAGTCAAGATTGTCTTGCCTTATTTGCCCAAATTAAATGCATCTAGAACCCGGAGTCCTCCTCTTGACAGAACCTGCTTCACAGCTTTCAGAAGAATCCGATCAGATGGAAAGGTGTGAAGTAATAAACCATGGTTCTCTGCCTTCGTCTTTCAATCTTGATCTGCTTTATTCCCTTGTAGACGCCATTCAGCTCAGGAGGTGAAGGGTTCTGAACAAAAGGGGGATTTTGTTTGAGTTTGTTTTGTTTTTCATTGTATTCCCCTGATAAAGACATTGGGATCCCTATCCATTCAGTTGCTCCCATCAACCTCCTGATACCTCAGAGGAAGTGGAGAGATGCAGGGATTATATAAGCACCTCTGGTAGAAGGAGTGGGGTTTGAGATAGGCTTTGCTTGCCCTGGTCTTCGGCTGCCCCTTCTCAAGAAGTAAAAGATCTCCAAGTAAAAGAGACTCAGCCTGCAGCTGACATTGAGAGACTCCTTCCCAGCATCTCAGGGCCAGAAGGAGACTTAAGTAAACACCACCCCATATTCTAGAGGAGGGGAGTGGGACTCTGAAAGATAGTGGATGGCCCTGAAGCCAGGCTCTCTGCAATCCTTGAAAAGCAGGACCAGTTGCATAATTTGTAGGGCCTAGTACAAAAGAAAAATGCTGGGTGCCTTGTCCAAAAGTATTAAACATTTCAAGATGGTGGCTGCCAAACATTAAACCAAGTGAGGGCCCCTGCTAAGCATGAGGCCCAGGGCTTGGGTTTCTCATCTATGTAATGAGCTGATTACCTCACAAGGAGGGAAAAGGAAATCCACTTTAGGCCTCAGTCCATATCCATCCTTTTGAAATTGTTGACCAAATTTCGAGAGGAGCTCAATTAAACATCATTTAGCCTATGAAATGACTCCAAACTCACATCTATGGTCTGGTCTTTCCAGGTGATGGCTCTGCCACGTGGCCAAGACCAGCTTCTTAACTCTCTCCTACACAGGGAAGGCAGACTTCCCCTGATCTGTAAAAACCAGTTTAACGATAAACTCTAGGAAATCCTAGCCAGTTTGGCGGTGAACCCTAGAAAGACAGATACCACTTCTCCTTGTGTTGTTTTAACTGTTCTTGGGGTCTGGGGAGAAAATCCAATCTGCAGAGAGGAAGACATGAGTTTGGGGGCTTATCAAGACTTGTCACTGTCCTGTTTATTTCCTTATTTTCTGACTTCCCCTTGCAAGTGTGAGTGTGGTCAGGACACACCTGCACCTCACTTGTTCTCTCTCCCCTATGTACAGAACAAGGTGGAGCAGAGATTGTCAGTCAACACCTGTGGCCTGAATGCATGATGAGGGACACAGAGCCAAGTGGAACAAGCAGGCAGCAGGTGGAGCTGGTGATGTCTGTGGGTGCCCACAATGCAGAGTCGTGTGCATTGCACTTCCCTCCCACACCCAAGCCTGCACCTAAGTCAGGATATCTAGGTGTAAATAACTGCTGCAGCACATCAGGCGATGTCTTCTGGAGAATTCACGGGGATTAAAGGGCCCAGCTTGATCCAGTTAATCATCAGTAGCCAAATACTTTCTAAACATCTAGCATTTGTTCATTCAAGTAAAATAAACATTTACCTTAAACCAGTAAGATTTACAAAGACTTAGAGACAGAGAACTCTAATTGTGTGATTTCAGGCTCCACCCTACCTCCTTAGGGTACAGGGGTGGGAGTGGGGTCAAGACTTGATGCCTTTACCGTTTTCTGGAATCACAGAGAACTGTGAAATGATGCCTGGGAGTCTTTTTGCCTATGGGCAAGGCAGGAGCCCTACAAGGGATGCAAGAAGGAACAGGGCAGATCTGAAGATGTCGCTCCTGCATCTCTGAAAACCCAGTTTGTCTCCACCTCCTCCCTAGGGTGGGCTCCTACTGGAGTCAACCATGCTCCCAAGTTAACAAACACAGCCAGCCTCTTCCCCCCTCAATTCTCTCTCTCCTCTTTTGCTGGAATGGTAATTTTAAGTCTCTAATAGCTCCTCAGGGCACCGAGGTGAGGCAAGAGGGGGATGTATTTATGTTCACATTTGCCAGCCTGTCTTGCCGGGTGACAGCAGGACTGATGGCACCGCTGATGAAAGCCGCCGCTCCATTCCACCCGGCGAAGAGCAGAGCAGAGTTTGTCGCATCTCCCCGGTGACCAGTCTGCCTGCTGCTCTCAGCTTGGGCCAGCCCAGTATGTCCTCTCACCCATTCCTGGCTTGAAATCAGTCCCAGCAGTCCATGCATATTAATGTTGGGGCAGCAGCACCCTCCTTAGGAGGGTTGGCATACTGGGCATTTATTAATCACTGTCTCTAGCTCTCTGCATGGCCACCAGACAGGAGGCCCCTGCATAGGCTGGCTGCCATGTCACTGCCAACAATGGGGTTAGCAGAGTGGAAAAGAACAATAGCACATCATTAATGAGGGGGGCCTTGTTCTGGTGGTGGGTACATTGGCGGGTAGTCAGCATCCTGAGTTCCACCCAGAAGTGCATTATAAGACGAATACCACTGTGATTGCTGTCACTTGGTCTAACAACAGCACCTGCATTGCACACTTACTGGGCAGTGGGCCTCTACTGAGCACTCACTCATGCACTTCCAGGGATGCTCTCCCATTGAATGCTTCCAGCTTTGGGAGACGGGTATTCATTGGTATTTTGAGTCTACAGATGAAAAGCTGGTATTTGAAGAAATGAAGTGGTTGATCCAAGCTCATGCAGCTATGAAATAAGAGACACATCCAAGCCTTCTGACTCCTGGTCTGCCTTGTTACTGCTATCACAAGCTGCCTCTGCAGGTGCGGTTATCGCTGGAGGCATTTCCAGTAAGTCTAGTCAGCCTCCCTCTTATCTATTTTGCACAGGCATAAATTTGCCAAAGCTGTGCTTCTGGAAGGACTTACAGAGATTCCAAGTTGAGCATCTGAGAAAGAGCTGAGAAAGACATGAGAGGTCCCCTAGTCCAAATTCTTGTTTTAATAAATTGGGAAACTAAAGTAATAGCCAGACATCAAACCCAGTTCTTCCAGCCTCTTGCTCTGATGCTAGGACTTTTACCCTCCCTCTAGGTCCTGGCTGTTGCACCAAGTCCAGCCCATGGGCCTGGCTCTTTAGCCCCATAGTTGTCTGTACCACCCAGCTAAGCCTGTTTTCTGTCACTTGGTGCCCAATCTGTTAACTCCATTCAGGTTCCCAGGTGGGTTCCCTCATTGCCTGGAAGATGAGCTGTGTTCAGCCTTACCTTTGCATCTTTGTGTAGGCTGTTTCCTTATCTTCTTCTAAAATGTCATTTTTTCCTAGCCTCTGTCTGAAAACTTAAAGTGTCATATCCTTTGTGGATCTGTGTCCAGCTCACCCCTGTCTTTTCTTCTCAGAAATCCTACTGCATAAAATGTTGGACTTCATTCATCTCCACTTCTAAGTCATTGGTTAGATCAAGGAGGGCAGGAGTGCTGTGCTTAGCTCATGGGTTTTCTTCATCATTTCATAAGAACAAGAAGGCACATAGAAGTTCCTTAAGACATTCTTAGGAATCAACAGATGCATAATAATGTTGTCCACTTATAACCCTGTGTCTCTGATATCACTACCTCTACCTGCTCCCAGCATAGTACACAGCAATCTTGCATTCACAAATGCTAGAAATGTTTAAGGAAGAGATGCTACTTGTTGGGCACCATAGCAGTGTGGAGGGGGCATGATGGATAAGTATACCTGCCCACTAGGCGCTTATAATCTAGTGGAGGAGAAAGAAGTAACAGGCTGGAGAGTATCAAGGAAAGAAGAGAACCTGTCTGTCTGAAAGAGAAGCCATCTGGGCTGTGATAGAACTGAGCAGGTCCTGAGACATGACCCTTAAGCACCTCTGATCCTCCCCTGCCCACCGCAGCAGCATCTTCTCGCCTGCCATTCGCTAGTGACCCTGAATTTCCAATCATGCCCTCCTTCAGCTTGAGACCCTCTAGCCTGTTGTGATTAGTTCTTTCCTTTTTTTTTTCTGTTAAATATTCCCAGCTAGATGTCCCTCTACTAAAGCCCTGTACATTCCATTTGGAATTACGAATGACAGGTAACCAATGTATATGCTGCCCCTGGAGACAATGACACATGAAGGACTCTAATGGAGGAACTCTAGATGTTGGAGACAAGTTATTGGGAGAGTTATTTGGGGACAGAATTGGGGCTTCCCATATGCCCCTGAAAAAATAACATGGAGTTGGAAGCAACCACTGCTTTCAGTTTCTTTTATCTCCTCTACAAACAATTAAGTTTCCATAGTGAACTAATAAATGATTTAGGATTAACACCCAGCTCTACACTGGAACCCTAAAAACGTGCTGAGAAAGAAGAGTTAAAACATATACTGGGGGCTGGGCACAGTGGCTCATATTTGTAATTCCAGCACTTTGGGAGGCCAAGGCGGGTGGATTACGAGATCAAGTGGTTGAGACCATCCTGTCCAACGTGGTGAAACCCCATCTCTACTAAAAACACAAAAATTAGCCAGGTGTGGTGGCGGGTGCCTGTAGTCCCAGCTACTCAGGAGGCTGAGGCAGGAGAATCGCTTGAACCTGGGAGGCGGAGGTTGCAGTGAGCTGAGATTGTGCCACTGCACTCCAGGTGACAGAGCGAAACTGCATGTACAAAAAAAAAAAAAAGTGGAAATATTTTCACCTACATAAATATTCCAAAAATCAGGAAAAAGTGAAAATAAAAGGATGGCAAAGGGGCTTGTGATCACGTAAGCATTTTGCATATATGAGCTGAACTGTAAGATCCGTGATGGTAGAACCATGTCTCATTCCCTGCTATCGTCCTAGATAAGTGGGCAGCACAGTGTCTGGCACTGGCTTGATAAATATTTTTAGATTGATTGCTTCTTTTTTCCTTTCTTTTTCTTGATATTAGTAGTAAAAGACGAAGTTAACATTGGGTTGTTCATTAGAGTGCCATTTGCACATCTGCCTGAGAACTCTGTCATATTGTAGCATAAATTGTGCAAAGGACATAGGCTCCCTGGAGGAATGGTAAGAGGAAGCTGGTGTTCCTAATCGGGCCGCCAAACCCAGGAGTGAGTTAGTCACAAAAGCATGATGACACATGTACTACAGTGAGGTTGCCCTCAGGGAAGCATTTGTTCATTCATTCCTATCCAACGTATATTGTTAAGCGTGCGTGTATACTAGGCACTCTGTTAGACCCAGCAATTTAAACAAAGTATCTACCCTCATAGGATAAATAAGCAAGTAAACCAATAAATGAGTTTTAAAAGGAGTACTGCTATGAAGAGAACAAGCTGGGTTCCCACAGGGAGACGGATTAGGGTTGATGGCACTTATGTAGGCAAAGCTACCCAGAAGGGATGCTCTGAAGAGGTGACCTGTAAGCTGAGACCTGAAAAAAGGTAGCCCATGGAGGGCCAGGAAAGCCATTTAGAGAAGAAAGTGTAGGTATAAAGGGCTTAAGAAAGGGTGGGTGTGTTAGAGAGATGGAAAGAAGGCAACATGGGCAGAGCCCATGAGCGAGAGGAAGGAGGGACAGAGTGAGGGCAAAAGTTGGTCGCCAGGTTAGGTTTTTCCAGAAATACAATAGAAATATGATTGATATTTATAAAAGCATCTTCTAAGGTAAGGGATGGATTTCACAGAACCCATAGAGAATGCTGGAAGACCAGTTGGAGAGATATTGCAATAGTCTTAGCAAATGGTAAGAGTGATGTAGAGATAGATTGAGTCTAGGAAATGAGGACAGAGGCAATCCAGAGTGACACTCAGGCTTCTGGCCTGAGCAGCTTAATAGGAAATTGTCCCATTTACTGAGATGGAGGGGGCCTGGCAGAGGAGCTAGCTGAGGGGGACTTCAAGAGTTTAGTTTTGGACATGTTAAGCCTAACGAGCCCTATATCCAACTAGAAATGTCGAGTCGAAAATTAAATATACAAGACTGAGGTGTGGTTTGCCTTGCAGATACAAACTTGGAAGTTGTTGGCTTCCAGAAGGCACTTAAAGCCAGGAGTGGTTGAGAACACAGGGAGACGGAGGTGAGAAGTGGCCACAGGCAGTTAGTTCTCTTCAGGACACTTGAGTTAGAACTTGGGGAGCATGGCAGCAAAAGAGCCTGAGATTGAGCAGCATAATGTAAAAGAAAAATCTAGGGGTGTGTGATGTGACTTCTGCAGAAGCCAAGAGAAGGGAGTTTAAAGGAGGAAGAGTGATTGATGATGCTAAATACTACAAAAATGTTAAGCCAAGTGAGAAAAGTGTCCAGCAGATTTGGCAACGTGGAGGCCTTTGGTGATCTGGATCCAAAGAGATGAAGTGAGGGTGATTGTAGAAAATCAACTGGAAAGGGCTGATGTGTAGAATGGAAAATGATCAATTAGAGGCAACCTGTGAATCTATCCTTTTTTGAAAAAATTTGAAGTTCCAGGATACACGTGCAGGATGTGCAGGTTTGTTACATAGGTAAACGTGTGTCATGGTGGTTTGCTACCCCATCAACCCATCACCAATGTAGTAAGCCCTACATGCATTAGCTATTTATCCTGATGCTCTCCCTCCCCCTGCCCCCAACAGGCCCCAGTGTGTATTGTTCCCCTCCCTGTGTCCATGTGTTCTCATTGTCCAGCTCCCACTTACAAGGGAGAATATGCGGTGTTTGTTTTCTGTCCCTGTGTTAGTTTGCTGAGGATGATGGCTTCCAACTCCATCCTTGCCCCTGCAAAGGACATGATCTCATTCCTTTTTACGGTTGCATAGTATTCCATGGTCAATTATTAAAAAGTGAATCTACTCTTTACAAAAGTTTCTATTAAAGTATTGTATTAAATACTATGAAAATATTCTATTAAATATTCCCAGCTAGATGTCCCTCTACTAAAGCCCTGTACATTCCATTTGGAATTACGAATGACAGGTAACCAATGTTTATGCTGCTCCTGGAGACAAAGACACGTGAAGGATTCTAATGGAGGAACTCTAGATGTTGGAGACAAGTTATTGGGAGAGTTGTTTGGGGACAGAGTTGGGGCTTCCCACATGCCCCTTAAAAAATAACATGGAGTTGGAAGCAACCACTGCTTTCAGTTTCTTTTATCTCCTCTACAAACAATTAAGTTTCCATAGTGAACTAATGAACGATTTAGGATTAACACCCAGCTCTATACTGGAACCCCAAAAACATGCTGAGAAAGAAGAGTTAAAAGACATAAAGGAAATTTACCATGTGTAAATGGCTCAATCCTTGCCTTGGAGGAGGCAGGGAGGAGAATCAAGGTCAAGGTCAAGATCAAGATCAGCAAGGGTCACACTGACAACTTCCCCAGCACAGCTCCTGAAGATTTGCTGTGTGTTGCACATGAGTGTGAGCTGCAGAAGTAACAGAACCAAGAAATCTGTGGGTGCAGTAGGGCAGTAATTTATGAGGAAATACTGTCTGGGCCCAAGTTGGAACTGCAGCACTGAAGTCCTCATCGGGCTGGACAGAAGAGATTGGAGTGAAACGTGTACTGAGGCAAGGAAGTAGATCAGATGAGGAAAGCAATAGTAGAGGGCCCCAGCATTTTTATGTTTTCCAGTGGACAGGAACAAGGAAGAGACAGTTATAGTAGCATTGATATCAACTGGGGGTGGCAGTGGCGGCTGGTCTGAAACTATAATCCTTCACTAATTCACAAATGGGTTTCCCCGACAAGAAGAGGTCAGGAGACCAAGTTTGACCTTGTGTTTTTGTGGTTATGCTGCTGCTGTTTTCTCATTTTCAGTACGGGGACATTCAGGCTTCAGGGAGACTTTGGAATACTTGCAACACAAGGCAAGCAAGCATTCTGAATGGGGTCCGGAGCTTACTTGATGTTCACCATGACTGAACCATACAACTTCTCAAAAGGTTAAGGGTGTATCAGAAAACCAGAGCTATGAAAACGAGCCCAGAGGCTTGCACTGTGGCTGCAAGGAGCCACTAGGCAGGGAGAGGAGTTCTCTCAATATGAGAAGTTTCGTCAGCCTCTGTCCTTCTGTCACTCTGTCTGGGGGTAGGCACCCATGGTGAGGGGAGCTCAAGGCAGCACCAACCTAGGTTACAAAAATCCCCATCACACCTGGCCTCGAGTTCTGTGAAGGAGATCAGATAGGATGCATTTCCCAACGCGTCCCCATCTCCATCTGCCTTCCCCACAATGCTGCTTCCAAAGCCTCACTGCCACCCAGTCTGAAATCTGAATCCAAGAGACCAGTGGCAGCAGAAGCTCTTTTCTTTAGTGTCTACTGTGTGCCGGACACCATTCTAAGAGCTTTTCATTTTGCTAGTCATTTATTTCTCACAAAACCTATTTCAGTGAGGTGCTCTTAGTAATTCCATTTTAGAAATGGGGAAACTGAGGCACGGAAAAGGTTGTGAGTGGGCCTATGGTGACAGGAATGGGAAGAGGCAGAGGTGGGGCATGGACCCAGGCAGGCTGCCTGAGTACCACGGCAAGTGGGGAAGCCTGCTTCATCCTCAATGGCTCACCTGTTCCTTCTGAGGGTCTCGGACTGACTCACTCTAGAGAGTTAAAAGGACATGCCCTGTGTCTGAACACCTAATTGTTAACCAGGCGTCCCCTAAAAGGTTGGACTTCGAGGCTCACAGTGGTTTCTCCAGGGGACGGGCACAGTGGCTCATGCCTGTAATCCCAACATTTTGGGAGGCCAAGACTGGCAGATCACCTGAGGTCAGGAGTTTGAGAACAGCATGCTCAATATGGCAAAACCCTGTCTCTACTAAAAATACAAAAATTAGTCAGGTATAGTGGCACATGCCTGTAATCCCAGCTACTTGGGTGGCTGAGGCAGGAGAATCGCTTCAACCTGGGAGGCAGAGGTTTCAGTGAGCAGAACTTGCACCACTGCACTCCAGCCTGGGTGACAGAGGAAATTCTGACACACACACACACACACACACACACACACACACACACACACACACACACACACACACAGAATAGTTTCTCCAGCCTCATGGAGGCAGAGGGGGGCTCCCGAAGGTTGTTCTAGGCCATCTCCACTCCCTCAACCCCTCTATTTGAAAGGATTGCTAGTCATGGTGACAAAGCCCTGCTGGCTTGGTTCTCAGTAGTCATTTCATTGGAAATGTAGATGTTTATTGACCTTAGTTCAAATCATTCCAGATAGGTCTACAAAATGTACCCAAATATCAGCTGGGCTCTTCAGACCCTTTGTATAGACGGGATATGACCTCATGCTTTCTGTGAGTTGTTTTTTTTTTTTTTAAGATGGAGTCTCGCTCTGTTGCCAGGCTGGAGTGCAGTGGCGTCATCTCTGCTCACTGCACCCTGTGCCTCCCGGGTGTAACTGATTCTCCTGCCTCAGCTTCCCGAGTAGCTGGGACTACAAGCGCAAGCCACCAAGCCTAACTAATTTTTGTGTTTTTGGTAGAGACGGGGTTTCACCATGTTGGCCAGGATGGTCTCAGTCTCTTGACTTTGTGATCCGCCCGCCTTATCCTCCCAAAGTGCTGGGATTACAGGCATGAGCCACCCTGTCCGGCTGCTTTCTGTGACTTTTATGCACTGACTTCCATTTCCATCACCCATGCCTGCTGGGAGCCAGCGTGACTCACCTTGCCAGTTGAGTCTGTAATCGGGTTCTCCTCTCCCTAGGTATAAAGGATCCCTATCTGGAGCTTGGGGCAGGTGTAGGGAGGCCTCTCTTCCAAGTGGCCCACACCCTAGAAGGGGATTGAGGTAGCAGGTAGCACTGCATAAAGGTAAGCTGGAGTTATTCTGCAGAGCTGAGGCTGAGGATCCGTAAAAAGGAATGAGGCAAGAGAAAAAAAAACAGTTGAGCAGATAAATGCTTTTCCAGAATAAATGCTTAGACTGATGACTTGTATTCTCCAGGTCACCCAGACCCAGTGTCCCTGTCACTACTCCTAACAGAGCCTGTCATCACTACATGATACGTATTTACTTTATCTGGAGTCAGGTTAATTGAGGTTAAACTTACATGCAGTAAAATTCGCACTTTTTTGTGAGTTTGGAAAACATATACTGTCATGTAACTACCACTGCAATCAAGATCTAGAACATTTCTGCTACCCTTTGCTTACCAACTCCTCCTCTAAACCTAGCCCCCAGCAAACACTGAGTTTTTGTTTTGTCTCTACAATTTTGCCTTTTCCAGAATGCCATTGAATGGAATCACATAGTGTTCAGGCTATTGAGTCTAGCTTCTTTCATTTAGCAAAATGTATTTCCATTTCATCCATGTCATTTATTGTATCAGTTTGTTTTTATTGCTGAGTGCTGTTCAGTTGTGTGGATGTTTCAGTTTATCCATTCCCTGGCTGATGGACATAGAGTTGCTTCCTGTTTGAGACATACGTAAGTAAAACTGCTGTAATTATTCCTGTACAAATAGGTTTCCATTTTTCTTGGATAGGTGGGTAACGTATTGGCTGGGTCACACGGTAAGCATATGTTTAACTTTATGAGAAACTTCCAAACTATTGTCCGGAGTGGCTGTACCCATTTGCAATCCCACCATAAAGATAGGAGAGCTTCAGCTCTCTGCATCTTCCACAACACTTGGTATTGTTAACCTTTTGCACCTGTTTTGTTTTTAATTTTAGCTTTTCTGATAGGTGTGTAGCAATATCTCATTGACATTTCAATTTGCATTTTCCTAATGTTAGGACACGGAATGCTTTTTCAAGGGCTTCCTTGTCATCTGTATAGAGTATTTGGTGATGTGTCTGTTCAAATCTTTTGCTTATTTTAAACATTGGGCTATTTGTATTTGTATTATTGAATTTGGAGAATTCTTTATATATTCTGGATACAAATCTGTCAGATATGCAGTTTATAAATGCTTTCTCAACAGATACTTACTTTAATACAATTTGTCCTCCTCTTTGGATTTCAAATACCATTCCCACTTCTCACCATTAGGCCGGCAGAGTTAGAGGAACAGGAAGAACACTTTAGTTTTGATTTTCTAGAAGAGAGAAACTGAGACACACATATACTTTTTAAAACCTGCTGCTTCTAGTATCACAGAGAATCGGAGCCAGGCACGAGACTTGATCGCCGAGAAGGGAGTCTTAGAATGTGTTTGAAACTGTCTCTCCCCTTATAGGGCTGTCATTTAAGTGAGGCCCAGCAAACCAGTGTCATCAGCTTACTTCCAGGAAAGAGTAACAGGTATTTGTCAAATATCTATTGTGTGCCAGAAATGAATTCAGATCAGGGACCAGCAAGCTGGGCCTGAGGGCCAAATATAACTCTTTACCTGATTTTGTACAGCCTGTGAACATTAAGATGAACATTTGCAACTGACATCGTGACAGGAAAAACTTACTTTGAAACCCCACTTAAAGGACATGCAATCACCCCCTGCAAAGAAGTCAATTTTTTTATTATAGACATTTTTAAAAATGATACACAATTACTATTTTAATATATATTATTTGATATTATATTTTGAATTTCGTGAACAACAATCTTGTTTTCTCTCTTGCTGTGTCAATAATGCTTACATAGTACACTCCATTTTACCACTTGGTCTGCAGAACCTCCAATTTACTCTTTGGACCTTTGCAAGAAAGGTTATGTCTTTAACTGTTAAAACTGTAACAACCTATTTTACAGAGAAAAGTGAAGATCTTTGCAAAAGATAAGTCAGCTGTGTAAGGTTCCCCAGTTAATGTCAGTGGAACAGGAATTTTGGGGGATATTTCTGACTTCAAAACCTGGTCCCTTTCCAAAAGCAAATTCACAGCAGCAATTTAGCAGAAAACAGAAAAGAAGAAAAAGCAATTTTGGTGGGTGGGGTGGGGTTCTTCGCTCAGGGCATACCTTCCCAGGGTTCCTCAGCCTGTTTTTGGCCAATTCACAGGCCTGTTCATGGAGACCAGGAATTCATCAGAGGGACCTCACGATCCTATGGGATTCTTAAACCATGCCAGCGACATTCTGCTCTCTTCATCCTACTTCACTAGCTGAAGTGCATATAGAAAATTTTAAAGCTTTCCAATAACATTTTTTTTTTTAACTACATAAAGCATGTTAGCTTTTGAAGCCCAGTGAATCATGTTAAGCACATGGGCCATGGACCCAGGACACTGGGTTCAACTCCCAGCTCCACTCTTAGGAGCCTTGTGACCTCCGGTTAAGCTAAACAGAGGTAGCTGGATTTACCTTTTTAAAAATAGGATATAATAGGACCTATTCATAGGCCTTCTATGAGGCTTAAGTGGGTTAATATTTGCAATGTGATTAGAACAGCACCTGACGTAGCACAGGCACTTTATCAGCATGTATTAAATAATAAAATAAATGCTTGATTAATCAGAATATTAAATTGCCAGAAAACACATCTCTTCTCTTTCTAGCTCATCAAAATGTTTCTGTATTAAATGGGTCCTGAAAGAGCAAAAGGAAGAGAAATTTGAAAGCGACCGCATTGCCTCAACTTCCTTAGTGTGATCATTCTCTTGTGGGGGACAGAGAAGCAGGAGGGGAATGCGTTTTGCTACTTTCAGCCCAGGTATACGCTCCCCAACTCTCCAATCCAGGAGAATGACCTGGGTTTCACCAAATTACAATTATTATTATTTGAGCAATACGTAAAGCTTTTGATTCTGAAATGATGATCCTTGTAGTTGAAAGCAGCAATTCTACATCAAATTACAATTATTTACAACATCATCAGGCTAGGAAAATGCAGCACTTTGGCGACACCTTGCCCTTCCATGTCAGGAGATCATGTTTGTGTCTATGCTTCCCCTCTCAGTCTTCACAAAGCCACACCCAGGTGTATCCCCTGCTGGTGCCCTAATTAAGGTTCTTCACTTCCCACTCCATTTCCCTGACACACACAAATGGCACTCAGTGCTGGTGAGGGTGTGAGACAGATAAACACTTTCATACACTGACGGTTAGGATAAGCAATTGAGATATTTCCATCAAGAGCCTTAAACATATTCTTAATCCAAGATTCCAATTCTGAAAAGACATCGAGACAAAAAGGGTGTGTGTGGCGGGGTTGTGGGTGGGAGTTGTAGAATTTAAACGAGAAGAGCTGAATCTGACACATAATGGGAGTTGCCTGGCGAGTGTGTGGGCATCGGAAGCCAGAGGGCAGTAGGTAGTGCATTCCAGGGTCCTTCTGTGAGCACACCTGCTGCACTGTAGCTGCTGGTGCCCAGAGATGGGCAGCGCTGCAGACCCATATGCTGTAGGACACTGCAGTGCCCAAACAAGGGCATTGCAGTCCATCCACCCACCACAAGCATTGTCCATTGGAGTCAGAATGGATCTGGGAGACAGACTCGACTCTGCCCTGGCTCAGACACCCTAGGAGGGATCCTGCAGCCTGTTGGGGGCACTGCCTGGGTGGAGTCAGTTCTTCATCTTGGCTGCCTAAACCTTTCCCTCCTCACTGTGGGTCTGAGGACTTAACACATGAACACGTGTCTTAAAAATAAAGTTTCTATACAAGTATTAGGAATTATTATCTAGATCCATATGATTTCAGTCTTTTAATCTTAGGTTAGAGTCTCAGATGCCCTAGGGTATCCTTAGTTTTTTGTCATAAGTTAAGAGAATTCATCTTTAATTGCTTTAATTTAAGCAAATAACCAAAATACTACAATTTTAAGGATAATCAAAGCACTACAATTTTAAGGAGAAGTATGGAAATCAAGTAGAGGACCCCAGGTTAATAATGTTAATAGAGGCACAGGGAAAGGATTAGAAGGTTCATTTATTTAGCATACAGGAGACTGGCACTGACGAAGATGACCTCATTGAATCCTCAGGAGGCAAGATCTTACTCCCATTTTCTACCCCCAGGGAATGGAGGCTAAGGGCCTTAAGTTAGGGAAGATGGAAATGGCAGAGACGGGATTTGAACCCAGGCATCTGACCACGGGCCCATGTGCTTTCTCAGCATTGCAGCTGGCCACTTGGCAAGGCTGACATTTAGGTGCACTGTTAGTCTTCAGCTGTGCAAATGTTCCAAATTACAGAGAAAGACATTTAATCTGTTCAGTGATCTATGGAACCGCTTAGGAACTCAAAGAGGAATTACGGGGATGAGTCATTCTCTGTCAGCAGGTGAACTGTAATGGAGTTTTTATTACTATTTTCTTATTTATGTGTTTGTCCAAAAAAATGGAAATAATGCACCAGAGCCCCCGATGGCTGTTTCCCCACTGGGCTCTGCCTGTGGGGGTGTGTGAGACGTGTGTACACATTGGTCTTGCAGTCTCATGTGGGTCTCATGCTCTACGAGATTTGGGGTTGAGGATAGTTTGTGCAGAATTATATTGGGAAATCTAGTGGCTGCCTTTGTGAAAGAGGATATGCGGGTATGAGAGAGAGTAAAGACATTATGTGAATTATTGAGAAAGTGCCTACTGAAATGTTCTATAACTTTGGATACCCTGAACTCTGTGATCCTTTATTTTAACTAGAAAAGGAAATGTACAGTGGCCTAGAGCTCTTCTTAGTCTTTGGATTCCGTTAGCCACAGATGCCTAGTTTTGATGTTGTCCTTTAGTGAGGTGGACTCTGTTCTTACCAGGGACCTCCCTGCAGCCATTAATTCTGCCCTCCGAAGCCCCTCTCCTTTTGTTCTCTCAAGGCAGAGGAGGATGTTAGATCCTCCCCAGCCCAGTTGGGTTGTTGATAAAGCTCATGAGTATCTCTTGGGGAATCGCTCCGAGGTTCAGGCCATGCATGGTCTGAGAGAATTCGAAGGCCCTCAAACCCAAGTAGCTGAAGTCCTTTCTGAAATGGTGGACCCTAACTGCTAAAACCTAGACTTTGACCTCAGTCTTGATCCCATCTGAGAGAACATGAGGATTCTGAACTTGGGTTGACCTCCATGTCATCTTCTCTGGAGATAGCGGGACTGGTTCTGGGCTTCTGTGGGTTGACTCCATGGAAATGAACCTGGTCAAAAACTCATCTTCCAAAGAGTTTTTCATGGGGGATTGTTTTATTTTAGAGATGGCATTTCATTTTGTCACCCAGGCTGGAGTGCAACAGGTGTGATCATAGCTCACCACAGCCTCGAACTCCTGGGCTCAAGTGATCCTCTCGCCTCAGCCGCCCCAGTAGCTGGGTCTACAGGCACTTCATGAGGGATTTTGAGTCATTTGGGTTCCTTAGCCAGCTCTGTCTCTATTTGGGGGCTGGAGTTAGTAGAAGGGAGTCTGTCCATTTTTATCAAGGGTATATTATATATTACATACAGATCAGAGGCTCAAGGTGGTGACATAATGGGGTGTAAGATGTCGTCTGTAGCCTGTGGGGTAAAAAAAAAAACAAAAACAAAAACAAAAAAAACATACCTGGGAAGATAGCAATTAAGTAAAGCCTAATAACAATAAAAACATAAAAAGTCCTTTTTATGAGATTATTGTGGGCTAACAGTCAACACTCTGGTATATAAGGGCATCTTAGGATCTATGGTTTTGTGGTTTAAGCTGCATCAGTTACCACTATACCTGGAACATGGTAGATACTAAACAAATGTTTATGTAAAGAAAGAATGAATGAACCTAGATACCCACACCTCAGACAGACAGAGCCCATTAAAATTCAGCTAACATATGTTGAGAACTTACTACAAGCTAAGTTTTTTTTTCTTCACTTTCATGAATGTCTATCTTTCCAGCAACAATTTGAGGCAAGAATTTTTTTGGAGGAAGTAACTAAAATTCAGTGACTGACCAAAGGCACACACAGCCTCCAGGGTGGAAGTGAAATTTGAACCCAGGCTCCTTCTAGCATGTTGCTTTGCTTTCCCTTCTATTTCACCAATGAGATTTTGCCTTTTTCTCTTTTGTGTTGCTTTCTCCCCTTCATGTTTCCTTTCTTTAGGAAACAGCCCTCTCCTGAACCTGTGTGTTCCACTCTTGGTTTCTGGACCATCTGGAAGGTCACTGCTCCTTAGCTCCAGATTCTAAACAGGCAATGCTGCGTCCAATGCCGCTTGATGATAAGGGCCAAACAAATATGAGCAGAACCCAGTTCCATTGCTTTTCCTTTGCCAAAATACATTAATAAAGTTAATTAGCATTGACCTGAAAAAGTCAGAACAGTAACCTCCTGGCATTAGGATCAAATGCAACGAAGCACAAGCAATAAAAACTCAATTACTGCTCCCCTCTGAGAAGCTGTCACTGATTCTCGAGGACTAGAGGCAGTGGGGGCTGACACCTCCCCAGAACCCTCCCTGCCCGCTCCATGCCTCACTGCTGGACCCTGAAGGTGAGCTGGGGCTGGGCCCCAGGTAGGATTATGTATAGTTAAATGCACGAGTCCTAGTGACCTTGGCTTGACTTGGGCTGTCATCAGTGTCCTTAAGGACCAAAACAGAGCCTGCAGGAGGTAGCTGGCCATCGGAATGGGAAGCTAGTCCTCTGCCAGATGAGCCTAGTGATTTGCTTTGGTGGCTCAGATGATGATAGACAGGGTCTTGTCTATTTTTTTAATTTAGAAAATGACTTATGGTCTCAGCAAGAATGCTAGGGTTTACAGCAAGGCCTCCTGGCCCACCAGGGACCCAAATAGCCAGACAGCAAACAAAATAGGCTGCCACTCATGGAGACTAGGTGAGCCCAGAATGGAAAGACAGCAAGAAACTCAGGGAGTCTGAACAACCCGGTACCCAGGACTCTCCCCAGATAGATTAGAAACCTGGCTTAGGTCGATAAGAATATTCTAGATCTTACCCCTGGCAGTCCCAGGTGACTAATTTATTGCTGCTTCTGGTCAGAATTGGCTTAGACACTGGGCGAGGACATGAAAGTTGTAAATGACCCTGCAAGGCACTGGGGATGTACGTTGCTGACATTTTCCCACCCCACCCCTACTTTCCAATGATCTCATTTTATTGTTGAATTCCTGTCCTGTGCAAGGAATTGAGGAACTAGTATGTGGAGACAGAAATATGCACAAGCCCCAGCATTTGCCCTTGAGTGGTCCTCACTCTGGTGGGGTGGGATGAGCAACCCACTGGATTTCTGCCCCTCCTTAATACTTCACTCAGCCTTTCTTTTCCACGATACTGTGAGATATTTGAAGAGTGTGCTGTGCTGAAATGCAGGCTTCCTTATCTCAGTCTCCACTTGAGTCTCTCCAGCTCATCATCTTGCTCATGAGAGCAGCACTGGAAAGGGGATGGGGGACACTGCTGTCACAAATCTTATTGGTTCTCCTGCTGTTATATACAGCCCATGGGCTGCCCCAAGCCCCTCCCCTGGCTTCTGAGGCCCTGCAGGGTCCCATGAACTCAAAAAGGATGGCAGGAGCGGATGAGCCCATCTTTTGGTAATAACAGTGGCAGATGCTCTTTGTAGAGTTGCCTCCAACTCCAGGGAAAGGTTAGTTGAGATGGACGAAGGTATACGGAGAGGGGCTAAGGAACACACACAAGTATATTTTCTAGGTGGCTCTTGAAAAATACATACTTTGGCCCAAAAGTTATTTCAGGGAGATGCTTGCAAAGAATGGGGAAGATCCAGAGTGCGGAAAAGGGAACACCCAATACAAACCAGGCTGCATGAGTGGAGGGAATAGGAACTCCCTGAGAACACAAGGAAGCCCTTTTAAAATGTTTGCAATGGAGACAGCTCCCTCACACATTAGCACTCAGTTCCACACAGTCCTGAGGTCAAGCTGCCTGGGCTCCCTGCAGGTTCTGCTCCTTATGGCTGTGTGACCCTCCCACAAGACCCTTCTCTGTAAAATATGGGTAATGACATTACTCACCTTTAAAGATAAATGAGCCCATATGTGCTAAGTTATATAATCATTGCTTGTCAAATGTTGGATATTATCATAATGTTAGTATTTGTAGATTCCAAGAGCCCATAGCTCAGAAGCAGAGAGAGACGTGCAAAGAACTCCAAGGCACGTAGAAATTTCCTCTCCTTCCAGGCTATCCAGAGAGCAAAGCCATGCTGCTGCGGTAGTCAACAGAACGAAAGCAGAAAGCAGGCCGGAGGTAGATTTCACAGGACCTTGAATTCCAAGGAGCATTCAAGATTTCCTTAAATAGGCACCACATCTGTATACTTTAAATACGGTATTTAAATATGAATGCATTTTGGGGAAAATGTTTCAAACAGTGTGTGAGAGAGAGCTGCAGGCTCACAAAAAATGTCCTGCTTTGCTCTTCCACCCACATTTCCATCCTTGCATTCATCAAATGGCCCATGTCTGACCTCCGTCATTTGCAAACAGCCACTTCACCACTCTCTTATTCATGTGTTCATCTCCCACCTTGCCAGAATTGTTTTCTCTAAGCACAGATATGCTACCTGTTTAAGAAGACCTTGAATGCTCCCTGAAATTCAAGGTCCTGTGAAATGTACCTCCATCCTGCTTTCTGCTTTTGCTCTGCTGACATTAGACTTGCTGTTCCTTGAAAATTTCCTACTGCTGCCCCTCATCAGAATTAACTACTTTAGCAGCGTGGCTTTGCTCTTTGGTTAGCCTGGAAGATAGAGAGGAAATTCTTATGTGCCTTGGAGTTCTTTGCATACCCATCTCTGTTTCTGAGCAGTGGGCTCTTAGAATCAACAGATACAAATGTTATGATAATATCCTACATTTTACCAAACAATGGTTGTATAACTTTGCTCACAGAATCTTTTTCATCGTTTCAGGTAAGTAATGTTACTGCTCTTATTTTACAGAGAAGGATCCTGTGGGAGGGTCATAGCCACAAGGAGAAGAGCCAGCCAGGAGCCGAGGCAGCTTGACTTCATGGCTGTGCTCTCGAACACTATGTGAGGCCGTTTTTGCATTGCCATAGAAAATAATGGAGGCTGGGTAATTTAGGAAGGAGAAGAGGTTTAATTGGTTCACAATTCTGCAGTCTATACATGAAGCATGGCACCAGCATTAGCTTGGCTTCTGGGGAGGCCTCAGGGAGCTTTTACTGATGGCAGAAGGTGAAGTGGTAACAGGGGCATCACATGACAAGAACAGGAGTGAGAGACAGAGATACCGAAAGCTGAAAGCGGGAGGTGCCACACACTTTCTAGCAACCAGATCTCGCAAGTACTCACTCACTCTCATGAGGATAGCACCAAGTCATGAGGGATCCACCTCCATGATCCGAACACCTCCCACCGGGCCCCTCTTCCAACACTGGGGATTACAATTCAATAGGAGATACGAGGGGGACAAATAGTCAAGCCATATCAATCCCTAAGTTATTGCTGGGTCTCTGGAACTTTAAATGCACATAGACAGTCTCCAGTTGCATAGTAGGGCCTGGTCAGTTTTGCAGACTGAAACAAAAGACAAATGAGAGAATAAGGGGATGGAAGGAGCACATCACCCTGGGAAGGTGAGCCTATGGGAGTGGGCTGAGAATGAAGCCGTAGGATGGGCCCAATGCACAGGTATGCTTGCTCTGTCTCCCTCTTGACCAGTTCACTGACCTTGGAGGAGGCAGCATCTAGCAGGGCTGCCCCAGAAGTCCTGGGGAGGTCCTCCTGCCTGCCAAAAAATACCGCTTTCAGCTGCTTGATGGTGCCTGAAATTGTACCATTACAGACTAATTCCTATAGCTTAGGCTGCTATTCCCCTGTTAAAATGCAAATCCTCCTGGGAGAGGCAAGTTATTAAACTTTATTAGTCTTTTATATCTCATGGTGAATTTATTGATGAAAGCCTTCTCCTTAGAAATGGCTGGGATAAGGGAGAAATATGGAGATGGCATATATGTCCTGGGCTCCAGGGAATGCAGTCACCTGAAGGGCCAGAAGTGAAGGAGCAGGGATTGAAGGAGGAATGATGAGAGCTTGGGAACCTACAAAGCTGACATTTCATGTGTTCTGTTGCATAGGGCCACAGGTGACTGGTAGCATGTGGTTTTGAGTGGACTGGCTGAGGAAAGGGTCACAGGCACGTCCCCAGCATTGGAAGGACCAAGTTCCTGGGTCAACATGGAGCTCTAAGTCACTAAAACAGCCTTCCTGGTCTTTGCGTTATGCAAGAGAGCAGCATTGCAGGCAGCACCAGGGCCACTGTCAGCAGAGTTTTTGCAATGTGCCCATGCACACAGTACCCTCTTCCAGCACAGTGGTCCTGGATATCCGTCACTCACTCCAACCCAATGGGAGACCCTCAGAGTGTCTTCTGTGTGCGCTGCTGTTTATTCCCTTATTTCTTGCACTTCTTTCACCCCTTGGGCCTGAAGACGACAGCTCAGTTTCATTCTCTACCCCATCGCAGACATTTTTCTGAAACCAACCCTTGCCATCCACTCACTACCTGGACTGCGGTGAGCAATGCATACTGAGAGGGATCCTTTTTTTTTTAAGGACATGTCAGGGTTTCTTCAAGAACAATATTATTTTATGTGTTTTCAAGATACTTTGTAGTGCCTTCAGATTTATGAGATGGCCTTTATTACTTCAGTAAAATATTTAAAACAAAAATAAGAACGGAAGCCTGAGGTTCTTGGCCTCCATTTCTCTGGAGCTTGCTCGCACAGAAATACTCCCTAATCTTCACACACATCCTCCCTCCGGAGACCCTGGCGGCCTTGGTTGCTGGTGATACTGATGTTCAAGAACTGGGCAGGGCTGCACCTGGGATCGTATCTGTACTTAACGAATGGTGTTTGTCTACCTGATGGCAAATAAATGGAGATTCCAGCACGTGGAGTGTGGTTTGCTGTTGTTGCTTGACGAGGCATTGCAGTGTGTATGTGCCTTACTTTTGAAATTGTGATAGCGCACAATAGCACCTTGAATGGAAAATAATGTGTTTGCTATATGTAGTAGTTGCAATGAGACAGTTTGCAAAGAGGGTCAGATAGTATGTTAGTAAAAGGACAACTTAACTGAGGGAAAAGAGACCTGGGTTCCGAGCCAGCTTTGTCTCTAATGAGCTGCAGAGTCTCAGAGGAATTACTCTCTCCTCTGGATCAGGAGCTTCTTGCATTTTTTCAGTCATTCATTCAACGATTATTTCTTGAGTGTGTACTATGTACTGGATACTATGTTCATCTGAAAAGCCAGGCAGGTGTATTAAATGGCTTCTTCCTAATCTAACATTCTTTGGAATAGTTGATTTTAGGAGGCTTTGAGAACCTTGAATGTTCACTAAGACAAAGAACAGTGGACAAGGATTCTCCCCTTACTTTTGTTTTTTTATTATTATTATACTTTAAGTTCTAGGGTACATGTGAACAACATGCAGGTTTGTTACATATGTATACATATGCCATGTTGGTGTGCTGCACCCATTAACTTGTCATTTATATTAGGTATATCTCATAATGCTATCCCTCCCCCTCCCCCCTCCTCCCACCTCATGACAGGCCCTGGTGTGTGATGTTCCCCACCCTGTGTCTATGTGTTCTCATTATTCAATTCCCACCTATGAGTGAGAAGATGTGGTGTTTGGTTTTCTGTCCTTATGATAGTTTGTTTACATTATTTGTTTCTAGCTTTATCCCTGTCCCTACAAAGGACATGAACTCATCACTTTTTATGGCTGCATAGTACTCCATGATATATATGTGCCACATTTTCTTAATTCAGTCTGTCATTGATGAACATTTGGGTTGGTTCCAAGTCTTTGCTATTGTGAATAGTGCCACAATAAATATATGTGTGCATGTGTCTTATAGCAGCATGATTTTATAATCCTTTTGGGTATATACCCAGTAATGGGATGGTTAGCCAAATGTTTCTAGTTCCTAGATCCCTGAAGAATCACCACACCGCCTTCCACAATGGTTAAACTAGTTTACAGTCCCAACAGCAGTGTAAAAGCGTCTTGTATTTCTCTCCACATCCTCTCCAGCACCTGTTGTTTCCTTGACTTTTAATGATCACCATTCTAACTGGTGTGAGATGGTTTTGATTTTGCATTTCTCTTCAGATGGCCAGTGCTGATGAGCATTTTTTCATGTGTCTGTTGACTGCATAAATGTCTCTTTGAGAAATGTCTGTTCATATCCTTCACCTGCTGCTTTTTTGATGGGGTTGTTTTATCTTTCTTGTAAATTTGCTTAAGTTCTTGTAGATTTTGGGATATTAGCCCTTTTGTCGTCGGGTAGATTGCAAAAATTTTCTCCCATTTTGTAGGTTGCCAGTTAACTCTGATGGTAGTTTCTTTGCTGTGCAGAAGCTCTTTAGTTTAATTAGATCCCATTTGTCAATTTTGGCTTTGTTGTTGTTGCTTTTGGTGTTTTAGGACATGAAGTCCTTTGCCCATGCCTATGTCCTTGAATGGTATTGCCTATGCTTCTAGGTTTTATGGTTTTTGGTCTAACATTTAAGTCTCTAATCCATCTTGAATTAATTTTTGTATAAGGTATAAGGAAGGCATTCAGTTTCAGCTTTCTACTTATGGCTAGCCAATTTTCCCAGAACCATTTATTAAATAGGGAAACCTTTCCCCATTTCTTATTTTTGTCAGGCATGTCAAAGATCGGATGGTTGTAGATGTGTGGTATTATTTCTGAGGGCTCTGTTCTGTTCCATTGGTCTATATCTCTATTTTGGTACCAGTACCATGCTGTTTTGGTTATTGTAGCCTTGTAGCATAGTTTGAAGTCAGGTAGCGTGATGCCTCCAGCTTTGTTCTTTTTGCTTAGGATTATCTTGGCAATGCAGGCCCTTTTTTTGGTTCCATATGAACTTTAAAGTAGTTTTTTCCAATTCTGTGAAGAAAGTCATTGGTTGCTTGATGGAGATGGCATTGAATCTATAAATAACCTTGGGCAGTATGGCCATTTTCACGAAATTGATTCTTCCTATCCATGAGCATGAAATGTTCTTCCATTTGTTTGTGTTCTCTTTTATTTTGTTGAGCAGTGGTTTGTTGTTCTCCTTGAAGAGGTCCTTCACATCCCTTTTAAGCTGGATTCCTAGGTGTTTTATTCTCTTTGAAGCAATTGTGAATGGGAGGTCACTCATGATTTGGGTCTCTGTTTGTCTGTTATTGGTGCACAAGAATGCTTGTGATTTTTTGCACATTGATTTTGTATCCTGAGATTTTGCTGAAGTTGCTTATCAACTTAAGGAAATTTTGGGCTGAGACAATGGGATTTTCTAAATATACAATCATGTCATCTGCAAATAGGGACAATTTAACTTCCTCTTTTCCTAATTGAATACCCTTTATTTCTTTCTGCTGTCTGATTGCCCTGAGCAGAACTTCCAAGACTAGGTTGAATAGGAGTGGTGAGAGAGGGCATCCCTGTCTTGTGCCAGTTTTCAAAGGGAATGCTTCCAGTTTTTGCCCATTCAGTATGATATTGGCTGTGGGTTTGTCATAAATAGCTCTTATTATTTTGAGCTGTGTCCCATCAATACCGAATTTATTGAGAGTTTTTAGCATGAAGGGCTGTTGAATTTTGTCAAAGGCCTTTTCTGCATCTATTGTGACAATCATGTGGTTTTTGTGTTTGGTTCTGTTTATATGCTGTATTACATTTATTGATTTGTGTATGTTGAATTAGCCTTGCATCCCAGGGATGAAGCCTACTTGATCATGGTGGATAAGCTTTTTGATGTGCTGCTGGATTTTGTTTGCCAGCATTTTATTGAGGATTTTTGCATCGATGTTCATCAGGGATATTGGTCTAAAATTCTCTTTGTTTGTTTTGTCTCTGCCAGGCTTTGGTATCAGGATGATGCTGGCCTCATAAAATGAGTTATGGAGGATTCCCTCTTTTTCTATTGATTGGAATAGTTTCAGAAGGAATGGTACCAGATCCTCCTTTTACTTCTGGTAGAATTCAGCTGTGAATCCATCTGGTCCTGGACTTTTTTTGGTTGGTAGGCTATTAATTATTGCCTCAATTTCAGAGCCTGTTATTAGTCTATTCAGGGATTCAACTTCTTCCCAGTTTAGTCTTGGGAGGGTGTATGTGTCCAGGAATTTATCCATTTCTTCTAGATTTACTAGTTTATTTGCATGGAGGTGTTTATAGTATTCTCTGATGGTAGTTTGTATTTCTGTGGGATTGATGGTGATATCCCCTTTATCGTTTTTTATTGTGTCTGTTTGATTTTTCTCTCTTTTCTTCTTTGTCTTGCTAGCAGTCTATCAATTTTGTTGGTGTTTTCAGAAACATTGATTTTTTGAAGGGTATTTTGTGTCTCTCTCTCTTTCAGTTCTGCTCTGATCTTAGTTATTTCTTGCCTTCTGATAGCTTTTGAATGTGTTTGCTCTTGCTTCTCTAGTTCTTTTAATTGTGATGTTAGGGTGTCAATTTTAGATCTTTCCTGGTTTCTCTTGTGGGCATTTAGTGCTGTAAATTTCCCTCTACACACTGCTTTAAATGTGTCCCAGAGATTCTGGTATGTTGTATCTTTGTTCTCATTGGTTTCAAAGAACATCTTTATTTCTGCCTTCGTTCCATTATGTACCCAGTAGTCATTCAGGAGCAGGTTGTTCAGTTTCCATGTAGTTGAGTGGTTTTGAGTGAGTTTCTTAATCCTGAGTTCTAGTTTGATTGCCCTGTGGTAGGAGAGACTGTTTGTTATACTTTCTGTTCTTTTACATTTGCTGAGGAGTGCTTTACTTCCAACTATGTGGTCAATTTTGGAATAAGTGCGGTGTGGTGCTGAGAAGAATGTATATTCTGTTGACTTGGGGTGGAGGGTTCTGTAGATGTCTATTAGGTCTGCTTGGTGCAGAGTTGAGTTCAATTCCTGGATATCGTTGTTAACTTTCTGTCTCATGGATCTATCTAATGTTGACAGTGGGGTGTTAAAGTCTCCCATTATTATTGTTTGGGAGTCTACGTGTCTTTGTAGGTCACTAAGGACTTGATTTATGAATCTGGGTGCTCCTGTATTGAATGCATATATATTTAGGATAGTTAGCTCTTCTTGTTGAATCGATCCCTTTACCATTATGTAATGGCCTTCTTTGTCTCTTCTGATCTTTGTTGGTTTAAAATCTGTTTTATCAGAGACTAGGATTACAACTGCTGGTTTTTTTTGTTTTGTTTTTGTTTTGTTTTTGTTTTGTTTTCCATTTGCTTGGTAGATCTTCCTCCATCCCTTTATTTTGAGCCCATGTGTGTCTCTGCACATGAGATGGGTCTCCTGAATACAGCACCCTGATGGGTCTTGACTCTTTATCCAATTTGCCAGCCAGTGTCTTTTAATTGGAGCACTTAGCCCATTTACATTTAAGGTTAATATTGTTCTGTGTAAATTTGATACTGTCATTATGTTGTTAGCTGGTTATTTTGCTCATTAGTTGATGCAGTTTCTTCCTAGCGTAGATGGTCTTTACCTTTTAGCATGTTTTTACAGTGGCTGGTACTGGTTGTTGATTTCCATGTTTAGTGTTTCCTTCAGGAGCTCTTGTAAGGCAGGCCTGGTGGTGACAGAATCTCTCAGCATTTGCTTGTCTGTAAAGGATTTTTTTTCTTCTTTACTTAGGAAGCCTAGTTTGGCTGGATATGAAATTCTGGGTTGAAAATTCTTTTCTTTAAGAATGTTGAATATTGGCCCCCACTTTCTTCAGGCTTGTAGAGTTTCTGCCAAGAGATACAGTGTTAGTCTGATGGGCTTCCCTTTGTGGGTAACCCGACCTTTCTCTCTGGCTGCCCTTAACATTTTTTCCTTCATTTCAACTTTGGTGAATCTGACAATTATGTGTCTTGGAGTTGCTCTTCTTGAGGAGTATCTTTGTTCTCTATATATCCTGAATTTGAATGTTGGCCTGCCTTCCTAGGTTGGGGAAGTTCTCCTGGATAATATCCTGCAGAGGGTTTTCCAACTTGGTTCCTTTCTCCCTGTCACTTTCAGGTACACCAATCAGACATAGATTTGGTCTTTTCACGTAGTCCCATATTTGCTGGAGGCTTTGTTCATTTCTTTTTAAAATTTTTTCTCTAAACTTCTCTTCCCACTTCATTTCATTCATTTGATCTTCAATCACTGATACCTTTCTTCCAGTTGATTGAATCAGCTACTGAAGCTTGTGCATGCGTCACGTAGTTCTCATGCCATGGTTTTTGGCTCCATCAGGTCATTTAAGGTCTTCTCTACACTGTTTATTCTAGTTAGCCATTCGTCTAATCTTTTTTCAAGGTTTTTAGCTTCTTTGCGATGGGTTCAAACATCCTCCTTTAGCTCAGAGAAGTTTGTTATTATTGATCATCTGAAGCCTTCTTCTCAACTTGTCAAAGTCATTCTCCATCCAGGTTTGTTCTGTTGCTGGTGAGGAGCTGCGTTCCTTTGGAGGGGAAGAAGTCCTCTGATTTTTAGAGTTTTCAGCTTTTCTGCTCTGGTTTCTCTCCATCTTTGTGGTTTTATCTACCTTTGGTCTTCGATTATGGTGATGTACAGATGGGGTTTTGGTGTGGATGTTCTTTTTGTTTGTAAGTTTTCCTTCTAACAGTCAGGACCCTCAGCTGCAGGTCTTTTGGAGTTTGCTGGAGGTCCACTCCAGACGCTGTTTGCCTGGGTATCAGCAGCAGGGGCTGCAGAACAGCAAACTGTTCTGCAGGAACAGTTCTGCAAAGGTGCCTCCCAGTTAGGCTACTTGGGGGTCAGGGACCCACTTGAGGAGGCAGTCTCTCTGTTCTCAGATCTCAAACTCCATGCTGGAAGAACCACTACTCTCTTTAAAGCTGTCAGATAGGGAGGTTTAAGTCTGCAGAAGTTTCTGCTGCCTTTTATTCAGCTGTGCCCTGCCCCCAGAGGTGGAGTCTACAGAGGCAGGCAGGCCTCCTGGAGCTGTGGTGGGCTCCACCCAGTTCCACCTTCCTGGCCGCTTTGTTTACCTACTCAAGCCTCAGCAATGGCGGGTGCCCCTCTTGCAGCCTGGCTGCAGCCCAGCAGTTCAATCTCAGACTGCTGTGCTAGCAATGAGCAAGGCTCCGTGGGTGTGGGACCCTCTGAGCCAGGCACGGGATATAATCTCCTGGTGTGCTGTTTGCGAAGACCACTGGAAAAGCGCAGTATTGGGGTGGGAGTGACCTGATTTTCCAGGTGCCATTTGTCATGGCTTCCCTTGGCTAGGAAAGGGAATTCCCCAACCCCTTGAGCTTCCCGGGTGAGGTGATGCCTGGCCCTACTTCGGCTCATGCTCCATGGGCTGCACCCACTGTCCTACACCCGCCGTCGGACAAGCCCCAGTGAGATGAACCAGGTACCTCAGTTGGAAATGCAGAAATCACCTGACTTCTGCGTCACTCACTCTGGAATCTGTAGACTGAAGCTGTTCCTATTCAGCCATCTTGGAACCTCTCTCTCCTCACTTTTTAAAGATCTTATGAGTTTTCCAAATGTGAAGGTCATAAAAACCTAAAGCAGAAGGCAGGTAGTAAATCTCACGCTCCTCATTTCCCAGCATGGGTGTGCCAGAGATTCTGGGTCCTTTATAATTCACTTGATAGAATCAAATAAATTTTACTTCCTTCCCAGTGGATTTTCTTGCTCTTAAGGCAAATTGCTCTGTGGTGGGAATTGGTCCTAGGAAGACTGAGAAAAACCCAGGTGGCACCAGCCCAAATCCACTCTTACAGACCTTTTTCTGTCCTCTTCACTGCTTCTTCCTTGAAAGGTTTGGAGTCTGTTCCTTTGCAGGCACTCTGCTAGGTGATAGCTGCATGCTCTCTGTCTTTGAGGAGCTCACAGCCTAAGGGAAGAAGGAGGTGCCAGAGAATCATAGTGATGTCTGGATGGTGCATTGAGAAGGAGCACCTCAAACCTTCACTGGATCCAAGAAGATTTCTCACTGGTGGCAGAACTTAAGTTTAATCCTGAAAAAATCAATGAGTTATGCAGGCAAGCAAGCTGTGGATTGGCACTCTAGACAGATGGAGTAGCATGGACAAAGGCCCTGGGGTAGGAGGAGGTGGTGTGTTTGGAGAAGCAGTTTAGAATGAGGCAGGTGCATGGGATAGGGCATCACAACCTTCAACTGGTAGCCCTGGCTAGGGTAAGCTCCAGGAAGCTTGGAGTTGCCATTGACAAACATTAAGCAAAGCTGTGGCATGATCTCCCTTCTCCCCAAATTGTCTGCTCTCACCAAGCAGCTTCCTACTTACCAAATCCATCGCTCATCTGCTCCGTGTCAAGTCTTCAGCATCCTCTGCCTCATTCCCTCATGTAAGTCCCATCCTCTTGCTTCCTTGGTTATCTTTCAAGAGGAGAACTCATTAATTCAACCTTATAATAGTTTAATGAGAATGACAAAACATCTGTCTTTTTAACTCATGTAAAGATGTCAGGCCGGACATGGTGGCTCACGCCTGTAATCCCAACACTTTGGGAGATTGAGGCGGGTAGGTCACCTGAGGTCAGGAGTTTAGTACCAGCCTGGCCAACATGGTGAAACCCCATCTCTACTACAGATACAAAAATTAGCTGGGCATGGTGGTGGATGCCTGTAGTCCCAGCTACTCAGGAGGCTGAGGCAGAAGAATCTTTTGAACCCGGGCGGTGGAGGTTGCAGTAAACCAAGATTGTGCCACTGTACTCCAGTCTGAGCAACAGAGCAAGACTCTGTCTCAAAATAAATAAATAAATAAATAAAATGTCAAAGAGTGGTATATAGAAAATAACATCCAAGGTCTGACACCTCTTCTAAACATGTGGGATTCTATATCGTCCCAGCCTACCTACTAGAATGGGCGCAAGTCTGGGTGGGTTTGCAGAAAGCCTGTGTTCTGAGTTGTGGAGATCCACCTACCAAGTTAGCCACTGCCAGAGCCCACAGACCTTTCTGGGACCTGGTTCTGTTTGTCTCTCTGTGTTTATCCCCTCCACAGCCACCAGGACCCCTCTGCTGCTGATGCTGTGAAGACCTCATTCTCTGCCCTGTTCCTCATGATCGTCAATGGTAGAATCAATATCCATGTGACCAAATACAGCTACAGCTCTGGCCCACACTCCCCTTTTTAGAGGCTAAGGCTTCAGATGTAGAATCCCCATATTCCCAGGCTTTCGTATACTCACGTTTCTGCAAAACACTGACAGTATCTGTTTTCATCATTACCATTGCATGAAATGAAGCTAACTTACTGAAAAGTTACTTGCCAAGTACAAGTACATCATCTCTGTTATTCATCACCAAAACCCTTTGAGGGAAGGGTCATTAACCCCAGTTTTGTGAATGAAAAATGGCTACTCTGAAAGATTAAGTGACTCTCTGAAGTTCATGTTGAAAGAAGCAGAAGCAGAAGGCTCGCTGTCTGATCTGCAAATGTTACAACCATTATTGGGTTAATGATGTGTCTGATTTGTAGCTCCAGAAGTATATTCACAGCCAATCCTTGTAAGAGGCATATTCTAAACAAGCACGTAGATAAACAAATGGATAACTATTTTATGGTCACTGTACATGTATAATCCCTTACCTATTCATCATTCTATCTGGTCACGTCCAACTGTAGCCAACCTCAGAAATGTGTAACAGAGAATGCACCATTAATAAGGTAGAAACTGTCCCCCAGACACTGAGCTGTGCTCAGTGTTTTTGGGTAGGAGTAGGTGTGAGGTGAGATTCTGCCATTTAACATTGCACCAAACTGCAATTCGCTTGAAAGCAGCTTCAGGCTCCTGACTGCCCTTTGGCTCTGTCTTGGGCTGCCCACTTAAGAAATCACTTTATCATGCCACTTCGTGATTATATTTGCCCAAGGATTGAGCTCAGAGGTCCTTTTAATTGGAAGGGTTTTTTAAAAAAAATACCTTTCTGAGCAACCTAACACTGGGGAGTAGAGGCGGGGACCCCTAAAGGCATCTGAGTTGCAGGTTACTAGTTCTCTGTAGCTGGAGATGTGGGTCATGGCCAGTGCTTGGGATGGGCCCAGATAATTCTGTAGAGAACGTCAGGAACTAGTATTACTCTAGACTCCAGACGCATTATATACACAGCATGGGTAAAGGACTTCTCTGAGATAGGATGCTAGGGACATTAACCCTTGGGTTTCTCTAGGATTTATCTCATTTTGAACCTCAACTATGCCACAGCACGCTGAGATTAATCTCTAGACTCAGGAGATACCCTCTTTTTCTTTTCCTTTACTTTTTTTTTTTTTTTTTTTTTTGAGACAGATACTCAGTTGCCCAGGCTGGAGTAAAGTGGTACAATTTCGGCTCACTGCAACCTCTGCCTCCCGGATTCAAGCAATTCTCCTGCCTGAGCCTCCCAAGTTGCTGGGATTACAGGCACCTGCCACCATACCCAGCTCATTTTCATATTTTTAGTAGAGACGGATTTTCACCATGTTGGCCAGGCTGGTCTTGAACTCCCGACCTCAGGTGATCTGCCCACCTCGGCCCCCCAAAGTGCTGGGATTACAGGCGTGAGTGACCACACCTGGCCAAGAGATAGCCTTTCGATGAATCATCCTCAAAAAGATGACAAGTGCTGATATTCTGCCACAATTTCTGTGAATGGAGAATTCCTGATGAAACAAAATGGCAGAATATTAAAAATAGCTGGGAAGTCACAAGAGAAATTTCAACTGATTGGGTTGTTTGCCCCAATTCTTCATGCTTCCCAGGAGCTATATCCTTGGTGTGGCCTTGTCATGAACAGAGTGTACTTCCATACTATTTGCCTGAAGGCCTCAGTCATGGGAGTTTCTTTGGTCAAAGAGATATTAGTACATATGATGCCAATGGGATCTTGAAGTGTACTTGAGCAGTGGGGCCTGCATTCTGTCATCTCCATTTGAAAACCATGCCCTAGCTAGCTCACTACCTGCCGAAAAGTAAGAAATGTGAAGTAGAGGCACCACCAAACAAGAGCTGCCCAGCGATCCTGAAAGCTCTTGAGTGAGAGATCCACTGTTATTATATTCACTATTGATATTTTTCATTGGTTGTTATATAGCATAACTGGGGCAGTGACTAATACAAAGACCTATTTGTGTTGCTATGAAATCCTCCCTCTACAGGCTTCTCCCTCATGCACAAAGCATTTATAGGTACTTACTACCCGGCAGCACAATGCTAGGCCCTGTGAAGACACAGGAGAAGTGAAAGATACAACCTCCGCCCTAGAGATATCCCTGTCAAGGTAGAAGTATCTATCTAGAAAGATATGTACCTATCTAGACCACCACAACTCAGGATGGCATCTCATGATAGCTGAACCATGGTAATGACACACGGGAGGGATCAAGTAAGTTCCCCATGGATCTTGTTGGGGATTCAGACCTCATCCCTTACCTTGTGTCTTTGCATGTGTAGGAATATATATATGGACATGCTGACATTCAAAAGTTGTATTAGGAGTTTGAGACCATCCTGGCCAACATGATGAAATCCCTTTTCTACTAAAAATACAAAAATTACCTAGGTGTGGTAGCACATGCCTTTAATCCCAGCTACTTGGGAGGCTGAGGCAGGAGAATCGCTTCAACCCAGGAGGTGGAGGTTGCAGTGAGCCGAGATTGTGCCACTGCGCTGCAGCCTGGGTGACAAGAGTGAAGCACCATCTCAGAAAAAAAAAAAGTTACATTAATCATATCAATAGATATTTGTCTTAGACTCTCACCTCCCACTCATGCACATATATGTGTACCACACAAAGTGACTGCTGAGGGAATTGTATTATTGTTTATCGCCAGTCATGACTTTTTACTGAAGATCTTACGAACATTTTAGAGATGAGCTATCTGAAATAAAAAGGGATGTCTCACATTCCTGAAGATGGTATTGCAGGGAAAGAAGGAGCTGGAGTTGGTATGGATCCAGACCGCACTTTTTCTTGGCCACTCACTGGCCATCCTTCCTCTACCCAGAGGCAGCATTGCATGGCCACAGTGACTGAGCTTGAGAGAAAGCCAGACCTGGTGCTCTTTCTATCTCTGTTGCTTACTTACTGAAAAACTTTGGGCATGCTGTCTAATTTTTCTTATTTTTAATTGATTAATTAATTATTTATTCATTTATTTCTTAGACACAGAAATAAATGAATCAGTCTTGATCTGTTGCCCAGGCCGGAGTGCAGGGGCGTGATCATAGCTCACTGTAGCCTTGAACTCCTGGGCTCAAACGATCTTTCCACCTTAGCCTCTCAAGTAGCTAGGACTACGGGTATAAGCCACCATGTCCAGTCTCTCCTGTTTCCCACTTTCCCTTTCTTTAAAATGAGGACAATAGTTTATACCCCTGAGAGGTATCATAAGGATTAGAAATAATATGTCTATTATGGGATAAATTGTGTTCCCCTCCAAAAAATGTGTATGTTGATGTTCTGACCCCCCAGATATGTGTATGCTCACATTCTAAGCCCTCCTCGGGTTGTGATCATTATTTGGACCTATGTCTTTACAAGGTAATTAGATCAGAATAAGGTCATTAGAGTGGGCCCTGAGTCAAAAGAACTGGTGTCCTTCGTAGAAGAGGAAACACAGAGAGGACGACCATGGGAAGAAGAGAGAAGATGCTGCCTGAAAGCCACAAAGAGAGGCCTCAGTAGAAACAAACCCTGCTGACACCTTAGTCTCTGAATTCGAGCCCCTAGAATTGTGAAAGAATAAACTTCTGTTAAGCCACCCAGTCTGCTGTACTTAGTGCAGTCCTAGCAAACAAATGCAGTGTCTAAAACTCCTGGCATAGGATAAAGCATGATCCCTGCAAATATACAGGCTCCACCTCCCTTCCCTCCCACTTCCTTTCTACCTACTTCTCACTGGAGGCCTTTTCCTCTTCCTTCCTCCCTCCCACTTCTGCTGCCTTCTCTGCCAACCTCCTCTCTCTCCCCTCTCCTCTTTCTTCTATTTCTCTTCCTCCTTATTCCTTTACTTTTTAAGAAAATTTTTTTATTTTCATAGGTTTTTGGGGAAGAGGTGGTGTTTGGTCATATGAATAAGTTATTTAGTGGTAATTTCTGAGGTTTTGGTGCACCCATCACCCGAGCAGTATACACTGTACCCAATTTGTAGTCTTATCCCTCACCCCCCTTCCATCCTTTTACCCAAGTCCCCAAAGCCCATTGTATCATTCTTATGCCTTTGCATCCTCGTAGCTTAGCTCCCACTTACGAGTGTGAACATACGAGTCTCTCTTCACCCAAAATACATAGATCTGTAGCCTCTCAGTGTGAGGTGGGAGGGCTGGCCACAGGGAAGCAATCTAGGGAGTATTTATGCTCCTATAAAAGGAGCAGAAGGACTCTGGCATTGCCCCTGGGCAGTCCAGAGTAACAGGAGAATAAGAATCCAGGAGGACACTGAGCTGCTCATGAGAGGGAAGACCTCTCTCAGGATTATGGAGTTTAGCTGAATTGAATCTTGTGAGAATAGGGACTTTGGAGTTTCTAATAGCTCTTAAGTATCTTTTGCTTAACTAGAAAAACAAGGAACTACTATGGAGGGAGATGCCATTTCCTACGTCATCCTTTGGTTTTGGGGCTGAGATCCTGGCTTTGGAAGAGTCTTTTGTCCTATGGTCCCCATTATCTGAATCCATATCTGCAAAGGTAGCACAGAGCCAGCAGGAGGAGACCCAGGATGCCAATGGGAACAGTGCCTGGTCCGCCCTGCGGCTCTTCCAGGGGCGGTTAGAACAGCCTTTGGTAATTGACTTCGCTTCCAGAAAAGACACTCTCTTCCGCCAGAAAAAAATGAGTGTAATCGGACTGGCTGGCAACAGCGTTTTGAGATTTCCTGGATGAGAGGTTCTGTGTAAACGTAGGGTACTGTTGTTTTCATACCTGCTTGCTGGGCCAGGAGAGAAGGGAAATGAGAATGCAAAGCAAGAATGCCTCCCTGGCAGCTGGTCCCCAAGCCTCTCAATCACACTTGACGTTTGCAAAAACACTCACAAACTGAGCGGTCATGAAAACAGGTGGGAGAGTGAGGACCAGGCAGGCTAAGGATGAAGACGGGGAATGGCAGGTCAGACGGCAAAACATCTGGCAGAGTGGCCCTTTCCTACTCTGAGCTCATTTCTTTGCCTTTGAGATGTGAGATTGGGCTCTTCTGTCATTTCTGGAGCTCAGAGTATAGAATTCCCAGAATTCCTCATTAGCAAGTATAGAGGGAGTCCTGGTCAGAGACCAGGAGAAGAGATATTAAGGAGAGAAAGTGAGAGTCAAATGGAGTGCAGATAAGGGAGGAGATGAGAACAGGAAAGGAGGAGGAATGGGAAACAGAGAAACAGAAGGAAAGGAATTCTGTTTTCCCAGAATCAGTTCCCAGTCTGGGATTGGCAAAGAGCAGTTTTCCTGATGGAGGCTGTTACCTTTCATTTATGCTGGTGCTGTCATGTCCAACAGCAGGATGAGAATTGCTTTGAAAAGCATACCTGAGCTTCCTAGGTAATATGCAGTTCAGGGTCTTATTAAGAGAATAAGCAAAGATAGCAGCTGAGCCTCTGGTTGTCCCACTGTCTGGGGGTGGCAGGAAGTCTAGGTCCTGATCCTTTCTTTTATGTCCCTCCCAACCCCCCCGACAAAAGAGCAGCTTTGAGATGGGAGGACTCCTACTGAGGTCTAAGGTGCTCCCTGGCATGACATGAAAGACCCTTTCTGTCTCTTATTCCTCAAGATGGAATGTTAAATAATGCTGCAGGCTTGTACAGACTGGTATCTAGAGAAGGCTGCCTGTGTCAGCCGCTTAATATGCAGAATGAAGAAGTCATAAAGTCAAGTGCCTGTAACGTTTACTGTGAGTGATAAAGGAGGAAAAACACCCTGAGCAGAAGGCAGGTCCGTGTGCCTCATTATCTCTGCATGGCAGGGGCTGCATCTGGTATCACAGCCAGGAGCACCCGCCATGTTGGCACAGGTGCATGCGTGTTAGGCATGTGCTTGGGCATTCATGTGCACACATACATATGCACACATACACCATCACAGGTGATGACTGACAGCAGGGGGACTGCACTACCTATGACTGGTGATTCCCAGGGCTTCCTCAGCTCAAGAACTTCTCTCCCCTGGGAGAGCCACCTTCTCAGGACCGAGGAGAATGATGGAAAAGAATAATAGAATTACCAGTTCACTTCACTGCTACAGAGTACATGGAACACCATGGAAGGGTCAAAGTTATAGAATTGCTAATCAGCAATCCCAAACCACCAAATCCCATCTTTCCTCTGGCAGTGACCATTCCAATGATCCTGAGACATTGATCCTGAGCTGCAGCAGCTTCTGGCTGTTGTTTTCTGGTCCTGGTGTGGGTTAGAGCATACCTGGTCTGTGTCACAGCCATCCTTAATGCCCTCACTTGGGGAGGAAAGGCAGCGTTCTCCTGATTGCTATTTGTCTTCTCATTATAGAGATTCATCTCTATTTCTGAAAGGTCTCTCTTCCTTTGAGAAACGTGGAACATGTTGTCTTGGGCAGGGTGGTAGGATGCCTCACTGTGGATTGCAGGGCTCTCCAGACTGTGGCCTAGGAACCGCACAGGTGCGTTGGCCTCAGGTGAGTTCCCTGCCCATCTGGATTATGCTCTGTGAAAGGTTCAAACCTGGTGACCCAGGCTGCATCTATCAACTACAAGACCTTCTTCTCTACTCTTACAAGGTCACAGTCCATGTCCTGACATGCCACTGTCTCTTCAGTAGGCAGGAGAGCTCAGATTCTCTTCGCCTCCTTTTTCTGAGGTTTTCTAGAAGGAAAGGCCACTATTTTGTATCTTATTACTGAAAATATACCTCATGACCTCTAAGGCAAACAACGAGAGAAAAATCTCTTTGTGGAGAGGACAACTAGATATTCAACTTTGCCTCTTACTGCAGAATCTGACCACCTTGGAGTGTTTCATTGATTATGACCTCACCATTCTGACCTCTGCTGGGCGTTGGCGGGGTTGGGAGGAGGTAGCAGTACTTCTCCCTAGCTACCCAGCAGTTGTTTGACTCAACCCACAATACCTCCAGGCTGAAACATTCATAAAAGACTTTGCCATAGGGTATGGGAAAACAAAAGGGAAATGAACACAAAAAGCAATATGGGTCCAGGCAATTCAGTTTACAAGGGATGGCCCAATGCTGGGAAGTAATACTATCTCATTAAGCATGAAACTTAAACCAGTGCCCCAGGGAATTTTTACCTTTAAATCTACTGTTTTTTTGGTTCTCCTACTACTCTCTCAGATGAGGACACCCAGAGGATAGAAACCTCTTAGTTTTTAGGAATATCCTCATGTCCTGCCTGCATGTAATGTGTTAGAGTGGAAGGATGTTCAGGGATCATCAAGCAGCGTGGTTTGCCCACCTAGAAGCTCATCAGAATTAAGAAGCTTGGCATAAATAGAGATTCCTGGGTATAGCCCCAGATATTTTGATACCATCTTTTAGGAGGGCGCTGGTAATATTTTTAACATGTCTCTGAGGGGATGTACCCTTTAGGCCTCCCAAAGATAAGGAAACTAGCCCCAGATGGGAATTTTTCAAGATTACATAAAAGTTTAGCGAGAAACTTTTTTTTTTTTTTTTGAGATGGAGTCTTGCTCTGTCATCCAGGCTGGAGGGCAGTGGCATGATTTTGGCTCACTGCAACCTCTGGCTCCTGCGTTCAAGCAGTTTTCTTGCCTCAGCCTCACGAGTAGCTGGGATTACAGGCATGTACCACCACACCTGGCTAATTTTTGTATTTTCAGTAGAGACGGGGTTTCATCATGTTGGCCTGGCTGGTCTCGAACTCCTGACCTCAAATGATCCACCCACCTCAGTCTCCCAAAGTGCTGGGATTACGTGCATGAGCTACCACACCTGGCCAAAAGTTTTTTGTTAATGTTTCTCCCCCTCCACCTATCTTGTGCCTCAATATCAGACCTTGGTAGAATCCAAGGGAGAAAAAGGCAACCTCAGTTTCCATGGAAAAATTTCCCTGTTTGACTGCATAATAAAGAACTCATCTCCAGGGTCAGAGGAGAGGTCCTCAGACACAAGAGGTAAGCAGCTAGAGCACCCATCTAGAAGGCGTGTGCCCATGTTCCCTTAATGCTTATTATTCGGACCTGCTGAAATCCAAACTGTAAGTATTTCAGTGTCTCTACCTACTTCCAAGGGTCTTGGAACTCAAACTGTGGACAGAACACAGGTTTGGTATTAAAGAACCTAAGTTGTGAATCCAGCACTCCAACTCCTCGAAATAGCTGAGTGACTTGGGCAAATCACTTCCCCTTTTTAAGCACAGCCCTTCATTGACCATTAACGGGCCTGTGACTTAATACAAAGAAACATGCATCAATGGTTTTTTCAGACAGCATCTGGTCATAAAGATGGAGCAAGGAAGGGGCTGTGCCTAGAACCCCCGCCGATATTGGTAAAAGCCATCTCAGCTTTCTTCTCTGTTGTACACACCTCTTCTCTCCCAGTAATTCCGTCCTTGAGAATCAGTCTCCATACTTAGGTGGTGCAGGTGCAAAGAATGGGCACAGGAGGATAGGCGCCACGGGTCATGCTATGAAATCCATGGGCTGACTTTCTGATTCAAAAATGCACTAAGCATGGTACTATCTTAGAGCCATAGGATGTGAAGTCTGGTGGGAGCGATTGAGGTCATCTAGTGATTCTACCTTCCCTTCCCTTTTCTGAAGCCCAGAAAAGTGAGTCCTACTCAATGTCACATCACTAAAATTTGTTTTCTCTTCTCCCAACATCAATCCCAATTCTCTTCCTCTCTTCCTTGCCTACCCTGTCTCTCTCCTCTGTGAACTCTTGCAACATTCTTGTAATGCACACAGCACCAGGATGTTCCTTACATGCAGCTTTTTCATTCCTGCACATCTTGTCCCTCTGACGAGGCTGTCAACAAGGCAGGCACTATGCCTTTTGTGTGTCTGCTGTATGAAAGGCTTCACACACAGTGGATGCTGAATAAAGACATACTAGCTTGAAAAACGCAGCGATGAATATTGCTTTCAGCAAAGAAAGAAAAATGCTGTAGCAAGCATGTGAAGCATTAGGAGAGGTGAGAATGCATATTAAACTCTTCAAGTGACCTTAGCATGCTTCTCCCCTACCATGCTTACCCCCTGCCAGTCCCCTTGGAATGTCATCCTCCACCCTACCTACCACCTTTCAGCTCATTAACCACTTTTCCATCCCCTCTCTCAATCCATCTTGGCCCCATGTCTTGCTTTTCACCACTCTTGCAGGGCTTCCCTTCTCCAGAACATGATTTGTAGAGTTGTTTATGCTTTGTTGGCTGAGTCTCCTGCATAGTCTGGTCTTACTCTCACCTTTGCAAACCATTCCAGTCATAGCCATCTCTCCCTTGTCCTTCTCATCCCCATCTATAGTCTCTCCAACACAATGATGCACTGAGGTTGAATGAAGGGTTCTAGGCACAAGTGAAGTCTGGACATAACTAAGAATGGGGTGGTGGAAGAAGTCATTGCCAAACAGATCCAGAAGGGGATGTCTGGGAAATCCATGGAACAAAGGCTTCTCCAAACTCTGAGCACCGTCTCTAGCTCCCTGGTGTCTTTATGCACAGAGATTCTAGTTCTTTACTTTGCATTGGCTTTCATCAAAATGTCCTATGTTGATTCTGCCTTTCCTCTCTTTTCACCTCCCTTCATACACACCTCTCATCCTCAAACACACACACTCCCCAACACTTTTTCTCTTAATACAAATCACAGGTACAGTTGAAAAATCACAGAGCAGAAGAACAGAAATTATTTTCTCCTAAAAACTCTATTTCCCTTGACTCATTTATATATTGGTATGAAGCCAGTTCTGGAGCTGTGGTCAACAGGAAATTTTATTCAGTTTATCACTCTGTAGTGTCTTCTTTATCAGTGTGAAATCTTACCTGTAGCACAGCGTAAAAAATTGGGTCTCTTTTCCTTTAAAGCAAGCTCCCCCTCCCACTGCCACCCAGGCAGTTCAAAAGGAGATTGTGGAAGTTGGTTCTGGCCCAGTGCCCCTCTGAACAGAGATGCTCACTGCATGGTTTATGTGCATAAGCAGTCGGAGCCAAAGGCCAGTTGTCACCAGGAGATGTATCCAGGCAACCTTGGTGCTAAGCAACAGATTGAAACTCAGAGTGTCCTGGTCCACGCCAGTTAGAGCAGGCTGTTGAGAACTTGGCCTTGACTGGAGGAAAGGCTTGATTTGGGTGGGGTGGAGGATAAAGGAGGAGAGGAGAAAACAAGAGGAGAGGAGACAGGGATATGAGATGGGAAAAATAGAAGTAAAGAGGGGAGGGAGAGGGGAGGGAATGAGAACAAATAGAAGATGGTTGATCTCAAACAACATTTCTCATGTCATGAAGGCCAATAGTTAAAAAATAATTTGAGGTTTTAAAAAAGCAACAACTAAGCTTTTGAAGTGTTTTTGTACATGTTATTTTTTAGGTGAATGCGTTTCCCAGGCATCAAAACATTCTGTCTCCAGGACCTACATGACCTCAATCATCCATGGTCCTGAGATTAGTCTCACCTCACTTTCTGGCCTGCTTCTGCAGATCAGAAGCCCAGGACTGGCCTGGGGGATTTATTCCTGAGGACAGGGCCCTGGCATGGAAATGTGTGTGGAGCAATGTGCCACAGAATGGAGAGAGAGAGAGGAGAGGTGGAAGAGGAGGCCGGAAAAACGAGTCCAACCTAGTGATGGGGCAGAATTGGGGTCAGCCCTTATGGTCAGTATGAACCCCCTCCCCACTTTCTGCTCTCCTGCAAAGTTCTTAGGAAACAGGTCAGACGCTGTCCACAAATTCCCTCTCTATGGATGAGACAGCTCAGTGCTCAGATGATCCAGTCAAGTCTATCACACAGACCAGGGAAAACAGCTTGACAGCCATATTATCCTTAGGCTGGAAATGTTTTGGTCATAGGATAGAAAGACTTGAGCTATTAGAAAGAAAGGCAGCACCTGTCACATGAGCCTCCACCCCAAGGCCCATTGGACTCCCGACCCACACCACCCACTTCTCCGCAGCATGCTTTTCTCATGCATCTCTCATGCACAGCCTGCTCTAAACAAGCTTCTGCCTCTATCACCACCTCCTCCATCACCACCTCCTCCCATTAGCTGCAAGCAGTTGCCACATGGCAGATATCACATGTGCCACTCATCACAGTCTCTTCTCACACACTAGCAGGATGATTAGATGTCATTTCAACAAGGCCCTGGAATAGGGTCATTAAGAGCTGTCATTCCCTTTTTCTAAGCCAATTTGTCTGTATCAGTTGTTGTCGACCATTAGAGCCTCGCAGACTCACAGAGAGGTGTCTGAGTCGGAAATCATTTGGCATATGGCGAGCACGTGTGCACTTATGAGCTGTGCCTCATCCCTGATTGAGATCTATCATCCCCAGCCAAGGCCCTGGACTCAGCAATTTGCAAATCCCAGACTTTCACAGTTTGTCTCCTCCCCAGGACGATTCCTAAAACCAGCTTTGCCTGGAAAGTACCAGGTGCATTTGGTCTGGAGTTGATGAGATGTTTCTTTTTGTTTGGCTTTTAAAAGCCTGACAAGAAGAACGCTAGGAACATCAAGTCCGTGGTAGTGCCAGATAAAGATAGTCTGAAAAAACTAGGGATGTGTGTGTGTGATAGAAACTAGAAACTATTCAAACGTAAGTTTCCAGGGATTTTATAACACATACACACATATGCTGGCCAAGAACCAGACTTTTGGAAAAAAAATTTATCTGAAACTCACACAAGCCACAAGATGAAATGTTTATTTTCTTTAGTAGAACCCTATGTTTCCATTTCATGGGCATTTGTTTGTGACCACACACTAACTGAATCCCCTTCATCTACTGGAGGAGTTCTCCTATAATGAGCTGAGAATTGTAATACCTGCTGTCCTTCCATAGTCAGTCTAAATTTAAGCAGCACCCAAAGTAAAGTGATGGACACTTAAGCAAAGCATTATTATGGGCCAGGACCTCACTAGATGACTGAGGAAACTCACCTAATTAGGAGAAGAAGACTGTAGAGACTTTGTGTATCTAACGGGAGAGAGTTTTCCAGAAGATGGGCAAATCCCTTCTTTTTAAAGTCACGTATGCCTCCAGCATGGCCAAATTATTCTAGTTTTTAAGGAATCCAGGCTGGGCGCAGTGGCTCCTCCCTATAATCCCAGCACTTTGGGAGACAAAGGTGGGAGGATTGCTTGAGTCCAGGTGTTCAAGACCAGCCTGGGCAGCATAGCAAGATCCTGTCTCTACAAAAAAATTTTTTAAATAGCCAGGCGTGGTGTTGTGTACCTGTGGTCCTAGCTACTCGGGTGGCTGAGGTTGGAGAGTCACTTGAACTCAGGAGGTCAAGGCTGCAGGGAGTCGTGATCATGCCACCACACTCCAGCCTGAGTGACAGAGCTAGAACCTGACTCCAAAAATAAAAAGGAAATCAAGCAAAGAATTCTGGGCACTCCGACTTCTATTAGCAATTTGAACCAGTAGGAAGAGGAGGGTCTTCCTATTATAGATAGTGATCTGTGACGTAAGGTAGACGTTCTAAACAAAAGAAACGAGACTAGTTAAGATCATTCCCCATTTCCTGATTGAACCTGTTGCTTCGTGTTTGTTATCCCCAGTGTCTGCCTTCAACTCCTCCTGACTGAGACCATTGGACCTCCCAGCTGCTAGGTCCAAATCCTACTCCTTGAAGGACCTCGAAACTCCACCTGTGCTGATCAAATTCTCACAATAGGAATAGCACAAAGACCAAATCGCTGAAAAGAGAAATGCTGAATGAAAAATCAAGCAAGAAGTTAATCTGTTTGGCACCTTGTTACCTCTCTTCTGAGTGTAATCTGGGAGGCTGTTAATTGCTTGATTTACTGTATAGTCACTGCCAACAACAATAAATACAGTTAATTATTATCAGGTAACTCACTGCCAGTAATTACCAGGAAATTGAAGAGAAAGTCTCTCCATGATATCGTCAGCTACAACTCATTATCCTCCTCCTTTAGTATCTATTATTTTTAAAATTTGCTTTCCTTAAGCTTTCTATAGAAATACCTTGGGTTCTACCAGTGGCTTTCTTTTCTTCCTTCCATTAACGGCTGCACGTTTGTCAAGAAGGAGTAACTAGAACAGAATCTGTCTTCACCTGTTCCTACCACTCTGAGAAGCTGAAATGATTTTAGAGCATGTGACCAGCCTGATGGGGTTTCTGAGAATACCCAGTCTTTGTTGTAAGAAGGGATCCACCCAGAGAAATAGGGGGAGAATATCTTGCTCTAACCACACAACACGTTTTTGCTTAATTTTCTTAAATCAAGACTTTCTTAGACAGGACTTAGAAGTAGTGTGCGGTAATAGAAACAGAATAATCTTTGGTGTTAGAGACTTAGTTGTGAAAATGTTTAAAGAATTTCTTAAACACCTTAGACATTCAGTTTCCTCATCTTCAGAATAGAAGCCAACGCCGTTTCCATAGAATTTACGTTGTGATTAAGTGGAAGAGTTGCTGAATAAAAACTTTCTGTTCCTCCAGCCTATTCTTATATCTTTCCTTAAAAATTATACCATTTTTTCTTTTTTTTTTCTTCCTGGCTTGGATGCTGAATAGTTTAGTGCCAAATTTGTTTATGCCGTTACTAAATATACAGTGTGTATCATGCGTGCTAACCACTTACAATATCTTATTTTGCTATTTTGACATTTCCTTTTCCCCACTGTCCTCATTTGAATGTTTTAACTTTTCATCTTTTTTTATGTATATATTTATAGAGTCACCTTAAATCCATATAATTAGCATCAAAAAATTCTCGTATTTTCTGTGTTTCTACTCCTGGCAAACTGTCATCTTTCTCTAAACCCAAACCTTTAGTTTGACAACAACTGAAGAGGGAAAATTTCTCATTAGTGCAGATACACTTTCAAAAAATAGTCTGCCATGGTCTCAGAGCCCTAATCAGACTTGGCCTTTGACGGGCAATGGAGAAGTGGCATTCCCCAAGTGCTTCACTTCACAGCGAGGGGAACGGGAAGGTGCTAATGGGAGACAGTCCGAAATGCATTGTGCCAAAGGTTGAAGAGTTCTTGGCCCTGAGTTGAAATGTCAAGTAACATAGTGGGTCATTATTGAATGTCTATTATGTGATTTGTCAGGTTTATACAGGTATAGAGACAAGATGTCCCACGTGTTCTTCAAAAATGCTCATTGTCCCCACACTACAGCTGAAGTTTTAGCAAATGATTCATGTATCACAGATTGCCTTACCAAAAGTAGCATCAGTTTTGGTTGTATGCGAAAAGAATGGATTTCTATTCTTTTGGAGTGGATGGGGTAAGAAAATATGGGTTATAGTAGTTACCACACAGAGGGAACAAAAAAGTTCCCACTCATTGGAAAGAGTCTCAACTCTGAAAGCCATATATCTTATATTCTATGGGTAGGCTTATCTTAATTTAGGGATTACACCATGTAATTATTGTAAATAAAGGAAATAACCAAGCTACGTAATTTAGTTTGGTCGTATCTGCAGAGGATTTAGAATTCTGGCTAGGACAGAAGATGACAATGAGTGAACAAAACTGTGTTGTATATGATTAAGAGAACAGTGCAGAAATAACAAATATACCACACACACTTACGTACGTTTAAATCTTGCATACACGTACCCATGATGTTTTGAAACATGTATGCCTCTTAATGGCTAAATCAAGCTGATTTTCATATGCGTTACCTTACATACTTATCATTTATTTTTGGTGAGAACACTTAAAATGTACTCTGTTAGCAAGTTTTAAGTATGTAATACATTGTTATTAGCAATGGCTATCATGTTGTACAGCAGATCTCTTGAATGTATTCCTCCCAATTGAAATGTCGTATCCTTTGAGCAACATTACCCCAATCCCTTCTTTCCAGTCCCTGGTAACCACTATTCTACTCTCTACTGCTATGAGTTCAACTTTTTAATATTGGACATATAAGTAAGATCATGTGGTGTTTGTCTTTCTGTGCCTGGCTTAGTTTGCTTAATATAATGCTCTCCAGGTTTATTGATGTTTTTGCAAAAGATAGGATCTCCTTCCTTTTTAAGGCCTAATAGTATTTCGTCGTGTATATATACTATATTTCTTTATCCATTTATCCATTAGGGAACACTTAGGTTGACTCCATATCTTGACGATTGTGAAAAATCCTGCATCAAACATGGGAGGGCAGCTATATCTTCGACATACTGAGCTTATTTCTTTCGGCTAAATACCCATAAGTAGTATGACTGCATCATATTGTAATTCTATTTTTAATTTTATGAAAGACTGTCATACCGTTTTCTGTAATGACTGTATTAATTTACATTCCCGCCAGCACTGTACAATGATTCCCTTTTCTTCCTGTCCTCACCACTTGTCATTTTTCATCCTTTTAATACTAGCCAACAAACCTAGTTTTTGACTGCCTTGCCTTTGACTGTCATCCTTGCTCTGCCTTTTCTTGGGCAGCAATTGGTTATCTAGAGCTTGCATCCTTATCTTTGGACAGTTTTATTCTGACTTATTTCTCCCTTGAAATGTCCATCCTCCCACATGTACCCAGTTCCTCTGGTGTGTTGCAGCCCATACCCAAATATTTCACAGGACCTTTGGGTCTGTGGAACTCTGCATCACTCTTTTTAAAAAAGGGTGGCGTAGAGTTCTTTCCCTTCTTTCTCTTGTCTGTCTTTTCTTTTGCCTGGTGTATCCTGACCAAATCACCTCCGTGCAACAGTCATCTTGTCATCCTGCCAAGTCCCCACCTGCTAAGGTATTTTACTTTTGAGGGGAAAGGATTCTGTTCCTAAACATCTTGTATTAACACTTCCACCTGATAATTTGCATCTTGTAAAGTGTAGGGTGACTTTTGAGCTAACTCAAGGCATGGCATTAATTTTGTGGGCTGCCCTGTCCTTGACTAGTTGTTTGTTCTTGGATCCTTTGCTCTCCTTGCCAAATAAATATCTAGTCACTTTCATGTACCCCAAAGAGGGGAAGCTACTGGCTACCTGACTCTCAAGAATATGGAGATCACCATTGTGTTGGTGAGGCATACTTCGCTTCCCAAATTAATGAAGCAAAATCCTTCAGTCTTCATCTTGGTCCAATGCTGGGAACTGCCTTGGCACTGTGGATACCAGCCCTAGCTCTTCTGTGCCTACTCGGTTACAAACTCCAGATGGCGTGGCTCACTGGCTGTCAGAGGTCTAATACCAGGAATCTCTTCAAGGATGAGATATCTCACAAAAGAGAATACTCTCGAAAAGAGACAGATAAAATGCTGAGCAGGTGTTTCTGGCTTGAAACCCCTGTAGTCTACACAGAATACCTCCGTTGTGTCCTAGCTGCCTTTAACAACAGCTCTGAGGACATAGAGTGATAGAGACTTCTCTACATTGACGGTGTGAAGCGCTTTTGTTGGTTGCTGCAACAGTTTCAAGTTGTTGTTGCTACAATCATTTTTAAAAAACTGTTTAGCATTATACACTAAATTTGAAAATAAGCAGCCATACTTGGACAGTTCTACTTTTAGGTATTATTTCCTATGTCTGCTGTCAAAAGTTACCTCTAACGTGATGGTTTTAAAATAACAGAAATTTATTTTCTCACAGTTCAAGAGGCCAGAAGTCAGAAATTAGTACTACAGGGCTAAACTCAAAGAGACAGAGGGTCATGCTCCCTCCAGAGACTCTAGGGGAAAATCAGTTACTCGACTTTTCCAGTTCCTGCTGGCTGCTACATTCCTTGACTGAAGGCCACATCACTCCAGTCTCTGCTTTTGTAGTCATATCACCTCTTCTTCTCCCTTTCTTTCTTATAAGGATACTTCTGATTGATTGAATTTCAGGCCTATCTAGCTAATCCAGAATAATCTCATTTTAAAATCCTTAATCACATCTGCAAAAACCTTTTTCTCAAGTAGGATAACATTTTCACTATTTAGTCTTTTGCAGGTATGTATTCAAAAATATGCACACATATGCACATCAGAAGACATGCTGAAGAAGGTGTACAGCACATATTCATAATAAACCCAAACTTGATATATACTGGATATACTCCAAATATCCATCAGGAGTATTAGATAAACCAAGTATATCCATGTAATAGAATATCATGAAGCAATGAAAATAAACATATATTAACTACATGTAGTATCATGGCTGAATATCACACACATAAGTTTGAGTGAAAGAAGCCAGATAAAAATACATATTGTAGGATTCCTTTCTATAAAGTTCAAAAACAGGGAAAATGAAGCTAGAATATTTAGGAATGACTATACATTGAAGTTTGAAGAGTATGTACTGATTTGAATAGTATCTTCCCAAAATTCATGTTTACGTGGAACCTGTAAATGTCAGCGGTTTTTTTGTTTGATTTTTTTTTTTTTTTTGAAATAGTCTTTGCAGATGTGATTATGTTACAATGTAGTTATCTTACATTAAGATGGGCACTAAATCCAACAACTAATGTCCTTATAAGAAGGCCCTGTGGCTGGGCATGGTGGCTCATGCCTGTAATCCCAGCGCTTTGGGAGGCCAAGGCGAGTGGATCACCTGAGGCCAGGAGTTCGAGACCAGCCTGGCCAACATGGTGAAATGCAGTTTCTACTAAAAATACAAAAACTAGCCAGATGTGTTGAGTGCCTGTAATCCCAGCTACTCGGGAGGTTGAGGCAGGAGAATCATTTGAACCTGAGTGGTGGAGGATGCAGTGAGTCAAGATCGTGCCATTACACTCCAGCTTAGGCAACAAGAGCAAAACTCCATCTCAAGAAAAAACAAAACAAAAACAAACAAACAAACAAAAAAACAAGGCTCTGTGGACACACACAGGGAGAATGCCATGTGAAGACAAAGGCAGAGATTGCAGTCATATGTCCACAGCTTGGGGATGCCAAGTTTGTTGGGAGCCACTAAAAGCGTGGAAGAGGCAAGAAAGGACTCGTCTGGAGCCTTCGAGAGAGCATGACCCTGCAAACACTTTGATTTCACTTCTAGCCTCCAGAACGATGAGAAAGCAAATTTCTGTTGTTATAAACCACTTGATTTGTGGTCATTTTTTTTTATGGTGGCCCTGAGAAAATAATACAGAATATAAAACAAATAAGTGATAATCAAAAAAGTTGGAATAACGGTTACCTTTACTGGGAATGGTGTGAGTTGTAACTAGGAAAACGTAAAGAGAATTCCAGGGCTGACAATTTTATTTTTCTTGACATGGCTAAGGCTAGCAGGTATCAATAATGATGCTAAACTTCCTGCTTATCCTTACGTTCTTTATTCCTTCTTTTTCCATTTTTTAGTAAAAAGTTTTAAGTTATTTTCCTAGGGGTTCTGAGACTTCTTGTGGAGTGACCTGTCCATCGAGGTTTGGAGCTTGCAGAGCAAGTCAGCCGCAGAGTGGGTTTGTGGTGTCAATAAGCAGAAGAGGAGGGATTTGGCTGCATGTATCAAGGAGATTCAGATACACAAGAGCCTATCAGAAATCTATTTCTTTTTTTTCTTTTTTTTTTTTGAGATGGAGTCTTGCTCTGTCGCCCAGGCTGGACTGCAGTGGCCGGATCTCAGCTCACTGCAAGCTCCGCCTCCTGGGTTTACGCCATTCTCCTGCCTCAGCCTCCCGAGTAGCTGGGACTACAGGCGCCCGCCACCACGCCCGGCTAGTTTTTTTGTATTTTTTAGTAGAGACGGGGTTTCACTGTGTTAGCCAGGACGGTCTCGATCTCCTGACCTCGTGATCCACCCGTCTCGGCCTCCCAAAGTGCTGGGATTACAGGCTTAAGCCACCGTGCCCGGCCCAGAAATCTATTTCTTCTCCTGGGAGAAAACTCATCCTTACAGAAAAAGGCCATGCCTGCAAGGTTGGTCCAGGAAGGAAAATTCTAATTAAGTCCTTGAATTTGTCGGTCAGCTCTCTTCTTTTTTTTTTTTTTTTAAATTTTTGGAGACAAGGTCGGATTCCATCACCAGGCTGAAGTGTAGTGGTAATATCTTGGCTCACTGTAACCTCTGTCCCTCAAGCCAGCCTCCCACTTCAGCCTCCCAAGTAGCTAGGACCACAGGTGTGCACCACCACGCCTATTATTATTTTTTTTGTATTTTTAATAGAAACAAGATTTCACTAGGTCACTAGGTTGCCCAGGCTGGTCTCGAAATCCTGAGCTCAAGCTCAGCCCACCCGCCTCAGCCTCCCAAAATGCTGGGATTACAGGCGTGAGCCACTGTGCCCGGCCAGCTCTGTCCTGTTTCTAATATCCACCTTCTATATATTTCTGAAGCTCTGGACATGGGTATTGAGAGAATGGAAAGGAGAAAATGTATTATCTTACTTAAATGTCTTGTAAAGCTTTTTTTTGCAAGAAGGATTTTTGAGGTATGTATATATATACACACACATACACATTTTATATATATACACATATACATATACTTTTATATATATATATACACACACACATATATATGTATACTTTTTTTTTGAGACAGAGTCTCCCACTGTCAACTGGGCTGGTGCGCAATGGCACTATCTTGGCTCACTGCAACCCCCTCCTCCCGGGTTCAAACAATTCTCCTGCCTCAGCCTCCCAAGTAGCTAGGATTACAGGTGCCTGCCACCACATCCAGCTAATTTTTTGTATTTTTAGTGGAGACAGAGTTTCACTATGTTGGCCAGGCTGGTCTTGAACTCCTGATCTCATGATCTGCCCACCTCGGTCTCCCATAGTGCTGGGATTACAGGCATGAGCCACCGCGCCTGGCCAAAATATTTTTAATAGGATTTTTTTTTTTCAAGAAGAAAGCATTCTAATTTTGACAAACACTGAATGGCTTTAGAGACCTGAGAGCTCTGTATCTGGGGAGAGGCAACGGCACTTCACAGATAGTAGACATGGTTATTGACCCAAGTTGCTTATAAGTTTATAGGAGCTCCTGAGAGAGCTATAGGAGACAGTGGACTGACTAAGCAGTAGGCAGAAGCTTTGTATCATTGGCTGCAGGTAAGAGGCAGAAGCCAAGGGATATGCCAGAAATTGTTCCTGTCAGTGGAGGCTTTCGGGATCCCAGGTCTTTATTCTCACTAGAAATTGCTGGGAATCAATCCTCAGCTTGCTCATCAGAGTTGAAGGCAACAGGAATTTGAGGGAAAAGATGGGATGAGAAACCATAGTTCTTAGTTTCATTGGGAGTATCAAAGAGGGTTTAACATTTCTTACCTTTTGGAGCATGTTCTCCATCGTCCTCTATAAAGTGAGCAGTGTAACACCTAGAGCACTGAAGACTGGAATGATCAGCAGAAAGGAAATGGACATGCACCAAGTTCCTGGTCTGTACCAAACACTTTATATTATCTCATTTAATTATCACCAGACTAGGAAATAGGTTACATTGTTTTCATTTTACAGTTGAGAATATCAGCCAACTTCATTTTATCAAGAAGAAACATCACCAGATTCATAAAACTGGAAACTGGTGGAGCTGGGACTTGCAGCCAGAGGTCTGCAGCTCTAGAGATCTCAGTTTTCCCACTACTAGCCCTGCTGAGATAATGTTTGCGAAACAGCCCAGTTAGAACTATGAGATCTCCTAGAAACTGAGACTGCATTCTCACTTATGTAATTCAACGAAGTCAACGTTAAACTGTAAAATAAGTGTAAGGTAGTACAGCAAAAATCTAATGAGTATTTTAATAACTTTTCTTAAATGCCAGATGTCCAGTTGTTCACCAAAAAATTATTTTGGGGACCCTTCCTTTACTGTTGCTCTGGATGTATTCTCAATATGCTCAGACAGTTCAGTATTGGATATAACAGCAAGGGGAAGACACAACATCACAAAAGTGAGGCATAATTATTCATTTTATAACAATTATACAATAAATAATTACTTATTACAACATTATTTGTATTCGGAAAACTTAGTTGATAAGACCAAATAACACAGAGGTGGGATTGAGAGGTAAGAACAGGTACATGAGATACGGAGATCCCAGACTGGTATTCCATTGTACTACCTAGAATCCAGGGGATTCTGAGATACTTCTGGTCACACTATTCTTCACTTCCTTGTAGAAACTTCCCTTTCCCACTCCACTGCTGCCCAGCAACCAACACTCTATCAATATCCAGTTGACAGTTTGCTCCGAGAACATATTCTCAGATCATTTTGAAAATGCGAACATTACAAAACTGAAAACTAGAATTCATAACAAGACTATTTCCATAATATAAAAGGTAGTACAATACAAGGAAAAGAGCATATATGGGCTAAATATATTCCTTTTCTGTTTTTGATATGATTGGGCTGTGTCCCCAACCAAATCTCATCTTGAATTGTAGCTCCCATAATCCCCATGTTTTGTGGGAGAGACCCGGTGGGAGGTAATTGAATCATGGAGCAGATCTTTCCTGTGCTGTTCTCTTGATAGTGAATAAGTCTCACAAGAGCTGATTGTTTTATAAAGGGGAGTTCCCCTCCACAAGCTCTCTTGCCTGCCGCCATGTAAGATGTGTCTTTGCTCCTCCTCCACCTTCCACCATGATTGTGTGGCCTCCCCAGCCATGTGGAACTGTGAGTGCATTTAGCCTACTTTTCTTTATAAATTATCCAGTCTCAGGTATTTCTTCATAGCGGTATGAAAGTGGACTTACAGTTTTTAAATTCAGCAGTTAAAAAGAAAACTTGATACATTATTTCTTCCTAATTTTCATATGAAAATGTCACTCCCCCAATTTCTTTAGTTGAGCATTCAATGAATTTATTTTCATCATTTCAAAACTACAAAAATAATTATTTAAAGCTAAGAATTTAAAATTTTAATACAATTTGGGCCATATCACATGAATTTGATATCAAATATTTGCTTTGTTATTCACTCTAATTCACATTTTGTTTTTTCTTTGATCTGAGAGATATTTAGGAGTTCTTAGTTTTTAATTATGAGTGATTTGGGATTTTTAAATATGAACTTTAAAAATTAATTTATAGAATGGTATCGTTACTGGAGAATATCACCTGTAGTAGTAGTTTGTTGAATTTTTTTCCCATTATATGGTAAAATTTTATAATGTTATATAAGCACTGCAAAAGATGTTTTACATTAATAGGAAGAATTTGGTATTGATATATAGGAATTCCATTTTTTTTGCCTTGACATTTTCTCAGTCTAATATCAAAGCTATGACTCTTACTGCTTAAAATTTTTTCTTGAATATGTTCTTTTCCTTTAATTTTTCTTGTTTCATTTAGTCTTGTTTAGTTTTGTCTTAGTGATGTCTTTATAATATTCCATATAACTTTACTGCTCAGGTGAATCCACACGTCTCTCACTGAATTGAAGAGATTAGTATATTTTACCTTTATTTTATTTTATTTTTATTTTTATTTTATTTATCTTATTTATTTTTTGAGATGGAGTCTCACTCTGGCACCCAGGCTGGAGGGCAGTGATGCAATCTCTGCTCACTGCAACCTCACCTCCTGGGTTCAAGCAGTTCTTCTGCCTCAGCCTCCCAAGTAGCTGGGACTACAGGCGCCTCCCACCACGCCTGGCTAATTTTTTGTATTTTTAGTAGAGACGGAGTTTCACCATGTTAGCCAGGAGGGTCTTGATCTCCTGACCTTGTGATCCACCCACCTCAGCCTCCCGAAGTGCTGGGATTACAGGCATGAGCCACCCCACCCAACCCGTTTTACCTTTACTGCCGTAGTTAAAATTTCAGTCTCACTTATAATCCTATCATATGAAGTTTCTCTACTGTCTCTTCTCTTTCCTTATTGTCTTTTGTTAAATGAACTATATTTAGCTTGTTCATTTCCATGCCCACTATTTCTGAAGATAAATAAGTCGTTACTATGATGATTTCTTTGAAGTTTCTCAAAAACATTTTCCAAATCTATGTTTGGAAATGAATAGGACTTACGTTGATGTACCCTCCAGGCAAGAGTTTGGCAACATTTTAACTTACTTTACTTTTCCCCTTTCACCTTTGTGGTTTTTGCTAATATAATTTTGTTACTATAATGTGATGTAATCTATTAATAAAACTACAGCTCTTTTAACAGTTTCAAATTAATAAATTCTATAATACATATTTACTGTTTCAAGAAACACTTTAATGCCTGTGTTCCTTTTGAACCAGACTTGTAATTTTAAGACAATTCTGTTTTACTTATTGTAGGACTATCCTTCCTTCTACACTATAGTTTTCCCATTCTTGAGCACTAATTTGTTCAGCATAATAAAGTTGTCTTCAAGTAATTATTCTGTCAGATGTATATTGAGGTGTTATATTTTCTTTTTCTTTTTTAATTTTTAATTTTTATGGATATATAATAGTTGTACATTGTTATGGAGTACATGCAATATTTGGATACAATTATACAATGTGTGATAATTCAATCTGAGTAATGGAGATATTCATCACCTGAAAGATTTATCATTTGTGTTGGGAACATTCCAAATCTACTCCTCTAGTTAGTTTGAAATATTCAATAAATTACTGTTAACTGTATTGCTTCGTGGTGCTACTGGACACTAAATCTTACTCCTTTTATCACACTACATGGTTGTACCCATTAACTAAACCCATCTTTTCTGGGCACTTGCATATCTGCCAAGAAAATTTTAATGACTATAAAATTGTTGCATAGTACATGTTTTCCATTACTGTAAAGTTGCTCTGTTATCCTGTGGGTTTCAGTGTTACAGAGGAGACTCCTGAGGCCAGTGCAATTTGGACCTTCTGGAAGTGTACAAATTAAAGTTATTTTGATTGTAAGAGAAAGACGATGACTGTGACTAACTTAAGAAAACAAGGCATTTGTTGAAAGGATCACTTTATAAATTGAAGGAATAGCTAAAATTCAAACATTGGGAAGGTTAGAAAGGTCAAAATAATTACTATAAATGTATGGATCTTTCTAGGGTGATGCTATTATAGTAATTTAGCTTGAATACTTCCAACAACTCAGTGTTTCTATCCAGGTTTCTCAATCCTGAAAAAGAGAATCAGCCTTAGAGGGTACTGAAGACCCCCTAAGCCAGTTTGACTGATGCCCCATTATAAGTAACCTGATTTTTTTCTGGGTGGAATTTTACAGGATTTTTATTCCTGTTACTCTTTTAAATGACAAAATGGGTTTAGAAGCCCAGGTTTTTCCTTAGTTCAGAAATAATTTCTTCTAGCACAATAGCTTTATTGTTTCTATTTATTGTGTTCTGATCTCTTCTTCCAAAATCCCAGTTATCCTGACATTATGCACTTGTCCTTTGCCTTCCATACTGGTGACCATTTTTATGTCTTTTTCTTTGGTGTTCGGAGAGAGACTCTCAGTTGTTTTCTACGCTTATTGATGTTCAGCAGTATCTTTTCTGGTTTCCATGGGCTGCCTGCACTCCTTGTCCTGAGGCTTCTTTTTCAGAGCACATCACTCCAACCTCTGCTTCCAGAGGTTGTCTTATCTCCTTCTTCTGTTGACCTCGCCCTCCTCTTAAAAAGACCTTTTATGATTTTATAGGGCCCATCTAGATAATCCAGTTTAACTCTTTATCTCAAGCTCCTTAATTTAGCCACATCTGCAAAGTTCTTTCTGCCAAGACAGGTAACAGATTCCAGGAATTCGGAGGTAGGTATCTTGGAGCTAGGAGGACTTCCTTCTGCCTGCCACAGTATATGACATTATTATCAACCAAACTCCAGTTATTCAAATTTCATGTTTCCTACATATTTCTTTATTTTTTCTGTTCCAGGATGCCGTCCAGGATTCCACAATGCATTTCGCCACCATGTATCTCCTTAATTTTCCTCTTTTCTGTGACAGTTTTGCAATCCCAAAGAAAAATTTTAATTTTGCTTGCTTATTTTTAACTTTTCCTCTTATTCTTCTCTGTGTTACCCATTTCTGTTTTCAATTCATCCCACTATACATTGTCCCATTTTGGTTCTTCTGCCTCTATTTCTTTTACTTCTTTTATTATTTGTCCTGGCTTTTTTGGAAACCAGTTTTTCTGCATTCTATCGAAAATGTCAAATGGTGTTTTCATCCCACAGTAGATGTTTATGGAGTACTGCTCTTCCTCTGAGTCATCGAGACACGTTGCTTTGACTTTGTTCTCAGTGTAACTTTCAAATGTGCTGCACACCATCTATATTTGGAGTTTGCCAACACCCAGGATATGTGGATCACATTCCTCCCCGGTGCACAGCCACGCTGCTGACGGAAGAATCACTTTCCCAATCAAGAGTTAGAAGACACAAGTCTTTGAGATATGAGAAAGATGACAAGGATATAAGAAAATGTTTTCCTATCCAATCCCAGGTGTTTTTATGAAATAAAGTCTGGGCAGGTTTCTCTTGTTATAAACTCATCTGCTTTATTATTAGAGAAGAATTCCCCATGGTTCTGTCAATACTTTTTTTTAGCCTGTTTTTATTGTTGTTAGGAGTAGTCATTTTTTGGTCATAGGGTATCCAACCCAGGAACTCAGGGATAAAGGTACAAATTTCAAAGTTATCACACATGAAGATGAGGTAAGCTACAGGACTGGCTGATACTACTCAGGGATAAAATATAGCTAGAGGGTTGACAAAAGCTCACATTGAGCTCCATGTTCCTCCATATGTTCACAGCTACATTAGCTCTGTTTGGGAGAGTTCAGACCTGAAAGCAGTACATCTGACAAAGTCCTCATTTGTCTGGCCAAGTTTTGAGCTAATACGTGCCTCATAAATGCTGAGGCAACATTCTACAGTGGAAATAAATAGTTTAGAGAAGAATTTTATAGTCAGATAGAATTGAGTTCAAATATGGGCCCAGCCACGTGTAGGTGTAAAACCTGGGAGATGGCACTTACCTGAGGCTCTGATTCTGCATCTGTAAGATGGCTTTACTGAAAGAACCTATTCATAATTCACCAATGTATAATTGAAAATCAATAACCTGCACTTTTTTAAAGTGTTCATTTGATACATTTTAAAGTACATAGGCACCCATGAAATTATCACCATAATTAAGATAATGAGTATATCAATTATCCCCTCCTTTGTCATCCCTTCCTCACACCCCTCCCCACCTCCACCTTTTCCCCAGGCAACTCCTAATCTGTTTTCTGTAGATTCATTTGCATTTTCTACAGTTTTATATAAGTGGAGTTATGTAATATGTGCTCTTTTTTTCTGGCTTTTTCACTCAACAAAATTATTTTGAGATTTATCCATATTGTTGCATATATCAATAGTTCTTTCCTTTTAACTACTGAAGTCCAATTTATTTTTTTTTCTTTTATGGATAATGCTTTTGTTGTCATATCTAAAAAATGTTTGACTAATCCAGGATTATAAATATTTTCTCTTATATTTTCTTCTGGAAGTTTTATGGTTTTATATTTTACATTTGGGTCTTGTCTTAGTCCATTTGTATTGCTATAACAAAGTACCTTAGACTGGGCAATTTACAAAGAATACAATTTACTTCTTACCATTGTGGAGATTGGCAAGTCCAAGATCAAGGCAACAGAATTGGTGACTGGTGATAACTGCTCTCTGTTTCCATCATGGTGCCTTGTTGCTGTATCCTTACATGGTGGAAGGTGGAGGGGCAGGAGGGATGCTACCTTCAACCTTGAGCCCTTTTACAGGGTGTTAATCCCATTCATGAGTGGTCCACATTAGTCACCTCTCAAAAGCTACACCTCTAATACTGTTGCATTGAAATAAAATTTCAACATGAATTTTGAAGGAACATCATCATTCAAACCATAGCAGGTCTCATCCCACAAATTATATACTGTGCTTTTGTTTTCATTCAATTAAAAAAATTTCTAACTTGCCTTTTTATTTCTTCTTTTATCCAAGGATTATTTGGAAGTGTGTAAGTTAGCAAACAAGTCTTTTACTGAATTTTTTTCCAGATATTTTTCTATAAATGACTTAATTTTATTGTGATCAGAAATCCTACTTTGTATGACTTAAAACTTTTCAGGTTTGTTGAGACTTCTTTTATGGCCCAGAATATGGTCAATTTTGGTAAATGTTCCATGTGCACTTGAGAATTTGTGCATTGCTGTTGAATGTTGTTGGCTGGAACGTTCTGTGAATGGAAATTAGATCAAGTTGTTTAATGGTATTATTTATTATTCCAGCCATTTGTATCCTTAGGTGATTTTCTTTCTCCTTGTTTGGTCAATTATTAAGAGAAGTATATTGAAATCTCCAGCTATAATTTGCATTTATTTCTCAGTTTTTGCTTCATGTATCTTGAAGCTTTGTTATTAGATGTGCAAACATTTAGAATTGTTGCATCCTCTTGATGAATTGACCCCTTTAGCAGGTTGAAATAATCTTGCTTTGAAATCTATGTTGTCTGATAGTAATATAGTCAATTCAGTTTATTTGTTTTCTTTTTCCAATTAGTATTAGATTGCTGTATTTTTCCATCCTTATACTTGTAATAAATTTGTGTATTTATGTATCAAATTGCCTTCTTGTAGGCGACATATAGTTGTGTTTTGCTTTTTCTAAATCAAACCTCTAGGCCGGGCGCGGTGGCTCAAGCCTGTAATCCCAGCACTTTGGGAGGCCGAGATGGGTGGATCACGAGGTCAGGAGATCGAGACTATCCTGGCTAACACGTTGAAACCCCGTCTCTACTAAAAAAAATGCAAAAAACTAGCCGGGCGACGTGGTGGGCGCCTGTAGTCCTAGCTACTCCGGAGGCTGAGGTAGGAGAATGGTGTAAGCTCAGGAGGCAGAGCTTGCAGTGAGCTGAGATCCGGCCACTGCAGTCCAGCCTGGGCGACAGAGCCAGACTCTGTCTCAAAAAATAAATAAATAAATAAATAAATAAATAAATAAAACCTCTGCCTCTTAATTGGGGTGTATAGGAGATTTAGATTTAATGTGGTTATTGATATGATTGAGTTCTAATCTGTCAAAACACTAATTGGTTTCTATTTGTTCTTTGTTTCCAGTTTCCTTTTGTCCTGTGTTCCCTTGGACTATTTTTTATAATTTCATTGGATCTCCTCCATTGGCTTGTAAGTTATCACTCTTTTTAATGTTATTTGATTGCTCTAGGGTCTGTAATGTAAATCATTAACTATCATAATCTTCAAGTAGTATTATACCACTTCATATATAGTATAAGAACCATACAGCAGTATCCTACCATTTCCCCCTTTTAGTCTTTGTAGCATTGCTGTCATACATTTTACTTTTGCATGTTATAAACCCTATAATACATTGTTATTTTTGAACAATTGATTATCTCTTAAAGAGATTTAAATTAGAAAAAAAATACTAGCCATTTCCAATGCTGTTAATTCCTTTGTATTGATAAATTTTTCTATTTGAAATTGTTTCCTTCTGCTGGAAGGACTTTCTTTAACATTTCTTGTAATGCAGGTCTGTTGTTAATGAATTCTTTCAGCTTCTGTATGTTTGAAAAATACTTCATTTTGCCTTCACCATATGAAAGATATTTTTATTGGCTACAGATTTTTAGGTTGCTAGTTTTTGTTTTGTGCCCCCCACCGCCTACTCCCTTGCCACCAGTTCCCCTACCTCACCCACCTCTGAACTCTAAAGATTTTGTTTCATTGTCTTCTGGTTTGCATTGTTTCCACTGAGAAATCTGCTGTCACTGTTCTATTTGTGCTTTTGTATGTCTCAAGTTGTTTTACTTTGGCTCATTTAAGACTTTTTCTTTATCAGTGGTTCTAAGCAATTTGATTCTGATACACTGCAGTGTAACTTTCTTCATGTTTAATATGCTTGGATTTTATTGAGCTTCTTTTCATCAAATTCAGGAAAATTTTGGCCATTATTTTTTCAAATAGTTTTTTTTCTCCCTGTTTTCCTTTCTGGAACCTCTTGGCTACTTGAAGTTTCCTCATGCTTCACTGATGCTCTGTTCATTCTTTATTTCATCTCTTTTCCCCTATGTGTGTTAAATTTGGCATAGTTTATTGCTATGCATTAAAGTTCATTCATCTCTTCTTCTACAATGTCTAGTCTGCCATAAATCCCATCCACTATTTCTTGTTTGCTTGGTTTTGTTTTTTGTGTGTTTTATTTTTGGAGGTATTGTAGTTTTTAATCTCTGGAATTTCTGTTTAGGCGTTTCTTGTGTCTTTCATGTCTCTACTTAATATGTTCAATTTTTCTTCTAGATTCCTGAACATATTAATACAGTTATAATACCTGTTTTGATGCAGTTGCCTACTAATTATATCATTTAGATCATTTGTGTCTTTTCTGGTTTTGTTTCAATTGCTTACTTTTTATCCCTATTATGGGTTGTAATTTTTTCCTTTTTACATACTTCATATAATTGTGTGTGTGTCTATATATATGTGTGTACTTTTTTGTTTGTTTGTTTTTTAGTCAAGGTCTCGTTCTGTCTCCAAAGCTGCAGTACAGTGGTGTGATTTCAGCTCACTGCAGCTTTGCAACCTCCGCCTCCTGAGTTCAAGCAATTCCCGTGCCTCAGCCTCCTGAGTAACTGGGACTAGTGGTGTGTGCCACCACGCCTGGCTAATTTTTGTAATTTTAGTAGAGACGAAGTTTCACCATGTTGGACAGGCTGGTCTCGAACTCCTGGCCTGAAGTGATCCACCTGCCTGGGTCTCCCAAAGTGCTAGGATTACAGGCGTAAGCTACCTTGTCTGAATATATTTTTTATTCCTAAAAATATTCCCAAGTTTTGTTCTGAGACACAGTTAAGTTACACAGAAACCACTTGATCTTTTCAAAACATGAATACATTTAGTCTAGGGCTAATTTTTTCCCACTACTGAGGTAATCCCTTCTTAGTACTCTACTCAGTACTTGGTGAATTATGAATTTTTCTACTCTTAGACACTTTCTGTCCCTGTGTGATGGCTGAGAATTGTTCCTTCTAATTTTTTCAGGTGGTTATTTTCCCAGCCTAGAGTATCTTCTTTGAATGCCTGTGCAAATGAGACTTTAGTTGAAGGCTCAACAGTCTTCTACAGGTCTCAAGTTCTAAGTATGGCTCTCTCTTCTCGTGATCTCTACCCTGTAAACTTTAGCCACCTGATCCTTGCCTGCTTCCTCAACTCAGTTAGACCATTAGGCCTTGCGTGGGCTCCACCTCCCCATGCCTTGCCTTGAGAACTCTCTAGACCGTAAGTCAGAACAGTCATATGGCTCTGTTTGTTTGCTTCCTGCCTCTAAGGGAACACTGCCTTTTATTGCTTGGTGTCCTATATTTACTCCTATTGTCTTTTCATATAGTCCAGCTTTTTAGTTATTTTAGGTGGGATAATAAATCTGGTTTGTGTTACTCTATCTTAGCCAAAAGAGAATGTCTTCAAAATAATTTTTGTAAGAACTGAATGATATAGGACAAGAGAAGACCTTAGTATAATATCTGACACAAAGTAAGAAATCTGCAAATGTTAATTTTTAGCCAACTTAATCAGAATTTGTATGCAAGTATGGCTTTCAGATCAAGGCCAAAAATAGTTTACCTCTACTTTGTTCTGGCCAGATCCCTCCAGGAATACTAGATTCACTCCCTGTTACCATAATTTTAAACAGGTCCTGACAAATTGGAGAATATCCAAAGGAAAACCACAATAACAGTGAGATTTCTAGAAAGAATGGCCTAAGTGAATAGTTAAAAAATAATGGCAGATATCCAGCTGAAAGAAGATAAATCAGCCGTCCTCTGGTAAACAAAGGGCCCTTGCGTGAAAGATGATATAGATCGTGTCTTTAATGGGAAGGATCAGGATCAGTTGGTGGAAACTAGAGACAGTGTGATTTGGGCTCAATATTAATGCAGCCAGTTTCCTGAATAGTCAAAATCAGGTACAAATACTGAACAATACTTTTTCTCTTTTTTTCTGATGAATGCCTTCAGTCATCGTTTAACAAATCAATTTCTTTTCCAAATCCCAATGACATATGCTGTTGATTTCATTCGGTAAAATTCACGTGAAATGTAAACCCTCATTATGCTTCAGGTTTGGCTCAAGTGACCTTCAGAGGCCAGGGCATGGTTTGTTTTTTTTATTATTCTCTCTCCCTCTCCAGGTTGTTTTTTTGTTGTTGAAGCCTGGCAGAAGGGGATAGGATATATTGGAAGGGGTGGTCTTAACTACATGCCCCTCCCTAGCTTGTCTGGTTCTTCTGCTGCTTGTGGCATGCATGATGTGGTGGTCTCTGTGTATATCATGTACCTAGATTTCTCCGGTTCTACCTTGCCCTCCTCAGTAACTGTGGATCCCTCAGACAGGAGCAGTCAAGTTTCCTGGGAGCATCAGATCATGCCCCAAATCTCCCTCTTGTTAAAGTACATCTGCTTCCTTTTCTACCTGAGTGCTTTTTCATGTGGAGGCTCTGAAACTGCTCAGTTGCTCTTGGGGTAGCAGTTGCCTTAGCTTTTTCTTTAGAGACTCCACTGGTGGTCTCTACTCAGCCTCCTGTGTTAGATTACTTCAGTAAGCTATTTGCCTTCAAAAATGCCCAGGATATAATCTGACACCATCTTTATATTCATATTCACATACATGTGAAACTTAAAGTACTCATGTCCAGTTTTCACAAAAGCTTAAGTTTCTCTTAAACTTGACACCAAAAGCACAGACAGAAAAAGCAAATATAAACAAATGAGACTATATCAAACTAAAAAGCTTCTGAACAGGAAAGGTAATTATCGATGGATTGAAAAGGCAATCTACAGAATGAGAGGAAATATTTGCAAACCATCTCATAAGGGATTAATATCCAAAATATATAAGGAATTCCTACAGGTGAATAGCAAAAAGAAGAAAAAAAAAAAGTCCCAAATAATCAGATTTTAGAAATGGGCAAAGGACTTGAACAGATATTTCTCCAAAACAGATACAGATAGCTAACAGGTATATAAAAGGATGCTCAACAACACTAATTGTTAGGGAAAAGTAAATCAAAACCATGAGATAGCACTTTGGACCAGCTAGGATGGCTATTATTGATAGCATTAGGATATATACCTAATGTAAATGACGAGTTAATGGGTGCAGCACACCAGCATGGCACATGTATACATATGTAACAAACCTGCACGTTGTGCACATGTACCCTAGAACTTAAAGTATAATTAAAAAAAAAAAAAAAAACGGGGCTGGGTGGGGTGGCTCACGCTTGTAATCCCAGCACTTTGGAAAGTCGAGGCAGGCAGATCACAAGGTCAGGAGTTCAAGACCACCCTGGCCAACATGGTGAAACCCCGTCTCCATTAAAAACACAAAAATATGCTGGGTGTGGTGGCACACGTCTGTAATCTCAGCAACAAAGCAAGACTCCGTCTCAAAAAACAAACAAACCAACAACAACAATAAAACAGAAAATAACTAAAGTGTTGGCGAGAATGTGAATAAATTGGAATCCTTGTGCACTGTTGGTGGCAGTGGAAAATGGTGCAGCTACTATGGAAACAGTATGGAAGTTTCTCAAAAAATTCAAAATAGTGCTACCATATGATGCAGCAACCCTTCTCATGGGTATTTAGCAAAAATAGTTAAAATTAGGATCTTGAAGAGATATTTACACTCCCATGTTTATTGCGGCATTATTCACAATGGCCAAGAGGTAGACACAGTGTAAAAGTCCACTGGTAGATGTGTGGAAAAAACAAACATGACATACACACAATGAAATATTATTCGGTCTTAAAAAATAAAATTTTGTCCTATGCTACAGCATGGATTAATCTTGAGGACATTATGCAAAGTGAAATAAGCCAGTCACAGAAAGACAAATACCAAATCATTCCACTTATATGAGGTATTATCTAGAGCAGTGAAACTCAGGGAAACAGAAAGTAGACTGGTGACTGTGGGTAGGGACTGAAGCAGGAGAAAATGGGGAGTTGCTTTTCAATGAATATAGAGTTTGAGTCATGAAAGATTAAAAAGTTACAGAGATATGCTGCACATCAATGTGCATATTGTTGACAATACTGTACTATGGACGTAAAAGGTCGATTTTTATGTTGTATGTTTTAACCACAAGAGTAAAATCATTTAAGGAAAGATGCTGAGGGAGGGGGAATGGGGAGTTAGTATTTAATAGGAACACAGTTTCAGTTGGGAAAAATGGAAAATCTGGATCTGGATGGTGATGCTAGTTGCACAACAATGTGAATGTACTTAATGCCACAGACCTGTACGCTTACATATAGTTAAAATGGCAAATATTATATGTATATAAGAATTACATAAGAAACATTTTAAAAAGGTCGGCTCACATCTGTAATCCCAGCATTTTGGGAGGCCAAGGCAGGCAGATCATCTGAGGTCAGGTGTTCAAGACCAGCCTGACCAACATGGTGAAACCCCGTTTCTACTAAAAATACAAAAATTAGCCAGGTGTGGTGATGCGCCCCTGTAATCCCAGCTACTCAGGAGGCTGAGGTATGAGAATGGCTTGAAGCTGGAAGTCAGAGGTTGCAGTGAGCCGAGAATGAGCCATTGCATTCCAGCCAGGGTGACAGGGTGAGACTCTTTCTTAAAAACAAACAAACAAACAAACAAAAAAACCTTACATCACCCTTGACACACATTCAGTTTGGGAATGAGAGCTTGGTGCCCATTATTCCAGGCCTCCTAATGGCTACACTAAATCTCTTGGAAACTCCTTACTTTGGTAGGTAGCTGAAAATGAATGCAAGAGCACACAATTTTGATGTTATCTTCAACTTCCTTCCTTGGCCTCTGCTTCTGTAGATTGAGAAGGGGTTGTGGGGAGGAATGTAGAATTTGTGACCAGGGAGGGCAGGTGTGAGGCTCCTTCTGCTACCGCTTCATGACTAGCTCAGAGGGTAGTCGCTGGCCCCACTGTTACAGGTTCCTTCCAGTACATTCAAAGCAGACTCCTCTTTTCTGTCTTTAGTTTTGGGCTCTGGTCAGCAATTGTCAGGTGACATCCTATTACACAGGAATAGCATGTACATAGGAAGATGTTTCTAATAGTTAGGGAGTCTCTAGATAGACAGCTGCTCTGAAAAGTGATGAGCATCCGATTATTGATTTCAGGGTATTGTGAAGGATATTCCTGCTTGTGAAGAATACAAAAAGTAGCACCTTCAGAATCTTTTCCCTAGTCTATGAATTCTAGAGGCAAATTGATTTTTGTTATACTTTTGTTTGAGGCTGAAGTTAGGAAAAAAACCAATCATTTAATTCTAAGTCCTCTCCTATATTTAGTGACCTGCTAAGTACTTATTGGTCACCCACTCTGTACCAGGCAGTATGTTAAAACAGTGAAATACTGTAATGGAACACAAAGGTGAAATTCTGGTTCAGTGAAAAGATAGAGATGTGCTTCCAACCCGACTGGACAGACATCTGCCTGTATTCTTATTTTGCCTAAATATTTATTAAGTAAAATGTGACATATGCAGCTATGTAGTATTTAAAGATTTACATACTGAAGCACAGTTCCTGGTCTCAAAGATTTATGAAAATATTGGAGAAAAGACTAACCAATGAAAAGTTACATTTCATAATAAAAACTAAATAAGATTACACCATTATGTGCAAAGCCTCAAAGCAGTTCTTGGTTGTCAACTGTATTCTGCAGAAAATTAATTTTATGAAGATAAGTATCAATGGAATTAGAGTGGTCAGAGAAAGTTCAGTGGAGAAGATAAGACTTGAGCTTATGGAAAATCTCAGAATCCCTTCCCTAGACAAGAGCCATAATTTTGAGAGTTCTTGAGTCTTCAGTGGAAACATCCTATTCTCTAGATAATGAGCTGTTGGAAAGGGGTGGCATTTTCCTTCGTGTTTGGGTAGGATGTGCCAAAGAGTTTAAAATAGGAATCTCCAAGATGGTCTGTGGGTGATGTGAACAGCAACTCAACCAGCTCTGTTATTATTAGATGCAGATCGTTTTAGGTAAGTGGAAATGGCTGTTCTATAAAAATGTAAACTCTGAGTCATTCTCTGAGCATGGTGAGCCCTGGGTGCTGAGCCTTCAAGTGGATGCCCCTCCCCAATATTGAAAGTGTAGCCGTTCTCTTATTATGCTGAGGACTCTTCCCCCTTCTCACATCTGTCTTATGAGCAAAAGGGGAAAGTGATCTTTTGTTTCTGAACAGGGAAAGTGTGTGTGTAGGTTATTTCCAGGATTAGTGAAGGCAAATAAGAATCAAAGCTATATGACTGATGACATTAAATGGACCCCCCTCCACAAAGGCACAATTATACACATTCTCCCCCTAGTGTTATCTGAGTGGCTGAGAGAAACACCTGTATTCCAAAATAAGAACCTGCTATACCAATCAGATTCCACCATGTCTGAATTTTATTATTGAGTCATTCCTTCGGTTTTCTCTCTCCCTGGGTAATCTCTGATATACAAGCAAATAATTTATCTGAACTCATAGTGAGAAGTCAGACCCACTTGTACTGGTTGCCTTGGGAAGGAAAGTATAGAAAGTACAGTGAAAGCAACATGGTACAACCTGATAAAAACATTGATTCACTTAGAATACATCTATTTGTGAATCTTCATACCAACTTTGCCAAAGAATGGGAAAATTCAATGACCAATGCAGCTCAAGATCCCAAGAGCTACTGGGACCTCCAAAGGACACACATTGTTCTTCTTTAGAACAACAGAGAAGAGTGTATGCTGGTCTTCTTCCAGGAATCCTTCTCTTCCCTGGGTCTTCTGAACACAGAATGGTTTCTTCTTCTAGGATCTCGGGTTCTTTACTTGTGCCTTCACTTAGCATTTACTTATCTTTAACATGCAGTCTAGTGGAGCACGTTCATGTCCATGTCTCTACTTGACCATTGTGTCAGTGACTATAAACCCCTAAGGACTTGGACAATGTCTTTGCTGTCTCACATGTTCCCACTGACCAACAGTCACCAGGGCAGACAGTCATTCAGTCTAATACACTCATCCATTGTTTGCTAAGTGCTATGAACACAATTTGGCTCTGCCCTCACAGAGATTATGGAAGAGAAAGAAACATAAAAAATACAGACAGTACCTTTCCGGAGGTTGGTAAAGCAAAATAGCAGATTTTTTTTTTAATCGAAGGGGATCAGGCAAGTCTTCATAGAAATGTCCTAAAAGTCTTTGACTATGAAATAGGGAACTACTCTAGGGCTCCCTGTCATGCATAAGGGATGAGGGCTAGGGCCAAACATCACAACCAGGAGAAAGTGGGACTGTAGACCTGGATGTGCCCATCTGTAAATGGTGATCCTAAGGGTCAGCTGAGTTGGGAAGTAAGTGATAAAGGCAGTTGTAAGACAGGCAGAAAGTGGCTTCCAGTTAGCTAAGAAAGTATAGCTTCAAGTGGCTAGGCATCTGTTTATACCTGGAAGACTGGAAGATTGACAGGCAGTCAGCCCCCAAGAAATGTTTACTCAAGGGCAATAGACTGATAAGTGGGAGGCAAGGGTTATACTGAATTCCATTCCTAGAAGGATAACCTAGACTACCAAGCAAAGTGACTAAGCAGGATGGAGTGACCCACAGAGTAGGTTCTCATACATACTGAATGAATCAATGAGTAAGGGTAAAGATCAAAGCAAAAGACTTGCCCCCTTGACTCGGATAACACAGTATATGAAGATGGAGAATAAAAAGAAAGTTGTGTACTTAGACAATCTCGTTCTCAAGGGTTGATATTGAAGACATAAATCTGGCTGTCAAGCAAAAGAAGTTAAGGAGCAAGGCAGAAGTTTCATCCTAAATCTCACTAGTAGGTGCAGACAAGGTTCCCATTGTACTGCAGCATTAGCCAGAATTAGGCTAGGACTGAACCCAGCCAGACTTGGGGAGTTGAGCCTCAGTGAGATATTAGGTGTAGGATCCAGAATGAAGAGCAGACATAAGGTGTTAATTGACAGCGTACCATGCCCCAAGCAAATGATTGAAGAGTGAAAATCAAATCAGTTGGCTGTCCAAAAATTGACAGGTTGCTGCTGAGGCATCTTACTCCACTGAATTGACCAGCTGTCCTGAGATTTTACCAACACAAGTCCCCAGGAGAAAAGTACAAAAATGTGTTGTTGGAGGCATTGACGATTTGAGTCGATTGAGCACTGAACAAGAGGCCATTGGGGTTTCACTGCTAGAGGTCCAATTTGTTAACTTAGTTTCCAGTGTCTGAGCTTTAGAAGAAACGGCAGAGGAATAACTGATCCATTCACTGAGGTACATGAGAGGCTAGAGACCTTGAATCAGTTGCCCTGCATTGGGTGATGTTTATGAAAATCCATTTGGCTTTCCATTGTGTATGTAGTGAGTTAACACAGTCAAATAGTATGCAGGGTGCCTTCTGCAGGCGTCTCCTGATCCATTCTCCACTTTTTACCTTCTTTGTACCCACGGACAGAGACCTTCATTAGTGGTTTCCTTATTTTCAGGGTGATTTCAAGCTAAAGAAGGTGAGAAGAGAGAAAGAGGAAGGTGCGTTTCCTACTCCAGTTCCCTTCCTGTGCGTTGGCTGTGGGTGACTCCATCCCTCTCATGTCCTGCCAGATACAGCATTTTCCAGGTTCCAGGAATGGCATCCTTCCCTGGCTGCTTCAGGCCTGGTGGGGCTGTGAGAACTCTCCCTTTGAGGGGCTGGCTATCTGTAGTGATTTTCCTAAATCGTGCCCACACCTTTGTAAATAGTCTTTATATTAAAAACTCCTTGAGTTATTTTAATGGGACATTGATTTCCTTCTCAGGTCCTGTCAGGTGAGCCTATGCCATAGGCTCAGCCACCCTGTGGGCTGGTTCATCCGACTCACTGGGTAGACACCAGCTCCACACTGTCCACACAAGAACACAAGAACCTGTCCCATCTGGTGAGCATGGTCTTTCACAAGGAGTGAGTATAGAAGGGAAAGAGCTTAGTGAAAGTCCATTCCCACTACTCAGAAATGACCTTCACACTCACCTTTCTGAGATTCCATGGCATAATCTTCATGGCTTAACAACAAAAGCTATCATTGCTCAGTGTTTTGCACTCTAAGACTTTCTGCATCTGAATTTCCTCAATTATATTATATATAATTGGGTATTACCCAATTATAAAATCTGGGTAATACCATGTATCTCACAAGCACAATTTTGATGCAACACCAGGGAGAGGGAAGGTGCTGTATTAGATAGATCCTTGTGAGGAGTATGGAAGAAATAGAAAGGATTGCAGAAATTCATGCTTTTCTGGAATTAAAAGTGTTTGTTTCTTCCACTAGGTGGTATGGACTGCCAGATACTCACAAAAAATCTTTATGAAATTTCTATGCTGCCAGTAAAGAATATTAACAAAGAGAGTAAAAAAAATGAACAATAGTAATCTTCACCATTATATTGACTACTGATCATGTGAGGGCTCTTTTTTACGTACTAATTCTAAAGACAATCCAGTGAGGTACACATTGTCATCACCATTATGTTGATGTAGACATGGAGGCCATACCAGCCTCAGGTCATTCAGCTCCTAAACAGTCAAAAATTTAACCCAGTCTTTCCAGTTCCAAAACTGGGGCCTGGGGCCTGGGACCTTCCCCACTTTGTTGTAACACACAGGACTTAGTCCAGGAAACATATTTCCTTTTTTCTTTAACAGGAAGTTGAGTACTCAAATAATTTTTTTAAATTTTATTTATTTAGTTAGTTTCTGGAGATGGAGTCTTGCTGTGTTGCCCAGGTTGGAGTGCAGTGGCACAATCTCGGCTCACTGTAACCTCTGCCTCCTGTGTTCAAGTGATTCTCCCGAGCAGCTGAGATTAGAGGCAAGCGCCACTGTACCCGGCTAACTTTCATATTTTTAGTAGAGATGAGATTTCGCCATGTTGGCGAGGCTGGTCTCAAACTCCTGTCCTTTAGTGATCTGCCCACCTTGGCCTCCCAAAGTGCTGGGATTACAGACTTGGGCCACTGCGCCCAGCCCAAAGGATCTTGAAGCAATGGTAGAATGACCACTTCCATGTTCAAGCCCAAACCCATGGTGAGATTTCCATTGAAACCGAGCCAGCTTTTTATGGCAGTAGACTCAGAGGCTTTGGGTGAGTTTGGAAGGAGGGACACCTAGTGCCTTCATGTTGTCCCGTCTTCAGCAAATTCTTGGGTCTCCCACACTGGGGAAGTCCTGGCTAACTGCTTGTGCTTTGGTTTCCCTACACTCCTGGCCTTTCCTGCTGGTGAATAATTGAAAAGAGATGAATAGCAAATGTCCTCCCAGTGATAATTACAAACTTCCTATGTGGGGAGGGGGAATCCCACCCAGGAGTTTTACAAATACTGAAAGGAGCTTCCCTCATTGTTGCAGGATGTGACTTGAGTCCTCTGCAGCTTCTGGTCACATCTTAGGAAGCCACTCCTGGTCCCTTCTAGCCTGGTGACTTTGTAGCCCCTGGCAGCCTGAGTCATACTTTCCAATCAGCAAAGAGGAGTAGGAGAGCAGCCACCCAGCCCAGGTGGCCCTCCTTTGCGGTGGGTGGCACATTAGGCCACCCCCAGAGCCCCTTTCTCTACCAGTCTCCTCTTTCCCTCAGAGGTACAGAGGTCGACAAGGAAGGGTTGAGCGGTTGAGCACTTGAGCACACTCTATGTTTTTATTCTTTTGAGTCTTCTTTTACTGGCTAGGGTCACGCACTCCCATTCAACGTGGTGTTTGGACTTGGAACCCGAGATAAATTACTCAGAGCAGCTGACTCCTCAGTGTAAATAATTTAGCTTAATAAATAAGTCAAAGTCACCCGTCTCTCCAGTATCTCTGGCAGCTGATTCATCTCCTGTCTCCTCTGCTCCTCAAGTTGTACTGCTGCCTGCTGGGCTTCTCTGGCCTGATGGCCTTTTCCTGTCCTGTCACTATCAACAGCATTTGGCAAGAGAGAGATGGTTCAAGTGCTTGCTCGGTGTCTTTGCAATCACTCAGTGGAATCATTGAAACCAGATTTGCGTGTGCCCTGGAGTGCAGCGGGCAGGTGGGGAGGGCTGGGCCAGCTCTGGCTTCCTCCCCTGAGACTGGGGCAAGTCCATAGGAGAGGATCAGGTGGGAGTGGGGGAGGGAAGGAAGGACCTGTGGAAAACAGACCTGGGGAGAATGTAGGAGATGGTGAGAGACAGGGCTCTGCCTCTGCAACCTGACCTGGGAAAGTAGGAGAGAAAGGAAAGTCATGAAGCTGCCTGGAGACCAGTGTCAAAACTGCACAACATGTGACGTTGCATCTGGAGTCACCAATCCAAGTGCAGTGCTGATACTGGGATGAGTCTTCTCTGAAACACTTTCCTGTTCTCTGCAATGAGAGGTAGGGAAGCAATCTCTTTAGTGAGGACTACTGTGTGCAGGTATCAGGGGAGCTGCTGGCACACCTTACTCATAGGATTGCCTCCACACCAGGGCCTGGTGGAATGGGTGTACAGACTCTTCTCTGAGATTCTCTGGGCTTTAGCATGCTGCAATCCAACTCCTCTAAGCTTGGGAGGGATAGGAGACCAAAGAGTACACACATATCCATTGCAAAATAAAATAAATATTCCTATTTGAAGAACTCACTGCAGCAGCACTATCCACCCCCTAATAAAATGGCCACGTGCTCACATCCTAGGGAGGAAAGAATTGCAGTTTTCCACATCGCGCTGTGAGAACTATGGAAAGAAGGAGCAGGCACAGGCCAGTTCTGGCTGGAAAATTCACCCCTCCACCCAAGAGGACTGTTTTCATCAGTGCAAATCCCAGCCCCGCACCACAATCCAATTAAAGTAATTGTCGCCTAAACAGCCCTTGCAGAAGGGAGCAGCAGCTAAGAGGGGCAGAGGGTTCGGTTCAGTGTCTTTCAAGGAAACCGGATGGCTCAAAAATGCAAGAAACAATTTCTCTAGATGGAAAATAAACGCGATGAATCTAAATGCGGCAGGAAATCTTATGAGAAAATAAGACTTTGGGAGGATTTATTGAAAGACATAATTGTAACAAGTATATTGATTTTACATAGATAAGAAAACAAATTTTGTCAGGGATTGAATTTGGTTTATTACATTTATTTCCCCACAGAGTTAATGCATTTAAAGACATAGTTTATTTTTCAGATGGAGGAACATTGTTTTCAGAGACCTTTATTAGGTTCCTAACATTTCCCTTGACTTTTCTTTCCCAGAAAATTGGTTTATATGTGAAGGTAGGGGGAGGAAAGTCGTTGGGAGTCTCCTCTTTCTGGAAGGTTCTAGAACCAAAGGCTGTTGGTGCCTCTTAGGCAGGGAAGTCTTTTCTGCTCTCTGTCCTGCCTCTTGCCATGGGAAGAACCACTGATGCTGGAATGTACAGCAAAAAGTCAGAACTGTTAACAGCTTTTCACTCTCCCCTTCTATACCCCTGTGTGTAGGTTCAGACCCAAGGGACTGTAGGCTCATGGCCACTTCATTAGTCAGAAACCTTCTGGCAAGCAGAAACCAGGGGCGCTGGTCTTTGGCTTCCATTTTGAAATCCTTGAACAAATCCTAAAGTTTTGTTGATGAGTTGAGGGTTACAGTGATTGCTACAGTTTGTGAGAGCTTGCAGCTTGTTAGGTACTGGGTTTACCCTTCTACAGCACTATGAGGTACCTCTCATCCCTGTTTTCCAGATGCAAATATTGGGCCTAGAGATTAAGAAATTTAACAAATAGATCTGCCCAACTCCCAGGCCTGTGAGTTTCATTTCCCTTCTGTTCAAGGGACTTGAGTTTTGTGCCAGTTCTGTGACAAGATACTCTATGCCTAATTCCCAATTCTATGCAATGAAAGAATCCAAAGCTAGCCCCTCAAGCCCGTGTCCGTGTGCACAGCTGGACCTGGGCAGGGAGGGGGAGAAAAGGACACAGACAGGAAAAGTGGTGACCAACCTTGGCTAGGACTCTGACCCTGGTACCTAATGACTCCTTAATGAGACACATTGTCTTAGGCTTGCTCTCCTGAGGGCCACCCTAGTGCCATCCTCTTTCCACCCAAATGGTGCTTAGCTGATCCACCTCTGGACCAAGGTCATCCCTGTTCTGTAGCCAACATTTGATCACAATTTAAGTTAAAACTCAAGAGCATCTTAGAGTTTATAAGGAGCTTTTACATGATCGTAATTAAAAGATAATTTGTTCTAAAATTTCTAGGGCAGAAAATTTACAGAAGGAGATACTGAGACTCAAAGAAGTTGGGTGCCTTCCCTACACTTAGCCAGTAACTACAAGATCTAAGACCAGATCCCAGGTTGCCTGATGAAGTCCAAGCCTTGAAGCAAGGCAGCTGCCTCTTGCCATTTCTGTTCCTGCTGATTCCTAGCTGAGCTCGAGGTAGCAGCCCTGCCCTGCTCTGGACTTGCCGAGGCACCTGTAAAACCTTTCTATCCCTTGTCTGATAGCCTTGGCCATGCAAATTATTCAGAATTAATCCTGCCTGCTCCTAAATCTCCCTGCAGCTTTTCACAAGTAACTAATACTTGTCTTAATCACATCCGAGGCACAGCTTTATATGCCACTTGCAACAACATGTTCAATTATGATTGATTGGAATTTAAGTTCTGATTTCTCTTAGAACATAATCAGTACTGAATGGGAAATTTTTACAGTGACAATTAAAATAATGAAAGTGAACTTTAAATGACATTCAAACAGTGTCACCTGGGAGTAACTCCACAATGCTGGCCTCCCCGCTGCATTCTGGGAGCTTGGCGATTCCACAGGCCTCTGTCTGGCATGGCTGTTAATGCATTTGGTGTCGTGCAAGGATGGGGGATTAACCCCTCACTGATGGCCCTTTTAAAACCCACTGCACGTTGCTGCTACTTAATTATGTGTTTCCCTGGGCTGATTTCTATTTACACCTAAATGGCATGTTAATTGTGCAAATGTGTAAACAGTCACCAAATAACTCTGCCAAGGGAACCTCCCTGCTATGGAAATCCTCTTCTAGGAAACAGGTAGAGATGAGTAGGGTCTTTCTAAATGATAGACCCAGGCCCTTTGAAGGTCACAGATTTGAAAAATCACCTTAATATTGAGGTATCCCTTCAAGGAATGGCTCCCCAAACTGGGTCTGGTGAAAATAACACACCCATGTGGGAGCCTCATCTCTAGATCATCTCTGCTTCCATGGGAACATATAAGCCGTGACCTCCTATTATTTTTATCTGAATTCACCAAACACACACAATGAAACAAAATTCCACTTAAGAAGGGAGAAGATTATGTTAACATCTTATACTCTTAGAATGGCTTGTTTTTCCTGTTTGACCGAGGACAACAGGACACCTATGCCTCTCAAACCGTCCTGGTATTGGAGGCTCCTGAAATTCAGTCCCATGATACTCTATCTTGAACAAATCACATTAGCCTCTCTGTTGACTCTTTGCCTTCCACAAGGCTTTCTTTCATGTCTTGCTTTAATTCATAGTCTTGCCTTAAACCTGGAATGTCCTCATCTCTTTGGCTTCTCTGTATTCCAGACTACCCAACCTTAAAGTCAGTGTGTTTTGCCTGTCTTCTCATTGACACCATCCGTGACAATGTCAAGCCAACTCTGCATGCTACTCTCCTTGGCTAGTCCTGAACATTGTGTTTAATCTAGCACTTTATTAATAAGTCAGCAGTCTTAAACTGTGTTGGAGCCAGAAACTACCTTGAAATTTTTTTATATGCTTAATAAAATACCAGTGAGACAGCGATAAAGATGATTAATGAGATAAACATTTTGGAAGACAATATTTTCTTGCTTTGTGGAATCTCTGAAGCATTTTTGAGTTCAATCCCCTTATTTCACAGCTGAAGAGAACTGAGGCTTGGATGTTGTTCCATTGCTTTCTAATGACTTTATTACACATTATTTCCTCCCACTGAGTTGTCAATAGGAACCATATTTTAGACCTTTCTTATGTCTGTCACAGTATCAAGCACAGGTCTTAGGAGGCTGCACCAGTGTCAATCAGATCTCATTCAAAAATGAGTAGCATTTTTCGCAAATTTGAGGTGAATTTAATAAAGAGAGATGTACAAAGACCTGCAGGTGATTTGAGGAAGCAAATGGGAAAGTGAAGCATCCCAAGTCTAGCAGCTCAGAGGAGCCATTGCCACCTCTGGGCCTGAAGGAACAGGTGGTGGCTGGCAGAACCTTGGAAAGATAGCTATTTGGAGAAGGCCACTCAACAAAAACCATGGCTTTGGTAAAAGGTAAGGGCCAACGAACAGTGATTCAGTAGGGAGGGAGCCCAGGGGTGAAAAACAACAACAACAGAAAAACAATTTTAATCTGCTCCCAACCTCTAATCTGCTGCTGGTAGCTTCTAATGGCCAAACCCAACAAGGAGAGAGCAGGCAAGGAATAAGGTGACCGATAGTCCCAGTATGTCAGAAGCTCAGAAATTTCTTGAGATGCAGAACTTTCAGCGCTCCAGTTAGTCAAACTGGTACAGTTTGACGCCTTAGCTAGACAATAGCTCATCAAGGCTGGTCTCCTAGGCATGCCAGACAAGGTGGAAAGTGAACTTAGAGGTACAGCCAAAATATATATACTACAGGACCCCAATAAGTATTTGTAATTTTTTAGTCAACACTATGTTGATTAGTGATATTTGTGAGTATTTATTAGGCTGGTGCAAAAGTAATCATGGTTTTTGCTATTGAAAGTAATGGCAAACACTGCAATTACTTTTGCACCAACCTAATATTTCTTCCCAACCTCAAAGTCAACTTAGAGAATATGATAGATAAATAAGACTTCCTGGTATCTTAATTTTTACCAGGCCCATGAATAATTTCTATTCCACCGACTGGTGGTCTGCAAAATCACGAGTGAAATAAAAGGCTGTTATATTAAGTCTCTTAAGTTTTCAGATGCTTCGGATGCAATAAAAACTAACAGATTCACTTTATAACTTTAAAATAGTCTTCATTCCATTATTCTAGAGTGATAACCTGGACTCCCTCACCTAGACCAGATGCTATTAGTGAAATTCCCCAGAACCTCACTTTTAAAGGCCATTATTTTCATTACATTAACAGTATTTTTAGATAGACACATGCATTCCCTTCTCCTCTATCTAGTTGGTGAACCTCCATTTGCACGGACAACCAGGCTTTCTGAGCATCAAGATACACATCATGGGTTTGACAGGAGCCAAGAACATTCACACTTTAGACAATACAGAAGTAAAACATAATAGATTTAGAATTGATCCTGGAAGATAATTGATCTTGGAAGATAATTTCTAATAGATTTCCCTATTGAGGTAGAATCTCCATCTATCTCAAATTGTCTAATATTTAGAAGTATAACCTCCATTAGAAATATAACCTCAGTTTATTAAAATGTATATTTTTAAACTTTAAATGTATTTTTCTCTTCAAAATTAACCCAGCTAAATATGAACTTCTAAAATGTTCCATCAATGATGAAATGTTACATCTAAAATGTTTCGGCAGTTATTCTGTTACATAACAAAATTTTGTAGCCATGGAAAGAAGAAGCAATGGAGAAAAGGAACTGAAAATCAAGGTATTAAACGTTCAATAGAAGCAGATCTCCAAATAATCCAAGTATTTGTGTTAGTAGCTAAGTTTTTCAAAATAGCGTACTTCTAATAGAGCCACAAGGGAAATCAGGAAATATTTTGAACTCACAAGAGAAAAGAAGGAGTATGGCATGAAATAGAGTATAGGTAGAATAATGGCCTGACAAAGAGGTCTATGTTCTAATTCTTAAAACCCAGAATACATTGTCTTATGTGATAAAAGTAACTTTATGGATTCAGTGTATTGTGCTAGGGAGATTATCCTATATCATCTAGCTGGGCCCATCGTAACAACAAAGGACCTTTAAAAGGGAGGCAGAAGGATTAGAGTCAGAAAGAGAAGATGTAAGAACAGAAGCAAATATCAGAAGAGAAGACAAGATGGTAGACTGTTGGCTTCAAAAATGGAGGAAGGGGCTACAGACCAAGGAATGCAGGCATGTTGTCAAAGCTGGAAAAGGCAAGGGAATGAATTATTTCCTAGAGTCTCTAGAATGAGTGCTGGCCTGCCAACACTTTGATTTTAGACCAATGACACTGATTTCAGATTCTGACCTCCAGAACTGTAAGAAAATAAATATATATTGTCTGAAGTCACTGAATTTGTGACAGTTACAGCAGCAATAGAAAACTACCATACACGAAAAAGTAAAAAATATTTGAACTGAACAGTAATAAAAGGTAACATATTAAAATATGTGAAATCCAGCTAATGTGCTGCTAAGAGGCAAATTTGTATTTTAAATTATTTCTATTAGAAAATAACAGAAGTCTAAAATCACTCATACAAGTTTTCACCTTAATAAAATGGAATAAAAGAGCAAATTGAACCAAAGTATGCAAAAGGAAGAAAATTATAAAGATCAAAAATTATGAAGAGTGGAAATCAGTGAAATAGAAGAGAGACAAAACATAGGGAAAAAAACCTTAAGAAATTCAACTCAGTTATTTGAATTAGATTAAAAAGTTAAATATCCCTAAGAAGACAGATTGAGGAAAAAAAAAGAAATAACAAAATTAGAAATTTAAAAAAGGTGTATCACCAAAAAACTTACACATGTTGACAGAATATGGGGAAATTATGTACAACTGTGTGCTAAAAGAAAAATCTTGACAACAAATATGAAATGAAAAACCTTCTTTTAAAACAAAACTTACCAAAACTGACAAAAAGAGGGCAACCTGGATAAGCCTAAATCTATAGAGAAATTGAAGTAATAATTTAAAATCCCACAATGAAAATTTCTGGCCCAACTGGCTATTTTGTAAATTCAATTAAATATTTTACAAAGAAATACGTGTCTTACACAAACTGTTTCACAAAAGCTAGAGGAGGAGTAATTTTCCAATTCATTTTATGAGGACACTGTAATAACAAAACCTGATAAGGACCTTACAAGAAAATAAAATTAAACACTAATATCTGTTGTGAACATATAGATGAAATAAAAATTCTTAATTGTTAGCAAATCAACTTGTAGCATTATATAAGAAGTCTAATATATCAAAGTGAAGGTTATTATAAGAAAGTCAGGTTAGTTTAATAGTTGAAAACCAATGAATGTAATTGATCATAACAGCAACAAAAAAGGAAGCACATAAGATCATTTCAATAGGTGCATAAAGGTACACAAAAAGTTCAACACTCATTTATAATAGATAAAAGAATAAAAGAGAATTTCCTCAATTTGATAAAGGATATTTATGAAAAACCTGCAACTATCATCATTTTAATATAAAAATATTAAAAATGTTTAAGATTAGAAACAAGGCATGATGTTTACTCTTGCCAGTTCTATTCAACATATTACTAGAGATCCTATCCAATGACATGAGACAAGAAAAAGTAAAAAGGTACAACCATTGTTAAGAAGTAAAATATGCCCTTTGCAGATGACATAATTGTATATATACAAAATCCAAAAGAATCTCCCAAGAAAACAAAATGAAAATAACTACTAGATCTAACAAGTAAATTCAGCAACATCTAAGAATACAAGATCAATATACAAAAACCAATTATGTTTTATATACTAGCAACCAGCAATAGAGAAAACTAAAAATTAACACTATAATAGCATCCAAACCATAAAATTCTTAAAAACAAATTTAAGAAAAGATGTAAAAGACCTCTATAAAGCAACAAAATGTTACTGACATAAATTAAATACTACTTAAAAAATAGATATATCATGCTCATGAGTTGAATGACATAGCTTTATGAAAATGTCAGCCCTCTGCAAATTGATCTGTAGATTCCAAACAGTGCCAAGCAAAATCCTAGAAAATATTTTTATAAAATAAATATTCTGATACTAAAGTTTATATAGAATTCCAAAATAATATTCAAGATATTCATAAAAATGAAACAGCTGGAGAATAAATACTACGTGATTTTAAGAATGACTAATAAGCTGTAATAACCTTGACAATGAGATAATAATCACATTTGTGTAGGCAAATTGATCAGTAAAACTGAAATAGATCCATGCATAAGAGGTCAAATTATTTTTAACAAAAGTGATGATTCAATTCAGTGGGGAAAAATGTCTTTTTAATGAGCAGTTCTAGGTCAACTTGATATCTATATAAGAAAAAAATGAGTTTGACCTAGACCTCACATTATACAAAAAAATTAACTGGAGATGGTTTATAGACAGATTATGTAAAGACAAAAACTATCTCCAGACAAAAACACAGGATAATTTTGTAACTTAGGGATAGCCAAAGATTCCTTAGAATAATAAAAGCTCATAAAAGAAAAATGAAACAATTAACTAAATTTTGTCAAAATTAACTTTTTCTTAACAAAAATGACAATTAAAAAATGAAACACAAAACAAAAAACAGGAAAAAAAAAAAAGGGGGGGGGGAAGCCGTAGACCAGGAAGAAAAAAAATACTAATATAGACCTTTTATTTAGAATATATAAAGCAGTCCTACAAACCAATAATAAAAAAGATAATAAAAACAGGGAAAACATACAAAGAAACTTGTATACACAAATAGAGTATAGGAAAATCTTGTTTATACTATTAGTATATGCAAATGTATTTACTATTAGTTAGCACATGAAAAGATGCTCAGCATTTTTAATCACCAGCAAAATGAGAATTAAAAATCAAAATGAGATTCTACTATACACCTGCTAACAGGAGAGACTTTAATACCCAACTGACAATATTAGATAGATCATTGAGACAGAAAATTAACAAAAATGTTCAAGACCTGAACTCAGTACTAGATCAAATGGACTTGATAGACATCCACAGAACTTTTCACCCCCAAACAACAGAATATGCATTCTTTTCATTGCCACAGGGCACATACTGTAAAATTGATTACATCGTGGGAAGTAAAATGCCCCTTAGCAAATACAAAAGAACTGGAATAATAATAAACACCCTTTCAGTCCACAGAGCAATCAAATTGGAAATCAAGACTAAGAAATGTACTCAAAACCATACAATTACGTGGAAATTGAATAACCTGCTCCTGAATAACTTTTAGGTAAATAATGAAATTTAGGTAGAAATCAAGAAGTTATTTGAAACTAATGAGAGCAAAGATACAACATACCAGAATCTTTGGGACACAACTAAGACAGTGTTAAGGGGGAAATTTATAGAACTAAATGCCCACATCAAAAAGTTAGAAAGATCTCAAGTGAATAATCTAACATCACAACTAAAAGAAGTGGAGAACTAAGAGCAAACAAATCCCAGTGCTAGCAGAACACAAAATAACCAAAATCAGAGCTGAACTGAAGGAGATTGAGACATGAAAAGACATTCAAAAGGTCAACAAATCCAGAAGCTTGGTTTTGTTTTTCGTTTTTTGTTTTTGATAAAATTAATAGTTTGGAATGTTGAAGAAGATGTTGGACAACTGGAAGTTTTATATATAGTTTGTAGAGGTATAAAATAGTACAGTCACTGGAAAACTATTTGGGAATTTATTATGATTCAGGAATTCTACCCCTAGATGTTTACCAAAACAAGTAACACCATATATCCACAAAAGGACTTGTGTAAGAGCATTTATTGCAGTGTTACTCATAATAGTAAAATATTGGAAATCACCCAAATGTCCACAACAGGTGAGTGGATAATTAAATTGTAACATAGTGATATAATAGGATATATCTTAGCAACTAAGAATGGACTAATAGTACACAACACAACATATATAAGTCTCAAAAACATCATAACTTTTAAAGCCAGATGCAAAAATTGTACTTATGTGTGATAATGTTTACATGAAGCTCAACCACAAGCAAAACTCATCTACAAAAATAGAAATTAGAATAATAATAGCTTTTTGGGTATAGAGAGGAGTGGTAGGGAGTAGAAGGGAAAGGATGAGAAATTTTGAATGATGGCAATACTCTATATCCTGATTGAGGTCTTGGTTACATGACATATTGAAGTATTAGTTACATAGATAGACCAAAATTCATTGAACTGTACACTTGAGATCTGTACATTTTCCTGTATGTAATTATAGCTCTGTAACAAACATGCTAAAAAAAATGACACAAAAAAGCAAAAGTCCAGTCTCACCTCTAAGCTTTCTCCCATGGTAAAACAAAGTCTCCTCAACCAAATGTGTATCTTCCTTTAAGCTTTCCAGGAATATAGGAAAATGAAACTTCCCTAAATCTAATTCCAATATGACAATACATTGATAAAGCCCGGTCTTTGGCTACACTGGGATAGGAAGCCAGGAAAAGCTACAGGGTTGTGTGGAGCTGGAGTAGAAATAGTGGATTGTCCAGAAATCGGTTATTCTAAGCTTGCAACCAGGGACTAGAATCTAATGTCAGCCCAAGGATCAACTCAGGAAGGCTGTGAATGTTGTTTACAGAAGATCCACATAGAAAAATCCCATTTCGATTATCACTCTAAGCAGAGATGAATTAGCCCAAGTTTAAGAGTGGGGACATGGGCACTAGGAATGTCTAAAAGCAAGGATCATGACCCAAACTTGGGGATACTGAATAAAGGGTCCAAGTTAGGCCCCTGGGCCATAATGGAACTGGAATATGAGCCTGGAAGAAAGTCAAGCTTTGATGTGGTAGAAGAAAATCTCCAAGTCACTGGGAGACGAATGTGTTCAACTATCATAAGTCTAACTAGATGCTGGTTTGGTCAAGGATCTATCACTGGATTAGTTTATTCTCTATGTAGACCAGGCTAAGTCTGCAGATTGAAAATAATCAGCCACTGCTCTCAGGGTTAGTAGGAAGGCAGGGTCAGCCCTGCCATCACCAGTGGCCTGCTGGTTCTCCAGACAATTGGAAACAATAGATATAAAATGTGTGTGTAAGAGAGAGAGAGAGAGAGACTTATGAAGGATGAAAAGTCTAAGATCTGCAGCCAGCAAACTGAACACACAGGATTGCTGCTGGTATAAATTTGAGTCTAAGTTCGAAGACCTGAGAACCAGGAAAGCTGGTGGTGTAAGTTCCAGTCCTAGTCCTAGTCCAAAGGCAGGAGAAGACTGATGTCCCATCTCAAAGACAGGCAGAGAGAGAGAATTCCTTCTCACTCAGCCTTTGATTCTCTTCAGGTTTTCGAAAGATTGGCTGAAGTCCACCCATATTGGAGAAGGAACTCTGCTTTGCTCAGTCTAGCAATTCAAGTGTGAATCTCATCCAGAGATCCTCACAGGCACACTCAGAAATCATATTTAACCAAATATCTGGGCAACCTATAGCCCAATCATATTGACACTTAAAATTTACTGTCCTGTTCTGTGTACAAGAGATAATAAGGGAGACGCGTCAGGAAGGCAGGACTAATTATGGGGCACATGGAAGCAGTAGATGCTTTTCTGTGAGCCGTGAGATTGAGGCACTAAGAGGAGAGGAGAGAGGAAGCTGGAAGGGAAGATGAGATGCTCAAGTTAAAATGTTTTCTATTTCCCACTGCAGTAAAGGTTTAAGGAAGGAGATACATGGAGATAAATTCATTGTTCTTAGCAAAGGGCTATGATTTGAAATCTGGTTGGTCATGCTGTATGTGAGCCAACATTGCAAAATAGGCTCTAATTCCCACCTCAGATTGAGCCTGTGCAGATGGCAAGGGGAACGCCATGCTTAGTGCTGTGTGTTTCTGCCTCTGCTTCTTCTTTCCCAGCCCCAGGTATTTAGAAAGTGGCCACTCAAATCAAGGAGGCCCAGCTCCTACTCACCGCTTCTACCTACCCTTTGCTTTCATCCTGCCAGCTCCTTAGCTGTCCTTCCTGTTCCTTTACCTCAGGGTCCTGGTCTTGATTAGTAATTCACACCAAGGTGATAATGGGTGATAAAAAGCTAATGGCAATCCAAAGCGTTAATGGTTATTCAAATCAACTAACCACCTGCAGTATACTAGCTAATTCACTTGCAATCCATCACACTATAGCCCAAAGGAATACAGTGAGGAGAGTTCCAGGCTGGCTGGCTAGATATTTTGTACCAATAGCTCAGTTCCATTGGCCAAGCACCAGCTATGCACCTGCCTCCTTTGTTACCGCTGCCCGCAGTGTGTGCAAGGAGAATACTTCGCACTCGTCAGTACACTCTCGCTGAAAACCTGTCTCCTGGCTTTCATTTTTTTGGATTTCAGTGACAATGGTGTTGACCTAAAGAAAGAAACAGGTGAAATTAATATGGGTGGAGAGTTTATCTGGGCCAAAATTGAGGCGTGCAGCCTGGGAACACTTCCAGACTGTGTTGGAAACCACTCTAGAGAACAAAGGAGTGGCTGAGGTTTTTAAAGAAAAAAGGAAGAATCAGAAGAGGAGTTGATTACAAAAGTTGTTTGTCAGGAATCCTCATTGCTTTACAGTAATAACATTGATTAGTGATTGGCGATACATTGTTGAACTCTAGGATATGAGTTATGGTGTCCAGCACATGGCATTTTAATTTATAGCTATTGGTGGAGACATTTAGTCTAGAAAGAGGACTGCTGTCTCATTTTAATGCCTCTCTGGGCCTAGTAATTTAGAGCAGGCTCACCCACCTCAGATAAAGTTTATTTTCTTCCTCAACAGCAAACATACATTTAATGAGCCCCTACCAGTGACAAACACTGTTAAGTGCTGGGGATCCTGAGGTGAATAAGAAATTTGCCCCCCCTTCTATTAGGTTGGTGCAAAAGTAATTGCACCAACCTAATATCAGCTCATGGCTTAGTGGTGTTCATAACCATCTGATTTCTATTGTCCCTGCTGTGTGCATCCTCAGTTAAATAGAAGTGTACTTAACCAACGGTACTTAAACACCTTGTGCATGGAAACAGGATCAGAGTAACTGCCAGTATCTCTGTCCATAGGCCTTCTTGATAAACAAAGGTGAACATACAGACATGACCCCATCCTTGCATCCATGTAGATTACATACTAGCTAGAGGAGAAGGAAGACTTTCCTATCACATCCAAATATACAAATACAAACCCTAACAAGATCCACGGAGAAGTACAAATGCCTATGTGAGAGCCTGATTCTGTCTGGGAATTTGAAAAGACTTCCCTGAGGTGGTGACATTTGGTGTGAGATGAGAAGGGAGAGATAAGAATCTACCAGGGCAAGGGGCAGGAGATGAGAACTATGGAGAAGGAATGGGAAGAACCAAATTCCTGAGGTAGGAGGATGATGCACATACGAGGAATCAAAAGAAGGCCATTGTGTCTAGGTTAGAGAGCAAGAAGGTGAATAGGAAGGGGTGAGGCTGGAGGGGGAGGCAGGGGCCAACCCTGTTGGGTGATCATGGGTTATATGTTCCTCATCCCAAGAGTGATGGAGAACATTGAAGGGTTTTCAGCAAGGAAGCAATAACTGCACAATTGAGCACATTATGTCCTTTCTGAACCTTGGTCTTCAATACATTAAGACAGATTTATTGAATGATGTCTTAGCTTCTTTTATCTCTAATATTCTGTGATTCTGTAGCCCAGAAATACACCCTCTTTTGATAGTTATCAGTACTAGTCACAGCACAACTGATTCTTCCTCTGGGTGTATTACAGGACTGCAGCTGCCTGGCTTTTTGGAGTTAGGTACAGTCAATGGCATATGAGCTAAGTGACCTGTGAAAATTCTAGGTAGAAACCTTAACAGCCAACATGTAATTTTCCAAGCTCTCTCTCCACCACAGTGGCCAGCAACATTTCAAATAGTGCAATATCTGGGTCCTAAAATGAGAATAATGGGGTGCACAACTCTCAGACAACCTGCAATGGGCAAATAAAGCCACAAAATAAGTAAACAAATAAATAAACCTTTGCTATTTGAAGCTACTGAGATCTAGGGTTGCTTGTCAGCACACCACACTGCCCAGTACAGCTCCTGTACTCTAATGCCAACGTGCATCATAAAGGACATTTGGGACCATTGTTTGGACCGTGGTGTGTAGTTGGTACTCAAAAAATGTTTTAAAATAGTGCAACCTTCGAGCCAGTGTTTTCCAAGTCATTCAGTCTGTGCCTTTGTTTATCCCATCCCTGAAATGGAACTGACCTCACTCCTGGAATTGCCAGAGCTCGAGGCTAATCAGAAGATAATGAAGCCCTTGACGTTCCTGAAAAGCTCTCCAGATGATAAATAATAGAGTAAGCTGGCACGGGCTCTTGGCTCTGGCAAGAGCACACAGGGATGCCATTGCCAATGTCTCCCTCTGGTCTTTCTCTATCATTCAGTGAACAATTCAGGCTCCAGAGGAAACTGTTAGGTCTTTCAGGCTGCGGTGATGAGAGCAACTGTAATTAAGTCCTTACAGATTCCACCTTGTTTTTTCAGCCTCTCAGGACATTTCGGTCCTGACATTTCTGCAGTCTTTTTGAGTTAGGATAGAAGGAGAAGCATCAGTAATTTTTCTCTTTATCTGTTGCCCTACTTCTCATCCATCCTTGACACTGGGCCTTGAGCCAACTCCCACCATCATCCCAATTGCTACACACACACCCATGCCCACAGTGACACAAAACATTGTCATCATAGGACAAAAAAAAAGTCCAGTGATCACACACTTTTGTTTGGAAAGAAGCAGAGTCAGACGAAGGGGGAGATGACTGGGCTTCCTGATGTGGCTGGGGGAAGGTTCTGTACTGCTGCAAGCCGGTTCCTTAGACACAAACTCATACTCACACCCAGCACCCAGTCAACACAACCACCTCCCTCTACACCATGGGATGGAATGGACCTGGGACTGAGACGTGCAAGTCCTGAGTCTGAGACTTGCTCCTACCAGAACTGTCTGTGCGATCTTGGACAAGTTCCTTTATAGTTTAAAGCCTCGGTTTCCTCATGCGTGAAATGGATCTGAGGACTGAATGAGATTAGCTTTTAAAAGGCCCATTCACAAGCTCAGGAAGCTCCAGCCAATTGCCTTTCCCCTTATGGATATCACCATTACCACTAAAACAAAACATCATCTGTCCTTGGTCTCCTCCTGTCCTCCCACTCCCCTTTCTTCTTCACTTTCTGTCCCTTTGTGTTTACTATTCGTTTTAGCCTAATTCTTCCCCCCCAAAAAATGATCCTGAGCTGTGTATGAAGCCTCCCTTTCCCCACCATGGTTGAGGGAGAGCCACTGTTGACCTAGATTAAGGCCAGATGTCCATCAGTGAGACCAGAGAGGAAGAAGGGGTCCTGGCTTTGAATAGCATTCAGTAGCCTTGGGGTGGAAGGCCTGGTGTCTCTAGAGAGAGGCTGGATGATGGACAATGGGTGTACAGGGAGGAAAGCAGTGAGGTGTCTCCTTGGAAGCAGGCCTGTCACCTCCTCCTCCCCCTAGTTATTCTCCATTGTTCCCCACTGAATACCTCATCTTCTTGGTTGAGGGGTCCTCTGTGGTCCCAGCCCCTCCCTGTCCTCCAGGGGCACCTGTGTGTCCTCTCTCCTCACTTCCCTCTAGGCAGCAGCAATCAGCTCACACTCTCAGGACAACTTCAAGAAAGAATTAGCAGGCCTCAAAAAAAAAACAGAAAGAAAGAGGGTCAGTATTCCCCATGCATATTTGAATTACTAAACACTCACTAGGCTCATAGAGAACCACTTTCCATAGGCCCCTTCCACACGTGGTGTGCTTGGTGACACAGGGGGTCGTGGGAGTGGGGCAAAGGCCCAGCGTTTTGGACTTCTCCGCCCACAAACCCTGTCTTTCAACGCTAGGGTGGATGTCCTCATTACTCCTGCCAAGAGCAAAAGCATTCTGCTTTTGAGCAAATTTCTTAAGTAGTGTGGGCTTCACCCACAAGATGAGGCAGGTGGGCTAGGTGATGGTCTGTCATGCAGACCATCATTACCTGGTGGCTCTCTGCTGAGCCATGAGCCCTCAGAAATACAGTGAAATATTTTGTGTGTCTGTTTAGGCATTTAAAGATGGGGAAGGGAGGGACCTATGACCTCATCAAGTCAATTTCCTGGGAAGCCTCAGTATTGGAAGAAGACCCATAACAAAGAAATGGAATGGGGTGTGGGAGGCAGGTTAGAAATTAAGGCAACTGGAGTGCTAATGTAAATCTGACTTGTGACCTGGAAGCTCAGCAAAGTCAGACTAAGTGAGTCTGCTTCAGGGACAACTGGCAAGAGCTAAGCCGGAAGTGAAGGCCCAACTGCCTGCTGGGACAGCAGCATTTCCACTAGGCAGCAGAGGCCCTGAGCATCTGCAAAGCTGATGCCTAGAATCTCTTTGGCAGAGACAGTGCCATAGATGGTATGTCATTTTCTCTTCCTGGGCGCACAGGAAGACTATGTTTTCCAGCCTTCCTTGAGGTTAGCTTAGGTCTACTTTCTGGCCGATGAGATGTGGACAAATGGATGTAAGGCACTCCCAGGCCTGTCTCTTATACATGTCTTCTTGCTCTTTATCAGGGATTATCAGGCGTGGCCACCTGATCTGCATCAACATGTGATATAAGTGGAAATAAAACTTTGTTGTATCAAGCCGCTGAGATTTGAATGTTTATTGCCATGAGCTAGGCCTAGATTATCCCAATTAATACAGTGCTTCAGTCATCAAGTATAAGACAGTACAACTCTGTTTCTAAATATAGAAAATATAAAGTGGTAAATTAAAGCAGCAAAAATAAGGTAGTAAATATTCACTAGTAAGTATAAAGTGCTTAATATCCAGCCAGGCCGAGACCTTGACAGGCTCTTGACTGGACTGTGTGGTCACAGCAAGGACTGATAAGTTACCCCCAACTCCCGTCTGCCTGCCTCAGAATGAGAAATTTTCTAAGAAGTGTTGCATCCTTGCTTAAACAATCTTTTAGAAATGAGGGAATCATTCATGTATTTCTACAGCAGAGGAGGAAGCTGGCATCTCTAAGGGATTGCTGTAGCACTGATTCAGAGGGCAGGCTCTGGAACTAAGTAGCCTGAGCTTGTGCCCTGGTTCCAACACTTACTAGCTGGGTGATTTGTGTAAGTTGCTTAAACTTCTTTTGCTCAACTTCATAAATTGAGTGTATCACTTGTGATTGCTGTATAACAAACTGTCTCAAAGCTTCATAGCTTGGAACATACATCTTTATTATTTCTTATAACTCTCCAGGTCACCTGGGTCAATCTTCTGGTCTCATTTATCCATCAGCGGTCAGGAAGGTGGCTCTGCTGATCTTGTCTGAGCCCGTCTCACATACTTGCAGGGTAAGTGGCTATAGGCTTGTCTAGTGGTGTCAACTAGAACAACTGGGCTCAAGACCTGTTCCGGATGGTCTCAGCCTGTTTACACAACAGTTGCAGGATTTCAAAAGACAGAACGCATGGATGGCTTGGAATTGACACATCAACTCTACCACTTTATTCTGGTGAAAACAAGTCAAAAGTTTAGGTCAGGTTCAAAGGGTAGAGAAATAGACTCCATCTTTTTTAGGACAGAAAGTCATGTTACAAAATATAATGATGGAGGGAGTCCATCAATGAGGTTCCTCAGTGCAATCAACCTCTAGTTGTTATTGTAAGGATTAAATGTGTAACACATGTAAAATAGTTGAATAATGTTGTCTTGCAAATTTCAAAATTTCATATTTTCCTGCTACGTTAATATCTCCATAAGCTGGCTGTAAGCACCCTGCCCAGGTGGCCAGCTGCACCAGGGTGCTGACCTCTGCCACAAGTCCTTCCTCCACACCCCTGACTGTGACCTAGTGACATTCACATGCACCAGTGAAATTCCCTTGCATCTTTTGCTGTGTTCTCCAACCTGACCCTCAATAAAGGCACTTACCTGCAGCTCCTCCCTCCTTCCTGAATCCCCACATGCTCTATTAACACACTCCCTTGGTGCTGTTTCTGTGTGGCCCCCTTGTGGAGTGTAATGACCCTGTCTCTGTAGGATCTGTGAGTATGTAGTAAATGCTCAATACACACGCACATCTGTCATCTCCATGACCTTCTTCTCTGTACAGTCTTCCCTGATAGAAATACTTAAACACTATGTGTACTGTGTTAAGCATTTGTATAATTATCTCATGTAAGGTTCACTACCACCCTAAGACAAGGTTTTTAGAATTGTTTATTTTTATAAATGCCAAAAGTGAGGCTTAGAGAGGGTAAGTAACTTTCTCAGGTCACTAGGTACCACGATCAAACTGAATCCATGTTCTGAATCACTGACTGACTTCCACTGGCTTAGAAAGAACTTCACTTATCACTTCTGTATGGCAAAGGCTGCCCCAAATTTCAGAGCCACCTCAGTTCCGCTGTAACTGTCCACTATCCCCACAGCGAGGCATGCCAACATCTAGGCTGAGCCCTTCAATCTCCTATTGCCAGAGAGTTGGTTCTGTGGCTGACCTGGGAATAGGCTTAGAACTCTGGGCATGGTTATGTCTCCATGGTACCAACATCAGGTCATGGTACATCTTCTCTGCCTTGTCTACCCTAGATACTCATTGTCAGGTTGGCTGATACCTCCAGCTGACAGATGAGCCTTCTCTAGGACAGGTGCAAGTATACATCAGGGATGTTAGCCCAGCCCTCTGGAAAGTATTTGAAGGCAAGTCTTGCTATCTAAGCACATGAGTATGGATTAGGTGAGTCTCAGCCCTGTTTGTCTAAGTTGCCTCCTTCATATTAGTTCTTCCTAGCATATTGCCCTCAAACCTATCCTAGTCTTCTTTCTAGTTCCCTAGAAGAATGGGAGCTCTGCCCTAGAGTTTCTAGCCTTGCCTAAGCTCATAGTCAAGCTATACTCTTGCAATCAGGCTCTGCTTCTGCTACTCCCAAACATTCAGGACAAAGGTAACAGATGTGATTCTGTTCACATCTGTTGTGATTCTGGATCAAGGGCCAGATCCAGGTAGGTGGGAACAATATTGAGGCCATATCTAGACCCAGCAGAAAATGGTGCTGTGATCAACTAGCAAGGTCTGCTGTAAGACAGAGAGTTAGAATGACAACAGTAGTTACTGTTATTGGCATTCCAGGCCTAGACCAAGGATGCCATCACCTGCTGGGGTTCTGAAGTTGCATTGCCAAATTGCATGCTTGGTTTTGATGACCTTTGGACACCAGGCATTGAATGATTCAGCTGCCCCAGATACCACAGGGCAGCTCAGCCCCACATACTAGGTTAATTTCTCTAACTGCCTGATCACTCATTCACAGCTTGTTTTTCTTCCTTAATTGCGTAAATTACTCCCAGACATAGAACAGCTCCAGTGGAAGCCTTCTGAGTTTTGACCAAACCCAAGGTCTTTGATAACTTATAGTGTTTGATGGCCTTAGGGATTGTCCTTGTTCTAATTCTAACTCTTCTCATTGATGATGATAAGGATTCAACCCAAAGATAAGATGAAAAGAGAAGAAGCAAAAAGCAGCTGGAAGAATTATTTAGGATCCTTACTCCCAGGTTCGCCTCTTCCTGGGATATTCATGACTGCCTGAATATAGTCAGTACAAGACAGCATACCAGTGTGAGGTGCTTCCTCAGACAGCCTGAGTTGAAATTTTGCCATTTCCAAGTACCAGCTGTGTGACCTTAGGTAAGCTACCTACCTACCTTGCTACCTAACTACTCCATGCTTCTTCAGGTTTCTTGTCTGTAAAAATGAGGATAGTAACAGTTCCTACCATAAGAGATTGTTAGGATTAAATGAAATAATTTATGTAAAATACTCAGAGTATTGCTTGGAATATCTTTAAAATTCCATAATTAGCTTAGTAGATCTAGTTACTGTGCTGAGTTCATGCATTATCTCCTATTTTATGACTTTTTGAGGTCAGGTTTGATAGCCCCATTTTGCTAATGAGAAAGGAGAGGCACGGAGAGGTTAAGTCTATTGTCCAAGGTGACACAGCTGCTAAGTGTCAGAGCTAGGATTTGAGCCAAGGCCTGTTTGACTCCTAAACAAATGCTTTTTTTCAGAAGGAGCATTTGGACCTAACAGCTCTAACCATCCAAATCAGAAGAAGCGGCCTGGTGAAAGTAAAATGAAACTTTTTTTTTTTTAAGGCAGGCCTGAGATATAATCCCATTTGCTGTTCAACCGTGGGCAAATCACTTTACCTCTCTGGGCCTTAGAGTCCTTGGATGAGCCTTTTAAAGGCCAGTCTCATTCAGTCCTCAGATCCATTTCATGCATGAGGAAACCGAGGCTTTAAAATATCAAGCAGCTTGTCCAAGATCACACAGACAGTTCTGGTAGAAGCAAGTCTCAGATTCAGGACTTGCACGTCTCAGTCCCAGGTCCACCCCATCCCATGGTGTAGAGGGAGGTGGTTGTGTTGACTGAGTGCTGGCCTCGCATCTTCTGAGCCTCTACCGTCAGTATCTCTGCTCCAGGCTGCAGCCGTGATTTCATAAATGGCATGTGTACTTCTTAAATTTCTCCTGCCCAGGACCCATAGAAAGCGTTTCCTCCTAGAGCGAGAAAGTAGTAGCAGCTGGGAGCCACCGTCTCTCAGCCCATCCTTTACTGATCCCTCATTTTCATTTCTGCTTTTCAGTGTCACATCCCATATTAACCCCATAGTCTGAAATGTTTAGCAAGTGAGGAGGGACCTCACAATGTTTAGAGGATTTAATTGGAATAAATAATATATGGAAAGGCAATGGTAAGGTACAAAATGCCTGTTAATTAGCAGAAACTTGAGTCAAGTAGGGGGTTTCTTCTGGCAAAAGTTCTTTCAAACAACAGATCAGAGTCCCAGGGTCAGCCTGAGCCCAGCCCCTCTATCCCTATCCTCTGGCAGAAATCTGTCGGCTGCCTTGAGTCTGCAGCCAGCTTTCAGAAACCTGGGATCTCTATCTTCCCAGCAGGAAAGGAATTTACTAAAACATCCACTGCATCCCAAATTGAGAAATCAGCTGCCCAGAATCCATGATCAATATGTTGTCTCTCAGTGATAAAGTGTTTCCTTGGAATATGTTCCTCATGTTCCCTTCACGGTTCAGAGCTCCCAGAGGTTTGGGGTGGGTTCAGCTATCACGTGCTCTCATCACTATGAGATTCTTCAACCTCTCTCAGCCTCCCAGCTCTCCAGGATCCACAGAGCCTGGCATGAGGTTCCTACCCACCTGTGACTCAGGCTGTTAGCAGGGGAAGATGAAACAAAAGAAAGGTTTCACCAGGGAGCATGGCTATAGACACGGAGGTGGTGGGATGTAGCAGTGTTTATGGAGTTCATTTCAAGCCCATATCTAACAGACATGTGAGCTGTAGGTTCTCTGTGACATTAAAATGCATCCGCCAGACATCCCACTCAGCCCACAACCAGGAGTGCCTGCGCCACTAAGATGTCACACTGCTTTGTTCATTTGTCTCCTTACTATCTTCAACAGCATGGGGCTGTCTTCTGGTTGGCTCCCTCTCCTCTCCCACACTCTGGGCCTCCTCCCCACAATGCAGTGTCAATCTCTGTGGCATGTCCCTGTTGATGTTTGCCCTGACCCTCAGGACCCACTTATCTAGAAACCTCTGGGGATACTGAGAAGCACTTGGCATTTTCTAGTAGCCACCCAACTTCAGTGACCAAATCATTGGCTGTTGACATGTAGGTGACCGGAGATCTTTGGTCACATTACGGTTTTAGACACCTGCCGTTCTCCTCACCTTCTTTCTATGGCTGAGAGTAGAGTTCTTTCTGGTCCTGGACCTGCAGTCAATGAAAGGTGCAAGAGAGATGCTAAGAGGGTTGGAAGTAGAGAGAGAAAGCCAGGAAGCCAAGTACAGAGTGGTTTCTGGTATGTCATAGGAGCTCCTCCAATTCTAGATAGAATAGGAGCTGCAAACTCAAGGTTTCTCCTGGTTGTGCTTTGCGTGCATGTGTGTATACGTGGGTGTGAACAAGTGTGTGCATGTATGTGTGTGTATTTGTGCATGTGTTGGGAGAGGGTTGATTTCCAGGCTGCTGGATTCTAAACAATAAGTCAGGTGTTTGAAAAAGAATCTAAGGTTTATCAGCCAGGCGTGACGGCTCATGCTTGTAATCCTAGCACTTTGGGAGGCTGAGGCAGGCGGATTGCCTGAGCTCAGGAGTTCGAGACCAGCCTGGGGAACATGGTGAAACCCTGCCTCTATTAAAAATACAAAAATTAGCCAGGCATGGTGGCGGGCACCTGTAATCCCAGCTACTTGGAAGGTTGAGGCAGAAGAATCCCTTGAACCCGGGAGGTGGAGGTTGCCGTGAGCCAAGATCGTGCCATTGTACTCCAGCCTGGGCGAGAGAGTGAGACTCCATCTCAAACAAAAATAAAAACAAACCGAAAAAAAGAATCTAAGGTTTATTGTATTGGTTGGTAATTAATCCATTCCAAACCAGTCATAAAACTCAGTGGCTTAAAAGAGTAATGGCTTATTTTTGTTTGCCCATCTGCAGTTTGGCCAGTGGTTGGCTGATCTGGCTGGGTTCTGCTGGAAAAGCTGTGCTCTACCTGTCTGTGAGTCTGCTTGAGCTAGTTTGCTAGGGGGGGCACGTTCTCATGGTGATAGCTGAGGCACAAGAGATATGTGCCAGTAGAAATATGCAAGACTCAAGATGAGACCGTGGGAAAGGTGTGGATGCATGGAAAGGTGAAGAACTGGGAAGAGTAATTCAATTCAGCTCATCCATGTGCATTACACTGGCTCATCATAAGCAACACACTCAGGGAGAAGTCTGTACGCTCTCAGTGTGGATGCTCAGGGCTTGTGTCTCGCAGGACTGGGCAGTGTTTACCAACAAAGCTGGCTGGGCACCTGGCGAACTGTGCTTGGGGCATGGAGGTGGGTGGTAGATTCTAGTCTCTGCTTGTTCCTAATTGGCAATGTCACTGTAGGCAAGTGATTTTAGTTAATTTAAGTCCTCTTAGAATCTGTGAGGGGAGCATAAGAAAATCTTAATTTGCTCAGTTGTCTCAGCCTGAGGGCCCAGAATTTAGTATTTTATTTTGTGTCCATATTTTCTTGTCTTCACCATCGATACCTGTGACGTTACTTTATGACTGATCTGGATGCATTTCTTGTAATAGCCATCTCTGTAGCCACTTCCATTATGGGTTTTTTGGGGCAGTAAATATTTGCCCACTTTTGGCAGCCTAGCAACCGAATCTTTCCAATGTTTGGTGTACCTCCTATCGTATGTACTGCCATAGAAGGCAGAATCCACTTCTATTACAGAAGCTGAAAAGACCAGGCACATTTCCAGTCTCCCTTGAAATAGACTGCAGGGATTTGTCCCATGCTTGGCCAATCACCTGCATCCATTTGATTTGTGAGCTGCTGCACAAACAAGGGAGGACAAGAGGGAGGCTGCCTTGGAAGTGGTGATGGCAATAGCATGAGGTCTTTCTAGGGACTGGGATGATGCTAGAGCCTGTGGTACACCCAGTGTCCAGTGTGGCAGAGAAGCCTGCAGCCTTGCTGGGTGGCCGTGGCAGTGGAGGTCTGATTTGGGCTATGGCTTCCCAGTTTCTTTTTGTTCTGTACTATTTTGTGAACCTGGTCTTCATTGCATTTTGACGAATCGCTGAAGTACCCAATACGTTGCAGACAAATTCCTTTCTTGACAGGTTTGAGTTTCAGTTGCTCGAAGCCAAGGACCCTGAGTACTTTGTCTTCTGTTCTGCTGTCTCATCCATCACCTGTAGAGGAGCGGGTTTGAGCCCATACCCCACCCATCTGGAAAGGCCGCTGGGGCAGAGGAGGTGTGGTCCAGCTGCCTCCCTCCAGACTGACGGCTTTGACATGCATACCTGAAATGTCGGTTAGGAGTCGCTCTCTCTGCCTTCCCCCTAGAAAGTAAAACTTCTCCAGATGGATATATATATATTTTTTTTCCGAATGACTGGGGGCTCCCTGAGGAGGAGTCAATGCACAGCTGCTGTGTGCCCCCTTTGTTCAAGTGAGCCATTAAAACATCCATGACTGGTCTGAAGGGGACCCTTGGGCTACATCTAGCAACTGCAGTGGCCCACCCCATTACCCTGACAGGAGACTGCCCTCCCTGTGGGAGCCTTGCTCAGGCCACGAACAGAGTTAGGTGAGAAGGAGCAAGAGCTTATTGAGTCTCTTTTCCCAACTCTGTCCTTAGCTGGAGAGACCATGTGCCAGTGGAGATGGGTCCTACCAATCTTCAGACCTACACCTGGCATTACTCAGGACTAGGGCCCGGGAATAGACGAGGGCAGAGTCAGGGGAGACTAGAGAAGGCTGTGAGGCAGGTTTGGGTACATGAAGGATAAGCAGCCACTTCTCAGGAGGCTCTTTGTTCCCCAAAATGAGCACCTCCCCTCTCTATCTCAGGACTCTGCTGCAGTTGGTATTTTCCCTGCAGTATCTCTAAACAAGTGCTCTCGGCAGTTTGGGTGGGACAGTTCATTGTGCAGCACTATCCTCTGCAATACAAAACATTGAACGTCCTTGCTCTTAGCCCGTTAAATGATAGTGACTCACCCAGTCATTGTGACAATCCAGAACTCCTGAACCATTTCTATGTGAAGTGTAGGGGTGGTACCACCCTTAAGTGAGAGCCAGGCAGTTAAGGAGTTTGAAGGTGCTTTTGTTCAAACGCAAAGAAAGCATTGAGCATTCTGAGGTTTTGTTAACTATTAATGCTAAATCTTCATTTAGACTGCTAGACTCTCTGTAACAGAAAGCAGGATACTTTGCCCTCTAGGGCATTGAGGAGGTTAGTCTTGGTAGAAAAGCTTGAAGACAGAATCCTCAGCATCAGGACCTATTCTGTGGATGGGGTTCACTAGGAGAAAGGGTGAGAGGACACAGATGAAAGGCTTGGGTACCCAGGGAGTATACAGCTTCAGGAAGCTGGAAAACCTTGTGGGAGTTCAGGAGGGAGGTGGAGAGCCTAGATAGGGAGGTGGAAGTGGAGGAAGAACACCTCACACAGGACAGCCCCTTTCCCCCATTTCAACCACCTGCTTGCCAAGACTCCCCTGGTGACTGATGCCCAAAGACTGCAGAGCTATGAAAGGTTGTTGGCCATCAAAATCCCTTCTAGAGTTACATCCAGGAGTGGCTGTGCTGGCCATAACAGTACCGTCGAGACTTCAGTGAGGAAAATCCCAGGCTGGTCAAGCCTGCTGTGTGACTGAATATCCAATTTTCCAAATACCTACAGCAAAGCAGAAAGTTCCATCCTGAGTAACTTCCATATGCTGAGGCCATGCTGGACACAGATGGAGAAGAAAAAGCTGACAGGCTCACATATTTTCCCTCTGTATGGGGTAGTGGGCACGTCAGCAGACATCATGCTACAGTGTGCTGCATGAGACAGGACCCTATGAAAGGGAGAGAGGTAGAAGAAAGAAGAACAGCATCAGGACAGCTTTCAGAGAAGAGTTCTGAATGAGAGATATCTTTTATTAATACTTATTTAATTTATTGATTGATTTTATTGGTATAAACTTAAGGGGTACAAGTGCAGGTTTTTTCGTGGATATATTGTTTAGTGGTGAAGTCTGGGCTTTTACTATGACCATCACTCAAGTGGTGTATATTGTACCCATTAAACGATTTCTCATCCCTCACCCTCTTCCCACCCGCTCACCATTCTGAGCCTCCAGTGTCTATTATTCCACACTCCATGTCCACTGTCCACGTATGCACATTATTTACCTTCCACTTGTGAGAACATGCAGTATTTAACTTTCTGTTTCTAAGTTATTTCACTTAAGATAATCTCCTCCAATTCCATCCATGTTGCAGCAAAAGACATGATTTCAAAAGAGCTACTTTGATAGTGAGGCAGAGGTAGAAAAAATGGCATGAGCAAAAGTATAACGTATTTAAAAACCGTGTTGAGTGGAGGGTCAGTGGAGGGGAATGAAGTATTTGGAAACCATAGCTGCTTTTTGGTTGGTTGGTTGATTGGTTGGTTGGTTTATCATTAATATGCTTTTGTTTACCATTTCACCTGGGTTGTTTTGGCCTGCCTCACTAGGCATCTGCGGATGTTTACTGCCTATAGGAAACCTTTGGAAGGCTGTGGGGCAGGCTTTTCCTCTCCTTTCTCTTTGGCCTGATGACAGGTTTTCTAATTCCCTCTCTAACACACAGTGGTCATGGCAGATGAAACACCCTATGTTGTCAGTTTCACTAGGGGTGCTGTTTTTGCGGCCTAGTTGAGTAAGCGCAGGTAGGCAGGTGGATAGGAGACTGCCCCTTCCATGCATGCCCTTCCATGTCCCTGTGTCATGCACTTGAAAGATGGTTTCTAGAAATCTTGAGAATAATGAGTATTTCAGTCTTGGCAGTTGTGCCATCAGGCAGCCAACTGGATGTGTTAAATTCTGTTTTATCTGTACCTAAAACTCAAATGCATTCAACATTGAATCAAAATCTGCTATGCACTGAACATCTGTGTCCTCTCAAAATTCATGTCTAATTGTCAATATTAGGAAGTGAGGCCTATGGAAGGTAATTAGGTCACGAGGGTAGAGTCCTCACAAATGGGATTAGCAACCTTATAAATAAAGATCTCAGAGAGACATCTTGTCCCTTCCACCTTATGCGGAACCAGTGAGAAGTAGCCTTCTGTGAAGCAGAAAGTGGTCCCTAATCAGACACCAAATCTGCCAAACATCTTGACCTTGCACTTCTAGTAGGCTCCATAACTGTGAGAAAAAAAGTTCTGGTGTTTATAATCCATCCAGTCTACACACTCTGCTCCAGCAGCCCAAATGGATAAAGACATACTAGAAAGACAAATTTTGGGTTGAGAGGCCCTGAAGTGCACAGGACAAGAAGTTTTGAGGCCAAATCCAGACCCCAGTGAGCAACCCCACCTCTGCCTGCCCTGTGTCCTTGGACAAATTACTGGACGCCCTTCCTCCCAGTCAAAGGCCCCTTCTGCCTCCTAGATAATAAAATGGGAAAACTGAAACCTACCTCATAGCTCAGTTTACAATCAAAGAAGATGCGCCACGGGAAAGTCCTTTGGCAAGTGCAAAGGTACGTCCCAGGTGGGTCGAGGAGAGCCAGAAGAAGGGGAGGCTGCCCTGGAGGTGCCTGGCGTGGGGAATGAAGACAATCCCAGTTAGTGCAGCCTTGTTTGTGCCACAGGAGAGGCCCCACAAGCCCTTCATTCCTAATTACCCTTAGATAATAAATGAATACAATGGTAAATGTTATTAGAATAATTTACTGTTCATCAAGAACAAGGGACAATTAGTATAATTCCCTATTAGTATTCACATGTCCCCTCGCTGAAGGCAGCTGTCTCCACCTTGGGCTCCCAGGGCTCCCATTACAGGCGCGGGATCCCCCTTGCGCAGTACCAGCCCACATCCAGCAGGGTTATTAGGAAAGGGGAGTTATTGGCTGTGTAATTAACTATGTAATTAACTCAGAGTGCCGAATGCAATCAGCATCTAATCTAATAGAAATGTGTAATTAAATTGCATCTTTAATCCCTGAGAAAATCTCTGGATTTGGGTATGGGAATCAACCTGGCAGGGTGCCCCCAGGTCTCCATTATCTTCAATTAGACAATTAATTGATATTCAAGTTACCTTTCTCATTCAAACCTAATTGAATTTCTCCCTACTCCCCATGAGGTGTAATGTGTTTATAAAGATGCTCCTCTCCACTCACTGACTAAAGAACCCACAGCAAAGTGGTCATCACCTGTCTCCCACTGCCACTTACCCAGATATTAGATGCCAGCAAGTGGCCCCTTTAAGAGATTGACTGGCGCTTTGCTTTCTCCTTGGTACCTTTGTATCGAAACAGTGCAGTGGTGACTGGCTGGAAAGCAGCTCAATCTGTGACTAATGAAATTTTTTCTCCTTATTGTTCTGACATCAGGCAATTGTTGCCAACATCTCCATTTTGTTTTCTAGCTCCCTTTTGCTTCTCCTTGACTCAGCTGTCTTCTCCCTAAATTCCCCCTTTATCCCCTTATTCCAACTTCCAGCAACCTACTAAGCTCTTCTCTGCCCTGCACCACCTGTCTTCCTCCTCAGATTTAGCTCTTGGTGAGCAAATCACGCAGCCTATGTGATTTTGCCATGTTTTCTTGCTCTGCAAAAGCAATGCTCACAGTCCTAGCACCCTAACAGCCTCCCCTAGGCTAGCTTTCCGAGGGGGTTCAGAGAAGCAATTGCACTAGGATGGGGGAAGAGAGAAATGGAGGTGAGACAGGCATAGAGAGTCAGAAAGACTATGGAAAATGGAAAGATACCGGGAGAAGGGTAGAGACAAGAAGAGATGAGGGGAGAAGGGGAGACATAGGCTGGAGAAAAATGTGAGAGAGAAAACAGAGAGGATGTGAAGAAGAAAATAGGAAGAGAAAGAGAAAAGGGGAAGGGGAGGAGTTAAGAGGAGAGAGAGGCCTGAGTTTAACAGAGCTGTCCTGAAGGACACAGAGCCAGCCAGCTAGCAAGGAAGGAGTGTCAGTGAGGAGTATCAGCCATTCAGGGAGAATCTTGCGGAAGGCCTGACTATCAAACAGAGGCTCCGGTGGAAGCCAAGCCTCCAATTGCACCATATACCTGCTAGCCTAATCTGAAATGAGAATCTCGGGGGAGGTGTAGCCATTCTGAAAAAAGCTGCTATTTTTTTTCTTTAAAGAGAAAATATAATAAAACTTTCCTTATCCCCTCTGCCTTCAGAAGTTTAACAAAAGTGCATCCTTTCAGCGGCATCACTTATCTCCAGTGGCAATCAGCTTAAATACGTCCCATTATCAAGCTGCTTGCTACTGTACATCAGCGGGTGTTGTAGCAACACACAGTCGAGTGTGGATAACATGCCAGTAATTGCTTGTCTGTTTAAAGAAACTTCAGTTCCCAGAGAGGAGAGAGGACAAGTGAAAGCCAGTGAGACAGAAGCGTGTGTTGGAGCTGGGGCCTGGAGCAGAGGAGGCCTGAGCACTGAATGGCAGAGGAGCTTTGCAGAGGAGTTCCAGAGACTTAGGCATGAAGACTAGATCGGGGCTGGGTCAAAGAGGAATGGCTGAAAGAGTCCTTCCTTGACATTCCTTAGAAGTGGCAAAAGAAGGTCAGGTGGAAGAGGTGCGGATAGGAACCTGTTCTCACTCATCTACAGGGCCAGACTCAGTGATCTGGGGATAGAGGTTGAGGTGTCAGGGTCTAGTGACCCCAAATAACTCCTCTACTTTCTTGTACTGCTGAGAATGGCAACGTTACTTACTTATATTTTGATCACAGGGTGACCTTTTCTTTATAATTCTTTAAAATATACTGGTAGCCTTGCCAGGGATTTTTAAGTCTTGAATCATCAACGTGTATATCTAGACTTCAGCGAGGAGATTGTATTTCTGCTTTCTTCCTGCATCGCCTAACCCAGGGCTGGGGATGCAGAAAATCCCCTATACACATCAGATAAATGGATGATGAACCCACAAAGGTCAATGAGCCCTTATTTATGAGCTTCCACTGCTTGCCAGACCCAGAGTTAGGCTTCCAGGGTGGTTTATCTCCTTTGTTCATCATAAAAATGCCAGCAGGTAAGTAAGTATTGCAAGCCCTGTTTTACCCATGAGGAAGCAGAGATTCAGAGTGGGGAGTAACTGGCCCAAGACCACATGCCCAGTAAGAGCTCAGCTCCCAGCCAAGCCTGCAGAGCTCAGCTACCAAGCACAATGCCCCAGGTAAGCACAGAAGGCAGCAGTGCCAGAACAGAACTCAGCCTCACGTTATACTTCCAACTCACCTCCACAGTACTGGATGATCCTGGAGGATCTCTTCTCTGTTCCTTCCTGCTCTGTAAAATGGAAACCATTTCCTGTTTTGAGCTCAAGTCTCAGGTCATTGGTTCTATCAGTGGGAGAGGGACAGTGAAATACTATGCAGTGTTCCTCCCCCATCCCTTTGTCCGTAATGAAGCACTGCACTGTAAGTGGCAGTGTGGTGCATGAGGATAAATGCCCCCTCCCATTCTAGTGTTTTCCTTCGATAATAAGCTGGGAGACCTTGGGCAGATCTTTGAACCCCCCGAGTGCTTTCAGCTCCCTTATGTTTAAAACAGAGATAATAATATCTGCTTTTCCAATCCTGCAGGATTATTCTAAGGATCAAATAGTGTAATGCACATGATAATGCTCTTGAATACACAGAAGCTTTTCATTTTGTGTATCTAGGTATATTCATATTCATTAGGCTTACAGACTAAAACTAGCTACGAAATGCCACTGTCGGCATAGAGAGAGGACTCCGTGTCTTGACAGACTCTGTTTATAGTTTATCCTTAAGGATACCCATTTGTTTATTTTAAGAAGAAGATGTGGCTCTCAATAAAGATATTCATGGCTTTCAGGACATGAAAATGTGCTTTGGATGTCACAAGTTTGTTTGAATTTCACTCCAGGGAGCTGAGCTCAGTAAACACTTTCATGTGTAGGCAGCACCCTTAATCAAGCCAGTGAATCTTAACCTAGCCTTCACAATAAAAGTTTAAATAGAACCCTGATTAAATAATTGTTATTTTCCTGCTGAGAATCTCAGTTGGGATGCCGTCTTTAGTGTAATATGTTATGCAAATGTTATATACAGCATATATATGTCTCCTCTGCAGCAAACTGTGTCTTTGATCATACTAACACAGGACTGGGAATCAAAGACTGGGTTCTAGTCCTTGTTCTGCCAGTGACCAGCTGTGTGACCTTGGGAAAGTCACTTAATCTCCCAGAACCTCAAAGTCCTCATCTTGCACAAAGGATTGAAAGAGATCAATGGCTTGCCCTCATTTATTGCCCCTCCCCCAACCATGGAATCCATGTTTTCAAAAACGTCTGCCAATCTGCATGTATTACATGATAATTAATTCATTTCCCCAAGTCTAAAAATCAAAGGCATTTGTAACTGGTAGACAGAGATTCTGATCAGGCTTATATAATCAGGGTTAACACTATGATTATATAGTTAGAGCTATGATAATTTCAAGTAGAAGCAAAGAAGTATGACACTTCATGGTGTCCTGTAGCCTCATAATGGATAGATGGGGGAGTGCCTTTGACAATGAGAAACATTAACGATAACTCGCCAGTCCTTATCACTACCTGTGCCCACCCCCAGAGTTGTATAAACAGGTTGGGAATCTCCAAAGTGCCCACTCACTCTAAGTTTCTGTCCACTCACTCAAAGCTCTCGTCCAGCTCTAATCATCTAAGATGCAGTTTTTCTGGGGATTTAGGTAAGCATCAAATGAACAAATGTTCCTGCCTTCATCATGCTCACATTCTAGTGTGTATGGAAGAGAAGGGAACAGAAAACAAATATAATAAAATATTAGCTAAATTATATGGTATCTTAGAAGGTGGCAAGTACTTCAGAAAGACAGCAGAGGAAGGTGAGGGCTCCTCAGGGTAAGGTTGCGGTTGATAGTCAGGAGGGTAACATTTGAGCAAAGACTTGAAGGAGGTGTGAAAGAAAAATATCTTGGGCCCCCAAAATCACTAAGCTGAAGGGAAAATTCGAGCTGGGAACTGTTTAGGGCAAGCCTGCCTCCCATTCTATTTAAAGTCACCCTTCTGCTCACTGAGATAAATGCATATCTGATTCCCTCCTTTGGAGAGGCTAATCAGAAACTCAAACGAATGCAACCATTTGTCTTTCACCTACCT